>NC_140595.1:679697168-680316275 GCF_964204655.1 Triturus cristatus
GGATTTTTTGTCCCCGCCTTTAAAGATTGGTGCAAGGATGGATCCACGCCAGGAGGGCGGTATGGTGCTGTTTTGCAGACATGTGTTGAAAAGGGGGCTTAGTTTCACAGCCCAGAAAGTTGGATCTTCCTTGAACAAAGCTTGAGGAATTCCACCTGGGCCAGGCGCGCCATCCTGACGTCCCTTTTTTATTATTTTTTCAATTTCGACCTTCTGGACTGTCACAAAATTGGCGCAGCTTTGGGTCGAATGACGTTCTTTTGTTGGTGTCATTTTGTGACCTAGCTTCTTTAAGGAGTTTGAAGTGTTCAGAAGAGGTTCCGGGGCAATCTCTGTTTGTGTTAATGTGTCCATGAGAGGGGGATTTGGATGGTTAGTGAGCAGTTCCTGGTCATTAAAGTGGGAAAAAAGATATTCAACCCACTCTATTTCAAGAATGCTCGAAGAAGCAACTTTGGATGAGCGCCCAGATGCACTATTGATTGTGCGCCAAAACCTGGCAGAGTTGTTTGTTTTAATGTCATACTGCAATTTGACCCCAAACAGGTTCCATTGATTTGTGCGTAGTTCACGTTTTGCTTTCTTGAGGTGATTGCGTGCCTCTCTCAATTTTATTATTTTGCTGGGATCCGTTGGATCAGTTTTCAAAGCCCGCCATAAGCGATTCATCGATCTTTTTGCAGATAGTATCTCAGAATTCGAGCGCGGCGTATACTTTTGATCAGTTTGACTTATGTGTTTTGTTGGTTTCGCGAATCTGTCAGTAAGTTCAGTAGCAAATATTGACCAGTTGGCACATATGTTGTCCGGGCACGTTTGGCGCTCAATTATTTGTTTAGCCTCTGCTGATATGAGTTGAAGATTCTTAAAGGAGCATTTGATGCGTTTAAGGTTGATTGTGAGGCTCTCAGATGGCAAGTCCCTTACCTTTTTGTGTTGTGTAAGGCAAGTCCTCAGAATAATTTCTTGCGGGCAATGATCACTTTCTGTTCTGTTTCCAAGACAGTATCCTGCTACTTGATGGAGCAGTGAAATGCTGACGAAGGTATAGTCAATTAGTGAAGTGCCTTTTTTCGATAGGTAGGAGAATCGAGGTGGCTTGTCAGCAGGATAACGCCCATTTAAGGCTCTTAGGCCCAGATTTCAAGGTTACCTTGTAGAGAACTTCCATGAGGATCATCCTTGTGCCAACCAGGCTTGGCTTGCGGTGGGATCACCCAGATGCTATCATGTGATTTGGTGACCTCATTTTTTTGAAGGACTGACATTAACCACATGTTAAAGTCACCAGTGAGTAGGATTTCTGAGTTTAGAGAACCTGTTTGCACTCTTACTACTGACGCTGATACTTCGTCTACAAAGGATTTCCTGGATGCTGTGTTTGGGCGGGCATAGGCATTCATGAGAATTAACCTCCAATTTTGGCCATTGTTCAAAATAAGAGAAATTCCCACACATTGGAGGCGATTTGATGAGCCCGGCAGGTCCCAAGAGGTGACTGCATTTTTTGTTGATATATAGACTGCAAGACCGCCACTCCCTCTTCCTGGGCGATTCAGTTTATGCGCTGGAATATGGTGGATTTTAAAGCCTTCTAGGTGCTGCGGTGCCGTAAGCCATTTCTCTTGTAGTAAGAGTATGTCAAAACCCCGAAAATAGGAAATGGTAGCATTGTCCTCGAGTTTGCTCGTAAGGCCATTTATATTCCATGAACAGATTTTTAAAGGAATCTTTTCATGGCAGTCCACCCTGCTAGGATGTCAACGTAAAAGGCGGGTTGTATTCAGGGCGCCGGCCAGCCATGACCATGAACCCACCTCGTCCTGATTCCTATTTATTGTGCTCCCGTCTTCTTTTGCTTTCCTCATTGGGTGGACAGAAGTGGGAGTTTTATTGCATGCGCCCCTGAGGACGGAGTAAACTGTACCCCTCCCTACACTTCTATGTTCAACACCACAGCTTCCCTGTAGAACATATGGATAGCCCTCTTCCCTGCCCGGTTGTATCAGTATTCCCCATTGTTTGAAGGTGTCAATTGACCCTAGAATTTTGTTCATTGCCTCTGCAGTTCTCCAGGTGATATTTGTGGATTCTTTTAATTGGCCTTGACATGGTGCAATGAATTCTACCGATATTATGTCTTGAGAGGTAATTTCATCTGACAAGCCTGACGCTTGTATCAGTTTTAAAATGTTACCCCGATTTAGGATATCATGGCTGCCTTTAGACTTGTATTCTGGATAGAAGAGGGTAGAGAGGTTGTCCCCACTCCGAACTGTGCTATTTGGCCTGGGCATTGCCTCTGTTTTGTCCATGATTGGCAATTGCGCAATTTTTATCAAAGGACCCATAAAAGGGATCTCATTGCGCGTAGTGTCGGGCCTTTCATTGTTTACATGACCAGAGTTCCAGTTTTCACTTACTGGGAATGTGCCCTGTTGGTAGTTGACACAAATTGCTGTATCTTCCTGCTTTAAGATAGGGCCTCCAAGCGGCCTTGTCGCAAGACTCGGAGCATGATTCACATCTATTTCATTCTGCTTGATGTGTATATTAGGGGGAGCCGAGTTGGTAGTGGTTTTTTGTTCTTTTGCTTCAATGAGCAAGCATTTTCCCGGAGGGACCATTGGTGGTTCCTTTACTGTTGGCGGGCTGGAAATGAGGCTCTTCCTTTTGTCACAATCTTGGTTAGTTGGTTGTGCTTCCGCTGTCATTCCTGGGTCAGAGGGATTTCCTTGCTCATCGTCTCCGGAGACACCAGGAGGTCTAAGGCTGTTGAACATCGGGTAGAGGTTTAGGACTTGTTTGCCCCTTCTCATTTTATTGCGTCCTTTCCGCTTCCTCTGTCTCTTGACTTTTCCCGCAGGGTTTTGGTCTTCTTGTTCAATTGGGGAGAGAGGGGTGGAACTAGCTCTGCTAGTGACCTGCTTTCCTCTCGTGCCGCCACTTTGCGCCGTATTCTCTTCAGGTCGTGGGGAGTTGTCAGTTTCTTCCTCTCTTGGCCTTGAATTAAAGACTGTTTTGGATTGACGAGCTTCGCTTGAATTACCTGGATCTGTATCGCTGCCATTCCCAGAGGTAGGTATAGCTTTTGCTATTTCTTTTAAGTCTGCTACCAGCTTTTCCATTATGCCTGGAAGCGAACAAAGTTTCTCCACTATTGGTAAGCAGGCGATCTACAGTTTCCTGGGCCCGTCTAATCAGGCTGTTTAGATTTGAGATCCTTTCGTCGATTTTGGCAACATATACGGCAAGTGTATTTAGAAGGCTGATTTGAATGTCCATTTTATCAGCCTGATAGAGCATTGCATCTGCTGACTTTTGAAGGATATCAAGGGCGGTAGCCCATGCTTTTTCTTGTGAGGGGACCTCACTTTTGTCCTGCCTTGGAGTTACTGGTGGCTTGGGAGAGCCAGGATTTGAGTTCCCATATGAATTCAGCATTTTTGCCCATTCCGTCGAGTCGAGGTAGGAAAGCTCCTTCATGACACCCTCAGCATCTTCTGTGTTCGTTACGGTTTCAGTGTGCACTGGCTCAGATTTGCACACACGGTGTAGGTCCTGTTGGTTGCGACCACCCCCCCTAAAGGAGGTGCCTGGATTTTCCGTCGTAAAGGAGGTGTTAATGCCCTTGATAAAGTGAAGCGCAGATTCTCCGTTTTGACTGCACAGGATGCTCAAGCTAGCTTCAGGAAGCATTTGGTTAAGGTTTCCCAAAATGCTGGTTTTTTCTGCCGCTGGTTCAGTATCGATTTCCTTTGTGTTGAGGCCAACACTCCTTAATGCCCCATTTGCTGTGCGGCCCTTGGAAATGAACACCAGTGGGCTTAGGGGGGTTGGAAGCCCAGTGATGTTCTTATTGCTAGAAAAAACCGTTGACCCGGCGTCCTTTATGTAGTTGAATTTTGTTGTTATCTTCGGTTGATTTCCAATAGATTTACTGGCCCTTGTATCAGGACACTTCCTGGAGGCCTGGGACTTGATATCAATTGTGGTATCGGTGTCGCTCAGCAGCAGAATAGGTGACCGTTCTGGGTCCGAGACTGTCCTCTCGTCTCTCCTTTTGCTTTTCTTTTTCCTTTGGGGAGCTGTTGTCCTCACCCTGCCAGATCTCATCTCAAGGCAACAAAGTAGATGAGGAACTTAACTGAGGAAAGGCTCACAGGACTACTGCTGGACTTCTGCTGCGGCAGAGCTTTAATCAGCTGCTACTGGCCACCAGTTGCTGGACACAGGACCCTTTTCACAAAGCCCAAGATCACTGATCTCTTATGCCTGCATGCCTCAGGCCGCAAGAGGTTAGCTAGCGTTCAGGCATAAAATCCCGCAAACTCGTGTCCCTTTCCTTGTTCCCGCTTTCTCTTCTATTCGCCAGCCTGCACCCCAGCACTCAGGGTGATGGGGCGACGACGGTACAGTCTTTAGCCGAAGGTTTTTTGGGGGGACTGGGTGTGGGTGTGGGTATGGGAGTAAGTATGGGAGTAGGTGTGGTTGTTTTCCGCCGTATCCCGCCAACCCAAAGCCCAGAAGGCAAGCAACAGTTTTAGATAACACAAGCCTCGAACGCTGCACCCCTACCTCTTCGGGTGTGGTTAGGTCACAAAGCGTGGTCCAAGGACTGGGTCCGACCCCTTGGAGCGGCTTTTTGAAGCAACTGAACTCCTCCTGCCAGTACCCTCAGCAGACTTGGCTTGGCTTGGCTCGGCACAGCAACTCGGCGCCACTCACACAGTCTAGCGCTGTCTCTCTAGCGCTGTCTCTCTCCCCGCCGTGATACTGAAAGCACAGGGCAGCCGGCAGCTTCAAGGAGGTATGGCCCGATTGGGGAGGGCCAAGTGGGGCCAAATGCGGCCCAGCCGGCCCGCTCCAGGTGCTGCCCAGTACTTAGATGCCCAAGATGCTGGAAACGTCAAACCGCCACCAAACAGCCTCTTGCCTCTTGCAGCCGGTCCGCTCTTCGCTCTGGCTCTGTGCTCCTCGCACAACGCGGCAGGCAGGACACCCCCAGTCCTAAGGGCTCGCTTCACGCTTTACCTCCGGCCCCCACCAAAGCTTCGGCCCTGCTGCTCTGCTGCTCTGCTGCTCTGAGGCTGCTCTGGGGCCGCGAACTCTATCCAAAATCACACGTTTTCAGTCCAGTCAGAAAGTATGATATAGCCCCAACGAGTCCTTGTTTTGTAGCTAAGCAGACACAGTCAATTACTTCAGTAAGCCTGATGCGACATTAGAAAAAGAGAAGTATAGTGCAATTATTAGGCACACATTGTTTACCTTGTAACCGTGTAAATATTTGCCACGCATTTTCATTTTTTTTACCTTGTAACCGCCTTCATTTATTTGTCCTTGTAACAAAGTAAATATTTGCCACGCATTTTCATTTACTTTGCCTTGTAAATGCTATTTTACCTTGTAACCATGTAAAGATTAGCCACACATTCCTCCCAATTAAGCAACAAACTGTATTGCAGCCTCAAAGCCACAAGTAAAGTGATCGCAAAACTGAAAGCAAAGCCACAAGATGTATTTGTTTTACTGTCTGTTTCTTCTCTCATAGGGCCATATGTAGGAAGCCTAATACCGGTCGGTATCGGCCGATTTTCGGTAAATATCTCGTTACCGACCGGTATTTAGGCTTTTGGTATGTAGGGGGCATATTTCAGGATTCGGTAATTTACCGAATCGGTAAAATTACCGAATCGGTAATTTTACCGATTCGGTAAATACCGAATCCTGAAATGATATGTAGGGGGAGTGTGTCGTTGGTGTGGGGATTCGTTATTTACCACCAACTAAAAATTGGTGGTAAATGACAAATAACTGTAAAAAAGCATTTTTTTGCAAGTTGAGGTGTGGAATGTGGCAGACATACATGCCCTTAGGGCATGTATGTGCGCCACATGTGCACACATGGACGAATCAGGGGTGCAACAGGGTGTCAATGTGACACCCTGCCACCCTTGATGATGCCTCCCCCATTACCAATTCGGTATTTACCGATTCGGTAATGGCAACTGGCTTCCCATTCATTCCTATGGGCCTCCAGGCCCATAGGAATGAATGGGAAGCCAGTTGCCATTACCGAATCGGTAAATACTGATTCTAAAATACCGACATATACCGATTCGGTAATTATTTACCTACATTACATTTACCGATTCATAAATACCGAATCGGTAAAATTCGGTATTTAAGAATCGGTAAATGTAATTTACCTACATATGGCCCATAGTGTATTCATCTTTCTCTTAGTGTGTGCGTTTCTATCCCTCTCTCAGTCTATCTGTGTGTCTCTGTCTTTGTAAATGCTCCTCTGTGCCCGTCATGCTCCGCTATATGTGTCTACCTATGTGTACACTGTATTTGCGTTTATATATAAAACTCTATATGTGCCTTTTAGTGTTTATAAGTTTCTGTCTTTATCTCTGCCTCTGTTCCTCTTTGTCTATCTGTCTCAGTTTCTAGCTTTGTGTATGTGCCTCTGTTTCTGTATATCTCTTTGCTTGTTAATCTCCTTTTCTATATGTATGTACGTCTGTTTTCCTGTACCTATGTCTAGCTCTGTGTATTTCTGTCTATATGTCTATAACTCTATTTGTAAGCAACCGCCATTTTAGATTAAGGGAATCGAGTAACGGAAAGAGAAAGAACTCTATCCAGAATCACGCGTTTTTAGTCCAGTCAGGAAGTATGACTTAGCCCCAACGAGTCCTTGTTTTGTAGCTAAGCAGATACAGTCAATTATTTCAGTAAGCCTGACGCGACATTAGAAAAAGAGAAGTATAGTGCAATTATTAGGCACGCATTGTTTACCTTGTAACCGCGTAAATATTTGCAGCGCATTTCTCAATTTTTTTTACCTTGTAACCGCCTTCATTTATTTTACCTTGTAACCGCGTAAATATTTGCAGCGCATTTTAAAAATGTTTTACCTTGTAACCGCCTTCATTTATTTTACCTTGTGACCATGTAAAGATTAGCCACGCATTCCTCCCAATTAAGCAACAAACTGTATTGCAGCCGCAAAACCACAAGTAAAGTGATCGCAAAACTGAAAGCAAAGCCACAAGTAAATCGATCGCGAAACCGAAAGCAATCGCTTTTGGAAGCAGAGACAGCCGCCAATGGTGCGCGTGCGCACGCCACAGACAGCCATATGCTTTCAATTATCGCGCCCGTGTCTGGGCACGATAATTGAAACCAGATAGGCTTTAGTGCGCGTAACAGACACCAATAGGCCGCGTGCGGAGCGATGCGCCCGCCTTTGGCCTATTGCATGCTCTGTCTAAAAAATACAGCCACTAAAAGCCCAATAATAGAAGACAAAACAAAAAGCACACTCACGAGCGTGTACGATTCCAGGGTCCATTTCTGAACCCCGGACAGCACAGTGCAACACTTGGCGCGAGACCTGAAAAGAAGGGTGGGCGCTCCTTGTGTCAAGGTATCCTCTTACCACTGAGCAGTCACATAGCTCCCCTGTTAACTCTGCCTGGGATGGAGAACAGCTTTGTCTGACAGAAGTCAGCACCTCTGAGTTGGCTGCCCTGCTGGGACAAAAGGACAGTGCTACAGGTTTCTAAAAATTTGCAGAAATGCAACTTATTCTATTTAGGTTTTAAACTGGATTTGAGTCACTCGTCGCTTCTTTTGTACTCCAGAAGCACACCGTAGGGCAGACTGAGGTTTAGATTAAATACAAGTTAACACATTTGTTTACCTCTCAGAGACCCGTGCACCATGCATGTCACAACTTTCGTACAATGCAGTGATTGTCCAAAATATATATTCTGGTTTCATGATCTACGGCTCGTCTCCTCATGAATGTCCTGATTGATTCTTGTGTTGTTTCAATTGCTTCAATATATGTATTGTCCTAGTTTGATTATTAGTTTGTGTTCGTTCTTTATTGCTGATAGTTGTGCCATTGTCACGAAACACAAGCAGTTCAATCCCATAACTGGTAAGCAGCAGTTACAGGTTGATTAATGGATGTTTTAACCAATTAAATAATCTATGACTAAATAGCCACACCATAAAACCTCCGAAAGACAATACCATTGCCATCGCCAATACAACTCGGATTGCCGAGACCTATTGGCTTTGCCAATGCTTGTCGATGATTTCTATGAGTGTTTTGCAGTTCTATATATACCTTATTTGACCAATGGACATTATACAAGCCCCATTTGCATTACACAAGGACAGAATAATTTTTAGCTCTGAGGAGATTACCCTGAATCATAGGATATTGAGCCTACCGTGGGACTCGAACCTGGTTACCCCTCTCTAAAGCCGGCAGCCCTGGCCCTAATCCCATTTCGTCTACTCCACGTTTTGTTTAATCCATAACTTCTTATTTCCTTATAAAACGTTCTTGTTTGTGCAGCATGAACTTCTGAGTTACTAAATTGCAGTAATCGCCTGCCACTTGGTTTACATTCCTGTCCACAAGATTAGCAGCATCTTAAACACTTACCATTTGCAAGTTTATGGTCAATGGTGCAACAACAAAAATGAGGTCCCATAAAGCCATTTTAGGTAGTAAAAGAAAGCCATAATTGGGGTGCAGTGGATCCTCACACCCCCAGTGCCCCGGTGTCACTGCACTGGCTGTACCTTAGTTTTCCTACGCCCCTCTATAAGATGATCAGCGGTATTTTGTAACCTTTAAAGACAGATAAGAAAACAGTACACTTACTTGAAAAAGGACTTCAAGTTGCCCGGAAGAGTTGTTCTTTCAAAGCAGCAGTTTGCTTCCCTTTCCGAACTTTGCCCTTACCTGTCTCTGCAGCCTCCTGCCCTGTGCATTTCCGATCCAGTTTTTCCGGTTGAGTCAGCACGAAGAAAGAGAGGGCGGGGACTAGACGTGCTGTGAACGATTAACTCCTCTGCTCTTTGGTACATCCCGAAGCAGATCTGTCAAGTTGCCACTTCTCTAATGTGTGACATTTCCATACCTTCAGTGTGGGAAGGTGTGAAGTCTCCCTGTCATATGTGTGCAATACATTTGTCTAAGACGTTCTAACAATACAAAAATATTGCATGGAAGGACTGCCTTGCTTACGCATACACACGGCTCGCCTTCTTCTTCCCCTATGTCTGGTCTCTTTTCTTTTTGATTTTTTCCCTCCCCCTTCCCCCTTCCTCATTTCTCTGCTTCTCTACAACTTCTCTTTTTCCTTACCCTCTTTCTTCTCCACTTGTTACTCTTCTCCTTTTTCTCTCTCAAAGGGGACTCCTTATTTTCCACTGTCTCCCTATAACACGTTTCCACCTGTCCTCCTTTCTGCAGTCTTTCTCCATCCCCTCACTTTTTTCTCTTTCCAGGGTCTCCTTTTCTATTTTTTCCCAGTGATTTCCTCCAGAACGTTGCCCCATTATACCATTGTTTAGTTTTACTTCACCTCCTTTCTGAACTATTCTCTCTATTCATCCCTAGTGCCACTCTTATTCTCCCCCTCAATCTTACCCCAGCATTTTGCTCAAAGATTAACTGTGTAAAGATTACTCTATATGTGGTGTCTGTCGTCCAATGTTTCCATCAAAATCTCTGCTATTTCAGTCCCTCTGCTTTCTATTATGCAGCCTTTCTTGGACTACGCAATATTCGTGTTATCCTTTTTCTACTTTTACTCTCCATTCAATCAATCAATCAGGGATTTGTGAAGCCCACTGCTCACCCATGAGGGTCTCAAGGCGCTGGAGGGCCGGAGGGGGCAGGGGGAGGTTGTCTAGCTCCGTCTCAACTGAAGAGCCAGGTCCTGAGGCTCTTCCTGAATGCTTGCAGAGTGGGGGTCCATCTGATGCTGAGGGGGAGTTTGTTCCATACTCTCTTGCATCCTTCCCTCCACAACAATAGCTTTCTTTCCCTCCTCTCCAAGTGTCATGTCCTCATCTTTCAAGCGCTCTCTTCTTCCATGCCTCCTGCCCAGCATCACCCCTTCTCTTGTTTTTCCCGCAGGGTATCTTCCCCTAGCCCCCCCTGCTCTTTTCTCTTTGCCTTTGAAGCTCAGGACTCACATGCTTGGTGCCTGGGTGTGCAGCATGAAAAATACATTGCTAGTTCTGTCCAGCCATGGTCTGTGCAGGTAACAGTGGTGGGGCAGTGGAGCTGTGTGGGGTGTGTGGATTTTCAAGGAACGATGCAGAGGAAAATGTAATTATTTGTTAGGCCTGGGCCAAAATTCCGTTCCGTTCGCGGAAATTGCGATATTTTGGCATTTTCGCGTTCCGCGGAAAGCGCGAAAATGTCAAAATTTCCGCATTCCGCAGCTTAGCGATAATTTCTTTCTTGCTCGCGCTGTAAAATAATACATTCTTGCGCGCGCGCGATCGCCTTACCTGAATCCCTGCGTTCTCCGACAAGTTTTCTTGACCCGGTCGCGTTCTCCACGAGATGTTGGATTTTGGTAGCCATTTTGCGCTGTCTCGCGAGAGTTCGCGGCCGCATTAACGTCATTTTTCACGCGATCACGTCATTTGTCGCGCGATCACGTCTTTCTTCTCGCGATCATGCACCGCGCGAGTATGAGAAGATTGAGATCTCGAACATGTCATTCTACATCGCGAGCCAGAGGATGAGGACGCGGGCACGTGAAATCGAACGCGAACAGGAGAAAGAGACCGCGAACACGTCATATCCAACGCGACAGGGACAAAGAAGAGAACGCGATCATATCGTTTTCGACACGCCGGCGGAAGTAATGTGAAGCTCGAGAACTCAACAACGTAAAATTTACAATTTGGAGAGGAATATCGGCTCTAGCAGCATGAAACCATCTGCAAATACTGATTTTGGATGAAAAGAACTCCTTACATTGACATTTGGCTTTCCTTTTTTGTGCAAGGAGTCATTTTTTTACAAGGTGGAGAGAGGGAGGAAGTGACACATAATCTCCAACTTCCTGTTCCTGTCCAGCAGGCTCCTCCCAGTGCTTTGTCCATCTCCTGCTCATTCTGCCTTTGGATTTGGAGCTGGAAAGATCACTCTTTTTGTCTGCTGCATCATTGCAATTGGATTTCAGGATTTTTGGAATAGGATATTTTACAAGTAAGTGGTTGTTGTGTTTGATTGTGGGCATTGCAGTTGTTGTGTAACTACAATTTATTTTTGATAATTAATTAATTATCATCATTCCTTTTTTTTTTTTTTTTAATTTTGTGGGTTGTAGTAGTAGGCCCGAGCTAGCCATGGGCATGGATGGCCTCATGGGTGTGTGCATGATGAAGCAACTGTTCCTTTTGTTTTTTGAATATATTTCATTTTCAAGCACATTTAGGGCATGGATGGCATTGGATTGAGTTGGGGAAGTGTGTTTTTTGGGGTGGCCTTTGTGATGTTGTTGGGCCTGGCCATGTGGCTGGTGGCCATTTTGAGGCCTAGGCCTGCAAGCTTGCCTGGCCTTGTTTGCCAACAGGCCTGCTTTTTTATCCATTAGGATCAGAGAAGGTAGCCACAGCTTTATTAATCAAGTGTTTTCTGTGTGATCTGCTGAATTTAGACATCATTTAGGGCATGGATGGCATTGGATTGAGTTGGGGAAGTGTGTTTTTTGGGGGTGGCCTTTGTGATGTTGTTGGGCCTGGCCATGTGGCTGGTGGCCATTTTGAGGCCTAGGCCTGCAAGCTTGCCTGGCCTTGTCTGCCAACAGGCCTGCTTTTTCATCCACTAGGATCAGAGCAGGTAGCCACAGCTTTATTAATGAAGTGTTTTCTGTGTGATCTGCTGAAGTTAGACATCATTTAGGGCATGGATGGCATTGGATTGAGTTGGGGAAGTGTGTTTTTTGGGGGTGGCCTTTGTGATGTTGTTGGGCCTGGCCATGTGGCTGGTGGCCATTTTGAGGCCTAGGCCTGCAAGCTTGCCTGGCCTTGTCTGCCAACAGGCCTGCTTTCATCCACTAGGACCAGAGCAGGTAGCCACAGCTTTAGTAATCTACTGTTTTCTGTGTGCTCTGTTGAATTTAGACATCATTTAGGGCATGGATGGCATTGGATTGAGTTGGGGAAGTGTGTTTTTTGGGGTGGCCTTGCTGATGTTGTTGGGCCTGGCCATGTGGCTGGTGGCCATTTTGAGGCCTAGGCCTGCAAGCTTGCCTGGCCTTGTCTGCCAACAGGCCTGCTTTCATCCACTAGGACCAGAGCAGGTAGCCACAGCTTTAGTAATCTACTGTTTTCTGTGTGCTCTCTTGAATTTAGACATCATTTAGGGCATGGATGGTATTGGATTGAGTAGGGGAAGTGTGTTTTTTGGGGTGGCCTTGCTGATGTTGTTGGGCCTGGCCATGTGGCTGGTGGCCATTTTGAGGCCTAGGCCTGCAAGCTTGCCTGGCCTTGTCTGCCAACAGGCCTGCTTTCATCCACTAGGACCAGAGCAGGTAGCCACAGCTTTATTAATCTACTGTTTTCTGTGTGCTCTGTTGAATTTAGCCATCATTTAGGGCATGGATGGCATTGGATTGAGTTGGGGAAGTGTGTTTTTTGGGGTGGCCTTGCTGATGTTGTTGGGCCTGGCCCTGTGGCTGGTGGCCATTTTGAGGCCTAGGCCTGCAAGCTTGCCTGGCCTTGTCTGCCAACAGGCCTGCTTTCATCCACTAGGACCAGAGCAGGTAGCCACAGCTTTAGTAATCTACTGTTTTCTGTGTGCTCTGTTGAATTTAGACAGGGCATGGATGGCATTGGATTGAGTTGGGGACATGTGTTTTTTTGGGGTGGGCTTTCTGATGTTGGTTGTCTTAAAGACATGCTTTTGTTGTGTGTGTCTAGTGAGTGTTGGTGTGCGATGCATGCTCCCTGCAGACCTTTTTGGGGCCTGTGAATGTTCGTATTTGCATTTTGTTGCATTAAAAAGGCAGAGCAGTGTGCTTCAGCATGCATCCTTTACCTGACTTTTATAGGCCTTTTGTCAGCTCCTGGTGTTTCCCAGGCCCCCTGCTTGTTTGTGATTTGTGAGTGTCCATGTGGCTGGTGGCTTTTTTTTGTTTTGGGAGTTATTAGTATCCTGCTTTTGCCATATAGGCCTGCATGGTTTTCCTATTGGCGTACTGCTTCCATCCATCCACCCCCTTTGCCAGCAGCAGCTCCATGGATGCTGAGATGCTCAAATAAGGCAATGGTCCACCCCACTTCCATTAGTTTTTTATTGTGTTGTTTATTATTAACTTTCCTATCCTTCCTGAGAGTGTAGTGTGTGGCTGTACACAGTACTAGTAGTATAACATAGCTCTAGTTAAAAAAATAGTCATAAATGGCTAGACTATCTTTTGTTTGCACTAGTACAGTACTAAGTAACTGAACCACAAAAACAAATGCAACATTTCACTGATGTTCTTCTCCTGTCTTCTTTGCTTTTAGGTGCAAAAAAGAAAGAGTAGGAGGTGTCATCGGCATCACCTGGCTACCCGTTGTACTGCCAGCCAGACAGAAGTCCTGCTGCGCATCCCGCCAACGTGTGACAAGAACTTGTTGTGCATCTGCCTCCTGCCTGACATCTGAAGAAGATGGCCCCAAAGAAAGGTACCAGGTCCAGTACCAAAAAAGTTGCCGGTGAGAAGAAGGAACAGAAAAAGGAAGTGCCATTAACCACGACTGGTGGTGTGCCGGCCAATGTTTTTTTTGGCACCAAAGCGTTGTCCGGGAACCAAGCTGGGAGCAGCACAGCGGTCCAACCCCACCAACCTAGGCCCAAGGGCTTTAGTGTCGCAGAGGTAGCCAGTCTACTAACGAGCAGCGATGTTGAAGAAATGTCATTACCGCAAAGTAGTACACAATCAAGTTCAACGCAGGCGCAAACTCAGCAGATCAGTGTCAAGCCGCCGCAACCAGAACAGCAGCAGCCGCCGCAACCAGAACAGCAGCAGCCGCCGCAACCAGAACAGCAGCAGCCGCCGCAACCAGAACAGCAGCAGCTGCCGCAACAGCCCACCATAGTAGTTGTTGCTCCTGACGTAGGGGCATTTCAGGAAATCGAGCTTCCTGCAGACAAAGTGGAGCGAAGTCAAACCACTGTTTCAGAAGATCAATTGTCTTCCAGACCACCAGCAAGGAAAAGGAGGCTTAGTCCATCATCTTCTTCTTCAAGCCCCGCTTCTGATGATCGTGATGACACTTGGGTCCCACCAGCTCGGTCTGAGAGTGAAGTACGCCACAAGACATTGCTTCTGAAAAGGAAGGTCCCAGAAAACCTTAGCGTTATGGAGGTAGATGTAGAAGAGGGGGGTGATGATGTTGATGAAGACGAGCCAGTCATCACGCACATTACTCCCGCCCCAAAGGGATTGGAGACCGACATTCTCACCCTATCCAGAAAGGCTGCTACTGAGCGGGATGTAGCACGGATCTCACCAACACAGGTTACACCACCACTACCTCCAGCTGCCATATTTTCCAAGGCCCGGCAGGGACCTACATCCAGCTCAACCATCTCAGTAGGAAGTGGTAGTAAAAGTCACAGTGTAGGTGGACAGGGTCACATATTTTCAAGCACCCCCTCAAGTTCATCTGGTGTTGAAAGTGGCACATCCAGCAGTGCCAGAAAGTTCTCCTCCCCAGTTTGGGACTTCTTTTCTGTTAGCGCCAAGGAGGAGAACGTTGCTATATGCTCAATTTGTCGGCAAGGTGTTCGGCGTGGTAAGCTTGGTACAAACTATGGTACCGGAGGACAAGCAAGTCATCTCAGAATACACCACAATATCGTGTGGGAGGATCACCTACTTAAGTTAAAAGAAAGTAGAAAAACTAAACCCTTTGAAGTTGGTCAGGAATCAGGGAGCGATATTATTGTGGTGGCAGGTGAAGAACAGGGAGGCATTTCTAGCCCTGTCTCCAGTAGTGCACTCACTGCAGTGGTAACGCCCACATCCTCCTCAGAAACATCAGAGTGGCACCGCAGTAAGAGCCATACTCAGAGTGTGGGTGAGACACCAAGGCGACCGGCGAGTACCTCAATGAGACAATCTGTGTCGTTGAGCCTTAGTGGGTTAATGAAAACAGCACCACTAAGGAAAGTAAGCCAGCCTACCATTGACAGCATGTTTAGGTTGGAGGGGCAGTTCCAACGCAACCACCCAACGGCACGATTGTACAATGCGAAGCTGGCTAAAATGTTAGCGCTGGACCTTCTTCCTTTTTCATTTGTGGAAGGGGTGGGTTTCCTTGAATTTGTGTCTGCCATCTGCCCGAAATGGAAAGTTCCCAGCTGGTCCTATTTCGCAAGAATTGCTGTTCCGGCACTACATCATGAGGTGCTGGAATTGGTTGGTCAAGGTTTGCGGCAGAGTGCTGTGCACAATATCCACCTGACAACAGACATGTGGAGCAGTTGCCAAGCCACAGATTACATGTGCATCACTGCACACTGGATCTCTTTTGTGGGGGTTAGAGATCAACTATCTGCACGAGGTGTTGTTGACACAGCTGCGATTTTTGAAGGTACTCGGAAACATGCAACTGTAGCCATGTTCGCCATGGAGAAATCTCATACGGCTGAAAACATTTTAGAAGAGTTTCGCACCAAGGTTTTGGAATGGCTGCGGCCCAGAGGGCTTGGTATTGGCTTTGTTGCCACAGACAATGGCAGTAATGTACTGAAGGCCATGGAACTTGGTTCCTATTTCAGGGTTCCGTGTTTGGCACACTGCATAAACATTATAGTGCAAGACTTTCTGAAAAAAGAACCCATAGTAAGCAATTTACTGGCCATCTGCCGAAGAATATGCACTCATTTCAGCCATTCTTTTAAAGCTCGGAAGCAGCTGAGGATCATCCAACGTGAACTTAGGATGCCAGTCAAGGCACTCATCCAGGAGGTGGCAACACGTTGGAACTCAACGTATTACATGCTTGATTGTCTGTACGAACAGCACAGGTCACTCAATGAATATGTCTGGTACAGAAGCAGTGATGCTAGTGTTAAAGGCATGACCCTTCAGAGGGAGCAATGGACCCTAATTAAATGCCTGACTGAGATGCTGTCTCCTTTTGAGGTCTTCACATGTGAAGTCAGCAAGGAGGACTGTACAATGGGCCAAGCTATCCCATTGTTTCAAATGCTAGAGCATGAGCTGAATAATGTGTCTGAATCCTACAAAGGTGTAGAGGACAGAAGGCAAGCCCATGACTTGGTGGAGAGCTTATCCAGGCGCTTATCAGAAAATGTAAGGATACAAAATAAAATTTTGTCACAAGAACATTACATTTGTGCCACAATTCTGGATCCACGTGCAAAATTAGGACTATTCCTTTCTTTTTCCGACAATGATGTTGCCCGCTACAAAAGTTGTATAGCTGAAGCAGCCATCAAGTTTGAAAACGAAGGGCTGCTAATTAAAAGCCCGCCACATCAACCCACAACAAGTACTGATACTGAAGCAGGCCATGCAGAATCAAGTGCAACTTCGTCGGCTGAGGGCAGTGCGGTTGGCTCACAATCGCAACACTCGCCATCACCATCGACTACAAAAACAATAACTGGATCATTCGGCCGAGTACAATCATTATCAGATTGGTATGTAAAGATGGGCCTTAAGCACAGTGCTGATGCACAGAAAAAACAGCACAAAAGCTTACCAGCAGCAACCCTGAACATTGAGCGGATGGTCCAGGCCTATCTGGACGACCCAACAGAGGTGTACGTTGATCAAAACCCAGTGCAGTATTGGTATAGGAAAAGGTCTGAATGGCCACAGCTCAGCAGGCTGGCGATAAGCTATCTGGCTTGCCCTGTCGCAAGTGTCTCTTCCGAACGTGTTTTCAGTGCTGCTGGTTCCATTGTAACCTTGAGAAGGACCAGTCTATCTCCAAAAAACGTGGAGAGGTTAACAATGATCAAAATAAATCAGCACTTCATACCACCGAATTACACAATGCATGAATCAACAGAGGAAGATGATGACAGCGGCTCAGGTGACGGAAGAATTGTGTCAGATGATTACCTACTACTGGAAGATCCCCCAGAGTTTGAGGACGAGCTATACTTCCCTGACAATTAGGCTCGCACTTACTGTCTTCCTCCCTTTTTTCCCCCTTTGTTTGTGTCTGTCGTTCCGGTTATAAACTTGTGAATCGCAACAAATGCATTATCACCGTCTTCTACTCTTCTAATTTAAGATACAAGTTTCAGGTGTCTGCCATTTGACACTACAGTCCTCAGAATCCAGCTCCTCCGCTCGATCATACTGCATCTCCTGGTCAATTCCATTTCCCTCATGAATGATGATTGGATGATGGTAACAACAAATTCAAACTTTCCTCGTCCTTCCAAAACAAGTGGACCATGAATCTGATGACTTCTATAGCTAGCCTCCTTCAGAGCCGAGAGAGACTGGCCATTAACTGACAATAAGATGCAACAGGTAATGATTGATGCCATGCATTGGCCACAGAATGGCAGACTGAATGATGTAGATTTTGTTGTGTGTGTTGCGCATGAATTGATGTAATTGTGCACTGCCACTAATCAACTGTCTACAGAACACACTAATTTTCCCCTTCTTGCAAACAAGAAATGTGTACTTCTCCTGCATCTTGGTGATACATTGCTTTTAATTCAATACAGGAAGGGGACTCACTCAATCTGCGCAATGCAAATGACTGTGACTTAACAGCACCGTCCATCATGATGATGGCGAAAGAGACGGCCTGCAGCGTTAACGAGATGAGATGCAACAGGTAATGATTGATGCCATGCCTTGGCCGCAGAATGGCAGACTGAATGATGTAGATTTTGTTGTGTGTGTTGCGCATGAATTGATGTAATTGTGCACTGCCACTAATCAACTTTCTACAGAACACACTAATTTTCCCCTTCTTGCAAACAAGAAATGTGTACTTCTCCTGCATCTTGGTGATACATTGCTTTTAATTCAATACAGGAAGGGGACTGACTCAATCTGCGCAATGCAAATGACTGTGACTTAACAGCACCGTCCATCATGATGATGGCGAAAGAGACGGCCCGTTAACTTAAGATGAGAAGGAACAGGTAATGAATGATGACAATTAATGGCATGCATTGGACACCTGACTCTGAGCTATTGGTCTTTGTGTTTGCATTGTTTGTTGTGCACAAAGTGATGTCAAAGTGTACTAGTAGTAATCTATCTTTCTGTACACAATAAAGAATGACTCAAGTCAGTAATATTTATATTTCTACTCTGGGTGATTCATAAAAATTATGCTTATACTGCAGGCCGATCTTCAGTCAGTAAAAGTATCAGAGATGATGATGAAGTCAGGAGGAGGATGTTTCAGGAGTGGCATAAAACGGAAAAGCCTAAAGGTAAACACGTCAACAACAACCACAGCAGACCCAAATGTCTGTGTAGAAGTTGAATAGAGTGTAGCGGTGGGATGACTGCAGTGCATTGATTTTACTAACTTTAACTGTAAAATGCTATGTTTGGAATGGATAATGTGCTTTGCGTTTGTCCAACTCTTTGAGAGAAAAAAAAGGACTCTAAAGTGTTAACGTAGGATGTGCTAATGGTAAGCACTGTGGGCCTGATCTCTCCTGTTACTGTTGAAGGTCAATGCTGGAAACAGACTAGAGTAGAGATGATGCATATGCATACATGCCACCTCGGAAAGTGTTCTTGTTGCACTACACCATCACTTGTGCATTTGTTTTCACTTTCTTTCTCAATATCCCCTTTGGTTTTCAATCTAAAATTACAGGCCGGGCCTTGGCCAAAACTTTGTAAAACATTACAATGCATATTGATTACCTTACCAATCAATCAGCTTTTTTTTCCAGCCGGGCAGTGGCGAGTGGCGAGGCGACACACCCAAGATTGATGGACGAGAGGAGCAAGAGGAATGCCGAGATGCAAAAAACCAGTCCACATTTTTGACCAGGATAAGACAGTAACAGTATCCACTTTTAACTTCTTTTAAATAATTTGATTAATATCTTGTATACAATCTTTACAACACTGTGTTCTTGGAGTTGTTATTATCAATCATCATTACGTTTGCTCTGTGTTTACGATTCTTCACTACCAATATTTAAAATTTCTATTTGCTATCTGTTAAAGTATTAAGGCCGGAACAGAACAAGAAATAGAAGTGTATGTAATCCGGGTCTCATCATCATGCATGCATTGCCATTTTCTCCCTTAACATATGGAATGGATATGGTATGGTAGTCTTCAATGATTGTCGTTTGTTTGTCTAAGTATGCATACTGTTTTTCTATGTCAAACCTTTCCCAAAATCCCCCTTCCCATCCATTCAACAAACCCTAACCCTCTTCCCCTGGGCTGTGTGACTTATTGTCGAGGTGTAACTAAATTAAATGTACACCAATACTTAATCACACACTTGCTGGGGCGGATGTGGTGAAAGCAACACTACTTCAATTTCAATGCAGAGCGATGATCTTCTTCTGCTTGCCCACCCATGAGTAGGATATTTCAGAGGTTATTTTATTTAACAAAGGAACATATACCTCAGCATGAATTGCCGGCATTGATTGGATTTGTTTGTTGTCATTCCTCATATACAGCACTAACTGTTAGACTGTAGGCATAGTCAAGTGACTCGAGTCGACAAAACTAAAGTTTGTAACTCTGTCTAGTAGGCTATCCTCATAATAACCACCATTCAGTTTTTTTGTCAAATATTTGAGCAAATAATTGTTGCTCGGTAAATTCTGTGATGTACTTCATTCAACTACTCCTCTAACAGTCTCTCAAAGGCGATTGACTATCTCCTTTTCTTTTTTTGGAAATGCTGCCACCCTGCCAGTGTATACTACTACTACTATACTACCACCACCACCACCCCAATCATGCCATGTATGAAAAAGGAAACCATCTTCACCATGCAGCCAGTGCTGTGCCACAGTTGGACATAAACATCAAATACCGGTAAGAGAGAAGTTTGGGGGAGGCAGAATTAATAATGGACATGTTGTCAATGATTTCATTTTCAAACACCACTCCAAAGAATGCATAGACTAGAGGACAGACTGAAAGTACTAGAAGGACCAGTCAATGAGTGAGGTGTGTCGCATCTATCTGTTTGTGTCTTATACAGTCAGCAAATTATTGAAATCAAACACAGGCTATGGGCGGCCATGCACCAGCAAGGAAACAGTGTGATGTAAAACAGTTACCCCACCTACAAAACATTAACAACATTGCATGTAACATAGAAAAATATATTTAATTTACCCTAACAAATAAACTAAACCCACAAAAGCTGACCCACCCACCTCCCTAACCCCAACCACTGTCCACAGTAGAAAAAAGTCAAACGCCAAACGAGTAAAGAACAGGAATTAAAAAAGGGGCAGTGACAGGGACTAACTGGTGGGGCGGGACTGGAGGAGGACACGCATCTGGCGCATCTCGTCCTCTAAATGGGCGACGCGGCGTCTAAGGCCGCGGCAGTTGCAGCCACAGTGGGGGGGCACCGGAGATGACACGGTGGCGGCGGGCAGCCGCCAGGCGGTGGCGCCGTACCGCTGGAGGGCGGTGGCTGGGGCCCGGGGCACTGGAGGAGGCTTCAATAGCTGCTGCAGTCTCCTCCTCCTCCTCGGCTAGGACCACCAGCCGCCGGTATTCATGCTGGATTGCCTCCAGCTTCCAGCGCTGTGCCTTGGCGGCCAACTCCTTCCGATTGAGTTTCGGAGTTGCGGTGTATCAAAAAGAAAAAAACAAGACAATTGTAAAATATAGTCTTAATAAAACAGTAGGACAAGGTAATTATTTATACACATAGTGGCATGGTATAGTAGCACTATAAAATAAAGCACAGTAGTACATAACATTTTAAATGGCGCCCGTCCTTCTTCCTTCCACCTGTCTTACACTTTTTAGTTGAACAGTGCACCAGGTGCTCTTCTCCATAAAACGTTCAAAGCGGAGTTGAAATCAGATAGATGAGGCCATTGGTTACTAAATACTCCGGCTCCTAGTCCTATACCAATTAAAGGGAATTCTAGTCTTCTAGTTCACTCTTCAAACGTCCCCAAGAACTCATACTTACTTACGACATCGGATAGCGGGCGGACTTTGTCCGCCCTCCATCCGACTGCTAAAAAGGGTGGGGGTCCCGTGGGGACAATTAATTAGGATGATGCGCCCGGCACAGTGGCGGGCGCATCCTGTTTTTTTAAATTTAAATTCTGGTTGGCTTTGCTGAAAGCAATGCTAAAATGTTGTGCTGCTTTTCCAAGCACATGACGGGCCCCGCACGGAGCCTGTCACGTTTTGCTTTGAAAGTCGGGGGGGTACCATAGCATCGGTAGGTACCCTCCATGGGGGCCCCCAAGCATACTCTGCAATGTGTGCATGCCTTTCCGTGGCGGACGGCAATGCCGCCACGCAAAGGCATTCCAAAATGCAGATTATATGGCTGGCGGTGTGGTGAGAGAGACACCACCGCCATATTGAACCCTTTTCCGCCTGGACATGTCTGAATATTTTCTACAGGGATGGCGGGAGGTTTGCCCCTGCGGTGACGGCAGTGAATTCCAGCCGTCCCCGGTGGGGGCAATACGCCCACCATCCTAATGGGGGCCCTAAGTCACAACTGTACAGTATACATATACATACAGTACACCCTTGCAGTGAGTGTGCTGTCAAGTTCAACAATAGTTAAAGATTATGAATCTAACTTACCACCGCCTGCCACTGGTGCTGCCACTCCCCCTACCGCTCCGTTGCTATCTGCAACTGCCGCATCCTCGCCCTCGGCGTCGCCTTCGCTGGCCCCAGCAATGGTGGTCGGTAGTGCGCCTAGAAAACATTACACATTTATTAGGCGTCATATACACCTCCCCCCTATTGATCAGTAGCAAGGTTGAAAAATGAGTTAATACTAACATACATCACTAGTACAAATCAGGTAGTAGTAGAGTAGACACTAATAGTTATATGATCATTGTAGCCTTTGCTTGATTAGCCCTAGCCATGCACATGTGACGTTACCTTTACCTTGCAGCTTCTTAAGACACCTTTGAGCCCACATGACCTGCCTCACACTGCTACTGTCTAGTCTACGCGCTGCGTACAAGCGGTCAACAAACATTAATAAGCCACTTTTTTAGGAAGAACGGGTGTACTACTGTTACTGTTAGTCCATATTGCTTATCCATAGATGCTACACTTTTTGGCACGGCTGAGAAATGCTTGCAAGTTGCAATATACTAACGCACACCATTTCTTTTTTCGCATTACAGACGCAAGATTCCCTTCTACGAACCAGAGCTTCTGAACGATGCACCAACTACCAGTACTAGATTCTTCTGAGGTGAGGGGTCCATTCACTCACATCTTCATTTATAAATGTATATAAACTAAATTGCTATGGGATGGTGGTGCTGCCTTCCACCACTGTTCAGTTATCATGATTTAATTCCCAACTGTATAAGTGTAACAATGTATATTGTTTTAATGTTATTGATTTGCCGGTTGGTGCTGCTAAGAAAACAGTGTACAGACCTTCTCAAATTGAAATAAACATTTTAAACTTACATAGACTTCGTGGTATTTGGTGTGGAGTGGACTAAGTTACACGAGTGAGCAAATTAAAGTAAGGGTGTGCATGTGAATTGCTTCCACGACAGAGGTTGGGTGTGTTATGTTCTGGGTTGTCTACTTGTTGGGTATCTTGGGGGGAGGGTTCCGAGACCTAATAGGTATGACAAGACAGTACTATAGTCAAGCAGTGGAATTATGGTGGGTGTGGAATTTCTGATTGAGGTGTGCAAGGAAGGTCCAACCTACCATCACCAACATCCTATTTTCTGGTGCAAATGTATGTGCAAGATCTCTACAACAGTGGTATGTCCTATAGGGTATCATATCAAAATATTAAGAAATCTGGTAGGGCTGTTGCTGTGAATTTTCAAAGCCTCAACATCAATAAGAGTAAAACTAGTACAAGACAACGACCCAACGGATTGTACGAGCTACTGGTGAATATGAGTTTTATATTACAACCTTTCACAAAGAGTGGCACTGGCCAACTGGGCAAGACTAGCTACTACAGTACAGACAGATTGATAGGATGTAGTAGTACTCAGAGTCATCATAGCGGAGGCAGGGATAAGATTTTTGAAACCGTACAGATCGAAGGATTATTGGTGGTAAAAAAATTGCATTTGGAAACACACTATAGTTCGGGAGAAATGGGGCAGTAAAAGTTATGGAATAAGAAATATTATTAAAAACAAGAAGACTTACTGGGGCCAGCAGAGGAGCCCTCAGCGGTGTCCTCCTGGTGGTGTTCCTGTCCCGCCGACTGCCCAGTCCCTGTCGGTCTGCCCCTGGGTGCTGATGGACAGGAAAGATATAAGAAAGAGACAAACATTGATGGATGGTGTCAAACAAATACAATATTTTTCAATAACGGTCAAAAAACACTTATGTAAACAACAATTGCAATAACTACATTGACCGATCTCATCTGGTCAACATGTAATATCGGGGGATTCGCAGTTCGACTACTTAAGTTACTATTTATCAACAGTAATCCAGTCTTCCATTCTGATTACAGAAAACTAAGTTACAACTAAGCCTAAGTAGTAGTACAACGTACCACCCAACCTAGCCCACCTATTCCAGGCATGCCAATTGTACATTAAGTATGCATTTCCACTGTATTCCTCAACAATGTGTATGGTCCAATCATGGAGGACACATGAACATGACTACATTTTTTGTATACACCAAATTTTGGTTTGATTGATGCTGATCTGCTACTGCTAAGTAACTGCTAAGCCTACCTCCACTCATTGAACAAACTAGAAAAGGTTCTAAAGACTGCCGTACTAGCAGCACGTCACGTAACTGAGTGAGGGGGGGCATCACGCATACCACTAACGAATTAGAAGGTCCTTACAAAGTACCTAAACCTAAGTATCAATCCGCCCCTATCTATTAGTGACAGGACAAAGTAAGGAGTGGACGTGAGTCACTGTAGCATTACGTAACTTAATTTCTCTAAAATAAACTCGTAAAGAATCACGCTAAGCAAGCGCAAACGCAAAGCTGCAAACAAGTAAGATTAGTAGTAGCGCAGAAGAGCACCTGTGTCATAATCACAGAAGACTTTTAAACATTTTTAACCTGAAATGTATTGTAAGCAGCAACATTCTAGCTGGTTGGAAGAAAAAAAAGATATTCGCAATATATAACATAGAGCAGAAGAACAGACACAAAGTTGTAATAATTAAATAGGTACTCACCAAGCCCCGGGACCTCCACTCCTAGCAGGTCCAGCAGGTCCTGCTCACGGTCCAGGATCTCGGACCACCGGTGCGTCAGCTTTGCCTGGGTGCGCAGGACCCCAGAGATGCGCGACACTGCCCGGCGCACCTTCCCCCATCGCTGCCGACGCTCCCGGAGGCCGTACCCGAACCCAGGCCTGCCACCTGCTGCCAGGGTTGAGGGGAGGTGGCGCTGCACAAAGAAAATGAGTGCAGCCAACTCCACCTCCCCAAATAAGGCCCGTGCCTGCACCCCTTGTGGGCGCCGCCTTCCACATGGAAGGCGGTCGCGGCTCTGGCTGCGGCAAGCCCTACCCTTTGACATGGTTCTGGGGATGAGAGACGGGGTGGGAAAGAAAAGGTAACAAAATTAAAAAAGTAAGTAAAGGAAATAAATAGGCAATAGAAAGAGTGAAAAAGTAGCTAAAAAACAAAAAAAAGTAGACAAAAACCAAAAATATAGAAGCAGGAAAATAGTTAGAGAAATAATAAGTAATAAAGATCCAAAAAAAGTGGCTATAAACAAAGGATTGAAAAGATTTAGGGAGGATTGAAAATCAGGCCCCAGAACCATGCAATAGAGTGAAAAACAAGATGGCCGCGTCCATTGCGACCACGTGCGCAAGTTCGCGCGATATTTTCTCCCCGAGCAAGCAAAAAGCAACGCGAACAGGAAATATCGACCGCGAACAGGCGCGAACTTGCATTGCGCGACCCGGAACAGGAAGTAAGCATCGCGAGAGGGCGGGACAAGTGAAAATAAGATGGCCGCGCCCGTGAGCAACCGCATGGGTAAGTTGGCGACCCGCGATCACGCAAAAAATACCACGAACAGGCGGCAAAAAAACCTCCGTGTCTTCGCGATATTTCCGGCGTGTTTGCGGAGATTTTCTGCATTTTCGCGATAATTTGCGAAAGTTAATTTCGCAAATTCCGCCCACCCCTATTATTTATAACATTTTCTCTTTGCATCGGCCCTCTAAACGCCCCACCGCTGTTACCTGCACAGACCGCGGCTGGTTCTGGCACTGGTGAGGAGAGGTTGGGGCAAAATCAAATTGATGATGCAGAGAGGAAATAGATATAGAGGTGTCCAAGGGAGACTTCAGGCTAGAAAATCGCCAGAACTGCCAGGCTCTGAGGCTGCAGACATATGCTATGAAAGATCTGTTTGTCAGATAATGCAGAAAATACTGCCTACAACAAGCACATCATGTCTTAGACTCAGACTGTAAATGTCATTTTTTATTCATGCCCTAACACTTGTAAAATGCATGATATTTTCCTCTGCTTGCTGGTATTTGGTAGAGTGCACTCAAATGCGTTAGTGTCACAGGTGATACGTGATACTTGACAGGGCTGCTACAGTCGACAGGAAGAACGTTTTATTTGCCTTAAGTCCATAAGCGTGAAACTTGTGAATAAGTGAATGAATGTAACTGCAGTAAAGTATAGGGTTGTAACATCGTGGTGCAGATTATTAGCCTGGTGTTTCGACAAAATATTGGTTTCAAAACCTTGGGAGACGGAAATATCGGAAATTAAATATAGTGGCACACAAATATCGTGATGCACAAATATCGTTGACAAGTATATATTTTTTGAGGTAAGTAATATTGCTGTAAATAATATTGAAGTTGTTAATATCGTTATCACTAAAATAGTGGTGAAAAATATAATTTGTTTAGTATTTTAATGTGTTTTAGATGATATATTCATTTATGTGTTACTACTGTTTATATAAATGTTATTGATTGTTATTAAAAAATAGCTTGTAGGAGTCACGCGCAATGCAACCTAAGATGGCCGCCTGACCACGGAGCTTTGGGCCGCGCTGGACATTGCGGGTGTAATTTCGGTGGTTTTAGCGCCCCTTTCACCAATATGCGGGTGTTTCCTTGAATCGGATCTACAAGAGGATACCTTTGCCGCACACCATGTTCCTGCATTAGGACCAGTTTTCTTCAGGTGACTTTTCAGCTGCTTTGCGGCCGCCATTTTGTTTCCTGATTTACTTAATTTCTCCTCAAATTTCAATACATTGCACCCTGAAATGCCATTTTCCAATCTTTTTTTACTATCTTTGTCGCATCTTCTTCAGCTGAGTAGTATCTCTATATGGGGGAGTCCTGTTATTTATCGTAATATGAGACTGGTGTGGAGCATTTTACATCAAATTATTTGTGCGCCATTAGACAAGCCTTCTCTTGGTTCCTGGCTGTGTTATTTCATGGGTAGAAGCAAAAGTTTATTTCACTCCTCCCCAAAAACTTAAGTCTAGTGAACCAGTGTCCTGTCCCGCTTACTCTGCAACCCCCAATGGTTCCTCTCAGACTTCTGAGGAATTGGCGCAAATGATGTATTCTCGCCCTACAGCTTTGACGACCAATTACCTTCATCTTCATCAAGAGAATTAAACCGGATCCTCCCTCTCCCCCAAAATCTGTTTCTCCTGTCTCTTTGGATATTGTTTCGAAGGAAATTCGCGCTCTAAGACCATTTATTGAGGAAACAAACTCTCATCTGCAGACTTTGGATAATAAGTGGTCGTCAATGGATTCCCGCCTTTCTGTGATAGAACAACAAATTAGCGACGTACAGGACTCATCTTCCAGAATCTCAATTTTGGAGAAAGAGGTTCTGCAACTAAGAAGATCGACTGAAGATCTTGAAAACAGAAATCGTCGTAATAATCTATGCTTGTATGGACTTTCTGAAGGCCTTGAGGCCGATGATCCTGTTACGTACTTCACCACTTTTTTACCACAGCTCTTGGGCCTTCCTGCTTCATCCAAATGAAATATTCAATGGGCACATAGACTGGGTCGATGTTTGTCTTCCTCATCTGCCCCATCTAAATCCTGTGGAGTAATTCTCCTATTTCTACAATTCATGGATCTGCTACAAGTTCTCAACGCAGCAAAAATCATAAAACAGTTGAATTGGCATGGCACAAAATGATTTATCTCTCAAGATGTCTCTACTGCCTCCGCTAAACAACAAAAGGAATTCTTGGATCTCTGTCCCACTCTTTGTTCTCTGGGTGCTCGATATGGCTTATTCTGCCCATGCTTATTTAAGGTCACCTTTTTTAACAAAACTTCTACATTTGAGGATCCTGCAGATCTCAGAAAATTCATCCATTCTCATTCTACTTCCTCGATGGAGATCACTGGTCCTCCTCCTAATACTTGACTTTAATGGTTCCTCTGAAATGATCATTTCTTCGACTGCTTTTATTGAATGCAGGTTATTTAGTTGTATTGTCCTTTTTTGTTTTCATAACCTTCAGATTTTTATTTCAGGTTAATTGGACTTCTTTTTGTACCTGCCACATGTTCCTGCTCCTGTATATGTTTAAGTGACATCCCGGTGTAGTACGTTGACCTTTGTTAGGTGTGCCGTCCTTGTTGACCGTTGCCGCCGCTCATCTCTCCCTTGTGTGCACCTGTGGAGGTACGTATTACAGTCATCACTTGACATGTAGTGTCTATTCTTACTCTTACATTTCTTCCCCTTGTCCTCTTTAGTTACTCTTTCCTTCTCCTTCTCCTGGTGTTATTGCATCATTCTCTCTTTATACTTTTCTCCTTACTTTTTTTCTTGATATCTTTCACCTCTTTACTCTTTTTTTCTATCATGGACACCATTCCCGTTTATTCTTTGTCCTCATCCTTTTTTCTCTTCTCTCTTACATTATTATTTCATTGCTGAATGTGCTGTACTATATATATTGTTGATACTTTTCATTCAGAGTTATTTCTTGGAATGTGAAGGTTTTATTAACCAAATCAAATGACAGAGAATATTATCCCACCTTGCCTCTTACAATCTGGATTTGGTCCCTTTGCAAGACACCCATATTACAGAATCTGAAGCATTAAAATTGAAAAAGGGTTGGGTTAGTTCAGTTTTAGTCTCCCCCACTTCCTCTAAAAAAATGGTATCATTATTCTGTGTCATAAAAAATTGAAATGTAATTTTTTTTTTCTAAGAAATTGATTCGGAGGGGAGATGGTTGTTAACCAAATTGCTTATTAATAATATCTCTTTAACTGTGTTTAATGTTTATGGGCCCACTCAACCTGACTATACTTTTTGGCCTACTATTGCACAAAAATGTATTCAGTTCAGAGATGATCTCTTTATTCTAGGAGGTTGACTGCAATCAGGTTGTTGACTCCTTTACTGACCACTAGTCCCAGGTATGCTTTATCCCTCATAAAACCCATAAGCAATTTCTTGATTCTATTTCCAAATCTCATCTTGTAGATGCTTGGAGACTCTCCCACCCTTACACTAGTGATTTCTCTTTTTTCGTTCCTCCTCAGAACTCTCTTCCCCGATTAGACTATATCTTTTTCTCACAATCCTTATCTCCAACTCGTATCTCTTCCTCAATCGAACCTATTGTAATCTCTGATCATGCTCCAGTTGTTTCTGATTTTGGTCTGCTCCCCCCGCATCCCAGGTCCTCCCGCTGGTGCTTCAATAATTCTCTTTTGATGGACCCTTTATTCTCTTTTACCTCCTTTGCTAATAAGTTTTTTATACTGAATATTAACCTCAATGCTCCCTCTCATATAATATGGGACTCCTTAAAAGCTACAGCCCGAGGTTTCATTATAGACTTTGAGCCAGATGTATCAATATAGGATTTTGTGAGTCTTTAGCGATTTTAGCGAATCGGTATTAAGGACTCACAAAATGGAATGTATGTAGGAATCGCAATAATAATTGCGATTCCTTAATATTCCTTGATTGCGAATCGCAAATTGCAATTCCCAATCAAGGAATACCTTTTCATTCATTCCTATGGGCTTAAAGGCCCATAGGAATGAATGGGAAGACATTCACAATTTGAGGGCATGTATGTGCCCCACATGGCACTTTGAAAAAAGCAAAAAAGTGCATTTTTCAAAGAAATCGCAAATTACCACCAACTTGAAGTTGGTGGTAATTTGCGATTTCTTAGGGCAAATTCGCACAACTTGGGTGATTCCTGCATTGCATTTAAGGAATCGCAATTTGATACATCCCAAAAGGCTTTTCCCTGTTCGGAAAGGGGCCGATTCTGAGAATCGGCCAGTTTGCGAATTGGAAAACCATTGAAACATCTGGCCCAAAGTTTCCCAAAAAAAGAAACAATTCCTTCAACCACACAAATCCACACTTGCACAGATTAAATCCCTGGAGCACAAATTTTATACCTCACCTTCGGATTCTATTATGCAAGAACACGTTCGTGCTAAATTAAAATTTAATAATGCCACCACTGATAATGCATTTTCCATACTTCTCCGAAGCAGCGCTTGCTATTGCGGCGGATGTAATAAAATGGGTAAACTTCTGGTTAATTACCTTAAGTTCCAGAAGGATCGTACTTTAATTGACTTTATTTATTCTTTGAATGGGAAGCTCATCCATAAGGATCAGGACATTCTCGATTAATTTATGTCATTTTATAAAGCCTTATATACTCCAGAATCCCCTCCTACTATCCCTCTTATCCAATCTTATCTCAATATCATCCCTACTCCTTCTAATGGTCATCTCAACTTCTCTACACTTGTATCGGACCTATCCCTTGAGGAAATCTCCAGTGCCTTAACGAATCTAAAGAAAGGTAAAACTCCTGGCCCGGACTGTTTTACGGTGGAATTCTTTTTACACTTTTCTTCTATATTGCTCCCCAAACTTTTACACTCTTCCACTAATTTTTCATTCCAGCGAAACGAGTGGTACCTTTGTATAATTCACAAAGAAGGCAGAGACCCTATGTTTTGTAAAAATTACCGTCCTATTTCCCTGATCAATGTCTACTACAAAATATTCACCAAATGACTTGCTCTAAGACTAGAACCCCTTTTGCCCCACTTGGGGGTCGATTCCGATCCTGGAAAAAGGCTGTACGAATCGTTGTACGGAGCGTTTTCTCTGTACGACTCGTACACGGTAAACTTATCTTACAGCCTAGGAAGTACGATTCGTACAGAAAGCCTTTTTCCATACGAATCGAACAAAAGACCGTACGGGTTAAAAAAACCTAAGATTCTGATCCGGAACAGCTTGTACGCGACGTCCGGACATATTTAAGCAGCAGTTTCCAGCCCAGCAAGTACGATTCGTCCCTACGGCACTCCGTACGGCTCTTTCCTTACGGGAGTCAAAAACAGCCGGAAAAGCATAGTTCTACAAACTGAGCCCCGGTACGCCACGTACATGCATACACCCCCAACATTGCGTATGTACGGTGCGTACATACGCACTGTTGGGGGTACGGTGTGTACATACGCACTGTTGGTGGTACAGTGCGTACATACGCGCTGTTGGGGGTACGGTGCATACATATGCACTGTTGGGGTTACGGTGCGTACATACGCGCTGTTGGGGGTACGGTGCATACATACGCACTCTTGGGGGTACGGTGCATACATACATACACACCGTACCCCCAACAGCACGTATGTACGCACCGTACCCCCAACAGTGCGTATGTATGCACCGTACATATGCGATGTTGTTGTAAGGTGCGTACATATACATATGTCATTTTCATATGTCATTCCCCGTGTACGGGACGTTTTCTGTACGATTTGTATATCGGAAAGCCGGTACGGATCGTACTTGTATGGTCGGACTGTATTTTTACGAATCGTACGGAAAAGTGTCCGGGTCCGTCTTGTACAACTTTTCCCGATACGATTCGTACCTATCCAGCCGATCCGTATGTATTTTTCCCGCACAAATCGTACTTCACCGGTGGGACAGGACTTGTACGATTCATACGGAAAAAATTACAGATACGAGTCGTACGAAAAAAAAAATACAGGCTCAGAATCGACCCCTTGGTTGGTAAAGAGCAGTGTGGCTTTGTCAAGGGTAGACTAACCTCGGACAAGTCTCGCCTTTTCGTTAATGTCTTAACAAAATTCCTTCCCTTTCCACTTCTTCAGTGTCAATTTCCGTTGATGCTGAAAAAGCGTTTTATAGGATAGATTGGTCATTTTTATTTAAAACTCTTAATTGGCATGGCTTCAGTCCCAAAATAATCCCTCTTATCTCCTAGTTATATTCTGCCCCTAGAGCTTTGGTGCTAGTTAATGGTTATACCTCTTCCTACTTTCCTTTACAACATGGAGTCCGCCAAGGTTGCCCTTTTTCCCTTTTCTCTTCATTCTAGATCTCAAACCTTTTTTATCTTCTATCCGTAATAATGATTCTATTTCCGTATTTCCCTATGGTGATCAACATTTGAAACTTTCTGCTTATGCAGATGACATCTTACTTTTTGTCTCCAACCCCAAAGTTTCTATTCCTTCTTTATTACAAGAAATGTCTTTATTATTCCTGGTCTCTGACTATAAGATGAATTCTGATAAAACAGAAATTCTTCCTCTTACGAAATTCTGCACTCAACATTATTTTTCTTCGATGGGGTTCTTGTGGAAGTGATAAAAAAGTGAAGTATCTAGGGATATGGTTTTCCAACTCCATCAATTCCTCTTTCAAACTAATATGACAGAAGTTCTGTCCCGCATTGACAAACTACTTTCCTCCTGGAATTCCCGTATTTCTCTTGTGGTGGGGTCGACTTGATTCCATTAAAATGACGATTACTCCTATCCTGCTTTATATTTTTTCTATGCTTCCTATTTTTATTCCGTCTTGTTATTTTAAGAAGATAGATTCTCTTCTCTCCAAATTTCTTTGGAAAAACAAAAAAGCTAGACTATCTTTATCACTTCTTCGGAGGACTAAATCCAACGGAGGTGTTAATTTTCCTGATTTTCGAAACTATGCTCAATCCTTTTGTCTCCAGCAAGCCTCTGAATGGCTCCTCTCATATCTCTCCCCGTTTATGCCTTTATGGCTTACTATTGAATGCACTTTGCTTCTACCCTTTTCTATAAAAGAGGTACTGGCCTGTTCAGCCAAAAATTCTCAAACTTCTCTTCCTCTGTTTAAGCATATGTGCTCCTTACTGAAACCACTGACCCAACCAATAATTAACTCAAAGGAATCCTTTTTAAGTTCACCATTATGGCACAATTGCCTTATCACTATTAATAACAGGACCATTGTCTGGAAATATTAGAGACTGAAAGGAATAACTTGGGTCAATGACCTATTTGATGGTACGACCCCCCCGTTCATTCCCTTAGTTCCAATCCACCTTTTACAGCCCTTGTTTTTTTTGGCATAGATTCTCCATTTAATGGCAATAATTCTTGAAATATTCTATTCTCTTCCCTCAATCACCCCCTTCTTCAGAGAAGAATTCCCTTCTTAGGATTCTTGTTACCCTTCCTAAAGCCACGCTAATATATAGAGACGCCTTGTCTCCGGACCCTGCTCAACCTAAAAGTAAAGTAGAACTTGCCTGGGAATCTGATCTGGGTTATGAATGTAGCATCACCTTCTGGGCCAAATTCTGAAGCTGATCTCTCAAAATCTCTAGATCTGCTTCTGCTACTCAATCTATGTTCTTTCTATATCATTGATTATATCGTACTACTTCATCTATTGCTACTTTTTGCCACTCTACTAACACAAACTGTTGGACATGTGGATCCCCCTCAGCTGATATAATGCACCATCTCTTCCTCTGCCCGAATAATATTTCTTTTTGGAGAAAAATGTGGCACTATATTTCTCTTATATTTAAGATACACCTCTCTCTTTCTCTCGCTCTCTCTCTCTCTCTCTCTCTCTCTCTCTCTCTCTCTCTATATATATATATATATATATATATATATATATATATATATATGTAGATAGATAGATAGATAGATAGATAGATAGATAGATAGATAGATAGATAGATAGATAGATAGATAGATAGATAGATAGATAGATAGATAGATAGATAGATAGATAGATAGATAGATAGAGATTTAGATATAGCTATTGCATTACCTACTGGCTGTCACCAGGAGGTAGTTATAGTTAGGACATAGTTTCCAAAGGAAAAACATTTTTTGTTTTGCCTATATCTTTGGCGTCGTTTGCCGAATCTTTACAAAATGTTCAAAAAAAAAGTGCCCTGGTAATTCAAGTTGTGCATGGAAATTTTTGCTGTGATCTTTCAAGTTGGGGCCGAGAAAAAGGAAGGGGGGTCATGAAAAGGGCATTTCCCATGGTAATTTCCATAGGAATTTTGAGCACAACTACAGCCCAAACTGCAAGACAGGATTACATCAAATTTGGCAGAAAGCTAGTGCTTTTTGTTATGTGGTGCAAATCCATTCTGTGATTTTAGAGTTATTAAAAGAAATCCAAAGTTCTATATCTAGGGATGTTAAGGCTCCCAATACCCTCCCAATCGCGTGCCTAGATTTGAATGGCTGCCAACACTTCAACCAGGAAGTGTTGGCAGCCATCTTGACTTGGCTAAAGAAAAGTGCAGAAAGAAGCAAAAGAGGTGGAGAAAGAGGCAAGAGGGGTACAGACAGTGGCAAGAAAGGTCCAGAAAGAGGTAAGAGGGTTACATAAAGAAGCAACAGAGGTGTAGAAAGAAGCAAGAGAAGTGATGAAACAGATATGAGAGTTGCAGAAAGAAACAAGAAAGGTGCAGAAAAAAGGAAGAGAAGTGCAGAAAGGGGCAAGTGAGATGCAGATAGAGGCAAGACAAGTGTAGAAAGAGGGAAGAGACATGCAGAAAGAGGGAACAGGGGTACATAAAGAAGAAAGAGGGGTGCAGAAAGAAGCAACAGAGGTGCAAAAAGAGGCAAGAGAAGTATAGAAAGAGAGGCAAGAGAGGCACATAAACACGCAGGAGAGGGGAAGAAAGAGGGAACAGGGGTGCAGGAAGAAGCCATACAGGTGCAGGAAGAGGCAAGGGAAGTGCAGAAAGAGGCCAGATAGGTGCAGAAAGAGGCAGGTAAGATGCAGAAAGAGGGAACAGGGGTGTGGAAACAGGCATAGAGGTACAGAAAGATGGAAGAGGGATGCAGAAAGGGGCAACAGGGGCCCAGAAAGAAGCAAGTGAGGTGGAGAAAGCGGCAACAGAGGTGCAGAAAGAGGAAATAGAGGTACAGAAATAGGCAAGAGAAGTACAGAAAGAGGCAAGAGAGGTACAGAAAGAGGCACAAGAGGTACAGAAAGAGGTATGCAGAAAGAGGGAAGAGGGGTGCAGAAAGAAGCAAGAGAGGTGCAGAAAGAAGAAAGGTAACTGCAGGAAGCAGCAAGTGAGGTGCAGAAAGAGGCAAGAGAAGTGCAGAAACAGACAAGAGAGGTGCATAAAGTGGCAAGAGAGGTGCAGAAAGAGGGAAGAGGGTACAGAAAGAATTAAGAGAAATACAGAAAGAAGCAATGTGCAGAAAGAGGCAAGAGAGGTGCAGAAGAAAGAAGGAAGAGATGTGCAGAAAGAAGGGAGGTACAGAAAGTGGAAGAGAAGTGCAGAAAAAGGAAGAAAGGTGCACAAAGAGGCAAGAGAAATGCAGAAAGAGGCAAGAGAGGTGCAGAAAGAAGCAAGAGTGGTTCGCGCACCATTAGTATCAATTTAACACCTACATTTAGCAATAAGTAATAGGTGACCATTCCAGGTTTGCAAAGGGCCTTTCACCACGCTGTAACAATTGTTGCTGCATTTTTGGTAACGTTTGAGCCATTTGAGCTAGAAACAAGGTTTTGATTTGTTCAAATCTGCAGATTAAGCAGCAGATTATGGATTATGTGGCAAATGCGGAAAATGTCTAACTATGCGAAAATCGGTTCAGCCACACAGTAGCATAATTCCAGTGGCCCTGCTCATACCTCCGACTAGGTCCAGAAGTGCTCCCCAGTAGTTCCTTCTTTTTTTTGTCTCATTGAATTTATATTTTAGCTTCTATGGAAATGAGGAAGACTAAACCTGAGGTTACCACTCCACACCACAGACTACCATACCACACAATTTCTCTCCATAACACTTAATCTCACTTTACATAATTCTAATACACTGAATACCACATACTTTCTATCCACATAATTTCACTTCACAGCATACCGCATAATTCCACTACACACAATGTACATCCACTCCACTCCAAAAGTATTAGTAAAAAACTTTTACATTTACAATGCCAATAGCTGTAACTTTCCCAAATGCAAATGCTTCTTTAACTGCTGGAGCTGGCCCGGGGGGTGGTGGTCCCCAGGGCCAAGGAGGGTTCCACAAGGGGGGCCACACGGCCCACCTCCAGCAGATTTAAAGTCCAGGGGAGGTGGTGGTCCCTGGGGCCAGAGGTCCGCTAAGGACCCCTGTATTTAATTTACTCAATGCCCCGGGGAGGTGGTGGTCCCTGGGGCAGTGTGGGGTTGAAGGAGCCCCCAAATTTCTTTATTTTAGAAGAAGCCCCGAGAGGTGGTGATCCCCAGGGCTTGGGGAAGCCCACGAGGCCCCCGCACATTATTAAAGTAATGCCCCGAGGAGGTGGTGGTCCCTGGCACAGTGATGAAAAGCCCCAGGGATTTGGTGGTCCCCGGGGCTGTGGGGGGCTGCGTACCCCCACACAATAATAATAATGCCCTGGGTAGGTGGTGGTCCCCGGGACTGCGGGGGGTCCCGCAGGCCCCCAGATAATAATTATAGATTGCAATGGGACCTGGCCCACCCGGGGACTTAAAAAAAATAAAGCGCAGGAGACCGCGCTTCATTTTTTTTCCCAATGGGATTCGCACACCGTACACAATTTCTGCCAAAAATATAAAACAAAATGCTTTTTCGGGACCTCCTGACCAGGCCTGGGGGGGGTCAGGGTGTTTCTACCTAGCCCCCTTTTCTGTTTTTTTATCGTTTCCTTACCTTTTTCCTTGTGACTCGGTTCAACGGAGTCACAAGATGGCTGCCAACACTTCTTGGTTTGAAGTGTTGGCAGTGAATCAGGGTCAAGCTCGTGCTCGGGAGGGTTCCCGGATCCACTGTGGTCAGCAGATTAGAAGTTTTTTTTTTTATTATTTCTCAGGAACTACTGAACAAATTCACACCCTTTAAAAAAGAAGTCGCTTTTCGAACCAAGAGCTACCTTTTTGCCAAATTTGGTATAATTTCATTCAGCAGGTCAGGCTATAGCTTTGTCTAAAGTTTCCTATGGAAATAAACATGGAGAAAAAGTGTTTTGGGCCCCCCTTTTTTCTCATCCCTCACTTGACGAATCACCATGAAACTTCCAAGACAGGACCTGACCAGAGTGCCCCATTAGTTTTGAAAATTTCGTAATATATATATATATTCACTGAAATAGCCACAGTAAGTAAACCTTAGTTATAGTTAGGAATTAGCATTTAAAAACCTAAGAAATTCATGGAATAAACTACAGGTTACAGAACGTTATAAGGCTGACGTTTCACTTGTACAAAACCTGTGAAATTCAGCCATTATAGTTAGCTGGGCTAACTATAACGTGCCCCCCGCAATGCTGTGATGTCACATATTACATCACTGATGACATGGTCAGTGACATCACTGATGACATGGCAATTTTCCTTCTCTTTTTTAAAGGAAAGAGGGCCGCATGGCCCCCCTTCCCTAGGCCTGATTTGGCACCGGGGACCCCATCCCCTGGGCCTGACCTGTCTTTTATTTGTTTTATTTTAGAGGGGGGCACACAGCCCCTCCTGAGGCCAATTGCGGACCCGGGGGACCCCTTCCACAGGGGCAAGGCCTTATTTAAAAAAAAAAAATGGATAGGGGGCCTGTGCGGCCCCCTACCCGGGCCGATATTGTCCCAGGGACCCCATCCCCTGGGGCATGGCCTTCACATTGTGGACTGTGGCAACCCCGCTCCTGCGGGAGCTGGCATTGGATTTGGGCAGAGGGAACTGCTACCTCTGCCCGAAAGCAATTCTGCTCCACTTCATGGAAACGAGAGCATATTTCCTGCTCTTGCTTCCATGAAACGGACCAGAGTTTGCTATGGCATTGTGGGAACAGTGCTAAAACTATATAATGCATTAACAATGATCTGTGAATACTGGGTTTCAAAAAGCCCATTTATCATTTGCACATCACCAGCAGAACACTTCTGATTTGTTTGTCATCCTATTAAACTATTTTTTTCACACAGAAGTACAAAAAATGGGTTTTCACAACTACTGAAATATATTTCGAAATGTTTGTACAAATGACTCATTCGCTTTTTAAATGTGTGTTAGGAAAATAGGCTTTCATTTCACACTTTGTACAGCAGGTCAGACAGTTAACTTTACAAAATCCTGGAACTCTGCAGTCAGAGAAAGAAAAGTAATTGTAAACTCACTTCTGACCTCTGTCTCTAAACACAGAGCAAATGTGACAAGATAAAAACAAGATTTAAAGGAATCTTTATTGTTTCTTCACTTTGACTGAAATAAATACCTGTTTTTTGTCAACTCCCTAGAACAGGCGGGTAGGTCCAAAATATAGCTCGACCTGATAAAATATGACTCGCCATAGTGAGTGGGCAAGTGGATTTTTTGAGACCTGGAGCACCACTAAGGATTACTTCAGCAATGAATGTACACTTCACAAACTGACTATCATATTATAGTGAAGGCCATTTTGGTTTCCTCACTCTTCTCCATCTACCCAGATTTGAGTTTCTACTTTAATCTGAGAATCTTCCATCTTGTTCCCAGCCTTGGAGAATTAAACCTGAGACTACACACAATGATTAACTTTTGTATTTTTTTAAAGTCAATGACTCCTAAATACATTTGAAACTTCACTAGTTTAAGGACGGAGGAAGCTCAAAATCTTTTTTAAAAGGGTCTACTTCGATGGCACTTGCAGCAGCAAAAACATATATCACTGCTGCAAAAGTAATCACTGGATAGGAGATGCACAGTCTTGAGGGCCTGGTTCCTGGTCCCATACCTTGTAGGCAGATAATTGCCTCCAGCATTCAGAGCCGCAAGGCCCACATCCTCCCTCCCCTACCACCCCATCCCAGCATAATTTCTACTGTCTGATCAGTACCCTGCTGGCCTGACCTATGCCATCCACACTGTTTGCTCCCTTTACACATCTCTTACTGGCACAGGTAGTATACACTGACGTACCCACAAACAATTTTTAGGTCAAGCCTAGGCAGTGCATATGCGCTGTCTTCAAAACATGCTGTATTCGGTAAAAGAACTGTGATCCAGCCTGCTGCTTATCACAGGTTGACTCCAGTATTGCTCTTCTTTGCTGCCTCCTAATTGGTTTGCACAGTCGATACATCACTTACATTCCTAGCTGAGGAGCACCGGCCATGTACAGATTAATTCCACTTGATTAGTGCCCCTCCACTGCGATGCAGATACTTTTTCTTCTACCTCACCTCCCATTTCCCCTGCCCTCTTAGCCAAGGAGTGTATTTCTTTCTTTCACGCTATACTAATTTATTTTCTGATCCTTTTTTGTTGATTTTCAAGTGCCACTTGCTTGTTTTGGGTTGGAATGTGACGGGAAACTACTGAACTGCTCTGAAACAGCATTTAATCCAAAATCACCACCAACTATCGGGAGTGCAGGGTCTGAGAGTGTCCCTTGTTTCAACCTCTTTCAAAAATACCTCACCACAGGAAAACAGGTTTAGCGAAAACAAACCTCATCTGTCCTTCCCTGGATTGCTTTTTGTGGTAAACCTTTCCCTCGCCTCCTCTCATCCCGCCCCATAGAAGTGTCCACTGCCTACCAGCAGCCTGTAAACATCGGCTTTCATGTGGGCTCAGTCCTGATTGCATTTCAAGAAGAGTGCGTCCTTGAAAGCATCACTCTTTTTACCTCCAAACTGGAGAGCTTTAGATCTGTTCACTTAGGCAAGATTGTTTGAAATAAGCAGCGGGGCATCGCTGAAAAGTTATACTTTTGAGAAGGCCATAATGAGGCGGGTAAACTAATAAGATCTCATTTATCTGTGGGGGTGGGAGGATGACTTAGAAGGGACACATGCCATTGTCTTTTCTTTTTGCTTCAGGGGGAGCATATGGAGCTGCAAATTTGAACCTATGTATATTTACAATAGTTTGACCACATGCATCAACAGCTGTATCGGTTTTTTATTTTAAAAGACACATGCAGCGTGTCTGCATTTTCCTTTGTTTTTTATTTTTTGCTCTGAGGGAACTACTGTACTGCTCAGAAACGGTAAGCAGGAAAATCCTTCCAGGCTGATTGGGAGTGAAGGGGCTGAGCCCGCCCCCGGTTTCCAGCTCTTTCACAAACACCGCTTCGACAGTGCTACTGCTATTCTTATCTGAAGCCCACATTAAAAACCAGTTGGCATTCTTGGACGAACTGCTGGCAGCCTCAAGAGAGACAGGTGCCACAGTCGTCCCTTGTGCTGTGCAATCATTCTGAACCGCCGCAAACTGGGAAGAGGGAATGCCTGTTAGGAAATAGTCAATATCCTTAGTGAGGAGTTTAGTCCAGAAGTCAAAGATAAACTCTGTTAAGACAATCTGCCTTTTTAAAATCATTTTATTCTTTTTTCTGCTCAGACCAGGGCACCCTCACGAACCAATTTTGGCAGGAGATAATGAGGTATGAGAATGCTAGGAGCTGGAGAGCTTATCTAATGGAGAGTGTAAATAATTTTAGGTCTCCACCCTTTGAAGACGAAGTCAGGAGCAAAGTGGTGTACAAACAGACAATAGGTCAATCAGATACCCTACTATTGATTCTCTTAGACAAGGATGAGCTTGCTAAAAAGAGTCACTCCTGGTCAGTTATTAACTCATTCACAAAATTAGAACCTCAATCATATCTCACCACCCATTTAAAATCAATTTTAAGGGACAGATTTATGTTGTTACGATTTGGGAGATATCCCACAAAGGATGGAATCCCTACATGGGAACGAAATTGGTCCACAAACAGCTGTAGGTTATGTGGCTTTTATAAAGAATCTTTTATGCATATTGTAACTACTTGCCCTCAGCTGTTAGAAGAGAGGAAAGCTCTGTTAAAATCCATCTTTAACGAATTAGGGGTGTGAACATGTCGATAAGCTATTATAACCTGTCTCATTGGGAATACGCCCTGTCTGATCCCACAATTTGTGAAGTTTGTCCTCATTGCAGAAAATCAGTTAGTTTCTGAGTGTGTCACCTAATGTCAGTCGCATGCCTAGATTACTAATGACTGGTTTTGCAGGATAATGTTGTGAATCCAAGAAAATTAAATGAAAATTTGCAATCCCATAAAACTGATCCTGAGGTTCTGGTTATAACCCCGAAACCAAAGATTAAAAGAATTTAGGGGCATATCAACAACAACCGGCTATAATTATCGCTGAGCGCACTTAGCGCTCGGATAATTATCGCCGGCTAGCGCCGATTTTTATCGCTGAGATAGCGTCCTATTAGCAACGCTTATCTCATCGGCGTTAAAAATCCTAGCGCTAACTGGCTAACGTGAGATTATCGCTGGTAACCCAGCGATAATCTCATGTTAGCTAGTTGATAGGGACTCACAAACTTAGCCATGATATCCACCTTCCATAGGATATCATGGCTAAGTCAGTCCTGAAGCAGGCGTAAGGAAAGTAGCGATAACAGGGGTTATCGCTACTTTTCCTGACGCTATGCTTCACAGCGTTAGGCTTGCTGATAGGAGAAATGTCGCTTAGCGACATTTCTCCTGTCATGCCAGGTCAGGAACGCCCACTTTGCATCTCATTAGAGATGCAAAGCTGGGCGTTAGGAATCCTGACGCTAAAGCAAGGTTTCACGCGTCAGCGTGACCTTGCTGATTAGGCGATAAAATTATCGCCGCTTTTCAGCTGAAAACTGCCGCAAAAGCGGCGATAATTTTTTATCGCCTGCTTGTTGATATGCCCCTTAATTGTTTATAGTAACTGGACAAAAACCACAAACCCGAAGTTTTAAAAAAGATTTTAATTACTTGTAGTAACTGGTAAAATCCCAATACTAAATCAATTATTTGCATAGTGTGGACCCGTTCTGACAAGGAGAAATTATCCATTTTAATTAACTGTTTAGAACGTTGTTAGTTGTCAGACACTGCACAATTGCACTTTAATTATTGCTGCTAAATGTAAGACTTTGCACAAGTACTTCTTAACCATTGCTGCTAGCTGTAAGAAATTGCACATGTACACTTTATCTATTACATCTTAATTTTGGTACTTCTATGTATGTATTTTAAATTTGGGGGTAGGGCAGGTAGTTCCCTTGAGAAAGTTTTTATCATCCATTTAGATAAATAGTTTTTTGAAAGGTGCGAAATATGAAACCATTTTAAAATTAGCCCTGATATTACTCGCATCAAATTGTATTGTATGTGTTTTTGTTTTTTATAGCTGCGATATTAGACCGATTGAATTGGTACACTCTCATTACTGCTGCTAGATGTAAGACACTGCACAAGTGCACTTCATCTATTGCACTTTTACTATGGTATTTTGAAATGTGAATTTTAAGAATTGGGGGTAGTGTAGGCATTTCATTGTGAACATTTAACTTTAATTTGAAAGGACTGGTGCGAAATTTGGTATTGATTCCCAATGTACCATGATATTTCTTAACACAATGTAGTATATGTGCTCTGTCGGCTAAAGATGTGTTACTACTCAGATCTAATTGGTATAATAATGCTCCTGTCACAACCCAAAGTGTTTTTATTCTTGTTTGTAATGATTTTTATTAATGTAAAAATAAAGCATTTCTTTTCTTCTACTCCACAATTCAAACCTAACTCTAAAACTCTCTGGTGTGTATTGTACAGGGGGGTCCTAGGATACACTCTGTGCACACTTGTGCAAGCTAAAGAGCGTGGGCACAATTTCTGGTCCCTAACGCAAATCATTGTTGAGTGGCAAACCTCCAAACAACAGCAGCTCCCCCTGAAGAAACCCAGAGCTGTTTCCACCTTCCCCTCTTAATAATGCCAGGGGCTCCCTGTGGGACTACTGTCCCAGACCCCCTCTGTGCCAAAATACACGGTGTGCCACAGGCAGAACAACGTCAAGCCATTTCTGCAATCTTTCCTTTCACTCTCTGGTATCCCCGAAAGTTCAAGCTCTCCAAGTAACTCACACAGTCCTGTCTGTTCATTTGCATTCTGGAATCTGTGGTTTTTCCATTTATCTTTATAAAGCCAAGACCAAAAGTACCAAAATGCACAGAAACAGACAAGACTGAAAACTATTCACTACTATTCAAGAACCTTCTGACACTCGGTTGTGGGTGTCTTTCTGTGAAGATTTTTTATTTTAATTTGTTGCAGGATGTATGCTTTCTTATTTTAGCTTCTTTCTCTGTCTACCAACAATATAGGTTTACGAGAGTAAAGTACTCCATTGCATCTCTGCATTGATCAACACTATAATCAAACAAATAACTTGTATTTAAATTCATGATGGACATTCCTAGTTAATATGCTTATTTTAATTGTTTCTATAGCTCTGTTGTAGCAAAATTGGTGTTTGGGCACTTTACACATTCTGATAGATTACAGGGCAACATGTTGAATAATTAATATTTATAGGAACAGTAAACAGACAGAATATTGAGTTGTTTATGTCGACTTGCACTAATATCGAGTGCAAAATATTGTGATATAAAAATATCGACTGTCAGAATATCGTGGTCAAGAATACCGAGTCTGTCTCAGTGCAGCACCCGTCTCACGAGAGCTGCGCTTTATGTATATGTTTCGTCACCGGAAATAGTATTATTTTTAACCGACCCAATCAACACATATAAATGCCAGCAAAAACCAGCAGGATGAGGGGGTAAGTGGGTTAAAAGGGGAAGGGCACGCACCACTGTTTGTTGCAAGCATGCATGTTTACGAGATAGAAACAGACCGAGTTAGCATTTTTGCATGTGTAAATCCAACACCTCAGTATGTTTCCACTAATTTACTTTTATTTTGTTTTCCTCATAAATACACCCATCTACAACAACTCCTCCAAATGAATTTGCTACTGCTTTTCACCAGAGTAAATCTGCAGTTTTCCAGGGTGAGAAACTCCTTGCTAAAGGTTTGTGAACTTACAAGTTTGCCCCCTCCCACAATGTCCCCTTATCTAACTGCCATTGCAAGAAGCTACATTCACTTTCTGGCAGAACTGTAAGCGGGAGTAAATCCATAACCCCCGTACTTTGCCCACTCTCCAACTTCCCAACAATGTATTCCTTATCATAAATAAGCCAACGTACACTCTTGCCTTGTGGTGGTCATTTGTTGGACGCAGTTTTATTAGGAATACACGTATATATATTGCATGCCTTTGCATATCATGCCATAAATCATTATTGGTGAACTGTCATATACGCGTCATGCCTTATTTGCATCTCATCATACATTGTATTTGCATAAAACATTTGTACATTGCCCAATAGCAGGTCAGCCTGACAGTTCGTTTGTATAGGTTATTTGCAGCTTGCATTGTCTCTTGGCCCACACGGGGTCGTTGCTTAGTTTGGTTGGGTTTTCTTTCTCCCTGCACAGGGGGTGTAGCTTCCGTCCCGTAGTTAGGCCACAACTCGCTACCTTGTCCGACTCTTGTTGTGCCCTGCCATCCGGCGGGGACTGGGCAGCGAGCGCCATCTCCGTTTGTTACCCCCCCTGTGGTAGGCCAACTCACCCAGCTGTAAGGCATCCTAAAGTGAGTGGTCCTACACACCGCCCTCAGCCAACTCACCCAGCCGTAAGGCATCTCAAGGTGAGTGGTCCTATTCCGACGGTGTGCCTTCGTACCAACCATTATCCCCGTAGTTTCTCGCCAACGCCTTGCCTGTCCTTAGCATTGCGACATAGCTGTTCCTTAGGTGTGGGTGGGTGGGATAAAAATTCCTCACTGCTGCTGCTGCTCCCCCCGCTCCGACAGATAGGAGCTTACCTGGGGGAGCAGCGCTTATATCCCCCACCCAGTGCTTTCCCGCCTTGGACCTGGACTTCCCCTATTGGGTGTTTGTATGGCGCTCGGGTCCCCATTGGCCGGGGGGGCCGGCACCTCTGTGGCGGTTGCCGAGGGGGGATACAGGAGTTTTCCCTCTTCAGGGGCCGGCTAGGTGCCGTGAACCGGTTTTGTCCGGGGGCTCGGTGTTGGCTATGGCACCGGCCCTCGAGGCCCCCTTCGGGGAGGCCTCTGCACTTTACAAGGGTACAATTCCTGGTGTAAGTTACAACTGAGGTTCACTGAGGTGCACAAATAGAGTGAATGGGTCCCCAAGTATTTGTAGAGGGGCCCACAAATCGACACCTCATTCTGCACCAACCCCTCCAGTGTTCTAATTAAAATAGTTTTAGTACATGACAGGCGTGCATCAATAACAAAGGCAGAGGATAAAAAGGTTCTTTATTTATCTCTTGTTAGACCTGGCACCTTGGCGTGGGTCTCCCTTCCATTCTTGCTGTTGCCTCATGTGTTTTTGCTGGTGTTAGATGCTTTGGGCACTGTGCTACTGCTGTCCAGTGCAACAGTGCAAGTGCTCCCTATTGTAAGTTAATGTATGAATTAGTGATTCCATGATTGGTTGGTTTGGTTTACCTGTCAGACCCTAGTACAGTGCACCAGGAGTGCCCAGGGCTGGTAATCCAAATACTGCCGGTGGGCTTGCAGCACTGGCTGTGCCACCCACTGAAGCAGCCTGTAAAAGTGTGTCTAAGGCCTGCAATTGCAGAGCCTGTGTGCAGTCTGGTACTGCCATGCTGACTGGGCAAGTGCACCCACTCGCCAGTCCCTAAACCTTCCCTTTTCTTCATATCAGACACCCCTATGGTAGGTCCAAGGGCAGGGTGCATTCTAAGTATAAGGTAGAACATGCCCTGGTGTGTGTGGCATGTTCTAATAGTGAATTACAGCCATTTTCGTTTTTCACTATTGCAAGGCTACCTGTTCTACATAGGCCAGAATGGGCAGTTTGATTATTACATCTTATAATCCTAACTGACTCAGGGAACATGGTAGAAATTCAAATTTAGTATGCCTGACCTCAGAATGATAAAATACTTCTTTTAGTGAAGTTGGTTTTAATATTCTGTGTTTGAAAATACCACTTTTAGAAAGTAGGTATTTTCTTGTCTAACCATCCAAACCTGCCTCTGCTAGGCTGTGTATTCCTTGTCTGGAGTTTGAGTGACAGGGGCTGGGGGAGTCCAGAAGACAGGGTGAGTCAGCACAGGGCTGAATAGAGAGGTCTGCATCTAGATGGGTGGGAGGAGTTGCACCTGGGACCTGAACAGGGCTGTGCCTTCCATCCACAATGCTGGCTCCACCTCCTGTGGTGCGTCTGATGTCTCTGCCCTGCACTCGGAAAGGAAAGAAGGAGTCATGTAAACAAAGTGCTACAGAACTGGTTTGGACTAGGCAAAGGCCTCTCTGCCTTCAGATAATAAAGAGAAACGTGGCATAAATATTGGGACCCAAACCCAAGAACTTTAGATCACTTTGGAAAACAAGAAGAAACCTTTGCTGAGGAGTGGAACCAGAAGAAACTGAGGAGAGACTATCAGTAAGCAGAAGTGCTGCTTGGGGATTGGCCTGCAGTGGTTGCCTGACTGCCAAAGAAAGGAGAAAGGACTTTGTGTGCATTTTCAGTCAACTTGTGAAGGAGCTCCAAGGGCTTGGAAAAGAGCTTGCTTCCTGCTGAAGTCTCAGGGAGAACAGACGTCGCCCACCAGCTCCCCAAGAGTTTTTTAAAGTGCCAGCAGTTGTGCTGGACTTTTTGAGGACTTGCGTGTCGCAAAGGGCTGGAAGCGCGACTCAAGAACAAGAAGCGTGTCTCCGAACTGTCGCTGCCGCTTCACAACACGAAGCGCCTCGCATCGCCGGAGAAGAGGATCGATGTTGCCTCAGATGCCGCCGCAACTCCGGGAAGCGGGTCGCAGAAGAATCGTTGAGTCAACACAGGTCCACGGAAGCGCCTCGCGTCGCCAGGAGAGAGGATCGACATCGCCGCAGACGCCGCCGCATCACTGGGAAGCGAGTTCGCAGGGCCTGTCGCGGCTCATCGCCGGAGAAGGGGATCGACGTCGCCGCAGACGCCGCCGCATCTCCGGGAAGCGTGTCGCAGGGCCTGTCGTGGCTCATCTCCGGAGAAGAGGATCGACGTCGCCGCCGATGCCGCCGCATCACCGGGAAGAGTGTTGCAGGGCCTGTTGTGGCTCTCATCATTGTAGGAGCAACTCGCATCGCCAGGGGAGAGGATCAACATCGCCGCAGACGCTGCCGCATCACTGGGAAGCGTGTTGCAGGGCCTGTCGCGGCTCGCATCGTGAGGAAACATCTTGCATCACCGGAGAAGAGGATCGATGTCGCCGCAGACACCGCCGCATCACTGGGAAGCGTGAAACATCAAGAAGAAAGCGCCATCTTTGTTTATTTGCACTGGATCTTCAACGCATCACCATCTTTGCAACACTTTTATTGCCCTGCGTGTTGCATCTAAGGTACATTGAACTCTGAGTGTCGCATTTACCATCTTAAGAGAACGAAGCTAAATTCTACCATTTTAAAGTAACAGTATTGTGGATTTTTGTCGTTTATGGTCTTGTGATAAATCTATATAAAGAATAATTATTTTTGATATACAACTTGTGTGGTGTCCATTTGTGGTGTTGACACTTGATTACTGTATGTGTTCACAAATGCTTTACACACTGTCTCTGAGATAAACCTGTCTGCTCGTGCCAAGCTACCAAGGGGGTGAGCTGGGGTTATTTTAGGAGTGTACCCCTTTACCGTGACTAGACGCAAGGGTCCCTATTTGACACAGGTACCTACCTATGCCAACTAGAGACCCCCAAATCTAACATCTCTCATTATAAAGTGTCTCTGCAGAAGTTTCTGCCCGACTTTTAGATAATTCAGCGCCTGGCAAGGGGTATTTGCATGGACCTACAATATCTCCAAAAACTGAGCTAATTCCAAGACAAATAGTAAATAATGAGTTTATGGGACACGCTTTGCCTGTCCTCCCATGGCAGCCGCAGGGCTGTGTATTCTGATGAAAGGAGTGTCAGCGGTGTCTGAGCCTCCGGGCTCAGGGAAGTGAAGGGATTAAGGGTCAGTAACAGGAAGCTTCTGTCTGTCAGCGGCTGCCTCTAGGCCCTCGGACAGCAGTCAAGTTTAAGACTGCTGCTTCTAGTTCCTATGCCCACTGTGAGCTCAGGTGGCATCTCTGTCCCTGCAAAAAGAACTGATAATGGACAGAATGCAGAACAATGTCATACATTCACCCCAGAACAGTGATCTGTGCCTAAATCATTCATTTTTTGCTCACCATGTCATTCCAGTTTGGACCCAGCCATATGCAAATCAGTCTTGACCCTGTGCCCAATGGGAACAGTCCAGCCCAAACTGCCAGGCCAAGTCCTCCCTGGAATGGAAACAAGCATCCTAGGACCGGTTTTGGGGTTTCACCCCTCTTCAGCCAGGATAGCTTGATTCCAGTGGCATGGAGAGCACGGGACTCACGTCTGAGCATTGCCGTCCCACTCGGGGTGACAAATGCAAAAAAAACTATTGATGGACAGAATGCAGAACAATGTCATACATTCACCCCAGTACAGAGATCTGGGCCTAAATCCATTGTTTTTTGCTCACCATGCCATTCCAGTTTGGACCCAGCCATATGCAAATCAGTCTTGACCCTGTGCCCAGTTCAGGCTGGACTGTTCCCATTGGGCACAGAGTCAAAGACTGAATTGCATATGGCTGGGTCCAAACTGGAATGGCATGGTGATCAAAAAACGATGGATTTAGGCCCAGATCGCTGTACTGAGGTGAATGAATGACATTGTTCTACATTCTGTCCATCAATAGTTCTTTTTGCATTTGTCACCCCGACTGGGACGGGTATGCTCAGACGTGAGTCCCGTGCTCTCCATGCCACTGGAATCAGCTATCCTTGCTGAAGAGAGGTGAAACCTCGAAACCGGTCCTAGGATGCTTGTTTACATTCCAGGGAGAACCTGGCTTGGCAGTTCGGGCTGGACTGTTCCTATGAGGCACAGGGTCAAGACTGATTTGCATATGGCTGGGTTCAAGCTGGAACGGCATGGTGAGCAAAAAAACGATGGATTTAGGCCCAGATCTCTGTACTGGGGTGAATGTATGACATTGTTCTGCATTCTGTCCATCAATAGTTCTTTTTGCATTTGTCACCTGAGTGAGAAGGGTATGCCCAGACGTGGGTCCCGGGCTCACTGGGCCACTGGAATCAAGTTATCCTGGATGAAGATGGGTGAAACCCCGAAAACGGTCCTAGGATGCTTGTTTCCGGTCCAGGGAGGACCTGGCTTGGTAGTTCGAGCTGGACTGTTCCCATGAGGCACAGGGTCAAGACTGATTTGCATATGGCCAGGTCTAAACTGGGATGGCATGGTGAGCAAAAGAGTGATGGATTTAACCCAGATCTCTTGACTGGGGGTGAATGTTTGGATTTGTTCAGCATTCCGTCCATCAATTGTGTGTCTTTTGCTCTCTGTCCCTGCAGCACCAATGGGCTGCTGGCCACCGAAGGCATGATAAGTGCAAGAGAGGAGGCTAGCTCTGGGGCCAGCTCTAATCCCGGCTTCCCTACTTGTGCAAATTGTGTGACCTTGCTCAAATTAGTGGATATCCGTGATGTTTCGGACTTCCGATTCCCCTACAATGAGAACACTTGTAAAATGGCAAAAGTGCCATGTAAAACAAGGATTGGCAAGACCCCTCACTTTGAATTTTGTAAGATGCACTCGGTTTTAGTGAACCTCACAGAACAAGGACCATATGAGTAAATGACAGGGGTAATGGAAGACATGTCCTACACCTTTGACCCTGTTGATGTCACCGGGGTGATGCTTGCCACAGTCTTCTTGTGGGAGCAGGGGGGAAGCCGTTGGTAGTGTTGGAGGGTAAATATCTGCGGTGAACTGCAGCAAACAGAGTCATCAGCCAGGTGATGCTGCTTAAGGAGGTATAAACTGTCTGCCACTCAGAGAACATGCTGAAGGAATAGGGGAGACTATTGCATTTTACAGAGCAATATGCTCACAGGTCCAGGAGGTCTACTCATAAAATATTCCAATAATTTTTATGGTGTGCCTGACTGTGCCTGACCTTCCCCAGGGCTGCTGGGGTTTTCTTTGCCTAAGAAACTGTCACGAAAATGTTGTCAACGTTCCAGATTTTTACTTGGCCTCTCATGATTCACAGCACCTTTCTTCACACCTCCTTTTCTTGCCATTTCATTTTTCCATCACATACGACATATGACTGAAAATATGCTTCGGAGGGGCAGGATGGGAGAATAAAAATATATACATTGCACAATCTCAGGCGAAGAACAGTATGATCAGAGGCATTTTCTTTGTTCATATAGCAGAACTCTCGCTCAAGATTTGAAGACCTGGCAGATTCGGAGAGCCCAAGTGTCCCACCAGGTGCCCGGGCGAAGTTCACACGCAGAGGCCGGGGTTATCACTCATCTAGCAGCTTTAAAAATGTATTTGGAAATGCAATCATTCTCTCCCCAAACTTCAGACTGTCCGTTTTTATTTCCAAAAGCAAGCTATTTCCAGAAAAAACTATCACTTTCACGAATAAATCTTTATTTTGTCATTGAATGCCAGTTTTTCGGTCGAGCCTGGGCAGCGCATGGCTGCGCTGCGAACCATACTGTATTGGAGTATGTACTTAAAGCCCCACCCACTCTCCACCCATATTTATCATTGGCTTGTGTTATTGTCCTTCGTGAACGCTGGCTTCTGATTCATTATTAGCCTTGTTATTCCCTCCTTAGTACCGCCTTGTCTTCATTTGTAACCTCCCATGAGGACTGGCCCTTTTACTTCGGTTGTTACCTGTTAGGTCTTATTTAGTATGTAAGCACTACGGGGCATATTAACAAGGGCCAGCGATAAATATCGCAAAGCGCGCTTAGCGCTTGCATATTTATCGCCGGCTATCTCTGGACTTTATCGCCCGGTTTGCGCGTTATTAACAACGCGCATCGCCGAGGCGATAAAAATTCCAGAGATAGTTGGGATATCGCCGTTTTCCATGGTGGAAAACGGCGATATCCTAGATGATAGGGCCTGTGGTCTTAGCCACAAAATCCACCCCCCATGTTAAGTATGCCTTCCTGCTTTAAGGCATACTTAACGCGATTTTAAAAATCGCTACCCTCCCTTGTTAATATCGCGAAGCTGCCTTCGCGATATTTTCCCAAGGGAGTCTTGTCAGGCACGCCTCCTTTGCATCTCATTAGCGATGCGATCGGAGGCGTGCTGCAAACGGGCGCTAAGTCAGCAAGACACGCGATAGCGTGTCTTTGCTGATAAGGCGATGAAATTATCGCCGCTTTTCGCCCAAAAACGGACGCAAAAGCGGCGATAATTTCATATCGCCACCTTGTTAATATGCCCCTACTTTCTTTAGTGAGTTACTCTTACTGCGAGAGGGTTTCTCATGCGCAGTTGGGACCACCGGCTTGTTTAACTTGTAGCAAATAGGGAGCTCATCAGGGGCCATGGGAGACAGAAGGGGGCAACTCAGCAATGCCTTAAGGACGGTCAAAAGTGCGTGAGGTAAAATTTCGCTAGATCTGGCGTGTTTATTTTCTGAACGAACATCTATGTTAAACATGAATATGCTTTAGGTTTGCTCCTCTGCTCACTTGGTAAAAACCATGGGGCAGATTTACAAGCCCCTTGCGCCAGTTTTGCGTCACTTTTAATATGGGAAAAGTGACGCAAAAGTGGCGCAAGGGGCTTGTAAATCTGCCCCCATGACTTCAACAAAGGACTCTTACCCACTTTACTCAATGTTTTCCTATGTGAAATAGATCCAAAAAGAAGGAACCTCTTTGGCTGCAAATGTCTCTTTGCACACACTCTCCCCCAATCCCAAGCGCAAACCCACCCAGAAGGCATTGGAGCGCTGTACTGAGCAGTTCTCCAGTTCCAAAGTGGCAGCTCGCTGCGCTTTGCTCCTCGGCTCAGATTACCTTTAAAGGGGGTGATTTCACCCCCAGCTTAATGTTGCTCTCGGCCATTTGCTTTTCTCCCCCTGCCCGCCATATTACTCTGTCTATCGTTTGCTTCCCTATGCCCTCCGTGCCTCTTCCCCCAGCGCGCCATCATTTTTCCTTCCCCACACCCTCCCCATCTGTGTTCCTACTGCTACCTTCTGTTTGCACCCCTCCCCCCCACAGACACACTTTTCAACAAGCATTTGAAATGTAATAGGTCTCGCATTTGCGAGAGTTTAAGCTATTGGCATTGTAAATGACAATGCCTTTTATTTATGTTTTAAAAACCAAAACATAAATAAAAGGCGTCATTTACAATGTTAATAGCTCAAACTAGTGTAAATGACATAGCGATTGCATTGCAGATGCTTGTTCCCTTTATGATGAGATCTTCTGCTCTTGGGAACGGTATAAAAAACAAGAGAGGCCACTAGATGGCAGTATAACTTCGCAATAGGAATAGTGTTAATGCGATGCTTTTAAAATAAATTGTGCCCTTCCTACTCCTAGGAAGGCGCACGTTTTCAGTCCTGAGTAGTAAAAACTGCCCCTCTGCAAGCCATTTTTTTGTCAGATCCAGCAGAGAGCAATACACCTAATCTTTCATCAGAGCATCAGCGTCTTTTTATAGTTTTATTTAGCAGGAACTTGACCCGAAGGTATCTAAGCGCTTTACATGAGCACCAGCTGCATTACAGACGGACGTTTTATTTTCTAGGAATGGGGAGATTAAGGGGCAGATTTACAAGCCCCTTGCGCCACTTTTGCGTCATTTTTCCCATGTTAAAAATTACGCAAAAGTGGCGCAAGGGGCTTGTAAATAAGCGAGCCAGTGCAGAGTTTGGAAGGAAGGAGCTCATGCCTAAGTGAAATAATGTTTTCCCTATCAAACATAATTAGTACTATTAGGGAATGCATATACATCTTAAAACAGGCCTGACTCATACAAACCAACGTTTTAGATGAAGAATGTGGGAGATTTTTAAAAAAATATGCAGAAGAATGCTTTTCTTCCATTGTCCTCTTTTGAAAGAGAGTCAATTTCTGACAGGAGACGGCCAAAGTAAAGCCATTTTTGGCTTGAATAGTCAGAAGCCTCCAGCCTGATTCGGGTCTATTGGCATGCATAGAGACATTTACTAATATCCATTATTTTGCTTTAAAATATTGGAGTCTCCCACCTGAATTGGGTCAGCTGCCATATATGGCATGCATGCCACCATTCTCCCATTGATTTCTGTTGAGGCCTGTATCAGGTCTATTGTCATCAGTGGGTAATTTGAGAAAAAATAAGTGCCGGGGCTATCATCTGGAGGCAGCTTGCACCAGAAAATGTCTCCTGTTAGCGCCACCTAAAGCAGAACCAACTACTAACCATGAAAGTAGGGAAAGGATGTGGCGTCATGGCCAGAGCTAGAGACCAGGTTTGAGTCTCCCATCGGCTCAACATCTTGTGATTCTGGGTAAATCACCCTGCCTACCATAAATAAATGTGCCCTTAACTGGTGCACATGAAAAGCACCAGTGTTGATGATCAAGTGACATTCCACCCACTCAACCACAGGAAAGAATGCTGAATAAGGGACTGGGTTTTGTTCCTACCAACACACTATATAGTTTCAAACTCAGACAGGAATTGTCAAATTCCTTTAGGAACATCAGATTGAAGGTCTTCTATGAGGGAAAATCTGATTCTGGAGAGAGTAGAGGGGATACTACCTTCCGCCCCAAATCTAGCCTCACATCGATGACTTCAGCACTCCCCTTGGAGGTAGTTATCTTCGAATGGGCAGTGACCCATGAAGTGGAAGAACTAACTAAAAAAGAGTATCATCCATATAGGAATCTCACTAGGGATGAGAAGGAGGCAATGGGACAATTAAAAGGAAATCATGATCTTTTCATCAAACCGGCTGATAAGGGAGGGGGCATTGTCCTCCAAACGAACACTGCCTATGAAAGTGAGTGCATCAGACTGCTCTCTGAAAACAGAAACTACAAAATCCTCCCTAGGGACCCTACACCAGAAATCAAATCTGAAATAGCCACACTGGTCGAGGAAACAACCAGCAATGATTGGATCTCAAAGCAAGAAGGGAACTTCCTCTGTCAACAAAATCCAATTGTTCCAAACTCCTACACTCTCCCCAAGGTGCACAAACTAACCTGACCACCCCCAGGCAGACCCATTGTGTCTGGCATCGGGTCCATTTTGGAACCATTATCGCAGTTCTGCAAATTCTTTCTAAAAACCTTTAGTTCAGAACATAAAGGCCTACTTGAAAGACACAACTGATGTCCTGAACCTCATCAAGGACATGGACTTTGACCCTACCAGAGAATTTTTGGTGGGTCTGGATATTGAGTCCCTCTATACCAATATCTCCCAGATGGAGACAATAAGGGTGATAGGGGAGATTCTGTATGCACAGGATTGGTCATATTGCACCCCTAGGTCATGTATACTACACCTGGCAGAGATTGCACTTACAAAGAATGTCTATTGGCAGACCCATGGCACTTCTATGGGAAGTGCCTTTGCCCCTAGCTTGGCAGGCCTCTATGCAGCCTTCTTTGAACAGCAATTCATCTTTGATCCTGGCTGACCTTGGAGTAAAAATATCAAACTATGGACAAGTTTCATTGATGACGTGTTGCTAATTTTGGAGGGAGATGAATTGTCCATCACAGATATTTTACATTGGTTGAATAGCCAGAACCCCCTTCTACACTTCAAATCTACTGTTACCAAGGAATGCATCCCAATTTTAGACCTCAAGATCGTTCCTAAGGATGGGAACCTCATGACACGGGTCTTTCATAAACCTAAGAATAGGAATGGCCTCCTTCGATTTGAGAGTTTCCACCCGAGATTGAGGGAAAACCTACCAGTAGGATATTTCCTCCTTCTCCGGAGAAACTGCTCTGACACAGGGGACTTCAAAGTGGAGGCGGATACACTGGCAGAAAAACTTCAGAAGAGGAAATACCCGAACAAAGTCATCAAGAAGGCACAGAAGAGAGCACTTAACTGCAATAGGGGGTCCCTCCTGGAGAAAGTAGAAAAACTGCCGGGGAACAGTACCATCTGCTTTACAAACTTTAACACCACTTCCAATAACATCAAACGCATCAGACTAAAAAATTGCCGGATTTTGAATTCGAATGGCCTGAACCTGGATAAACCTCTTCTCCCTTTTAAGAGAAGTTCGAACATAAGGGACCATTTAGTCCACACTAGACCACGATCAGATACACCAAAGGGTCAACAAAGATTGTGGGACTTCCCCCAGTCACTGGAAACACGAAGTCTGGTTCATGCGATGTTTGCAAACTTACTGAGAACACAAAAAGCATTGATGTAGGCCTGGGTTACCCCTGGGAGCAGGGCAGACATACGAACTGCAACTCAGAAAATGTTATTTACATTATCAAATGCCCATGTGGCTTTCTGTACGTGGGGATGACAACACAAAAAGTAAAGATCACAATCTGGACCACAGAAGTAATATCAGGTGCCAGAGAACCATAACACGTTTCACCACACACTATGCAGAGAACAGACACTCAGTAGATGATTTGTACTGGACTGTACTGGACAAACCACACATTACTACCACGACATGAGACCCTAACAAAATCTTGTTCCTGAGGGAACAGAAGTGGATTTATAGGATCCGCAGCCATGAAATTTGTCTGAAAGATGACATTCCCTGGAATACTCTTTTTTTTATTCCAACTTTATTTAGCAATTTCTTCAGTATATCAAACATTGTCATGTAACATGAGTAAAGAGCCAGCTACACAAAGAAAAAATTGTCATACACATTTTGCATGGACAGTCAATATAGCACAGTTATTTCGAGAATCAATTGTAGAGTAAATTAAATTACTATCATATTGATATCTGCCTCAAATTCGGTTCTTTAGTAGCAATGTTTCACATTATGACATTTCCCACTACATGTAACCATGCATTTCAATACGCAATCAATGACCTGATATGATGACCAGTACAGTGCAAACAAGAGGGGGTCAGCATGCATGTCGTCACAGGTTACTCAATACCTGTAGGTACAATACCCTGTTCTTGCTGTGTGGCAGGGTCAGACTGTTGCGTATTCAGATAGTGTCTAGACGGGGCCCATATATCTTTGGGACGGGAGGCCGGAGGGGTCGTGGCCGCATATAACTCGTTGTTCATGGAACAAGAGGCTAGACTAGTCAGCCACCCTTTTTCTGTAGGAGCTTTCTTTCCACCCCAATGTATGGCCACTTCTCTTTTAGCTAACAATAAGCTGATAGCGACAAATCTACGGATATTTGGCAGAAATTGCCCACATAACCTAACAAAGCGTTTTCAGGTAGGGGTATTATGTGTACATTCACCACTTTACTTGTGATGTTGTGCGCTAGCACCCACAATACGGATATGCGTGGGCAGGTCTATGCCAGATGGGCGAAATCTGCACCGGGGGCATTGCATTTCGGGCAGCGATGGGATCTAGATGGATCAATTCTGTGAACTTGAAATGTATTAATTTATGGAGACTGTTTTGCTGACTGAGCAACAGAAAGACCATTGCTTATCCGAGATCGGGGATCCTAAATCTTCTTCCCATGCATGTCGTATTTTATCATCAGTCACCGGGATAATATCTGCACATGCTTTGTAGAATTTGGATATCAAGTGTATTCCTCTCTTACTTTCTATTACCATGGTTAGTGGAGAAAATGATGGAGGTTCTAACGGGAAAGTGGGGGCGATAATGCACAATGCAGAACGTATTCTCATGAGTACAAACCTATCCATGAATGTTGGTTCAGGAAATCTGGATTCATCACTTGGATCAAAAACATGGCCTTCTGGAAATAGATCTCCTATATTTGTAGTATTGAATTTGGCACATGTGTGTTGTATTAGTGCTTCCCTTGTAATAGGTAGCCACCTAGCATTTGGGAGAGGCAGCACAGAGGAATAAAGTGTAGACATGCCGGTGATGCGACATAGTTTTTTCCATGCCCAGCTTGTTGTAGATGCTGGTTGGATATCCCTGGGATCCCTAGGAAAACCTGTAGGTAAGACAGATGTCAATGGGTCTGGACGGACCAGATCTGATTCTGGACGGAGATAGGGAATTCTGGCGTCTGGGTCATATCACGATTGAGCAAAGCTGCACTCAGCTACTAAATAATACAGTTTCATGTCTGGTACACCATATCCCCCTCTGTCACAGGGTAACGTCATAATCTGCAATCTAACCCTTGCACTCCCATTTCCCCAGACCAGTCATGTTAGATGAGAATGTAGCGTTGAAAAAAAAAGGATTAGGCAGGGGAATCGTAATATTATTAAATAAATATAAAAATTTAGGGAGTACAACCATTTTAATAAGGGCCACTCTGCCTGCCAGTGACAAAGGGAGTTTGAGCCATTTATCTATTTGTGTCTCTAGGGCAGATATGGCATGTCCGTAATTCAGTCTAATAATTTGCTCAGGATCTAGATGTGTATGTATTCCCAAATACTTCACTGAGTCTGTGCACCATTCAAATGGGAACTCCAGATCCCATCTAGCCGTACTGGCCGTAAGAAGAAAAACCACAGACTTGTGCCAATAAATGCCCAGGCCAGAGAACGTGCCAAAATGCAGAATTTCCCTAAGAAGAGGGTCAAGGTTATTTTGTGGGTCACGAACATACAGTATTGTATCATCCGCATATAATAATACCAGCAGAGGGCCTGTATTGAATTGCAATCCCCTGTGTAGGTGCTTTTCTTGGAAATGGCGCATTAGTGGGTCCATAGCTAGAATGAATAACAGTGGTGACAGTGGGCATCCCTGTCTTGTTCCTCGGGAAAGGGTGAAGGGAGCAGTTAACGTGCCGTTCAATCTCAAACGGCAGTGGGTTGGCTATATAATAGTGCTGCTGTGTCCACAAACCCGGCCGGGATACCCATACGGTGCATAATAGATATAATGAAAGGCCATTCCAGACAATCGAATGCCTTTTCGGTATCCAGCAGTATTGCAGCTGCTGGAACCTCCGGGTTTATCCTGTGTAGCGTATTGAATAAGGTACGCAGATTGAAGGCAGTCGAGTGGTGGGGAATGAAACCAGACTGTGCCGGTGATATTATAAATTTCATTAGTAGGGAAAGTTAAGTGGAGGGAACTTTAGCCAGTATTTTGTAATCTAGGTTTAGTAGGGAGAGCAGGCGATATGACCCACATAACAGAGGATCTTTCCCAGATTTGGGGAGGAGGATAATCACTGCTTCACGCAAGGCCGGGGGTAAGGTTTGCTTTTCTAACGCCTCAGCGTAGACCTCTAAGAGTTGCGGAATCAATAAATCTTTGAAGGCTTTATAGAAGGCACCTGTGAAGCCATCCAAGCCAGGAGCTGATGATGATTTTAAATCTGCAATGGCTTCATCAATGTCAATTTCTGACAGTGGTACCGCAAGGAAGTCGTGCATGTATTTTTCCAGGTATACAAGTGCCACTTCTGAGAGATAGGCTTCCTGTCCTGTCTGATCTGAACCCACCTTTGAGGCGTATAATTTCTTAAAATGTGTCAAAAATTCCCCCTGAATATCTATCGGGTCCGTAATCCTATGTCCGGAATCTGTTTGTAATTGTGCTATATATGCGCATTTTGATAAGGAGGTTTGATCATCTGGGCCAATACCCTTCCCGGGTGTTCACCCTCTCCATAGCGCAAGGCACTTTGATATTTTCCCATATATAGGATCTCTTTGTCAGCCGTGTCTCTGTAGTCAGATAGAAGTGACAGTCTCCGCTTGTTAGTTTCAGGGTTAGGCATTAGGAATTGTCTGGCGTCCAATGACACACGTTCTTTTTCTATTTGTGTCAGTGTTCTATGCAAGTCTCGTAGTACCCCAGCATACTTAGATATACATACTCCTCTCAAATAAGCTTTAAAGCCTTCCCACAACATTGCAGCGGAATCCACAGACCTGTATTAATTTCAAAATATTTTTCTATTGCTTCTCGAATTTCATTTTGAAAGACTTCATCATCTAATGCGCGATTTGGAAACCACCACTGTCTCTCAAAGTCCTCTGGGCGTGGGATCTTCAGGGTTAACACTACTGGGGAAGGATCAGAATAAGTACGAGGGAGTGTTTGGGCGGAATTGCACCAGCCGAGTATGTCTGGGGATGCCAACCAGTAATCTATCCGTGTCCATGTATTGTGTGAACCGGTATAGTGGGTGTAATCAGTGTGGTTAGGGTTGTGAGTACGGCTGACATCCATTAAAGAGAATTGGTTCATAAGGGAGGTTAAGGCCTTGCGTGCTCGGGGTTTAGGGTCTGGCGCGTTGGAGGTACTATCTAATGTTGGATCTGGTGTACCATTGAAATCTCCCCCAAGTAAAATGGAGACCTGGCCCAAATTTAGTAGGAGGGAGAGTAGGGAGTAATAAAAATCAGGGGAGTCTACATTAGGGCCGTAAACACAAACCAACGCTATTCGTTGCCCCAATAACGTGCCCAGAACCACCATATAACTGCCTTCATTGTCCGCCGTTGCAGAGTGGAAGCAGAAAGGGACTCTTTTATGTATAAGAATGGCGGTACCTCTAGCATAATTACTAAAATTTGCGAAGTATCTGTGCGTACTTGCCTTTTTCGGTTTTGGGACGCACACAGCTTAAAGGGTGTTTGTGTACCCTTTGATTTAAGCTTTGTGGAAGTAGATCGTTCACAATTCTAGTTAGGGACACCCAGGCCTTCAGATTACCTTTATGGTCCTAACACTGAATTGTACCTTTCATCTATGGGTGTGAGACGCTTGTGTTTCTTTCATGGAACACGATTGATTCCCCTTAAGCATCCACACTTTTTTGTAAACACCTACGCCCACCTACTTTAGTACGTTATTTTTGCTTTTTTTCGGTGTTGGGACGGACACCGCTTAAATGGTGTCTGTGTACCCCTCAAATTAAGCTGTGTTGAAGTAGATCGTTCACTTCTCTATTTAGGGACCCCTAGATCTCCAGATTACCTCTATGGCCCTAATACTGAATTGTGCCATAATCATGGCAGCTGTACTCTGTGATAGCTCGCTTGAATATCATTGGCCTAAGTTGCTTCCTATTGAGCTGTATCAGCTCTCGATCACGAAGTTCATACTTAGATCGGGATACAGCACTTTCTCTTTAACCTCGGTCATCCCGTTGTTCCAGTGATTAGTGGCTCTTTCTCGAGCAGGACGAGTCACACAATTATGAATGAGAATTGAACTTACTATCGTTGTGCGCATGTGTGAGAACCAGTGTTTTCTGTTTGCGCACTAATAATTTCAGGTGCATGCCCACTAACGGGATTCACAGGGGCAGCTGTTTGTTCTGCTCGATTTTCCCGGCCTTCTTGTGAGGAAAAGATGATTAAATGTGACTTCAGTCTCTTACCATTCAAGTCTAAGGGTTAGAGTAGTGAATGGAGCCTATTTACTAGGCACTTCGACATGATCCTGTGCTCTTCCCCATAGATCAGGGCTTGCACACATAGCCTAGGGGATAGATTCGTTAGTATTAGGGATAACCTGTCCTGTAGTGAGGGTATTTCATGGAGCTGTGCTGAATTCAGGCCTGGTAGGCCTCAAACGGGAGAGACTCCATCTTTCTTTCTGCTCCGGCAGCTTGGGATGCTTCTAGGTCAAATGTAATGTTTTAGTTATGAGGTGTTATTCGCTTGGAGAGAACCGGTTCAGGCCGACCCTTATCGAAGGATTGTATTTTTCTTCATGCCGAAGACACTACATCAGGCCGGCCGGCTGGGAACGTGTCCTTGGTACGGGGAGGTACAAGAATTTGGTGGGCGGCAGGTTACGGGCCGGAATTTTCCATGAGGAAACGCACCTCTATATTAGTGAAAGTCTGAGGCAGTTACATGTTCAGTCCGTAGGCGGCATCTAGCCGTTAGCAGTAAAGCTACTACTTATTCCAGGGAAGACAGACGCCATCTTGAAGGCGGAGAAGAACCGAGAGACAGATGCTTTCCTAGCAGAATAGCCAGAGAGGAGAGAGTAGCCGATAAGGAAGAGGTCCCAGTGACTCGGAGAAGGGTGATTCCAGGCGAGCCGAGGCACAGACGAGAAGGGAACCTAGATGACCACTGAGTGCAGGCTACATACTACTAAGGTGATGTCGACCCTTTCTTATTAGAGTGTACAACTTAATCTTTCACTTTTCTTTGCAGGTTATGTGTTATATCGTAATGTTATGTGATTGTGTATGTAATGAGTAATAAAGTATCCAGTTTGTAGTGAACCAACATGTGCTGCGTGTTCTTGTATAAGAGGGTAGCCTATTCTTCTAGTCAGCTGCGGCTACATGAACAGATGTTAACCCTGATCAGGTAAGTGGTAACTGAATAAGGGAAAGAGGAGCCCCTCGAACCTGAGAACAGGCTATGCTCGAACTGGCAATCCTTGTGTGATCTGATGAATAGTGAGACTGATTCCCTTTTTGTATGTTATGGTGATCATAGGATGAACTGTCGTCTGAGACTGCCGTCTGGGTAGAGAGGTCTGGGTTCGTATGGGACCGCGAGGCCGCCACTTGTGATACTGTCGTATGGGCAGAGAGGTCTGGATCCGTATGGGATCGCGAGGCCGCCGATTGTGCTGAGACTGCCGTCTGGGTAGAGAGGTCTGGGTTCGTATGGGACCGCGAGGCCGCCACTTGTGATACTGTCGTATGGGCAGAGAGGTCTGGATCCGTATGGGATCGCGAGGCCGCCGATTGTGCTGAGACTGCCGTCTGGGTAGAGAGGTCTGGGTTCGTATGGGACCGCGAGGCCGCCACTTGTGATACTGTCGTATGGGCAGAGAGGTCTGGATCCGTATGGGATCGCGAGGCCGCCGATTATAAGAGGTCTTGGTATGCATAGTAGGAATCCCCTGTCCTTAGGTGGTAGATATATGTGGTTGCATTATTGTAAATAGGTTCTAGGGAGAGGGTAACGTTCTGGCTGGGTTAGTGAGGCTCTGATGAGCGGGTTCTATCTGATCCGAAAACCCAAGCAGAACATTGTTACAGATTAGGTTTTTTTGCGCCAATCACGACGGGTTTAAAAAGAGCTCTCCTTCTGCCTGCCGTCACCTCCCAGACTGCTTGCAGCCTGGTTCGAAGTACCGACGGACAGGTAAGAAAGGAGAGCTTCTAGTATTGACTGTTTTCCTCTGGTCTAATGTTAACTTGAAGATAGATGGCTTATTTTGACATGCTTAACAAATCCCTTACATAATGCTTTGTTGTTCTGAACTTCGTTCTGAACCTCGTTTGTGTCTATTTCTAGCAACAAGCAATGAGGGTTTACATACAGAGGGCTCTCTGGGCCTTGGAGTTCTTCAATTTGGGGAACTTTTTAACATCAGACTTTTTCAGTTTTTTAAAAAAAAATTGAGGTTTCATTTAGGTTTATTTTTCCTGCAATAGTGCACCAATCAGCGTTTGTGTGTTTTTCTGGTTTCAGGCTTTTTTAGGGTCTTTAGAATGTTTGATATAATGGTGTAGTATGCAGTCAGATTGGTAGCAGTATGCAAACTTTTCTGTTTCTACTCCACCAACTTACAGAGCGGTGCCTCTTCCTCCGAGCAGCTAGCCGGGTGAGGTGAGGTTGTTCTCCCACACAAAGCTGGGTAAGTCCAATATAGTTACAATTCATTTTTCGATTTGATGAATGTGACCACCTTTTGGGGTTCTCATCTAAAAATTAGTGCACAATCGGCATTAATTAACAGGTACTCTTTGAGATAGTGATTTTTTGCAACTATTTTGTTTGTGATGGTTTGACTCTTCTCTTTCCAGGAAAGAAGAGGTGATTCTTACCTTCCAAATACTGGGTCCGTCTATCTGGTAGGGTGGCTATTGCCACAGCCTGGTCGGACCAGCATACACAATATTATTCTTTATAAGCACTGTCCTATATATACACTTGCACGATTTTGCGTTCACTTTGCAGTAGCTATATGTAATTTTTGTTGAGGTCCTGAAGAAAGCCGGGTCGAGTGACCAATCTGGCTGAAACATGTCGACCACAATTTTATTTAGCCAGGAATTAGTCTATATATCTCAAGACTATTAGGTTATTTTAGATATGACACTTGGACAATCTCACAATAAATAAAGATTTTTTTGCCCCAGTAGTCATTTTTAATTAGCACATGCACTAGAGCACTGCACATTTCTTGGAGTTCACATAGTTGGCACATACATCTGGGTAAGAGTTTATTCAGGAGCATCAGGATCTGGTTTCCAGCAGGGCCTGGTGGCTCAAGGCTGTGGCCGTGGATCCTGCTCTCCTAGAGGCCCAGATGACGAAGCTCCGCCAACAAGGGTGGGCTGATGGACTCTATAACCTTGCTGATTTATGAGCAAACTATCTGATCCATTTGGTTTCTACTTCTAGCTTAACCTTTAATTTCACGATTCTCATTTGGTATCTGTTTAGTGAGAATAGACTGAGCTTCTCATGCTTGTTGTTAAGTATCTGTGCGTTCCCCAGCTAGAAGCAAAGCAATTCTGATCAGTCTTGGATGAATGCGTTTCCTGCAGAAATGCCACATCAATCTCATGCAGGATCAAATAATGCAGCACCTATCTTTTCTTACGAGTGTCATTTAGGCCTCTAATATTCCACGTCACCACAGATACTTCCGAGGGGGCAGAGTTTATGTCCTACTTGCGCCATATTAAATTGAACATCCTCTCTATGTCAAGTGTCATTCGATCATGTCTGTTTCTTCCGACCGTATTCCATTGTGTAACTAGCATAATCACGCATCTTAGTAACAAAAAAGCCCCTCCCCTCACCCAGCCTCCTTGTCCCTCCTAGGAGGCAAATCCCTCTTTGCTGAACAAAAACTGAAGATATGGAACAGCAATAAAACCCAAAAACGTCTTCTGTAAAATGTGCATTAACACAACATATAACAATCTTACGGTGATCACCAAGGGGGGTGACAACGCCCCGTCCATCATTAGGTAATGTAAACTGAAATGAAGTATACACTTTTAACTAATAACTGTGAATCAAAACTGTAATACAGTTTATCCATGGCCCGTTCCGGAGAAGAGTTCCATACTGGCGCCCGACCCACTCAGCAAAGGGGAGTCTCTGTATTCTTCATTAGTGTGAGCGTTGTTAGCCTTGTACTTGTGGCAGAATTCTTGCGCTTCTGTAGGGTTGTCGAAGATGCGGGTCCTCCCATTAGCTTCCACCCTGAGCCTGGCGGGGTATAACATGCCATATTTCAGTCCAAGGTTTCTCAAGGTGGCCTTTACCCCATTATATTTCCTCCTGGCTTCCTGCACCATGATGGTGAAGTCGGGGAATAGTGAAATGTTTGAGCCCTGCCATATTGTTTTGCCACGTTCACGTGCCATACATAGCGCAGTGTCTCAGTCCCTAAAGTTCATGATACGAGCTATTATCGGTCTGGGAGAGCATCCAGGATTTGGCCGAGGTCCAAGAGACTGGTGTGTCCTCTCCACCACAAAGCCAGCAGTGAACGCATCTCTACCAAATAAGTCTATGAGGATTGTTTCTACGAAGGTGTCCATGCGGTCAGTAGCCGTGGACTCGGGCACCCCCTGAATTAGTACGTTATTTCAGCGACTGCGTGCTTCCAAATCCTCTTTCTTGATCGCCACGTCTTTGAGGATTTTTTCAACACGCTCTAGCCGCTTGAGGGATTGTGCCGTGCCATCTTCAAGCTCAGAGGTGCGTGACTCCACTACATCAAGGCATCAATCATGTACCTGGATTTTGACACCCATATCTGCAATGTTCTTATACAAAGCTTCAAAGCGAACATCCAGTGCCTTGAAGCCAGCACGCATCTCCTGCAGGAGGTTCCCTGGAATACTCTTAGTAGACTGTGAACAACATCTAAGGAACATCGTACGCCCTTCTGACTCCTCTACTTTACTGGTATAGATGGACTTACCTAGAATCGCTCTCCTGCATAACCTTATCTTTCATTAGATCAGTGTGAAATTATTTAATTATCAAAGTAGAGTGGTTTAAAAAGAAATGCATCACCCCCTTCATGAAGTAGTGAAGTAGTAATATTTTGGGGTACGTGCGTTTATTTCCTGTGCTGTCTCCACACTCGAGGTGGGTAGCATATATATATATATATATATATATTATCTACTGGCGGTCGCCAGTAGATAGTTATAGTTAGGACCGTGTTTCCATAGGAAATCCGCAACATTCTATTTGGAATAACTTTGGCGCCGGTTGACGAATCCTCGCAAAATAGGTGGAGCGCTCCGCTCCGCTCCTACCCTGAAACTCTCGGGGGGATTCGTCAAGCGGGGGCTGAGAAAAAGGGGGGTCCCAAAACGCGTTTTCCCCATGCAATTTTCCATAGGGAACTTTAGTCCAAGGTACAGTCCGAACGGCTGAACAGAATTACTTGAAATTTGGCAGAGAGGTAGTCCTCAGCTCAGGGATGTGCCTTTTGCATATATGGAGTCAATCTGTTCAGTAGTTCCTGAGAAAATCAAAAGTAAAATCATATATATATGTGGGCGTAGCCTAACCACACATCTCATCCTGAGATCTGATTGGCTGTCAGCACTTCATCCAAGAAGTGTTGGCAGCCATCTTGGGACCAATATACATGATAGCACCTCATTAAAAAGCATTGCAGTTAATAGAAGGTTTTAAGACTTTAGCTACATTATAAATCATTTGTTGATGGTACCATACTCATTTTAGGAATTGTGGTATGTTCTAAGGTGATTTAACCATGTGAAAAAGCCTTCTGCTGGGATATCATGATTGAGAGAAAAATATTTTCTCATGCTTTTCCCACAGAGGTTTGGAAGGTGATCTATAAGCTAAACTGAGAGCTAATTTTCTGTAAATTCACATTATCTTTCTCAGTCATGTGAGAATGAAGTCTGACATTCTCAGTAAAACATGTACATCCAACAAGGGCAGAGACTGTCAGTTGATTCCTTTGTGTTCTACTGCAGCTTCCCAGAGTGTTCCAAAGAACAACTAGAGCGCTAACAGTCCTACTTATGATAAACGTATGGCACACCTGAAGCCATCTTGCTTGGATTAAAGTGGTAACTCTTAAAACATTTAATTTAAAAAGGAACAAAATGAGGGGGTTCATTTTTCCATAAAAAGTATGATTAGTGCTGCAGAAAGAAAAATTAGGCCACATTTTGAGTGACTTCTCAAATCCTCTTCTATTTCATTAAAACATTCTGACATGCAGACTAAAACATGCACTTTCAATACCAGCAGCAGTTTTCCCTGGTGAGCAGTAGCTTTACTACAGTGATCTAATGAGCAAAATGAGTGCTAACATTCTGAATTTATGGCAAATGTGTGACACATCTGAATGCCTTCTTGATGGAATCAAAGTAAAAAACTGAAAGTATTTCCTACTGGGGAGACTGCAGTAAATGAGGAAATTAGGAAACTTCATAACAAATAAGTCTCCCAAGATGGCCACCAGAGACAAAAGAGCCCAAATGTAGCCCAAATATCACCCAGATGTAGCCCAAATATAGCCCAATGACAGAAGTGTGCAAAACACTTATTATTTTGTGTTTTTGCAGTGTTATATAGTGCAGACTTGTCAGGTATTGGAGTGCTTTACATGAGCATTGGTTGCATCACACAAGAACAAATTCATTTTGGTTGTAGACATGGGGAGACTAAGTGATTTGACCAGAATCATAGAATGTCGAGCTGAAGCAGAAAGTCCAACCTGGTTCCCCAGTTGCAAAGTCTGCAGTTCTGGAAGTAACACCACATCCTCTCCCCTAAGTGCAACATTTAATCAAGTGGTCAACTGGATAAAAAAACATAAAGATAACAAATAATTTAAAAGTGCTTTGTCGCTATTTGAAAACTCAGAAAAAAGGGCCTTATTTTAGTCTTTTAGAGCACTAACCATAATGTTGATGCCAATAAGACATTCTCATATATGTAATTTCTAAAGGAAATGCTCTAGGTATTACAGTTTTGATTACATCAAGATGACGTCAGGCGTTCCACACTTTTGTAATAAATATAGAATGTTAGCAATCTAGTTGTTCATTAGGATACTGTTGATAGGCAGAGGACAGGGGCACGGACTCTGAAAATTGAAGGCAGGTAGGAGGGTGCAAAGGCAACAATTTAACCACACTGAGCAGGCATTAAGGGCCGTGGCAGCACAACAGACTATGGAGGGCAGTGGAAAGGGGGGCAGGGGCAACAAACCAACAATGCAGGACTTGCAAGAGAGGCTGTGGCAATGTAATAGACCATTGTGGGCAGAAGGAAGAGGCAATGGTAGTACAACCATACATGCCAACAGACCCGATTCAGCCAGGAAACGTCCAATGTTTTTACGCTCAAATGGGCTTTATTTGATCTGTCTCCTGTCTACAATCTCCTCTTTTTCAATGTGACTCAAAGGGGAAAATCAATACCCCAGTTTTGTTTTCAAAATCTCCCTCTTACCAAGTTTAAAATGCTCGCAAGTATGGTACATTGGATCATGGAAGGAAATGGGGTAGGGACATGGACTTGGATAACAGAGGACAGGAGGGACATGGAGAGGTGCACCAAACTGACCCTGCAGGGCAGGCATCAGGGTTTGCAGCAGCACAATACACCACACAGAGCATGCGGGACGGGAGTGCAGCACAACAATCCATAGAAAGCAAGAGGGAGGGGACAGGACCATGCACATGGACAACAGAGAACAGAGGGGCAAGAGGCAATGGTAGCTAGCTGACCATAATGGACAGACAGGAGAGAAAGCTGCAGCATAACAGACCATAAAAGGCAGGAGGGACGGATCAGGGGCATTACAATGGAACAGACAAGCCAGGAGGGAGGGAGTAGGGGTCTGCACATGTAAACAGAGGGCTGGGGGCAAGGGGGTAGGGCAGGGGCAGCAAGATAGCCATGGAGGTCAGGCAGGATGGGCACTAGAAGCAAGACACACCATCAAGAGCAACAGTGAGACTGTGATGGCATACACACAGACCATGGAGGGAAGGTGGGAGGGGGTCAGGGGCAGCTAACTGACCACACAGGGAAGGTGGGAGGGGCCATGGCAGCACAGAAGACCATGCATGGCAAGTGGGAGGGTTAGTGGCAGCACAATGGCTATGATGAGCAAGAAGGAGAGTGCAGGGGCATGCACAAAGGACGATGGAGGATAGAAAGGAGGGTCAGGACCTGTGCACAGACAAGAAAGTTCAGGGGAAGGGGCCTCACAACAGACTGCACGGGGCAGGCAGGAGGAGCAGTTGCAGCACAACAGACCAGGGAGGGCAGAAGGGTGTGGCAGTACAATGGACCATGTAGGACAGGAGGAAGAGGATAGGGGCATGGCATGTGGACAGGCAGGGTGGAGGTGGCAGGGACAGGTTACAGTCATCTGACAATGCTAGGCAGGTGGGAGGGGAGTAGCAGCTCAACAGAACACTCAGAGTAGATAGGAGTGGCAGGTCCATGGAACATGGTGGGCAAAAAGGATGGAGCAGGGGCATGCACAAAGACATTGGAAGGAAGGGGGAAGGAGAATAGGGGCAGCAAGCTAAGCACAGAGTTTAAGCAGGAGGTCAATGATGGGGCATAGAATTGGGCAATGGAGGGCAGGAGGAGTGGACTGGTACATCATACTAAATTGAGGGCAGTGGCAGCAAATCAGACCATGCATTGCAGGAGGGAGGAGGCTAGTCCATGGATTCACACAACAGAGGATAGGGAGGAGGGGGATGGGGCAGCAAAATAAAAGTGAGATTATGCTGCATACTTAATAACTGTTCAGAGAAGGCGGGTATTAGGAACTTTATTGTTTTAAAAACGTGTGTCTGTGCGAACTACTTAAAATATGAACAAGTATGCAGCATATTCTCACTTTTATTCAGGAAGAAGAGGACATTTGTGACTGTGACTCTGGGCTCACTTGGCAGAAACACCCCCTGACCCTCCACCCCCTATCGCAAAATGTAATGCCCGTGAAAAGGGTAGGTGAACACAGTGTTATATAGAACATAGTCCTGAGAGCACGATTGAAAATGAAAACTAGATATAGTGTATGGTATAAACTATGAACCAAAAAGCGTGATATAAGATGAACCGGGCGTGAAATATAATATGCAATACATTGTGCGCAATGACAGATTCATTGTAGAGCGCGAGATAGCACAGGCACTAGCGAGTGCTATGCGATATGCGCCTTGGAGTGTAATATGCACAGGGCATTGTTGTGTAACCTAACTAGTCTCTAAAGTTGTAATATAAAATATGTGCTGGGGAGTGTAACGTTGCATATGCACTGTGACAAAGATATGGATCCCAGATTGTAATATGTATGGCATAGCGCTGTGTGTTATAACATACACATCGAGGAAGGCACGTTAGATGCGGCAATATAACCAGTGCGAAGACAAGTGTGGCATGACATATTCACGGGGTGGTGTTACAGTGCACATGGGCTAGAGAGTGTCATAGCATATGCACTAGCTAGTGGAATACAACACAGAGGTGTGTGGCACTCAGCAGGCAATGGTGGGTGTAACACAGCATTGGGCTCTGCCAGGAGCGCGCTGTGACTCTCAAGTGATATTCGTCCCCTTTCCAGAGAGTAAAATAAAAAGTATTACACATCCGGCAGTGGATGTGTGTTTTATTAACCGTGAGGGGGGTTTCTTGCATAGTTTTGGTCGAATTTTTGTCGAATCCCCTTTGAATGGCTTGGTGTGCATGTGTATTAAATGTGCCCGTCAATAGCTACCCATGTTTGTATAAATAAACGACAAGGGTGTCTACCGGGATTAGGCACGGTAGTGCATCAGACATGTCAGAGCTTCACTAGTGGTGTAAATACATTCCACGTGGATTCATTGTATGCATAGTCGCCTTTTAATGAATATCACGCAAATCGTCATGGTGATAGGTACGTACGGTTTGTCCAGCATGTCCTAGGTGTGTCTATAAATATATATTTTTTAAAAATAATTAAAAACAGTGGCCGGCCCTGGGGATTGGGGTCAAAAAAATATAATTAGGAGACAGGCCCTGGGGGATGGGGTCATCAGGGCCAATAAATTAGAATAAGAAGGGGAACCACACAGCCCCCCTTCTTAAAAAATTAAAATAAATAAAAGACTGGCATCATGCCGGAGGACACGCCCCCTCCTTGCAGCACTCTGCAAACGCGCCCCCTGGCGAGTTGTAAGTTGGGGAATTAATTCCTCTTCAATACTGAGGGTCCCTGAGGGCCAACTAGCCCAACAGGCATCTCCAGTATGCGCCAGGGAGCTGCGCTGCAGACAGGTGTTCTGAGGCCAAGCCCCTTTTTACACCTCTCTGCAACGCAGCTCTGTGGCGCTTACTGGAGGTACCTAGTGGTCTAGTTTGACCCTAGGGACCCTTAGGATTCAAGGGGACTTAATCTCTCAACTTAGAACAGCCACAGGGCGCGTTTACACAGTGGTGAAGGGAGGGGACGGGGCCTGAGGTGACGTGTGCAAACACGCACTATGGCACGTTTTAAATTGGGGATATAATTTCCCTTCAATACTGAGGGCCCCTGGGGGCTAACTAGCCCAGCAAGTGCTTCCAGTAAGCGCCACTGAGCTGCATTGCAGAGAGGTGGTCCAGGCCGTGCCACTTTTTACACCTCTCTGCAACGCAGCTCTGTGGCACTTACTGAAGGTACCTAGTGGGCTTGTTGGACCCTAGGGACCCTCAGGATTCAAAAGAACTTAATCTCCCAACTAAAAACGGACACAGGGTGTGTTTACACAGTGGTGAAGGGAGGGGACGGGGCCTGAGTTAACGTGTGCAAAAATGCCCTGTGGCCTGTTTTAAGAGGTAGTTTTAATCCCCCTGCCCTATTATATACTAGGGGCTTACAGAGGAGGTCATGCTAATCACAGGGGGACCCCAACGCATAATGTTCCCTAGTGTATGTAGGTGTTTTCACTGTATTCTAAGTGTCTTTTAACATAGCACTGGCTCTAGGACTGGTTAGTCAGACTCAGTTACCACCAGTATCCGTCTGAAAAAGTTGAGGGTACAGGATGATTTTGCAACAAGGCTTCTTTCTGCTCTTCTTTTTGTTCGTTCTGAACGTTATCCTTCTTCCTGCACTTTTCTTCGTCTTTGAGGACTTCTGTTGCTTCTTTCTGCACTTCTTTTTTTTCTTTCTGTGCATTTTTTCTTCTTTCTTCACATGTCCTATCTCTGTAGGCATAGTTATAAATTAGCATTTAAAAAACCTTTGAAATTCACAGAAAAAAACATAGGTTTCAGGCACGTTATAGTTAGGAATTAGCATTTAAAAAACCTCAGAAATTCACTGAAAAAACCATAGGTTTCAGGGGTGTTATAGTTAGCTGGACTTTTCACTTGTACAAAACCATTGAAATTTCCCCGTTATAGTTAGTTCAGCTAACTATAACTCGCGCGCCCGCAATGCACTGCTGATGACGTCACATATTACATCACTCATGACATGGTCAGTGACATCACTCATGACATCACTGATGACATCTCAAATGACATCACTGATGACATCACTGAAGACATCATCCTTGTGATAGAGTGGCAGACCTCCTCTCAACCTAATATAACCTTTGATACACACATTCAAAAATAGAGACTAAAATTTTCAAAACAATGGACATACCAATACCAGTTACAACAACCTCTTCAGTAATTCTAAGATCCACATACACATCCACTCATTCACCAACAGTCCTATACAGTCACTCATACATGTACTCACTCATCATATGTACTCATACACCTATACATCCTGTTACACAATGCCACTCATCCATAGAGTTACTCACACACATAGTCACTCATGCTAATAAAGAATCAAACATACATTTATTTGCATATACAGTTATACACACACCACCACACTTACTTCTACGGAAACTTACACATACTTAGTCTTTTAAACAATCACTTATAGAAACACATACTTATTCATACAGGAACTCTTTCAATCTCTCACTCTCACATATACTCACTTATATACACCAATAGTCACATATAGTAGTTTAAAACATATGAAGTTACTCATAAAGACACTATTGAGACAGTCATTCACTCACTAACACACCCATACACACACTCATCCACCCATACAGTCCTGCACACATGCTGTCTTCAACACATACAAACAGTGAGTCACTCATTCATGCACCTATGCACTACATAATACCCCCCACCGAACCATGCAGACACTCAGACTGATACTCAAAAAACCAACTAATAACCTATATAGACACCCATGTAGCTACTCACCAACCCATGCAGCCACTTATACACAAAGTGAGAGACTGATACAGATATTTACATATTTAAACATTACTCACTAAGCCATGTATTCACTATGATACACTTAATCAGTCAGTTACACAATCAATTTTTAAAAAACAAATCATCCATTTAGACACTTATATACCCATTTATTCTTCCATCGACCTTGAGATATACATATATAAAACATATTTAATTTTCATAAAAACACACATTCACTGGATGATGTCATCAGTGATGTCCTCAGTGATGTCATTTGAGATGTCATCAGTGATGTCATGAGTGATGTCACTGACCATGTCATGAGTGATGTAATATGTGACGTCATCAGCAGTGCATTGCGGGCGCGCGAGTTATAGTTAGCTGAACTAACTATAACGGGGGAATTTCAATGGTTTTGTACAAGTGAAAAGTCCAGCTAACTATAACACCCCTGAAACCTATGGTTTTTTCAGTGAATTTATATATATATATATATCCAGAACAAGGTTGCCCTTTATGAGAGAAGCCACATAGCCAGAGGTAAGGTTTCAGCCCTTTATTATTGGTGAAAGCAGCAGCCTGCAAGTCAGGGCAGTGTCTTCCTTCTTCAAATGCCCAACGCGTTTCATGCTAGTTCAGCACTTGATCACGGGCCGATTTCATTAAGGCAGTCACCGAGTCAATTACCCGCACGTTTTAAACACAGTGACGCTCGCCTCAGCGGGCGTGGCAGCGTCAGCTGCCCGATGGTCCTTGTAGTGCTGGGGCAGTATTTACTTCAGTGAGTTGCTCAGTGCTGAACCTACTGTGTTTCTGTCAGATTTGGAAATGTTCATTTCCTGGTATATGAGTATATAGGGGTGTACTCCATGGTTCTTTGCACTGTTTTATTGCCCTTTATGAGAGAATCCACATAGCCAGAGGTAAGGTTTCAGCATCTAAGGGTTAGAGGAGCGTGAGTGCAAGCAACGAGTTACAGCTTTCAGTGCTCAGGACAATGTACTTCATCCCACTGGGGTTTTTATTTTTCTTATTTGGGCATTCTACGAGCAACTCACTGAGGTAAATACTGCCCCAGCACTACAAGGACCATCGGGCAGCTGACGCTGCCACGCCCACTGAGGCGAGCATCACTGTGTTTAAAACGTGCGGGTAATTGACTCTGTGACTGCCTTAATCTCGAACATGTCATTCTACATTGCGAGCCAGAGGATGAGGACGCGGGCACGTGTAATTGAACGCGAACAGGAGAAAGAGACCCCGAACACGTCATATCCAACGCGACAGGGACAAAGAAGAGAACGGGATCATGTCGTTTTCGACACCCCGGTGGAAGTAATGTGAAGCTCGAGAACTCAACAACGTAAAATTTACAATTTGGAGAGGAATATCGGCTCTAGCAGCATGAAACCATCTGCAAATGCTGATTTTGGATGAAAAGAACTCCTTACATTGATATTTGGCTTTCCTTTTTTGTGCAAGGAGTCATTTTTAGGTCGAGGACTACCGGTCTGCCGAAAGGCAGAACCGGAAGTCGGAGATTTAATGACTTGGAGAAGAGGGGCTTGAACCCGCCCCTCTTCTCCCCTGTTCTCCATTGGCTGGCCTCGTAAATGCTGGCCAGCCACTGGAGAAGAGGTCAGTCACTCCGATTAGGCCCCGTCCTTTTCGGATCGGGGGGCGTGTTTTTTGCGAGAAGTCTCAAGGAGGAGACAACAGCAAAACACGCCCCCGAATCCGAAAAGGACACTGCGTTTCTCCGAGGCATTTCTGCTCTGCCTCGGAGAAAGGCGGTGGTGTCTTCCGGTGCCCTCTTTACTTTTACACTGCCTGGTTCACTAGACGGAGAAACTAGACACATTTCCTCGATTTCGCGCAGCGGTGGTGTCTTCCGGTGCCCTCTTTACTTTTACACTGCCTGGTTCACTACACGGAGAAACTAGACACATTTCCTCGATTTCGCGCAGCGGTGGGGTCTTCCGGTGCCCTCTTTACTTTTACACTGCCTGGTTCACTAGACGGAGAAACTAGACACATTTCCTCGATTTCGCGCACACTTTCTCCCTGGAGTCCCATTCCCTGCTGTCGACGGTATAAATTGTGGCGCCGCGAGGTCCCTCCATCTCACCACATTAGTGCCAGGTTTGAAAAATGCAGAAAGACATGCACGCCAGAAAACGTACCGGTTCAAAGAAGCGTCTCCTTGCCCGGCCATCTCGCTCTCCTGTTTCAGATGTCCTTTCCGGTTAAAACTCTGCGGTCATTCCAGCCTAACCTCCAGGACGCTCCCACCGGTCGAGCCTCAGCAGGGAGCAGTGTCCGAGATCGTAGTGCCCTGGCCCTTCGGTCAGGGAGAGGGAGTGACAAAAGGTGCACAGCCGTCCTCACGCACTGGTGCGCAGGAGAGGAGCCTGGGGGAGAAAAGGCAGAGCGGAGGCCAGGGGGCGGGGCTGGAGCCAGAGCAACAGGTTACTGTATAATGGAGGCGAGCCTCGCCAGCCGGGCCGGCTCCGTGGAGCGTCACGGGTCCCACGGCGGCGAGGGCTTGTTGTGGTCGTCACCCTTTGCATCGGACCCAAAGAACCATGTGCTGCTTCTTGGACTCCTCCACGGGGTTGCTCCCGGTCGGCGCCTCCCTTTCACCCCTTTACAAAGGCGCATTGTACTGACAAGATTTACACTCATCCTGTGCTTGCTGTCATAGCGCTATAAACATCAACTTTTGCAGTGCTGTTACCCATTGCACTTAGCCATTTATATATTGAGTATGTACAGCAGACTCGTCTTTCTCTGCTTCAAAAACGAATGGTATTATTAACGAACTACAAACGATATAGAACTCATCGACCCAAGAAATACGAATGATCGAGCCAGCCCTACGGGATTCTAGGTTTGTCTGGATCGCTGTTACACTGATCTTTCTCCCACCATCCTCCTGTAATATGATCTTTATCCATTCAGCTATCGTACCAAGATGGAGTCTGTAACTTACAAGAGACAGGCTGATCTCGACAACAGGGGAATTACTTTATTCTCTGTGACTGGCGCTCTTAAGCGCCTTAAGGAGCATGGCAGAGAGTATAAACGTAAAAAGAAAAGAGAAGGAGAGATCAGTAAGCTTATTTAACAAGCATTTACAATGCAACGGTCTCGACATTGTTAAAGTTAGAGCTATTGGCATTGCTCATGACAATGCCGTTTCTTTAAATGTTTTAAAAACAAAAACATAAACAAAAATAATGTCATGAGCATTGCCAATAGCTCTAACTTTAACAATGCCGAGACCGTTGCATTGTAAATGCTTGTTTTAAAAGGTGGAGAGAGGGAGGAAGTGACACAGAATCTCCAACTTCCTGTTCCTGTCCAGCAGGCTCCTCCCAGTGCTTTGTCCATCTCCTGCTCATTCTGCCTTTGGATTTGGAGCTGGAAAGATCACTCTTTTTGTCTGCTGCATCATTGCAATTGGACTTCAGGATTTTTGGAATAGGATATTTTACAAGTAAGTGGTTGTTGTGTTTGTTTGATTGTGGGCAATGCAGTTGTTGTAACTACAATTTATTTTTGATAATTAATTATCATCATTCCTTTTTTTTTAATTTTGGGGGTAGTAGTAGTAGGCCCGAGCTAGCCATGGGCATGGCCTCATGGGTGTGTGTGTGTGTGCATGATGAAGCAACTGTTCCTTTTGTTGTTTTTTGAAGGTATTTCATTTTCAAGCACATTTAGGGCATGGATGGCATTGGATTGAGTTGGGGAAGTGTGTTTTTTGGGGGTGGCCTTTGTGATGTTGTTGGGCCTGGCCATGTGGCTGGTGGCCATTTTGAGGCCTAGGCCTGCAAGCTTGCCTGGCCTTGTCTGCCAACAGGCCTGCTTTTTCATCCACTAGGATCAGAGCAGGTAGCCACAGCTTTATTAATTAAGTGTTTTCTGTGTGATCTGCTGAATTTAGACATCATTTAGGGCATGGATGGCATTGGATTGAGTTGGGGAAGTGTGTTTTTTGGGGGTTGCCTTTGTGATGTTGTTGGGCCTGGCCATGTGGCTGGTGGCCATTTTGAGGCCTAGGCCTGCAAGCTTGCCTGGCCTTGTCTGCCAACAGGCCTGCTTTTTCATCCACTAGTTTCAGAGCAGGTAGCCACAGCTTTATTAATCAAGTGTTTTCTGTGTGATCTGCTGAATTTAGACATCATTTAGGGCATGGATGGCATTGGATTGAGTTGGGGAAGTGTGTTTTTGGGGGTTGCCTTTGTGATGTTGTTGGGCCTGGCCATGTGGCTGGTGGCCCTTTTGAGGCCTAGGCCTGGAAGCTTGCCTGGCCTTGTCTGCCAACAGGCCTGCTTTCTCATCCACTAAGATCAGAGCAGGTAGCCACAGCTTTATAAATCAAGTGTTTTCTGTGTGATCTGCTGAATTTAGACATCATTTAGGGCATGGATGGCATTGGATTGAGTTGGGGAAGTGTGTTTTTTGGGGGTGGCATTTGTGATGTTGTTGGGCCTGGCCATGTGGCTGGTGGCCATTTTGAGGCCTAGGCCTGCAAGCTTGCCTGGCCTTGTCTGCCAACAGGCCTGCTTTTTCATCCACTAGGATCAGAGCAGGTAGCCACAGCTTTATTAATCAAGTGTTTTCTGTGTGATCTGCTGAATGTAGACATCATTTAGGGCATGGATGGCATTGGATTGAGTTGGGGAAGTGTGTTTTTTGGGGGTTGCCTTTGTGATGTTGTTGGGCCTGGCCATGTGTCTGGTGGCCATTTTGAGGCCTAGGCCTGCAAGCTTGCCTGGCCTTGTCTGCCAACAGGCCTGCTTTTTCATCCACTAGGATCACAGCAGGTAGCCACAGCTTTATTAATCAAGTGTTTTCTGTGTGATCTGCTGAATTTAGACATCATTTAGGGCATGGATGGCATTGGATTGAGTTGGGGAAGTGTGTTTTTTGGGGGTTGCCTTTGTGATGTTGTTGGGCCTGGCCATGTGGCTGGTGGCCATTTTGAGGCCTAGGCCTGCAAGCTTGCCTGGCCTTGTCTGCCAACAGGCCTGCTTTTTCATCCACTAGGATCAGAGCAGGTAGCCACAGCTTTATTAATCAAGTGTTTTCTGTGTGTCTGCTGAATTTAGACATCATTTAGGGCATGGATGGCATTGGATTGAGTTGGGGAAGTGTGTTTTTTGGGGTGGCCTTTCTGATGTTGGTTGTCTTAAAGACATGCTTTTGTTGTATGTGTCTGGTGTGTTGGTGTGCAATGCATGCACCCTGCAGAGCTTTTTGGGGCCTGTGAATGTTCGTATTTACATTTTGTTATATTAAAAAGGCAGAGCAGTGTGCTTTAGCAGGCATCCTTTACCTGGCTTTTATAGGCCTTTTGTCAGCTCCTGGTGGTTCTCAGGCCCCCGGCTTGTTTGTGATTTGTGTGTGTCCATGTGGGTGGTGGCCTTTTTTGGTGTTTGGACTGTGAGTTATTAGTGTCCTGCTTTTGCCATAGGCCTGCATGGTTTTCCTATTGGCTCTTTGGCTTACTGCTTCCATCCATCCACCCCCTTTGCCAGCAGCAGCTCCATGGATGCTGAGATGCTCAAATAATGCAATGGTCCACCCCACTTCCATTAAATTTGTATTTTGTTGTTTATTATTAACTTTCCTATCCTTCCTGAGAGTGTAGTGTGTGGCTGTACACAGTACTCGTAGTATAACATAGCTCTACTTAAAAATAAAAGTTATAAATGGCTAGACTCTTTTGTTTGCACTAGTACAGTACTAAGTAACTGAACCACAACAACAAATGCAACATTTCACTGATGTTCTTCTCCTGTCTTATTTGCTTTTAGGTTCACAAAAGACAGAGTAGGAGGTGTCATCAGCATCACCCCGCATCACATCCACGTGAGACCAGAACTTGTTGTGCCTCTGCATCCTGCCTGACATCTGAAGAAGATGGCCCCAAAGAAAGGTACCAGGTCCAGTATCAAGAAAGTTGCCGGTGAGAAGAAGGAACAGAAAAAGCAAGTGCCATTAACCACGACTGGTGGTGTGCTGGCCAATGTTTTTTTTGGCACCAAAGCGTTGTCCGGGAACCAAGCTGGGAGCAGCACAGCGGTCCAACCCCACCCACCTAGGCCCAAGGGCTTTAGTGTCGCAGAGGTAGCCAGTCTACTAACGAGCAGCGATGCTGAAGAAATGTCATTACCGCAAAGTAGTACACAATCAAGTTCAACGCAGGGGCAAACTCAGCAGATCAGTGTGCAGCCGCCGCAACAAGAACAGCAGCAGCCGCCGCAACAAGAACAACAGCAGCCGCCGCAACAAGAACAGCAGCAGCCACCGCAACAAGAACAGCAGCAGCCGCCGCAACAAGAACAGCAGCAGCCGCCGCAACAAGAACAGCAGCAGCAACCGCCGCAACAAGAACAGCAGCAGCAGCCGCCGCAACAAGAACAGCAGCAGGTGCCGCAACAAGAACAGCAGCAGCCGCCGCAGCAAGAACAGCCGCAGCAGCCGCCGCAACAAGAACAGCAGCAGCCGCTGCAACAGCCCACTATAGTAGTTGTTGCTCCTGACGTAGGGGCATTTCAGTAAATCGAGCTTCCTGCAGACAAAGTGGAGCAAAGTCAAACCACTGTTTCAGAAGATCTATTGTCTTCCAGACGACCAGCAAGGAAAAGGAGGCTTAGTCCATCATCTTCTTCTTCAAGCCCCGCTTCTGATGATCGTGATGACACTTGGGTACCACCAGCTCGGTCTGAGAGTGATATACGCCACAAGACAATGCTTCTGAAAAGGAAGGTCCCAGAAAAACTTAGAGTTATGGAGGTAGATGTAGAAGAGGGGGTGATGATGTTGATGAAGATGAGCCAGTCATCACGCACATTACTCCCGCCCCAAAGGGATTGGAGACCGACATTCTCACCCTATCCAGAAAGGCTGCTACTGAGCGGGATGTAGCACGGATCTCACCAACACAGGTTACACCACCACTACCTCCAGCTGCCATATTTTCCAAGGCCCGGCAGGGACCTACATCCAGCTCAACCATCTGTTATGGCAGGGTTTTTGGCTTTATTTAGCAGTGATAATAGATCATTATTCTTGCTCGCATCTAGTATAGGCATTCTTAGCCTGTGTTGGCCCTTTTAAGCCCTTTTTCCAGACCTAGAAGAGGATAGCTGCTTAATATGCCTTTATTCTTGACTTTAACCTGTCTATTGCCTATTTGGCTTTGACATATTAGACATATTGGTATGGTTCATGTAGGTATTCTGACAGAGCTAAGGAGCATTTCACCCCTTTCAGGCCTAAAGCTAGAGAGACTCCATCTTGATGGAAGCAGAGAGGCTTTTTAGGGCAAAAGCAATGTTTATAGTTATAACTGTTGTTCGCCCTAAGCGGACCGGAGAGAACCGGCCAGAGCTGAATCTAATCAGGAATTGTTCCCGGGCTCAGGTCTCTAGACGAAACAAGCAGACTGGTCACTGTGGGAGCGTCTAGCGCAAGGAGCCTGGTGCATGGGATTGGTGGGAAGAAGCTGCTGGCTGGAACTTTCCATGAGGAAACAGCATTCTATATTTGTGAACTTCAGAGGCGGAGTCAGTCAGTCAGTCAGAGGGCAGTCGAGGAGAGAGTCCAGCAGAGAGGAGAGCAGTGGAGTGGAGTTGGCAGAGAGAGAGAGAGAGAGGGTTCAATCTGGAGAAGAGCTGAGTTGAATAGTGAGCTGGAACTGAAGGAAGCAGTCAGAAGCAGTTGCTTATCAGGAGGAGGTGTGAATAGCTGGAGTCTGAAGTAATGCCTTTTAGAAGAGATAGAGGAGAGCTTGTGGATTAACCTATGGGAGCAGATGGAATTGGACATTGGCGCAGAGACAAAGCGAATAAGATAGTAGAATGAACGGTGATCAGAGCGGCAGGAACCATTAAGAGTGAAGACGCAAGGTGGAGAGACAGTTCGTGTGGGGGAGAGGAGTCCAGAGACAGAGCGATCAGCGCAGAGGTGTATCCAAGAGTGCAGGAGAGAGAGAGAGCATGAGATGAGCCAAGGCACAGACGAGAGAGGAACCCAGATGACAGCTAGAACAAGACTTCACACTAATCAGGTGATATTGTTTTCATCACATTAGCTACACTTAATCTTTTCCCTTTCAGCGGAGTGTTCCTGTTATGTGTAATCCTTCTCTTTTAAGTAGTGTGTTCTACCTATAGCCTTTGTTAGATTTGTATTAATGTTTATATTACTGTAATAAATGACCCCCAGTTTATAACAAACTGGTGTGTAGCCCCTATTCTTGTTCACTGAAGGTAAATGAAGCTCCTAGGTGAGCACTAGGCGCGTGAATGGATGAGTGATCCCAATCAGGTAAGTGGTGATCACATAAATAGGGAGTGAGTGGACCTTTGATGCCAAGAGCAGGTAATACACAATAATCTGGACCCATATTCAAAGTTATTATTGTAGTTTCATCCCGAGTAGACAGCTGAGATAATATCCCAATATATATATATATATGTATAGGTGTTCATAGGAATGTGGTCGTCGTTGATATGCGGCGTTAATGAGAGCACTGGGGGGTCGAACCAGTGTGGATACCCACAAGATTGTGGCTTGAGTAAATGAGAGCACTAGGTAGTGGAACTAGTGTGTAAGTTTCGCAGGATCGCGAACGGTTTGGAAAAGGGAGCATTGGGTTCTGCAGGCCCGTGTGTAGACGCACCAGATTGTGTGTCAGATCTGCCCTAGGGTAGAACGGTCTGGGTCAGGGTGGCCGCGAGACCAACTGATGTGAATAAGTGTGGTGTAGGGTATGGATATCCCTAGTAATCAGTGAGTATTCTTAGTATCCCTATAGATTTAGTGGTGTTCTTAATAATATGAGCTTGTATATTGCGAGTTCCCTATCCTCAGGTAGGTACCAGGTGCCTGGATATAGAGGAGTCCTGAGGACGGAAGGTGAGTACGTTTTGGCTGGGTCACAGGGGCCCCTGGGGGCTGATCCCATCTAAACAGAAAATCCAGCCATTACACCATCTCAGTAGGAAGTGGTAGTAAAAGTCACAGTGTAGGTGGACAGGGTCACATATTTTCAAGCACCCCCTCAAGTTCATCTGGTGTTGAAAGTGGCACATCCAGCAGTGCCAGAAAGTTCTTCTCCCCAGTTTGGGACTTCTTTTCTGTTAGCGCCAAGGAGGAGAACGTTGCTATATGCTCAATTTGTCGGCAAGGTGTTCGGCGTGGTAAGCTTGGTACAAACTATGGTACCGGAGGACAAGCAAGTCATCTCAGAACACACCACACTATTGTGTGGGAGGATCACCTACTTAAGTTAAAAGAAAGTAGAGAAAACTAAACCCATTGAAGTTGGTCAGGATTCAGAATCAGGGAGCGATATTATTGTGGTGGCAGGTGAAGAACAGGGAGGCATTTCTAGCCCTGTCTCCAGTAGTGCAGTCACTGCAGTGGTAACGCCCACATCCTCCTCAGTAACATCAGAGTGGCACCGCAGTAAGAGCCATACTCAGAGTGTGGGTGAGACACCAAGGCGACCGGCGAGTACCTCAATGAGACAATCTGTGTCGTTGAGCCTTAGTGGGTTAATGAAAACAGCACCACTAAGGAAAGTAAGCCAGCCTACCATTGAGAGCATGTTTAGATTGGAGGGGCAGTTCCAACGCAACCACCCAACGGCACGATTGTACAATGCGAAGCTGGCTAAAATGTTAGCGCTGGACCTTCTTCCTTTTTCATTTGTGGAAGGGGTGGGTTTCCTTGAATTTGTGTCTGCTATCTGCCCGAAATGGAAAGTTCCCAGCCGGTCCTATTTCGCAAGAATTGCTGTTCCGGCACTACATCATGATGTGCTGGAATTGGTTGGTCACGGTTTGCAGCAGAGTGCTGTGCACAATATCCACCTGACAACAGACATGTGGAGCAGTTGCCAAGCCACAGATTACATGTGCATCAATGCACACTGGATCTCTTTTGTGGGGGTTAGAGATAAACTATCTGCACGAGGTGTTGTTGACACAGCTGCGATTTTTGAAGGTACTCCGAAACATGCAACTGTAGCCATGTTCGCCATGGAGAAATCTCATACGGCTGAAAACATTTTAGAAGAGTTTCGCACCAAGGTTTTGGAATGGCTGCGGCCCAGAGGGCATGGTATTGGTTTTGTTGCCACAGACAATGGCAGTAATGTACTTAAGGCCATGGAACTTGGTTCCTATTTCAGGGTTCCGTGTTTGGCACACTGCATAAACATTATAGTGCAAGACTTTCTGAAAAAAGAACCCATAGTCAGCAATTTACTGGCCATCTGCCGAAGAATATGCACTCATTTCCGCCATTCTTTTAAAGCTCGGAAGCAGCTGAGGATCATCCAACGTGAATTTAGGATGCCAGTCAAGGCACTCATCCAGGAGGTGGCAACACGTTGGAACTCAATGTATTACATGCTTGATCGTCTGTACAAACAGCACAGGTCACTCCATGAATATGTCTTGTACAGAAGCAGTGATGCTAGTGTTAAAGGCATGACCCTTGAGAGGGAGGAATGGACCCTAATTAAATGCCTGACTGAGATGCTGTCTCCTTTTGAGGTCTTCACACGTGAAGTCAGCAAGGAGGACTGTACAATGGGCCAAGCTATCCCATTGTTGCAAATGCTAGAGCATGAGCTGAATAATGTGTCTGAATCCTACAAAGGTGTAGAGGACAGAAGGCAAGCCCATGACTTGGTGGAGAGCTTATCCAGGCGCTTATCAGAAAATGTAAGGATACAAAATAAAATTTTGTCACAAGAACATTACATTTGTGCCACAATTCTGGATCCACGTGCAAAATTAGGACTATTCCTTGCTTTTTTCGACAATGATGTTGCCCGCAACAAAAGTTGTATAGCTGAAGCAGCCATTAAGTTTGAAAACGAAGGGCTGCTAATTAAAAGCCCGCCACATCAACCCACAACAAGTACTAATACTGAAGCAGGCCATGCAGAATCAAGTGCAACTTCATCGGCTGAGGGCAGTGCGGTTGGCTCACAATCACAACACTCACCATCACTATCGACTACAGAAACAAAAACTGGATCATTAGGCTGAGTACAATCATCATCATTACAGGATTGGTATGTAAAGATGGGCTATTGCAAGCACAGTGCTGATGCACAGAAAAAACAGCACAAAAGCTTACCATCAGCAACCCTGAACATTGAGCGGATGGTCCAGGCCTATCTGGACGACCCAACAGAGGTGTACGTTGATCAAAACCCATTGCAGTATTGGTATAGGAAAAGGTCTGAATGGCCACAGCTCAGCAGGCTGGCGATAAGCTATCTGGCTTGCCCTGTCGCAAGTGTCTCTTCTGAACGTGTTTTCAGTGCTGCTGGTTCCATTGTAACATTGAGAAGGATCAGTCTATCTCCAAAAAACGTGGAGAGGTTAACAATGATCAAAATGAATCAGCACTTCATACCACCGAATTACACAATGCATGAATCAACAGAGGAAGATGAGGACAGCGGCTCAGGTGACGGAAGTATTGTGTCAGATGATTACCTACTACTGGAAGAACCCCCAGAGTTTGAGGACGAGCTATAATTCCCTGACAATTCGGCTCGCACTTACTGTCTTCCTCCCTTTTTTTCCCCCTTTGTTTATGTGTCTGTCGTTCCGGTTATAAACTTGTGAATCGCCACAAATCCATTATCACCGTCTTCTACTCTTCTAATTTAATATACAAGTTTCAGGTGTCTGCCATTTGACAGTACAGTCCTCCGAATCCTGCTCCTCCGCTCGATCATACTGAATCTCCTGCTCAATTCCATTTCCCTCATGAATGATGATTGGATGATGGTAACAACAAATTCAAACTTTCCTCGTCCTTCCAAAACAAGTGGACCGTTAATCAGATGACCACTATAGCTATCCTCCTTTCAGAGCCGAGAGAGACTGGCCATTAACTGAAAATAAGATGGAACAGGTAATGATTGATGCCATGCATTAGACGCAGAGTCGCAGACTGAATGATTTAGATTTTGTTGTGTTTGTTGCGCATGAATTTATGTAATTGTGCACTGCCACTAATCAACTTTCTACAGAACACACTAGTTTTCCTCTTCTTGCAAATACGAAATGTGTACTTCTCCTGCATCTTGGTGATACATTGCTTTTAATTCAATACAGGAAGGGGACTCACTCAATCTGCGCAATGCAAATGGCTGTGACACAACAGCACCGTCCATCATGATGATGGCGAAATAGACGGCCCGTTAACAAGATGAGATGGAACAGGTAAAGATTGATGGCTGCCATGCATTGGCCGCAGAATCGCAGACTGAATGATGTAGATTTTGTTGTGTTTGTTGCGCATGAATTTATGTAATTGTGCACTGCCACTAATCAACTTTCTACAGAACACACTAATTTTCCCCTTCTTGCAACTAAGAAATGTGGACTTCTCCTGCATCTTGGTGATACATTGCTTTTAATTCAATACAGGAAGGGGACTCACTCAATCTGCGCAATGCAAATGACTGTGACACAACAGCACCGTCTATGATGATGATGGTGAAATAGACGGCCTGTTAACAAGATGAGATGGAACAGGTAATGATGGATGGCTGCCATGCATTGGCCGCAGAATCGCAGACTGAATGATGTAGATTTTGTTGTGTTTGTTGCGCATGCATTTATGTAATTGTGCACTGCCACTAATCAACTTTCTACAGAACACACTAATTTTCCCCTTCTTGCAAATAAGAAATGTGGACTTCTCCTGCATCTTCGTGATACATTGCTTTTAATTCAATACAGGAAGGGGACTCACTCAATCTGCGCAATGCAAATGACTGTGACACAACAGCACCGTCCATCATGATGATGGCGAAAGAGATGGCCCGTTAACTTAAGATGAGAAGGAACAGGTAATGAATGATGACAATTGATGGCATGCATTGGACACCTGACTCTGAGCTATTGGTCTTTGTGTTTGCGTTGTTTGTTGTGCACAAAGTGATGTCAAAGTGTACTAGTAGTAATCTATCTTTCTGTACACAATAAAGAATGACTCAAGTCAGTAATATTTATATTTCTACTCTTGGACTCAATGGCTCCAGCTACTGGTGAATATGAGTTTTATATTACAACCTTTCACAAAGAGTGGCACTGGCCAACTGGGCAAGACTAGCTACTACAGTACAGACAGACTGATAGTATGTAGTAGTAGTAGTACTCAGAGTCATCATAGCGGAGGCAGGGACAAGATTTTTGAAACCGTACAGATCGAAGGATAATTGGTGGTAAAAAAATAGCATTTGGAAACCAACAATAGTTTAGGAAAAATATGGGGCAGTAAAAGTTATGGAATAAGAAATATTATTAAAAACAAGAAGACTTACTGGGGCCAGCAGAGGAGCCCTCAGCGGTGTCCTCCTGGTGGTGTTGTTCCTGTCCCGCCGACTGCCCAGTCCCTGTCGGTCTGCCCCTGGGTGCTGATGAACAGGAAAGATATAAGAAAGAGACAAACATTGATGGATGGTGTCAAACAAATACAATATTTTTCAACAACGGTCAAAAAACACTTATGTAAACAACGATTGCAATAACTACATTGACCGATCTCATCTGGTCAACATGTAATATCGGGGGATTCGCAGTTCGACTACTTAAGTTACTATTTATCAACAGTAATCCAGTCTTCCATTCTGATTCCAGAAAACTAAGTTACAACTAAGCCTAAGTACAACGTACCACCCAACCTAGCCCACCTATTCCAGGCATGCCAATTGTACATTAAGTATGCATTTCCACTGTATTCCTCAACAATGCGTATGGTCAAATCATGGAGGACACATGAACATGACTACATTTTTTGTATACACCAAATTTTGGTTTGATTGATGCTGATCTGCTACTGCTAAGTAACTGCTAAGCCTACCACCACTCATTGAACAAACTAGAAAAGGTTCTAAAGACTGCCGTACTAGCAGCATGTCACGTAACTGAGTGAGGGGGCATCACGCATACCACTAACAAATTAGAAGCTCATACAAAGTAGTGTACCTAAACATCAATCCGCCCCTATCTATTAGTGATGGTCACGGGACAAAGTAAGGAGTGGACTAGAGTCACTGTAGCATTACGTAACTTAATTTCTCTAAACTAAACTCGTAAAGAATCACGCTAAGCAAGCGCAAACGCAAGCTGCAAACAAGTAAGATTAGTAGTAGCGCAGAAGAGCACCATAATCACAGAAGACTTTTAAACGTTATTAACCTGGAATGTATTGATTTGTAAGCAGCAACATTCTAGCTGGTTGGAAGGGAAAAAAATATTCGCAATATATAACACAGAGCAGAAGAACAGACACAAAGTTGTAGTAATTAAATATGTACTCACCAAGCCCCGGGACCTCCACTCCTAGCAGGTCCAGCAGGTCCTGCTCACGGTCCAGGATGTCGGACCACAGGTGCGTCAGCTGTGCCTGGGTGCGCCGGACCCCAGAGATGCGCGACACTGCCCGGCGCACCTTCCCCCACCGTTGCCGGCGCTCCCGGAGGCCGTACCCGGACCCAGGCCTGCCACCTGCTGCCAGGGTTGAGGGGAGGTGGCGCTGCACAAAGAAAATTAGTGCAGCCAACTCCTCCTCCCCAAATAAGGCCCGTGCCTGCACCCCTTGTGGGCGCCGCCTTCCGCAAGGAAGGCGGTCGCGGCTCTGGCTGCGCCGGCGAACAGCCCTACCCTTGGACATGGTTCTGGGGACGGGGCGGGAAAGAAAAGGTAAAATAAATAAAGGAGTAAAGGAAATAAATAGCAGGGAATAGAAAGAGGCAAAAGTAGCTAAAAAACAAAAAAAAAAATAGACAAAAACAAAAAATATAGAAGCAGGAAAATAGTTAGAGAAATAATAAGTAATAAAGATCCAAAAAAAGTGGCTATAAACAAAGGATTGAAAGGATTATGGGAGGATTGAAAATTAGGCCCCAGAACCATGCAATAGAGTGAAAAACAAGATGGGCGCGCCCATTGCGACCACGTGCGCAAGTTCGCGTGATATTTTCTCCCCGAGCAAGCAAAAAGCAACGCGATCAAGTAAAAGCAGTGGCGAACAGGAAATTTCGACCGCGAACGGGCGCGAACATGCATTGCGCGACCCGGAACAGGAAGTAAGCATCGCGAGAGGGCGGGAAAAGTGAAAACAAGATGGCCGCATGGGTAAGTTGTCGACCCGCGATCACGCAAAAAATACCGCAAACAGGCGGGAAAAAAACGTCCACGTCTTCGCGATATTTCCAGCGTGTTTGCAGAGATTTTTAGCATTTTCACGATAATTTGCGAAAGTTAATTTCGCAAATTCCGCCCACCCCTACTTATTAACCATCTTGAGCAGCATGGACTTTTGGACTTCTCACAGTCTGGCTTCAGGGCGGCGCACAGTACTGAGACAGCATTGGTCGAGGTTACTGATAATATCAGGCTGGCATTAGACAAACATCAGTCAGTCATCCTCATCCTGCTTGACCTGTCCGCCGCCTTTGACACCATCTCCCACAGCATTTTAGAGCACCGGCTCTGGGAGACTGGTGTCAGGGGAAACGCCCTTAAATGGTTTAAAAGCTATTTATCCGACCATGTAACAACTGTCCAGAAGGGAAACAGCATCTCTTGTGAAAGATTAGTTAAGATGGGAGTACCACAGGGCTCTATTATGAGCCCAACACTTTTTAACCTTTACATGACCCCTTTGGCCAAAGTGATCAGAGCCTACGAATTTAACGTTATATCGTATGCAGACGATACACAGGTCCTGGTCACCTTAGTTCCGGACCCCATTGAAACTAGGCAACGTTTCCAAAACTGTTTGTAGGAGAGTAGGATCTGCACTTATGTTGCCCCCACTTTTTTTCTGATGTATACACTGGTTTCTGGCTATAGTCTGGCTGGGTCCCTGCTAATCAGGGACCCAGTCTCTCTGTTCTCTCTAAACGACTTGGTGTGCATATTAGATGCACTAGTGATTGATACTGTGGTACCTTATGAGCCCCTAGTATATGGTACCTTAGGTACCTAGGGCATTGGTACTTCACAGGCCTACCAGGGGCTGAAGCATGTATTATGCCACCCCTGGGAAGCAGACTCAATCTGACACCACAGGCCTGCTACTGCACCCTGTGTGAGTTAGTGTTAGCACTCCTCACTGAGGTATAGGTTCCTATATCTCACCATACACACACATATAAACCTATCAGCCACCCCTATGGCAGGCCCTATCAATCCTGAGGACAGGGTGCTTGGTTTACTATGTGAGGGGGTGCCTCTGCATGAGCAGGACCCCTCTGCAGCTACCAGAGTCTATTCTCTATGGCTGTTTGTGGATGCACTTAAAACCATACACTCTTAAGTGCATTATAACCTTGCGGTAAATGCTAACTTTGGAATGACTGCATCAAAACATGTCGTGTTTGGTGTCAAACAACTTGGAATCATACCCCCACACCAGTAACTGGTGTGGGAGTATGATCCCACCCTTCTAGAGGGGATGACATGTACCCACTGTACTAAACAACAGAAATATGAAAGAGCCCTGGCATCACAAAATGGATGCCACCAGCACAGATACTGGGCTGCCCTCCTGCTGCTGACTGAAACTCGCAGTGGAGGGAGCCCAACAAAAGGCATCCTGTCACAGGGAGGTGTCACCATCTTCCAGACAGGATTTAGTGTATTGGAGCTGGGTGGGTGCACTCTTGGAGTGCTTTGAAGTCCGGCACTGGGCGAGCAGTAGGCTCCTCTGTGTATATGCCAGCTCAAACCGGTTCAAGGGCTACCTGTCCCTGCTCTGGCATGAAACTGGACAAAGGGAAGTGGGTGTAACCACCCCCTACCCTGACCCTCCTAGAGGAGTGGTCATAGAGCTAGTCCCTCCCCTATCTTCACTATAAGATAGCAAGCATTGCCATTGCAATTCAGATAACCCTGGAAAACGCTCTACAAAGAAGAATCCTGGCCCTTCAATGTTCCACTACCTTTGGAAGACAGAATAATCTCCCTTGGAGTCAAGGAGTGACTCCCCTGCTTGGCAGGCACCAAAAACCTTAATCAATGGTTGCAAAGTTTCCCGCTCCCGCCAGAGTTAGAAGTCCCTGCTGCCCTGGAAGTGGATTTCCTGACATTTCGACGACCATTGTGAGTCTCTAGCAAAGCTGTGGTGAGTGGACCCCACGAGTGACGAGGAACAGCAATACCCGGGGACCATGCACTATTGTCGAGTGCAATCCCTTAACAACGTTCTACAAACTTGTGCTTTGGACCATTTGTGGCCCAAGCCTCCAGCAGGTCTTGCAGCAAAAATCAGCGGCCTACCCTGTCCCGAGTGACCGTGGGCTCCTGTGAAGCATTTCCTGAGGAGGCACCTTTGCGATTACTTGCACGTTGGCTTGTGGGTCCCCCAAAGACTTTCTTATCAACTAAAAGGTCTGCCCTGGTTGCTTGCTCTAGGCCTGCCCTCACTTACCCTTGCTGGGTGAGTCCCTCAGACCTTCCTGGTCTGCACCATCGACTTTCTTCAGTCTACATGAGACTTGCAGTTGCCAAGGCTTGTTGGCTCCAATCCGGTTGTCAACACCGCCATCATCTACAAACTTTGTGGAACACTCCAAATCCAGCTGCTGGTCATCGTCGATCTCTCCTGGACCTCGTGAGCGAAGAGTCAAAACATGATCGATGACCTAAAATCACGCAACATCTGTGGTCATCCATCTTCCTGGCCACCAGTCACTGGCAAGTGACTTTGAACACTGTCCCTTCAATTTTCAGGTCTTCAGCATCTTGAATCCACCTTCTGATTCCACCGGACACTTCTTCAGTCGACGCAAGCAGCAAGTCTTCTTTGGTCTCCATAGAAAACAGCGACGCGACCCGACACCAAAAGACACCTATGCACCCGGCTTCCCTGGATGAGGTAACTCGTGCACTCCGGTGCCCTAGTGTGTGTTGGCCCTCGAAGTACTTATCTTGTAAATGGCTTGCTTGTAGACTTCCTCGAAGTACCCTAGAACTTTAAAAATCAAACCGCAACTTGCTCCTTTGTAATCAATAGGGAACCTGTGGCTGTGTTCACACACTGCACGCGTCTCCCGTGGGCCTGTTACTTACCTGCTAACACTGCAGTAGTGATGCCCCAGCTATTCCCCAGGCCCTAGGCCTTGTCATTTTGCAAGCCGACATTGTTATACCATTTTTTTAGTATATGGTCTGGTACGCCCCTAGGGCCCCAGCCATATTTGTGCTTAATTTATTGTGAAACGTTGACATTTGAATGTGTACCTGGCTTCCAATCTCATAAAGAGATTAGTAGAGTGTGTCTAGTAATAAATACATATATATTTGATATATATATACCTGTGTGGTGCCCTTTCATATGGTAATTCAAGAGATTATAAGGTAAAACAAGCTGCTTTATATTCCTCTGAGACTTAGCCTGAAGGCTGCTCTCCACAGCTACCACTAGGATAGCTATCTTTAAAAGGTTGTCTTAAACCTATCTACCATAAGAATCGAATTGGACTTGTGCAAGCTGGCCACTATAACTAGTGACAAGCATATGCCAAGCCAACTTCTCACACTGTTTGTCTCATGTGGATGGATGGATGAGATCTAACCACCTCCAACTAAATGGTGATAAGTCGGAGATTGTGCTCTTTGGCAAAGCCGCAGAACACTGGGCACATGACTGGTGGCCAGCCAATCTAGGCCTCTGCCCAACCACCAAGGAAACGGTCTGCAACCTTGGTTTTTACATGGACAATGAATTGTCCATGAAAAGTCAAATAAATCATATCATCGGTACCTGTTTTGGTGTAATGTGCAGTTTACGGAGGATTTTCAAATGGATCCCGGCTGAGAGGCGGAAACCATTAGTTCAGGGATTGATTATAAACAGGATGGACTATGGCAACGCCTTATTGCCTTCAATAAATGAAAACCTTCAGATCCTGCAGAACACAGCTGCTAGGCTTGTCTTAGATCTTCCATATAGATTTTCCTCTGCTCCCAGCTTAAAAACCCTTCATTGGCATCCTGTGAAAAAAAGGATTCTTTTTAAAACTCTTTGTCTGACTCATAAGAAAATGTACGGAGTTGGCCCAAAGTACTGGTCAGGAAAACTACGTTGGTATCAGCCATGTGGGGTACTTAGATCTAGCAATGATGCTCTGCTTACCCCCCTCAGAATTCGAACTGCTAGAAAAGGGGGCCGATCTTTTTCCTTTCTCGCACCGGCATCCTGGAACAAAATGCCCTCACAGCTACGCTCCATCTCTGACCATAGCTGCTTTCGCAAGAAGTTAAAAACATGGCTATTTGACAACTAAGCCAGCAGTTGTTTTCAGAGCCGTCTGCATGCGCCATGAGACTCTTTGAGTGATGTGTGCGCAATACAAATGTCCCCGACTTCACTTGACTTGACCCTTTGGATCTGAAGGAGCACCTTCCACTTTCCAGAGATTTATTAATCAATTGCTAAAGAAACATCACCCCTACGCTTTTGCGTATTTAGATGATACTGTGATTTATAGTAAGAATTCAGACCAACACTTAAGAGCAGTGTTCGGAACTTTAAAAGAGGCAGGGCTATACAATAACCACACTAAAAGCATTATAGGCCAAATACATGGTCTATTTGTTAGGAAATAGACAGAAATGGACAGGAAGAAAAAGTGACTGCTATATGATTAATCCCTTTTAGAGAGACTAAGTAAAATTGTGAGTATTTACTCAGTTTAATGTAGTATTACCAATTATTACCTTTCCTGGTTTTCCCAAGTAGCTGTCCCCTAACAGACCTATTATAGTAAGGCAACTCTCACAAATTGTTTTTTTTAAAACTACAATAGTGGCCAGAAATGTTTTCAGAAAGCTTAAAACAGTATTTGCTTCCAAACTAATTCTACAGTCAAAACATTTGTCAAAAGTCTTTATTCTCTGAACAGACACTTAAGATTTGGGGATTGGGGCTGTCTTTTCTCAACTAGTCTTTGGGGAGATAAAATAACTATTCTCTTCATTCGTAGGAAACTCTGGGGAACGTAGATACGCCATGTACTAAACGGGGGTTCTGGTTGGCTAGGGTATGCATCTAAGCGAGACAGAACCTACCACTCTACTCAGGGTAAGGGAGTTACAAACCCAAGATAACCCCTGCTTACTCCCTTGGTAGCTTGGCGAGAGCAGTCAGGCTTATCCAAGAGGCAATGTGTAAAGCGTTTGTGCAACAAGCACACACACACACCAGTGGTACACTAGGCACACCACAAAAAGAGACTCCACGCAATGGTATATAAAAATATCCTTTGTATTATACATAAAACACATTAGACCACAGTTACATCAATCACTGCACCACTAGGCACTTGTCATGACATCACATACTAGCACATGCATCAAAAATGCCATTTGCGATTCCTTATTAGCGAAAAATAAGGATTCGCTAATAAGGAATCGCAAAAGCCTATGCATGTAGAAATCGCTTACAAAATAGCGATTTCTAAATATTTCTCAATTGCGAGTCGCAAATTGCGAGTCGCAATTAATTAATACCTTCCCATTCATTCCTATGGGCCTAGAGGCCCATAGGAATGAATGGGAGGAAGTTCTCAATTTGCGAATCTCAATTAGAGAATCGCAAATTGAGAATGCAATTTCAAGGGTGTCAAAACGACACCCTGTTGCACCCCTGAAATCGATCTGTGTACAAATGTTGCGCACACACATGTCCAAAGGACATGTGTGTGTGTGTAACCTACCACTTTGAAAAATGCACTTTCGTGCATTTTTCAAAGTTTTTGTAAATTACCATGAAGTTCAACTTCATGGTAATTTGCGCCCCCTATCAGCGAAATCGCTAATTATTTTACTTTAATGCATTGCATTTAAGGAATCTCAATTTGCGATTCCTTAAATGCAATCACAATTTGAGAACTCGCAATTAATTGCGAATTCTCAAATTGCGAGTGCCTTGACCCTTCATGCATCGCAAATGCTCTTTTTGCAGGCGCAAACGGCCAATTTTTGCGAATCGCACCGTTTACGCTCGCAAAAATGGTTGATGCATGTGCCCCATAGATCATAAATCACTTGGTAGTATGTAAGCACCTTTATTAATCAACGTTATATACAATTCCTCTGCACACGTTTCAAAGTAAATACATAAAGTTTCATAAAATATCACAATGATGCTTGTCTTTGTATTTTCAGATGTCTTTAATTCAAGATCTGAAGCCTTCTTAGCCAACACGTGTTTCGTCGCTGTTAGAGGGATTACCCCGCGACTTCTTCAGGGCTGAGGTCAGTTTCAAGTAGTCTCTTAGTTCCGGTGATAATTCCATCCCGGAAGGGGTTCCTATAATTTCTACGCCATTTCACATAGGTTGTTTGCTGGATCCAGCTATGTATAAGCTTGTATACGCAGTCACGTATAGAAGCAACGTATATTTCAGACGGTGAAGAGTGAGCAAAAAAATGAAGTCCAATTTCAAGAACATCATGAGATGAGCAACTAAATAGACATAGCTGGCAAGTTTCCTCCAATGTCCAAGGCTGAAGAACCATCAATGAAATCAAATATCCAAGATATTAACAGTACGAGAGGCCATGATAAACCGGCGTGGTATGGCTCGAAAATAATTTCCAGTGTAATCTCTCATGATCCCAGATGCACCAGAATCCCTGCGTGCCTCTCGGGGTCATTACCGTAATTTCCCCTCTGCTGGGAGGGGACTTTTGTAACTTTTTAGTATGGCTTCTCAGATCACGGCCTCTGTAGCTGCCTGCCTCACAAGACGGCGCAAATGCCCCCCCCAAGGTAGGCTACTGCGGTGTGGGACACACACACACATAACTATGGGCAGCAGGGAGACCTGTCCCTCTCCTACGATCAAGGCCCCCAGGCAGCTGCCCACATCCGTACAGTGTAGCTGCAAGCCAAGCCCTCAATTTGCCTGATGCCAGGCACAAGCAACCAGCCCTTTCCCGCTCAGGGCCTGCCTCACCAAGGAGGCGTCTGGCAGATCAGTGCATGCCGCTTCACGTCCCTGCTCTCTCTCATACTGGGTCTCTTCCTGGTACTACAAAATCCTGTGCTGGGTATGGCTACGGTCCATGAGGCGTCCCTGTTTGTTTGCGCCTGACCTTGTCAAATTCTTGTGTTACTCCAGCAACCCGAGGGCAAGGCCAGTTTCCGTCTCACCTCCCTCGTTGCCATGGCAACCTCATGGGGCCATGCTAAGGTGCGGCTGTGCTGTGAATTGCCAACTCTTCAGACTTCCAACAATACAAAGCGCTCCTCACACCCTTTCACCTTCTTGTTGTGGCAAGCATCAAGGAATAAGGGAGCACCCTCCAGGCCACACACAGCGCTCCCCACGCACTTGCTTACAGCACACGCTAGTGCCCTACAGTAAAAATGCTCAAACACATGATTAAAACCCACCTTTACCAAAAGGTGAGTTATTAAACTCTGAGTTCAGAGTCCAAACTTCATCTTCCTATCTTGTCCCTATTGCAAGTTACACATGTAAAATGGTACAGTGCAACCCCAATGATAAGCCTATGCGACAGATAGCCTTACAATAGTGAACAATTAAATACACAGTATTTCACTATCAGGACATGCCACACACACTAGTACATGTCCTACCTTTCACATACACTGCACCCTGCCCATGGGGGTACCGTGGGCTTACCATAGGGGTGCCTTACATGTAAGGAAAGGGAAGGTGTGGGGCTGGCAAACGGGTGCACTTGTCAGAACAACATGGCAGTTTACAACTGTGCATGCAGAAACTTCAGTGGTAGGTCTGAGATACATTTACAGGGCTAATCATGTGGGTGGCACAACCAGTGCTGCAAGCCCACAAGTAGTATTTGATTTACAGACCCTAGCATACACCACGCACTTTACTTGGGACTTACCAGTAAATCAAATATGCCAATCATGGTTAACCAATCATTGTCACAATTTTTTTAGAGAGCATATTCACTTTAGCACTGATCAGCAGTGGTAAAGTGCCCAGAATCGTACAGCCAACTAAAGTAGGGTTAGAGAAATAGGAGGCAAAAAGCAAAACGTTTGGGGATAAACCTGTCAAAAGGGCAAGGTCTAACAGGCCACAATAGAAAAAATAGTGTTTTCATGTAAATGAGGAATTTGAAAAGCTAATCTATTACTTAGAGTGGTAGCAGTTTATCTTATACACAACTCAAACTCCCCATACCTAGTAAGCCCAGAATAAAGGTAACAATGTAAGAGCTATGAGGTGGTTCTCATCTCTGCAGCCAAACAAATTTCAGATTAGAGATAGGAGGGGTAAAGATTAAACGAATGAACAATATTTTTCCCCTTAATCTTCCCAAATGGAAGAAATCAGGAGAGGAGATTTTTAGAGGACTGTGGGAGGGGGAAACACTTACCTGATATTCAGGAGATACTCCCACAATGCTGAGGCCCACTGGTATGGCAGCAGGAAACAAACAAACCAAATGATCAATGGTTAGAAATAGAGGAAAAGCTAGAAGAGCAATAAAGGGAGGAAAGGAGCAGTGTTAGTAAATAATAAAAAAGAAAGAAGGACCTTTGAGTAGGAAAAAAAAGTTGTCAGAACCCTTAAACTGTGTTCCGCTGGAGGAGTTGGGTCAGGAGAGAGATCTCCTGGAAGGATAGGCAGCGAGACTCAGGGACCATTGGAACAACTGAGGAAAGGATGAACCTCTGGGAACCACAGACCTGCAAGGAGAAGTGGATTCCCCCCACTTGCTGAGAAGCCTGGAGAACACTGACACAGCCTCAGGGAAACTATGAGAGCAAACCAATGCCAGGGGAGATGAGGAAGGTGAGATGGAGAAATGATTTCCGGTTCCCTATTTTTGTGAAAAGTATGGGGATAAGGGGCCAGATGTATGACCCTAAATTGCGGTCGCAAATGGGCAATCGGCCTATTTGCGACTGCAATTTAGGGCATGACCATGTACAGTCCTCGTTTGCGAATCGGTTACATTTTATCGATTCGCAAAATGAGGTTTGCGACACGCTATTAGGAAGGGGCGTGCCAAGGGCGTCCCTTCATTATAGCGACTCGCATTTGTATGTATTAATGTTTTGCGACCGCAATTGCAGTCGCAAAACACTCGCAATTTACCACCTGTGTGAAGTAGGTGGTAAACCATTCGCAAACGGGAAGGGCTCCCCATGGGACCCCTTCCTTTTTGTGAATGGGTCAATAAAAAATGTTTTAAGGCCAGGCAGCCTGCCCTTAAAAAATGAATCTGAAAAGGTTAATTTTTCATTTTTTTAAATGCATTCCCGTTTTCCTTTTTAGGAAAACGGGCTGCATTTTTTTTTTTTAAAACTGCTTTATATAAAAGCAGTCACAGACATTGTGGTCTGCTGACCCCAGCAGGCCACTATCCCTGTGAGTGCTAGCCATTCCTAATGGGGCCGCTAATTGCGCCTGCCTCATTAATATTAATGAGGAATGCAATTTGCGACCCCATTAGGAATTGCAAAGTACATCCCAGTTTGCGAGTCGCAAATTGGTGGGTGGTACATCTGGCCCTAGATTACAAAGAATGTTTTTTTCCCTACTGCTTGTTGTGCTTCTTGGGAACGTTGTAAAATGGCAAGCAGGCCACTAGATGGCAGTGAAGACAAGTAATATACTATGCTAATAAAAATAAAATACATCGACCACTTCCGATGTCTGACGGGATGCTGCCGCTTCGCTGAAACTCTCTCAAGACCTTCCGTCTACGTGAATATGCACCCGAGAAGCAAACAGTTTATTAAGATGGGGAGAGGATATGGCATAGGCCACAGGCGACTTTGTACTGCAGAAACAGGCTCGAGTTTCGGCGTCGGCTCAACATCGTGTGATTCCGGGCATTCCATCTATCTCCCTGTGCCTAAAAAACACAAATGTGACATTATGTGATATAAACTGGTGCTTATGTAAAGCGCTCCAATGCCTTCTGGTCAAGTTGCTACATTTTTTAAAACCTGCACCCCCACCCAATTAAACCATTGTCCAACAAATAAAGAAATACCCTTATTTGTTTATTTACCCCGCACCCTATTTTGTTCTTTGCGAGTACAGATATCTCTTCAAAATGATTGTTAGAAAAGATTTTGAATGATTTGCAGTGTACCTCCGTCCCACTACCCCTGGTTTGGGGTGTGTAGCAGATGAAAGAGTTGGGAAGCCAGAACGTCCACTTGGGCACCACACCCCGAAATATATTTGCTTTACTTCCAGTCTAACCATTCATACATTCTGCAGTAATTCCTTTTAAAACACTGACCAATTGTTAGTTAAATTTAAAAGCTCAGGCTTCTGGCTTAACTTCTAGAACATTCACATTTTTCGTACTCCTTATCGATTATAAAATATTCCGCGTCACGGAGCCACGACGCCTCCAAGACATTCATTTACCCGGAAAATGCCAAATGAAGGGCAGTTTCAAAGGAGATGGTGGCTTGCTTGCCTCAGTGGGAGGGCGGGATCACACAGGTATGTCACGAGACGCCGTCATGCACCACGTGTTCCTGCACGAGGCGCTCCAAGGGTTTTTGGGCGTATTTTATACAGCCCATCTGCATGCATGCAGCTATCGTCTCGTTTGCTCAATAGTGGTTTTACAGCTGTTGGAGACATTATCAAGTAGAGCTGACACCTTTCTTGGAAAGATTTCTGCCTATTTGTTTACGTTTTGCTAGTCTGGAATAGTCAGGAGCTGGTATATGCTAAATAAATCGGGTAAACTTGTCAAGATTCTTTTTGTAATATGGCAATTGTCCCTCTGTTTGCTCTAACCATCCTTCCAAAACGATTAGACGTCTTAAGTGATTTTTGTATGTGTTTGTTGTTTTAGATTTATACTTCAGAATGTAAAACTACCCCTATTTTCTCTAGTTTTCCCAATATTTTTACTTGCCTGAATTTAAAAACAATGCTAGACCAGTACAAATCCGGCCAGGTGGCAACCCTATTCTCAAGTAATCAACTTGCTGCCGTTATGCCAAGCCCGGGGAACCAGTTCATGCAATTTTCAGACAAGCTCAAATTCAGTGAAGGGTGAGACTTAAGCTTTGCTCATCCCTTGCCTAGCTAAATCTACTGCACATATGGTATAACAAGCATTGACAATGCCAATTGGTCTCGCTGTATGGTGGAGCTTAATGAGTAGATAATAGTGAAGAGCAGAGTTAGGAATTAGGCTAAGGTGTTGTGAATTAGGTGGTATGGTGTGCAGTGGAATTATGTGGATAGTAATTATGTGGTATTGAGTGTACTGATATTATGTGGAGTGGGATTTTATGACATTGAGAGTAATTATGTGGATTTGTATTTTGTGGAGTGTTATGTAGAGGAGTTTAATTATGTGGTCTGTTGTTGAATTTTGTGGCATGAGGTGGAATTGTGTAATGTGGATTGGATGCATGTGGTGTGTTGTTGAGTTGAATTATGTGATAATAGGGGTTCTGAAAGCATTACACAAAAAACTCCTATAAGCAGACATTCCCATTCAACGGAAAATGGCGGGGTAGCAGTGTGTGTCTAGTGGCAAATTTTTCAGCACATTGTTCCAAATATATGACTGAAGCATGGTGTGGTAGCGGAATGCAATTTAAAGAAAACTACATTTTCCATGAAAGTGCCTCTCGAAATGGCCACTAAATTTGGATCAGGCAACTAGTTTTACCACAAAATGGTACAAAAACGGTAGAAATTGGATTGTTGTGCGATTTCTCATTTGTGATTCACACAAATAAAGTGTCTTGATCCTGTTTAAATATTTCCATCAGATGTCAGAATTAAGAAACATAATGAGCCTCATTGTACCTTCCTTGCTGCTGATTCATTTAGAAATATTTGTAAAATTCAACAAAATGTATTTACATTTTTCTTATGCAGTAGAAAACATTTAACACTTTATTTACCCCAGTAAGATTGCCATTTGATTCACACTGCAAATCTCCTTGACTTTCCAATCAGGGAAAGAAGTAACTAAACACTAATCTCCACGTTAAACAAGAAACAGTTTGTCAGAAGACATCTCATAACACTTGACCCCTGTTGTTGAACTCGCAGCACACAGGACTCAAATACCAAATGTAAACGCCTCTTTATTGCGCGTTCTGCTTCTGAATTTATGCAGGGTTATTATGGATGTGCTACAGCACCCCTGTACACCCACTTAGGGGTGCCCCTGACAATGTGAGGGAAGGGGGAGCATACCCCTTACCCCAGCTACATCCAGACATACCTTTCCTCAGAGGCCAGCCTCAGCATCTGCGCGTCCATAATCTGACCTCGGCATTGGCGCTCCTATGCCATGCCACCCGCATGCCCAGAGCACACACTGTGGCCAGAGAGGCCCGTCTGTAGCAAATCAAAGACAATCTGGAATATTTGCACTGAGAGGACGAACCGAGCTGCCTCTGGGAATCCACTGCTCCCCACTCAGTGGTACTCATTTTATCGGTCACAGAAGGATGAAAAGTGGAGGATAAAAAGCGGAGTTGGCAGGTATACCGACCGCGTGTCCAGCTCTAGTCAAATAATTTACAACCTTAGGCCTGGGTCGCAAATGATCAGTTTCTCTAGAATGTTTTATTTATGTGAAAGCATTTAGCGCATGCAATAAAAATCTCATATTAAGAAGCGTTCACCTTCACCAGTGAAAGTATCCTGGGGTTGACTTTGAAGTCCAGCAGTGGCCGTCATGTACACAAGCACCATTACAAAAAATGGGGTAACCCAATGGTAGTCAAGGACCTGGGTAGGATTTGATACAAAAAACAGTGGTCCTAGACCTTCATTTATAAATCAACCAATGATTATATGAGCTATTGGCTCATATGAATTAGTGCAAATATATTTACAACATAAAAGTGCAACAGACCATAATCTGGGTCACCATGTTTTTTATTTTGGTCAAATGGTGAAAACCAGACAATATTAAATACTTTATCAATTTGGAAAGGTTGCTCCAGAGGGAACGTGCATAAGAAAAGGGTGCTCAAGTGTGAAGTGATAAGGAAAAAGGTATTCAAAAAGATGGCATAGAAAAGTTTAATATGTCAAAGCAAAGGAGGACTGGTTGTAAATCACCGTCCTTAGGTAGCCTGGCCACAATTCAATCACAAATATGGTGCAATTTCAATTTCAACTAGAAATCCTTTCTAGGGTGGCACGTGGGGGTAGAGTTCAGGGTCCAGGCTGGATTAAATGGGCGTCGACGTTTCGATCCGTCTTGTGGCCGTGAGGGCGATTAAATCCTCGGCCTTGCGGATCTTCATCAGGACAGGGTGGGGCAACCTAAAAGGGGTATAGGGCCAGAGGTCAGGTCGTTGCACTAAAGGTTAAAACTGATAGCATAGTTAAGATTATATATATATTTGAATATCTCACCCATCGTTAAATGTCGTCTACTGATCAGTGGTAGGAACTAAGGTCCATAATTTCATTAATGAATGCGGCAAGGGACGCTGGTGGATGTGCTTGAACACAGTAATCTTGAAAACAGGGGGGAGGGTATAAATGAGGTAAAATTCAGTAACAAGCCCCATAAAACTACTGAGTCCCAGGCTAGTGATGATCATATATTGAGAAAACTCTTTACCTTAAAGGTGGGAATTAGAATATGTATCCAGTGATGTCAATGTACTTCAATAATAATTTAGGTCCACATGGATTGGAGATTCAATACCAACTAAAGGGATCAAAAAATATAATAATCAAAATCAAGGCGATAGAACATGCTTAGCATCTACCATCACTTCGAAATTCCCCAAGGGTTAAAATCACCTGGAAAGCGCTCTAAGTGCGAATCCGTCTACCGCCGTGTATGACTACATACTGGGAGGCGGTCGGCGCGTGGACGTATTAAACCGAGTAACTCTTTGCCTTAAAGGTAGGAATCAGAATATGTGTCAAATGAAGTCAATGCACTTCAATAATAGATTACAAGGATTGGGGATTCAATACCGACTACAGGGAACAGAAAATGATGAGATAGAACGTGCCTAGCGTCTACCATCACTTCGAAATACTCCAAGGGTTAAATTCGCGTGGAAAGCGCTCTAAGTACGCGTCCGTCTCCCGCTGTGACTGCATACTGGGAGGCGGTCGGCGTGTGGACGTATTAAACCGGGTAACCGCGTCAGCGTCAAGCTTACGTGGTCGGTGCACGTCGAATACCAGAGAGGAAAGACTCTCCCGGAATCGGTGCGGAGCAATGTGGACTAGCGAAAAAATTTAAAAGGAAGGATAGGAATCCCAACAGATTGTAAAACATGCGCGTGACAGTATTATAAACAAAGCATTCCAAAGTTGAAGAATAATACCCATGATACACAAAAATTTGACAGATGGATGAGTATTCCGAATAATAAAAGTGGTCCCACATTGGAACACATTAAAATACGTTTAGGAAACAAAAGTGCAGTGATTATAATATTATATTTACAAATGTTTACAAATACAGTTGCTAAATACAATGGTCAAGTATTTGACCGATTACAAGCCATGATTCTTAAACGTACAGCAGACATAACACGAAAAACGATGTAAATTACATTAGAACACATGATCCTGATTGAACAATGCAACACACTAGGTCCCTAGTGTGCTATATAGAGAGTATATGGGACCACTAACTCAATGAGAGGGCAGACTTCATCCATTTTTGAGTTCACGTACAATGACCGGACATATACACTACATGAGCACAGTAACTGCAACACCAGTGGCGTTATTTGTGCAATCTCCTGCCCGTGTGGGTTCATATATGTAGGACAAACCATCCAGAGAGTTAAATGCCGCATTCTACAGCACTGCAGTCGCATACGATGCAAGGTGCAAGGTGCCCCTCTAGTTGAACACTTCACCACGTTTGAACATATAGCTGAAAGTCTTAGATGGTGGGTCATTGAGAAAGTTAAACCTAACCCAAGAGGGGGTGACTTCACCAATATACTTAACAAACGGGAGTGCAAATGGATACACTCGTTGGATACGGTTAAACGGGGCCTAAACGAATTTGAGGAGATCAGCAGGCAAGTGGCAGTGCTTAGTAATGGATGAAGTCTGCCCTCTCATTGAGTTAGTGGTCCCATATACTCTCTATATAGCACACTAGGGACCTAGCGTGTTGCATTGTTCAATCAGGATCATGTGTTCTAATGTAATTTACATCGTTTTTCGTGTTATGTCTGCTGTACTTTTAAGAATCATGGCTTGTAATCGGTCAAATACTTGACCATTGTATTTAGCAACTGTATTTGTAAACATTTGTAAATATAATATTATAATCACTGCACTTTTGTTTCCTAAGCGTATTTTAATGTGTTCCAATGTGGGACCTCTTTTATTATTCGGAATACTCATCCATCTGTCTAATTTTTATGTATCATGGGTATTATTCTTCAACTTTGGAATGCTTTGTTTATAATACTGTCACGTGCATGTTTTACAATCTGTTGGGATTCCTATCCTTCCTTTTAAATTCTTTCGCTAGTCCACATTGCTCCGCACCGATTCCGGGAGAGTCTTTCCTCTCTGGTATTCGACGTGCACCGACCACGTAAGCTTGACGCTGACGTGGTTACCCGGTTTAATACGTCCACACGCCGACCGCCTCCCAGTATGCAGTCATACACGGCGGGAGACGGACGCGTACTTAGAGCGTTTTTTGTATCATGTACACAAGCACAGCAAACAGAATAAAGGTCATGTGAATGAAGAATACAAATAAAGAATGTATAAATCATTCAATTGAGAATAATATAAGATAATAGTTTGCATGATACAACCCAGATGTCCTATCTTGCTCTTCTTGTGAGCGAAGGGGTTAAAGCCATTTCTGGCGCATTTCTTTCTAAGAATTTTGTGATGTGCCCGTCCCGCCTAGCTACACATTTGTCCCAGCTTAAATACAGTGGGGCAGATTTACAAGCCACTTGCGCCACTTTTCCGTCACTTTTAACATGGGAAAAGTGACACAAAAGTGGCGCAAGAGGCTTGTAAATCTGCCCCAGTGTCCATAACCTTGAAAAAAAAGCATGGGCGAAATCAGACAATCAGAAGCTAAGACCTGGAAACATTGCAAAAAGGTAATGACTGTATGTAAACTAAGCAATTGCTCTTTACCTGGTATTTCTGGGGAGGCTTTGGACTAGATCTTGTTAGAGTCATAACCTTCATCTGGGGTGCTCGAGGCTGTAGGTCACTGCTGTTGGAATGTTTCCTACTGGAAGGGCATGAACCGACTTGAATATCAGAAAGCACACAAGGGCAGAATTGTTTTCAGAGTAACACTGTCTGCCTTAGTTTCTCCAGTGGACAAGGAAAGGAAGAAACTGATGACAGACAAAAGCCCCTCCCATGGCTATCCTAAACACAATACCATGCTTAGCTCAAAACAGGCTAGTTTAGTGCTATGTAAGGCCTCCAATCCCTTCGGGTGGAGTTCATACTATATAAAACTGCGAAAAGTACAATTAAAATAAACTAATGGGATTGTGACCGAGATGAAAAGAAGGGTTTACCGAGCTAGTACCGGTCCACAATTGATGAGGCATCAGTCGGCAGTCCATGGTGACTGCTGGGCGCTAGTCGGCAGACTGCTAGGGACCCTCCTGTTTGTCTACTGATGCGATATAAAAGTGCATGTGTGAGTCCTTCTTCCATTATTCCGACCAGTCAAGATATTTTCAATACAGTTTTTGTTTAAATAAAAAATCTGTTGTTGCTAAGTTTTTCTTTTATCTCTATGAGGAGCAAAACGTGACCTAGTAGAATAAATTGGAACTGATCGTTCCTAAATCGCGTCACTTATTGTATTGTGTGGGCGTTCTGCTATTCACTAGTAAGTTACTAGAAATGTCCTAATAGGTGCCAGCCCCAAGGTTTGATAGCTCGAACAAGAGTGTATTCCGGCACTGCGTGCTAGCTCCTTTTGATAGGCTTACACTGTTAAGCCTATACATAAGATTGTCATGGTGCAGTTGCTACATGTAATCGACCCTTTCTTTAACAGTCATTTTTAGGTCGAGCCTAGAGCAGCGCAGCTCTAGTAAAACGACCTCTTGGAATCGCTCTTGCTTTTCACTCACTCGTGCGTGTGAAAAGGCCTACGGCTTGCGGTTACGAGCAGCAGCGCGCAGTGTGCAATCTGTCAAAGTTTACACGCGTGCGCAGCTGCTTTCACTTCACGGTCACTTTAACTTTTCTACAATTTGCATTCGGTTGTAAGCTGCAGTGAATCCAATGCTTGCCATCCTCTAACAAACGGAAACAGGGCTTGCAGTTAAGATGCTTCTCAGTGTTGCTGCAGCATATGGTAATTTTGCACTGGAATCTATTTGAAATGCGTGCGCACCTTGTTTTCAGAAGAAGATAATGGATAATACGCTCAAGTCAGACTTGCTCCCAGCACCAAAGTGCATAAAGATTGCCATTATGCTACATCCTCTTCAGTACATGCTAGTGGAAATCTCCTGTCTATGGCATCAACCGAAATAAAAGATTATAGCAACACAAATAAACATTCATATATTTTTTCAAAATAACTTTATAATTTTGTGTCCAAATAAGGCAAATAGTATTATCAGAAAATCATTTTGCACGGAGCTGCTTTAAAGGGCTGCAGAACACCGATGTCCTGGCAGAACCCAAACACTTTTATGGAAATGCAGCACACTTCAAGAGGTGTGGTAAATAATTTAATTACCGGGACTTAATTTGATACAGAAACATAATAAAATAGCTCAGTAAATAAGAGGCAGAATCCGTGGTATTAGAGGTTCGGAATGGGCTTTATTCCAGTGGTCGATTATAATCGGTTGCTCCAGGTTCCATCACCACGAAGGTTCAGGAAGTGAAGTACATACATTATTAACAATCAATTACTTTTATACAATAGGCATTACAGTGAGGCAAATACAAGAGGCGTAACAATTGATAGTGGTGATAATATATTCGTACGTAGCAAAAATAGGCGTAACTGGGAGTGATTTAAAGAACGTCATCAGATGTGATGTCATAAGAGGGTGGTTACATGAAAGAATTTCGCAATGTCAGCAGAAATACTTGGCAGATATGCGCGCGCAGCAGCATGACGTGTAATTGACGTGCAACTAGGGGGTGAAGGGGACTTGACATTTAGCTCTACATGTGGCGACAGAAGTCTGGAGGGTCAAGTCAACCTAATCCCAAATCATATCTAACATCCTATGTTTAAAGAACTAAGTTATCCAAAAGAGAGGTCTCTTCGAGTAGAATCTTATTCTATACTGACTATACTGACTGTTAGTGCGTGTACAAGCGTCTAAGTGTCTATACTAGATGCGAGGGCGGAATCTTCCATAGTAATAGGGCTATGAATTACTTGCATGAAGACAGAGAAACCGGGCCTTTGCTCGGTAGCTGGCAGAATGTTTACTTAAACTACTAGACAGGAATGCATTGGGCAGGGATCGGAGCAGATAACTTCGAAGGTGAAATACAGTTTTTGGCAGGCAGCAGGCTGATGTCAGGCTTCGTGAGCCGCGCAGAGAATGAGACAAAGTTCATGGTCACAGATGCAGGCTCAGACTGGAGCTTTCAGAGGCAGAAGGCAAGAAGAGTTTGATGACAGAATCACGGCCTACTTGCCTGGACTGTAAAATGGCATAAGTGAACCATATAAAGCCGGTGGCCTTTCATACTTAGGAATGGAATATCCGGCCTATTCATGGCGGATCTGACAGAGGACATGTTAACGGTGGACGCACATGTATTTGCGTCTTCATAACTGGAACTGGAGGGAACATACATGTACTTGTAACATGCACATAGAACCGTTGGGGTCCAAGATAGGGGACATAACTGACCAGAAAAATCCATATTTCCACATTCCCTCCTTGTCCCCTACTTGCCCGTCAAGAGATATCAATCTTCATTAATCCATTGATCTGTTCATATAGCATCATTTGTTCTTCTTTCTTCTTCCGGGATCTTGAATGAAAATCTTGATGTGGAATGCACGATGTGGCACACAGACCACAAATCGCTGGTCCACATTGTAGACATAGACAGCAACTGAATAGTATGAGAAGGCCAATACCTAGGAAAGATAGGACCTTCCATCCAAAGGTAGATAATACACTCCAAAACCAACCGGACCAAGTCCAGGTGCCTGGATTCTGGTGTATCTGGCTTACAATCTTATGAAGACGAGTTATGGCTTTATATACAGATGGCGAATTTTCTGGTATGAAAATGCAACAGCTTGATCCGATGACCCTACAAGCTCCGCCCCTATCGGCCAGGATGACGTCAAGGACAAGACGATTTTGAAGCACAACAATCCGCATAGCAGACTGCTCTTCTGTTAAATTGCCTAAGGCGGAAATAGTTTCGTTCACTACTGCTTCAAGGGTTCTAGTTAATCTACGTATCAGCTTACTATTAGTAACGGTACCTATATAGGGAAAGAGACCTTTATTGAAATCTGTGTATTTTTCCCATGCTGTTTCAGTGTAATCGACTATCGGGAGATCTCTCCTTACTCTATTATATACTAAATGAATATTTCTGTGATAATCAGCAGGAGCTAGAAAAACAGGTGGCAAAAGGAATCCAATATAGCAAGTACCATCCCAATCTAGAGGTAAACGTACATATGCCGTCTGACCACATATGAAATAGGAATGGCGGGAAGCTCTAAATGTAGACTTGCCTTGATCACTAAATTCTACTACAGTGGTGCATTTACTATGGCCCATGTGTATGGAACCATTCTTTCTTATACATAATTCACCTTTTACTGGAAATATTGACATAGCGGGCAAAATTGAAGTAGCTTCTGATTCGACATTTAGGATCATAAGATTGAGCGTAAAATTACCTAATCCATACACTTCATTTTCTAGATCAGTTCCTGTTCTCTGGGGAAGTCCCTCCTTGTTAGGGTGGCAGACTTTAAGCAAAACTAAGTTCAAATTTCCCCATACCCAGTTATCTTGATAAACTGCAGAATTCGAATCTAGAGAATTAATTAAACTAAACCATGCTCCACAGGAGCCGTTGTGTGTGAACGGGTATGGAAAGAGAGGTAGAATTCCTTTATAATTCTGATAGGGAGGGAGTCGGCCACATATCCAACAATTTGTAGCATTGCTAACCTGATGGGAATGATGCAACATACTAATAAACGTGTTATTGCGCAGTGCAAATCTATAAGACAACTCAAGCGGAGGTAATTCACTAAAAGAATGTTCAGCAGTAACATTGTAAACATGTCTAGAAATAGGATAATATATGTGCAACAATATACTTGCAGTAATTATTAAAAGACTTGAGAAAAACAAAATTAATAACGTCACTATGCAATGACTACGCAGTGATTTACAGTACGCCTGTCGTTTCAACATTTTTCGGGTGCTTTCTCTATTCAGGTCCAAGGGATACATGTCAGAGACAATTCAACCGCTTCACCTTGGAGAGGACTTAAACAATCAAATTGCTCGACTGATTGGGCCTGAGCTTTAATTTATAATGTTCGGAATCACTTTTTTCCACAAAAGGAAGTTTTGAGTCAATGGGTGAAGACACACAAGGTGTGGTATTCACATCTGATTTTAGTCCATGAAATTTCTTGATATGACTTGAATGAATCCATCCTTTTCTGCCTTCGATCTTCACGGCTGTTCTTGTGGTGAGCAACACCAGCTGAGGTGACCTCCACCTAGGTTCCAGCTGAGTCTTTCGATCAAAGTTCCTCACGAGGACCAAGTCTCCCGGAACCACGTCATGGGGTTTCACCTCAGTGTTGTCAGGAAAAGCTGCAGCTACCTGTGAACGACAAGATTGTAGTGCAGACATCAAGGAAGCCAAGTAATCTGTCAGCATGTTACAGTCAATATCAGTTATTTTGCGTGGTATAGGCGTCCCCCACATATTTGGTGGTCTGCCGAAGATCACTTCATACGGGGATAGCCCTGTTCGAGAGTGTGCTACCATTCTTGTGTAAAAGAGTGCAACTGGTAATGCTACTACCCAGTCGACACCTTTCTCTCTGCATATTTTGGATAATCTTATTTTCAGAGTCTGATTATGTCTTTCTACGAGACCTGCTGCTTCGGGGTGTCGGACACAGTGGAATTTCCACTGATAGCCTAACAAAAGTGAAACGTGTTTCATTAATTCGGATGAGAACGGCTGGCCGTTATCTGAGTGAACAACACGTGGTAAACCGTATCGTGGGAAGAATTCTCGAACCAACTGTTTGGCAGTAGTCGGGGCAGTGTAATCTGAAACCGGGTATGCCTCCGTCCAACGGGAAAGAGCACACACAACTACGAGAACATATTTGAATCCTCTACATCGTTCCATCTGGATATAATCCATCTGGAGGACTTCAAAAGGATGATCAGGAGGATGAAATCCACCCTGTTCTACGGGAACGCTTTTTCCTGGGTTGAACTGGCAACAGATCATACAGGTACGAACTTTTTGTTTGGCTGCAGCTCGTAAATGTTTATTAAACCAAATGTGTTGAATGCTATCTAGCATAGCTTTTTCTCCTAGATGTGCAGGACTATGTACAGTGTTAATTATAACTTGGACCATTGAATCAGGAAGGAACCACACAGACTTTTCCTTCATCATCCATCCTTGATCGGTTTGGATCCCTCCTAATTCAGTCCATTTCTTTATTTCGTCTGGTGTAGCATGTGTCTGTATGTCAATTACGTCAAGAGTAGGATCTTTAACTGTCATACAATGTGTTGGCGTCGGGACTATTGTCTTTGTCATGTCGGATGTTTGAGTTTGAGCAGTCTGTTTAGCTGTTCTATCAGCTAAATTATTGCCTTGAGAAATGATATCAGTAACTTTCGTATGAGCTTTACATTTCATAATTGATATTGCAGTGGGTAGATGTATTGCATCTAATAAAGCATGAATGAGGGGTCCGTGCTGAATGTGGGCACCGTGAGAAGTTAAATAACCTCTCTCTCGCCACAGCACGCCGAAGTCATGTACGACTCCGAATGCATAACGTGAATCAGTGTATATGTTGACTTTTTTATTTGTGGCTTGAATACAGGCTTGTGTCAGAGCGACGAGCTCTGCTGCTTGAGCGGACAAGGTATTTATGCAATTTGTTTCAATGATTTCAGTGTCTGTTGTGACTGCGTAAGCGGCCACTAGTTCTCCTGTACCTTTTCTCATACATGAACCATCTACATACAACGTCAGGTCTGGGTCTGATAATGGGACATCGGTTAAATCTTGTCTGGGTTTCGTCGTGATTGTAATAACTTCAATACAGTCATGGGCTAGTGGGTCTGTTCCATTTACAGGTAAAAGTGTGGCAGGATTCAATGTGTTACAACGTCTGATTTCTATATGTGGCTGAAACAGTGTTAGTTCATACCCTGTAAGTCTTGCTATAGTCAAATGTTGTGTTTGCGTTCGATTCACAAGAACCTCCACTGCATGTGGTACTTGTACTGTCAATGGATGTCCTAACACTATGGCATCGCTTTGTCTGATTGCTAAAGCTGTCGCTGCCACTGATTTCAGGCAAGCAGGCAGAGCCTGAGCTACGGGATCTAATGTACTAGAAAAATAAGCACATGGTTTGTGTGCTCCTGCTTGTTCCTGTGTGAGTACTGACAAGGCAGTACCTTTGCGTTCTGTAATAAAGAGTGTAAACTGTTTACTGTAACATGGTGTTGCTAAAACAGGTGCTTGACATAAAGCTTTCTTTAAGCTTTCAAAAGCTTGTGTATGTTCCTGAGTCCAAGGGAGAACAGTCGATGTGGCTGCCTCCTGTGTTGTCAACTGAATGAGTGGTTTTGCTAGAAATGCATACTGAGGGATCCACTGCCTACAATATGAAGTGAGGCCTATGAAAGCCCGTACCTCCTTTTGTGTCTTGGGTATTGGCATGTTAGCTATTAACTGAATGCGGTCGGGTGTAAGCTGCCTTCCCTCCTTGGACAGCGAGTGTCCAAGATAAACAACTCGCTGGACACAGAATTGCAGCTTAGAAGGGGACACCTTGTGCCCCTTTTCGGCTAGAAATTGTAAAACTGTCAGTGATGCTTTCTCACATTCGGGTTCGCTTCTAGCGGTGATCAGCAGATCGTCGACATATTGAAGCAAGGCAGTGTTAACTGGCATGTGGATACTGTCGAGTTCTCGTTTCAGTGCTTGGCTATAGATGCTGGGGCTTTCTGTAAATCCTTGAGGTGCGCGTGAGAATGTGAAGCTACGTCCATTTAAACTAAATCCGAACAAATATTGGCTTTCCGGATCTATTGGGACGCTGAAAAAGGCATTTTTGAGATCAATTACAGTAAAGAATGTTGCTTCGGAATCAATAGCTGTCAGTAATGATGAGATATCGGGGACCACAGGGAATTGTGGCACAATACACTTGTTTAATTCGTGCAAATCAATAACCAATCGATATACTGGCGGGGCCTTCGGATCTGTTCGTTTGAGAATCGGAATTATCGGTGAATTACATACATTGGAGTCTGTTTCTACAACCACTCCTTGGGCAATGAGCTCGTCAATGATTTGTAGTAAAGCCACTACAGCATCTGGTGGTAACTTGTATTGTCGCATTCGTGGTAGTACCACTCCTGCCTTTAGTGTAACTCGATATGGTGTAATATTCATGCAACCAACATCAGTAGGGCCTTGTGCCCATAGATGTGTAGGTAAAGTCTGCAATCGGGGATCCATGTCTCTAGACACATAATGACCTTTAAAATCACGCAAAAACAACCTTACTCCTTCCGGAGAACAACATATTATAGCTCCTAGAGCTTTCAATTTCTTTATTCCTAACAGGTTTTCTGGACATGATTTAGTAAGCAATAAATCTGTAGTTCGGGTCAAAGGTCCTATCGTAAGTGGAAGAGGTTGTGACACTTCATTAACAATAGGTTTTCCTGAAAAACCAAGGGAAATATTCTGTGAGCCTGAGAGGGGTGCCCCTGGAACTTCACTACGTTTTATAGTTGTTCGACTTGCCCCTGTATCGAGTAAAAATTTTCTGTCTTGGCCTAATAATTCACTATGTACATAAGGTCCTTCTTGATCTACAGGGATCTCGATAAGGGGTAAGTCAACTTCCCTCTCTAGGCTGGTTCATGCATATCGTTGATAATCAGGATAGTCATACTGTGCGGTCTGGTACAGTTGTCGTGTTGTGGTTTGCGTGGCAGCAACAGGCAGCGCTGGTGCAGCTGGCACAAACTGTATAGTCTGTTGTGGAGCTGGCATGGACTGTGCATGCTGCAAGGCTCCTTGTTCATTCTGATCCTGTCTAAGTGGCCGTGGTCTTTCTTTTGTAATACCCGTGGCGATATTACGCTTCAGGACTGGACAATCGTGTACATGATGACCTAGTTGTTTACAATAGTTGCATGTCCCTTTTACAGGTCCTGCTAAATCGCCAGAATGTGTCGTACCCTTTTTATGTCCTTCAGCTGGAACTGTCTGGGAGACTAGCATTTTCATTTTCGTGTCTTTCATGCGTCTTTGTTCATGATCTTGTTCCTCTCTAATTCTATTGTGATGATACTGTAACATTTGTAACATTTGTGATGGAGTGTTACCTTGCCAGGTACTCTCGAATTTTAATACTCTATTCTTCACTTGGGGCAAGGAATTTTCAACTAATTTTGTCACAAACAGATGTGGGTATGATTCGCTACTTGCTTTTATGCCACTATTTATACCGAAACATTTTTCAAATCGTGCATAGAAATCACTAGTGTCTTCATCTTGCTTTTGTTTACAGGCTGAAATTGCACCCCAGTCTTCCTTTTTCGTGGTTAATAAACGTGGCAGTACCTGTACTAGTAAACCTGGTAGTGCTTTAGTTTTGTCCCCAAGCCCCGAACCTGGACCTCGGGCCTTTTCTTCATTTTCTAATGCTGTCCAATCTATCTTTTGGTCTCCCACCTCCCACTCTTTTTCCTTGAGTTTTTCATAAATGCCAGCAGGCATTAATACCTTTAATATTGTCATAATGTCGGGATAGGTATACTCTCCCATGAGTAACATGTCTTTAATTTCTCGGTGGAAACCCGCTGGGTCTTTGTCATGACTGGGTACCACTTTCTTCATTTCTAACAATTCTATTTTCGATATGGGTGTATATACAAATACACGTTTAAACTCATTGTCCTCGCCTTTTATTGGGTGTACTTCTCGTAAGGGATTCTGTCTGTCCATGTAATACGTGGTTCTTTCCTTAATGGGCAGTGAGACATGTCCTGGACATACAAAAAGAATGTACTGCTTTCTTGATTCTAGTATTTCTTTAATTAGCTTAGTACCTGAACCTCTCCATTTATTCGTGAGTAATTCAGTCAATATATCAGGTAAGGGACCAGGATCTGAATGTTGGCTTTTATATAGTATAAGAAGTTGTTGAATCATATAAATCCCAGCTAAACGCTGTTCATCTGGGGTGAGATTCAAAAATGTGTGTGCTACTGTATTATCACCATACATTCCGGGACTGTCAACCCAATGGACAGCTGACCTGGCTAATTCTTGTTCATCCATAGAATCGAGAAAATGATAACCCCTTCGTTCTCGCAGTAATTTGTCAGCGGCTTGGAATGAATGCTCGTTAGACCTTATATTTATTATTGGTGTTTGAAAATTCCTGTTATTTTCTAGACATATCGGACGTATCGGATCAGTAAGACATCTAGTACTATTACAAGATCTTCCTCTACCTACATAGGCTATAGTTTCTGACTGTCCTGTGGGCAGTCCTGATGCTTCTTCCTCGCTTTGTTCGAACTGGTCTACCGCTAATCTTTCTTCGTGTAGGCGTTCTATTTCTTTACGGATCTTTCGACACATGGCTATTATACAGTTTTGCTTATCATGTCTCCCTTCTGATATATTCTGGCTCCATCTGGTAAGAATTTGCATTGCTTCCGGGTCTACCCCCGGTCGGTCTTGATTTCTGATCACACAATTTATGAGGAAACGTAACAGTTCCCCCTGTATTTCCACTTTCTGGTATTCCATAGCTCTGTTAATACATTCAGAATCTCGCCCTGTTTGGACAAAATGGTATATATTATCTAGATGCGCAGTCATTCCTGGTAACTTCCCTAAATACACCGCGGCTCGTCTGATACGTAATGATGCTAGGGTCATTTCGTCCTCTTTTCCGGGCACAGGGTCATATCTACAATCTATAAGAAGTTCCTTAAGCGTACGGGCATTTATGAGTTTGGGGGTACGTGAATGTGCTGACTCTTGAAAAGTAAGTTTATTTATTCTAGGTGGCGTAGAAAAGATATTGGTAGCACCTCCGGTAGCCCCGTCTGGGGTATCGGGTGTGAAAGGATTCGTTGAACGTGATACAGCAACTATAGGTGTGGATACAGCTATAGAAGTAGCTGTAGGAACAGATGCAGAAACAGATGTGCTTGCCGGAACTTGTGTCAGAACTTGTTGCTGTAGGGATACGGGTACTGGATCTTGGCGTTGAACCTCCCTGGCAGGCGGTCTATGTGGGGCGGGATTAGCATACTCGGGAGCTGCGTCATCTAAATATGAGGAAAGAAAAACATCTTCTGCGGTTCTAGGATGCCCCTTAGGATGTACCTTTATTGGAAATAATGGGGTTGGCAAGTCTTTTGGTATCCCTGGAGTAGCCTTAGGTAATCCTTCAGCCAGAAGGGGATACATACCATTCATAAGGGCATTTCTTTGTCTGTCTACTTGTTCTGATTTCACTCGTGCACCTTCTTCAATTAATAGATTTTCTCGGACTTCATTTGAATTCTCTTTACTCTTCTCTTCCTGTCTACGTGCTTTTTCTGTACGTCTATACGATTCTTTACGCCATAATTCAATGGCGTCTTTCTGTGATTGTCTAGCTTTCTTTTTCCATAATTCTTCCTCTACTTTCACGATGCACTCTGCATCCCAGGTCCCAGCCGCGGGCCACCTCTGACTTTCTGGTAATTCCTTAGTGTAGTCTACCCATAAATCAAGAAATAATATAGCGTCTAAGCCATGTTTATGATACATGAAGTGCCCTGGAGTGTCCCTAGGAGGAATAGGAACGGCTTCTTCGAGTACCCCTTTTCTTGTTGTGATCTGTCTTAATTTCGAAAAGAGCGGCATATTGAAAACTGATCTGATACTTGATTTTGAACAAACTTAATACATTAAACACAATAATGAACAGTCATTCACACCACAATATGCAGAACGTTATTAAAACATTTAACATTTAACATTTAACTGAGCAACGATGATGATGACGATCTAAGAAAAACTTAATCACTAAACATAATACTCGACTTGAACTGAATTATTCTGAATTTATATACTTGATATACTAGATATACTGCTAAACAGTACAGATACACTGCTGAAACAGTGCAGACCGGATTTGTGTACCCAAACCCGTCTGGACCGGCACAACTTATGTGCACGCCAGAACGCCTCCCCAGTAATGGTACTCACCGGGTAGCTCGGAATGGAAGGCCTCGGAAACTGAACTGAACTTGAACCGGACTGGACTCGACTCGAACACTTCGGACACTGGACTCGACTTGGGACTTCGGAAAACTGGTGGGCCTCTGTATACCTCGGATCTTGCTCTCTCAGCTAGGCTCTGGTCGGGATACTTCGCACTTCTCACCGCCTCGTCTGGGTGTTGATCGCAGCCTCAGTCGCCCCCGCTTGACCGGAGGGAGATACAGGAAATCCTGCTGGTACGCGTTATTGTCCGTCCAGCTGTGGCAGGAGACCGGGCCTGCAACGCACCGCCGGCGCGTGAGATGAGAAAGTGTCCCTGTTCGGGCGCCATTCATGTGGTAAATAATTTAATTACCGGGACTTAATTTGATACAGAAACATAATAAAATAGCTCAGTAAATAAGAGGCAGAATCCGTGGTATTAGAGGTTCGGAATGGGCTTTATTCCAGTGGTCGATTATAATCGGTTGCTCCAGGTTCCATCACCACGAAGGTTCAGGAAGTGAAGTACATACATTATTAACAATCAATTACTTTTATACAATAGGCATTACAGTGAGGCAAATACAAGAGGCGTAACAATTGATAGTGGTGATAATATATTCGTACGTAGCAAAAATAGGCGTAACTGGGAGTGATTTAAAGAACGTCATCAGATGTGATGTCATAAGAGGGTGGTTACATGAAAGAATTTCGCAATGTCAGCAGAAATACTTGGCAGATATGCGCGCGCAGCAGCATGACGTGTAATTGACGTGCAACTAGGGGGTGAAGGGGACTTGACATTTAGCTCTACATGTGGCGACAGAAGTCTGGAGGGTCAAGTCAACCTAATCCCAAATCATATCTAACATCCTATGTTTAAAGAACTAAGTTATCCAAAAGAGAGGTCTCTTCGAGTAGAATCTTATTCTATACTGACTATACTGACTGTTAGTGCGTGTACAAGCGTCTAAGTGTCTATACTAGATGCGAGGGCGGAATCTTCCATAGTAATAGGGCTATGAATTACTTGCATGAAGACAGAGAAACCGGGCCTTTGCTCGGTAGCTGGCAGAATGTTTACTTAAACTACTAGACAGGAATGCATTGGGCAGGGATCGGAGCAGATAACTTCGAAGGTGAAATACAGTTTTTGGCAGGCAGCAGGCTGATGTCAGGCTTCGTGAGCCGCGCAGAGAATGAGACAAAGTTCATGGTCACAGATGCAGGCTCAGACTGGAGCTTTCAGAGGCAGAAGGCAAGAAGAGTTTGATGACAGAATCAGGGCCTACTTGCCTGGACTGTAAAATGGCATAAGTGAACCATATAAAGCCGGTGGCCTTTCATACTTAGGAATGGAATATCCGGCCTATTCATGGCGGATCTGACAGAGGACATGTTAACGGTGGACGCACATGTATTTGCGTCTTCATAACTGGAACTGGAGGGAACATACATGTACTTGTAACATGCACATAGAACCGTTGGGGTCCAAGATAGGGGACATAACTGACCAGAAAAATCCATATTTCCACAGAGGCACCGGCTTCGTTTTACTTGAAGAGCTTAAGGCCAACAGGAAACGACACTTAGCATTGTTCTGCAAACTGTTAGCCTGTGAACTCTTTTATTTAAGAAAATACAAATTAATCCACATATTGTACAACAAATAACAGGGTCGTCGATGCTGCGTAAGCAGCTGCAGGGCGATTGAGTGAAGCTTTTGTACCTTTTAAAATCAAGGATGCTGTTTTCATGGTTCTGATTGTACTCAGAAACTTTACGGGTTCTGCTTAAGCACGCGCACATACACACGAGCACATACACACGTGCACCAAAACATAGCCTCGCGCTTTCCTTTATTAAATTGCTTTATTAAATTGCTGTTTTCTTGTTTGAAGTGTCTAGCCCTGGAATTCAGATAAGAGTAATGTGGGTCAGTGTTGCCAGATATCAGGCAGCAGGCTTTAAAATATTATCCCATGGTGAGCTCTCGGCTCTGGTAATGTTGACAAACCAGATGTCCACGGTACTTGGGGTAACAGAAACAACACCTCCGTTGGCAACGTTAGAGCATAATTGCAAAGTAACTTTTTTCCCCCCGTCATATAAACCACAAACACACAAAACCAAAAAAATGGTATAAATGCTTTTTCACAAAACAAGTAATTGGCATAGCCAGTAGGTCTCACCTTTGGGACCTTATAAGTATTTAATTATGCAGCACAATATCCTTAGTGCAACATCAACTGTTGTATGCACAGTGATCGTGCCCTTTCTACAAGTGCTCTTCTCAGCTTTGTCCTGATGAAGACCCCAACGTGAGGACAGAATTTACCCTCAACCTTAGGGGTCGAAACGTTGACAACATACAACCCCACTACAAGCTCAAAGGATAGACCGTTACGAATAACATGTAGATTTGAGCTATGTTTACATCTAGGAACAATTGACCTATATTAGGCTGGAAAGGTTGTACTCTATGCATACATGATGTATATATGTCACTATACCTTTGCCCTGTCCTTCACTCACAGACTCACCACCATCTACCCTACTCTTTCTTTTTCTCCCCTCACACCAAGAGCACTGTAAATATTTATCACACTCCTATCCATTGGAGCAACTGAGTTGCCATTAAGAAATGCTTTGACTTTATATTGCATATGATGCCTTTCAATTTTGGAATTAAATCTGACTCGAGAATCACAAAAAAGCAAGAGTGTACTGGTATAGCTGCTACCCGAGCAGCTATTGACTGCAGCCAGTCGCAAAATATTAGCCTCCCAAGCCCACAGTGTGGGGGGGGGGCTTCAGGGGGTCCCCTCTGGCACAGTGCACATGCGTTGGGCTTTTGGCCTGAGAGCCAGGGGCATAGCTTCAGGGGGGTGTAATAGTGTACTGTTTGAAAACTAGTTGTGTACAGGTGCTCTCAGTCGGAATAGTGAGGTGTCTGTCGGATTTCACTTGGGATTTTTGCATGAGAAACCCACACACTGGCTCTCATCTCTGTTTGAACATCCTATAAAATCTTGATTATTTTACAAAATGTTGTGTTGCTCTCACTTAGTACCAATCCGCATTCCTCTCCCTTTCCACTGTTTCTTAGACCCCCTCATGCTCCCTAATTGTTGCATAATGTCTTTAACATTCTATGCCAGCCTGATCGTCAGGAAATCTGAAGCTGACACCCCCTCCTACCTCCCCCCCAATCCTACTGACCAACCTGCGCACCTGCTGGGAGCTCCTGGTTGGGCCCGGGCATGGGGACCATGTACTTTGCAGGGGTGTTATACCACTGACTGCAGCTGCAGTTTATATCACAAGGCAGAGACTGATTGGCTAACCCAAATCCCTAACAGTTGAGGTTTGCTTTCCAAGTGTTCTCAGGATGACACATGGATTAACATAACATGTGCCTTTATAGAACTTTCAAATTTTACACCCAAGGAGGTCTCTTAGCTATAACCAGATAATAGATGTTTATGGTTATCGAACTAATTTTAACAAGCTTATAAGGATGAAATTCTGAGTGGACTTGTAGGGATCTGCACATGAGATCATCGGGTTAAACACATATCCCTTGAGCGGATATATTGGTCCAAAAGACCAGCTGCCACTGTGCCATTAAGTACAACAACACAACAGATTGTTCTGCACCTGCATACAAACTGGTGGGCAAGAACAAGCTGCAAATGATCCAACTGGCACAATCACTCGGGGACTTCATCTGCAAGTTACTGGTGACAAGTCACAGACCAGAAGCATAATGATCCGTGTGTTCACTTCCCAGGATCTTACACACACTCATCTTTAAACCCTGAAATCTGTCCTTCATATTTCCCAGGGCGCCTCCTTTCCCCTATTTGCATTACTTTATCAACTACAACAATACATTAAAATATGTCAAATCAAATCACATCACCTTAAATATTAAAATCTCTTTTCCTCTTTTTTTTCTACCTAAGTTCATGCACACATTCCTGTCACATTCATGCATCCTTTAAAACTCAAGATTGTTCCCACACCTCATACACAACACTCAATATCAATTTGCCCTTCATTGATCATGCAAGCGCAGAGCATCATAGAGAACATTGGTTGAAACAATGGCATATTGTTTTGGTGCAATATATCAATTGCTGAACCTTCCTGAGGATATAACCAATAACATCCTGTTTCTACAGTAAGCCACAAATCAGACTCCAAATATATCTAATGAAAAATGGACAATCTTTTATCAGGAAAACATACAAACATCCAGATAAAACTTCTAGTACCTCTTGCATTCACACACATATGCCTGTGAGGTAATTTAACAAATAAAAGAACAAATACATCTACTCTCATTCCAACCTGGTGAAGAGTGGTTGTCCATTATGAACACATATAAAGTATGATATCCAACTGACACAATGGTGGAATGTGCCTCACTCAATTCTTCCTTTCCTATGAGCACACAGAAAAGGTTTCTTAACTCTCCCATGGCACTGCACCAATATACACAAAATTAGAGTGTCTATTCCTTAGTCGGGACAAAAAACCAATTACATACATTGGGGCCGATTCACAAAGGTATATCGTCTGGGACTACCGAATTTCCCCCTCCCCCCTGCGCATAACCACATTTCTAATGATGGACATGAGAAGGGAGTTTCTTTGGAGGCGGGGGTCGTACAACCCCCGGCCGTATTTATTAAAAATATAAAAACAAAATTAAAATTTTGAAATAAACAATATTTACACAATTATACGCAGAAACATAACACAACATTTGATTACAATTCATATGCACAGATATCAGATGGCTAACCTTAACATATCTTTAATACATAGTTTTTCCTATCCGAATCTAACATCTGGATCATAATCATACATTAATTACTTTCTGCGTATCCTATTTGGGCCTACGGCAAGGTCGCTAACTGGTGTCAGATCCTTATCAATTAGCCACGCCCTCCCGTAGGAGTTGCGCATGCGCAGAGGGCCCGCTTACCGAGAGGGTACTTCCCCCCCCCCTGGTTACCCCCATATGCTCCCTGAACTCCATTCAAATTTGGGGGGTCTTGCACTCTGCGCCATTTAGTGACGTCCATGCCAGTGCGGGGTGGCCAACCAGCCTAAAGAAAGCGTGACTCCCCCCTTTCCCCGCACCCAACCGGATGTACCGCCCCTGGAGTTATAGGAGAGACCCCTTGTCCCTCCCCCTGGGCGACCCCATCCGAGAATGGCGCCGCCCCCTAAGGACCTTAAATTTACTGCTCACCAGTCATGACCTTACCGCCACAGGCCAGCATAGTTGCCCGACTATCTGGCCCCCCCATCCTGTCACTCAGAAAGGTCATGCCCCCACCCTTAAACTCCCTAGCCAAGCTATGAAATTTTCTAACATTATTTCATTACCTAACCTAGTCAAGTGGAACCCGTCTTTTAAGAAGCACGGCTCCCCCCTGACACACCCATGTGCAATGTTCTGTAATTTAGGGGATCTGAACAGTTTCCCTATTTTATTGTTGACCCTCTTTACCGAGTGATTCAACGCTCTCACAGAGTTCCCCCCCTCTATTTAAATCTGGGTATCATCTGCGACCAAACTATGTTGCAGCCCTGGCACGCCTTAGCTAACCAGCCAACCTTGGAGATTATGTCCTCCATCAAGACCCTTCTGCCTAATGTTACCAAGTCGTTCCCCCCCAAATGCAAAATAACTATTGTGGGCGGAGGACTGTGTCTCGTCAGAAGATCAGTCAGAAAACCCCTAAACTGACTAAGGCAAAGGCCCCCTTTTCCATGGAAAGATACTGTGAAACCACCCTGCTCAGCTCTTTGTCTGTAATTACCTGAAAGGAAAACAGATTTCATACGCCGTATATAAGAATGGCCCACGACCCACACATTACGTGTTCCTTTGCCCTGTAGTTTTGACCGCCGTTGAGAAGAGTCTTGCTGTTTTGGCGACGGCAGTTTCCCTCCTGCGTGACAGGTTCGAGAAACTGTGAAGAAAACCGACAAACAAGACAAGCATCAGTCCACAATTGTATTGTGTATTCACAACATGTGCAGCCGCACATAACGCTTATAACTATTGGAAACCCATCGTCCAATCCTCTGTACACTACTGCAATGCAACCCCCTAGCCGTTGCCTCCGTGGCAGCCCCTATCCTGAATGAATGCGTACCAAAAACCTTTGGATTCAAACCTGCTTTGCTGATCGCCATTGCCAATACCTTTTTAAACTGGAACATGGTAAGTGGGGTACCGTCCGCATGTAGTAACAATGTCCCGCCTAGCGCACTGCTCCTCTGTCTGAGGTAAGTTTCTAGGTGCATTACCGGGCAACATGGGTTGGTTTGCGCCCTATGAAGTACCTCCCCTTCTCTCCGAGCTTCCTGATCGGTTTTTGATTTTTTGATGGTTAATAACAAAGTGTCACCCTGTATCTTCACATGCTAGAGTAGGAGCCCACCCCGCCCATCCAACTTGTTGCGTGCCACCAATTCACCTACCCTGAATGCCCCATAGAAAGCCAATGCAAAGGCAGCTCTAAATAGTAATGTCTCCCCATTTGAACAGCAGATGACACCCAATGCCATCAGCAACGCACTCAGCCGCTCCAACCCTATCGGCTGCCTGGTGTCAGGAGCCGCTCCCTGTATGCGTCGCCACCCCTTCAATGCCTTCCTTACAATGAAACTGTTTGTGGGATCTTTTGTGTCTCTGATCTGCGCAAAGAAAGAAACTGCCGCTACATGTCGCCTGGCCGCCGCCGCGGAGCGCCCCTCCCTATGCAAGTTGTCTAAAAACAAGAGGAGTGCACCCGACGTATGCCATCAAAACGCCCCTTCATAAGCTTTCCTGGTCCTGGGTGCTAGGCTAGCAGCCACGAGGTTCTGTAGTTGGGGGCACCAATCTGCCAAAGTACTTCGGGAAAGTGTGCTGATGCTGTCTCTGCGGATGGTAGATGTTCCCTGAAAACCTGCATCTTGAAGCGAGAGAGAGCGTCAGCAGCATTATTCCGCACTCCCGGAACATGTTTAGCCTTAAACTGTATGTGCAGCTTCATACATAGCAGCACTATCTCTTTCAACAGGCGGAGAATCATCTTACACCTTGCCGCCTGTTGATTGATGGATTCGACCACTGTCATGTTATCTGACCAGAAAATTACAGACTGATTCTGCAGAGAATGGGGCCACACCGTCAATGCCACCCAAATGGGGAATAGTTCCAAAAAACCTATGTTGGCTGTTAAACCACTCTCGACCCACCAAGCCGGCCACCGCTGGGCCACCCACTGGTTCCCGAGTATGGCACCAAATCCCACACTGCCCACTGCGTCAGTCCATAAACCCAACTCAGGAGAAGTAGTGGGGGGACCGGGCCACACTATCCTGCCATTGAAACCCTCCAGAAATGCGATCCAAATCCGCATGTCCTGGCGAACCTCAGATGACAGTCGTGTGTGATGGTGTTTTTCGTGCAGGCCTGTCATGGCCTGTGAGATGGAACGGGAGAATGGTCTATAGGTATCACCCGTAGCGCAAAGTTCCACTGTCCTACAACCTGCTGCAACTGGTGTAAGGTTACTTTGTCTTTTGACAGACACTTTTGCAAAGCTGCACAAAATTTCATTATTTTTTGTTCAGGTAACCTAAAACACCCCTGTACTGAATCCATTTCAATGCCTAAAAATTCAATTGTGGTTGTTGACCCTACTGTCTTCCCCGGTGCCAGGGGGACCCCAAATGTACGCATGAGCACACAGAATTCCTCCAATGCCCCAGAACATTCCTGGGAGCCCGCCGACCCCAGAAAGAGAAAGTCATCAAGATAATGCATGACAAACTGGTGTCCCGTCACCTGCCTGAAAACCCATTCCAAAAATGAACTAAATTTTTCAAAGTAAGCACAGGAAACCGAACAACCCATGGGCATGCACCTATCCATGTAGAATTTTTTCTGAAATGAAAAGCCTAGCAGGTGATGATCTAAAGGATGAACCGACAGCAGCCGGAATGCAGATTCAACATCCTATTTAGCCAGCAAGGCCCCTGGTCCCAAAACCCTTAACATCTCTACAGCCTGATCAAAGGAAGCATATTTCACACTGGAAAGTTCCTCATTGATGGCGTCATTCAATGACTTGCCTCTAGGGGCTGATAGATTATGAAACAACCGGGGAACAACCTTTACAACGCAACTTTTACAACGCACTACCTTTACAACGCATTTTTTACAACGCATAATCCATTACAACGCATGACATTACAACGCATACCATTACAACGCATTTTTAAAAACTACCTTTACAACGCATTCCATTACAACGCATACTACCATTACAACGCATACCATTACAACGCATAATATTACACTACACTATCCAACACTTACCCTACTGTTGCACCCCCTGGAGTTAGAATAGTAATTTTTACCCCTATACTATCCAACACTTACCCAACTGATGCACCCCCTGGAGTTAGAATAGTAATTTTTACCCCTATACTATCCAACACTTACCCTACTGATGCACCCCCTGGAGTTAGAATAGTAATTTTTACCCCTATACTATCCAACACTTACCCTACTGATGCACCCCCTGGAGTTAGAATAGTAATTTTTACCCCTACACTATCCAACACTTACCCTACTGATGCACCCCCTGGAGTTAGAATAGTAATTTTTACCCCTACACTATCCAACACTTACCCTACTGTTGCACCCCCTGGAGTTAGAATAGTAATTTTTACCCCTACACTATCCAACACTTACCCTACTGTTGCACCCCCTGGAGTTAGAATAGTAATTTTTACCCCTATACTATCCAACACTTACCCTACTGATGCACCCCCTGGAGTTAGAATAGTAATTTTTACCCCTATACTATCCAACACTTACCCTACTGATGCACCCCCTGGAGTTAGAATAGTAATTTTTACCCCTATACTATCCAACACTTACCCTACTGATGCACCCCCTGGAGTTAGAATAGTAATTTTTACCCCTATACTATCCAACACTTACCCTACTGTTGCACCCCCTGGAGTTAGAATAGTAATTTTTACCCCTATACTATCTAATACTTACCTTAAATGTAATTTAATATTATGCGTTGTAATGGTATGCGTTGTAAAGGTAGTATGCGTTGTAATGGTAGTGCGTTGTAAAGGTATTTTTTAAAAATGCGTTGTAGTGTCCTGCGTTGTAATGTCATGCGTTGTAATGGATTATGCGTTGTAAAAAATGCGTTCTAAGTGCATGCGTTGTAAAAGTGTGCGTTGTAACGTCATACATCCGAAACAACCTGAACTCCCATTCTTCCTTTTTTGGGACCACCCCCAGGGGGGAGCAGACAAAGTTTGGCACAGGGGCGAAGTCAAATGGACCCGCTATTCTCCCTAAGCGCAATTCCTTATTAATTTTTTGCGCTGCCACCCCTGGGTTTGATCTTACCGACAACTGATTTTTGCACTCTGATGTCCCTGTGTAATTCCTAACTGGTATCCTGAAACCATACAAAAACCCCTCCTGCAACATCCTAGCTGTGGCATGGTCTGGGTACCTATTTAACCAGGGAGTCATAGCAAATATGTCAATGGGTGAATGCGTTACCTTTTCTCCTTTTTCTTTATTCTTGCTTCTTCCTCCTTCTATTTCCTGAAAAGGCATTCCCTTTTTTAAGGCATTTGACTCTGGGTGAGAGGGGTGGGTACATATGGAGCATGCGTGCCTGAATTTACAGGTGCCTTGGGCTCTGGTGCATTACTTTCTACTAAAATACCAGCATACTCCTTTTCGCCCTCCCCCATTCCCCGTACCCGGTGCCGTGCCCCTGGTTTGCGTTGGCCGAAAGGACTGCTGTGGCTGATAAGTGTGACCCTTGCCCCAATTTTGGCCTGCATTGCCCGGCTGTCCTGGGCCAAACTGGTCAAACCATGAGATAGAATCCACCCGGTCCCATGTGAGTGAAGAGTCAAATTCCTTGGGCTTCCTGAAATTCATGTCGTATTCTTTCCAACCCACGCCACCATATTTATCATGTGTCATCATTACCCTGCTCTGATAGCATGCCATTTCTGCTTGCAGATTAGGTGTACGTTCAGCTACTATGGCCATAAACACTGAAAACGCCCTTATCCAATTGGTCAATGTCTCCTCTACCCTGAATCTTGACATTTCTACCCGCCACTCACTGGGAAGCATCCAATCTTTCTGCCTCTTAGCATATTCCATTTCCCTGTTGTCAACCAGTAAAGAAAACATGTTTGCATACGCACCAGACCAAATCAATTCCTTCACGTCGTGTGCTACATGTCGTGCTAAATATTCCTTCCTGGAGGGTAAAACCCCTGCGCCCAACAATGGCAAAACCAGCTCCTTACCAATTGCCCCAACTCCCGCTGGCTCCACCGTCTTGCTTTTTCCACTGTCACTCTCTTGAATCGCTGGTTGGGGTTGACTGGCCTTATCCGCGCCTGGGCTCGGCTCCCCGCTCGGGGCCGCCATAATCCTTGCCACCATTCGTTGTGCCTCCGCCAGTGGATCCTCCCCTACTTCTTTGGCGCCCACGGACAGTGGTAACATCCCCCCTTACCTAACCAAGGAAGGACTGCTGCTATCTGAGAAGCTAATTCTAGCGGCACCTGCCCACCCCTTGCTGGCACTAACATCGGGACCGGGGCAACAGGGTTCAGGACCGGGACACTTGGGCATGGTGTGGGCAACACTGGTATGACACTTGGTACCACTGGTTCGGCTGCTGGAGGCACCGGAATTGGTGCAGATACTGGCACAGGTGTCCCTGGAACATTGGGCACTAACTCAGGAATTCCTTGCGGGGTCTCTGGCGCTACAGGAAGCCTGGAGGGACCGCCCCCATCCGGTGTCTCTAAAGGTTGCCCTGCTTTTGGGTCCTGATTCTTCCCCTTCTTGTTTCTAACCCACTTGGGGAGAGCTTCCAATTCCCCCCTGGGCTTTGGGGGCACTATTGTCTGCTTGGGCCTGCCTGACGGCCCGCCCTGATCCTCCACTTTCTGCCTGAGCTCCGCTAAGCTGTGCCCCATTTGTTCTACCTTACCCCATCTCCTATCCATTGTCGCCATCCTGCGCATCATGGCCTCCAGCATATGCTCCATGCAGGAACGCTTGGCTCCCCGTTTACCCGACATGCCAAAATATCAGATAACCCACACACCGATCATTAAATATCCTGCGAATACAATGCTACTTGCTCCTCTACCGGGACCCAACGGGCCCTTACCTAACGTTGGGAGTACACAAGCTGGCCACAAGCACCACGCAACTGGGACCGCACCACACCAGCTAACCTGGGTGGTAAGGCGAGCGAACTCTTAGCCCCGCGGCCCACAGAAGCAGTGAAGTGCAGGCCTGCCTGTGCACCCTCGCTGCGACACCGTCAGACACACCCCCTTCGTCTAGCGTGATGCACACTCTCACAGTATTCCTACGGTGAAAAACAAGTTTAGCATAGGCTTTGTTGCAATACTAAACCACAGTATTATTCCCACACCTTCCAACCTATCACCCTAGACAGATCAATGGTGAGAACCTGTAACCCTGTGAATAAAAAATCAAACTGCACAGAATCGCTGAAATGACGTATATAAAGCCTCTCAAAACCACAGCTAACTGTTATAAATAATAGGACCCACACACTCGATTAAGCCAGGCGCCCCCTCTCAAAAGCTTCACCGTTATGCCAATACACATGAGAAATCCTTTATAAGTCTACCTGAACAGAGTCAATGAGAATTGAACTTGTATCCTTGAGAGTACGAGTCTCAGTTCTTAACCATTAGGCCACTGTGAACTCTGCCGAGCGCTCACCTCGCTGCACCGGCCCCCGGGCCCCCCCCCTTCTTCAATACCTTATCGGTGCGTGCGCGCGCCTTACACAAAACCGCCCGTAGCTCTCTGGCCGACAATCCGCTCCGCTCACGCCGCTGCCCGCCGATGCCTCGCAGATGGGATTCCTCGCACCGACGATCCGATCTCACGCCGCTGACCGCAAATGCTCCCGTGGATGCAGGGAAGGTCGCACACAATCGCTGCACCGGCGTGGAATAAAGAACGCCTCCGTATCGTCGTCCCTTCGTCCACGAATCCGCCGCACTTCGTCCACGAAATCCGCCGAAAACACGAAGACCTGCAATAAAATAAAATAAACAAAAGTTAGCAGCCTCCCAGAGGCTGCGTGCCGTATGCCTGAGAGCACGGGACAAAGAGTCCGAGTCCCGCGCTCCCCGGCCTTTTATTATTCGTACTGGGGGCAGGCCAGTTCAAACTGGCCTGCCCCCTGCCCCCCCTCGACCCGGAAGCGCCTTAATCATTTCCGGGCCGAGGGCTCGCCCCCACCAGCCAATTCCCGCCGCGGCGCGCCCACCGCGTCATACTGACGCGGTGGAATGCGCCGGGCCGGGCGAGCAGGCGAGGGGGGGGAGGGGGTCGGTGCCCCGCCATATCTGCGGCAGGGCCGATATCGGCCCCGCCTTTCTCATCTAAGACAAATGTATCACTTTACGAATTTTGGTATTCACAGAGATCATTTACGAGTCGAATCTTTACGTCCGCTGCGGGGCTGAAATCTCCACACCTGGGCAGTACTCTCCGCACATGGGCCTAGGTACTTTCATTCTTATATTTGTGGTTATAGCTCTCGCATTGCACAAACTAGTTGGACATAATGTATATTATTTTAGATTACTACACAATCCAGACTTCTGTTATGTTGTTAATTTAAAAGGGTCTTTACGGGATTGTAAAGCAGTAATACCTAAAACGTCGTTCCCGATCACAAGAAAAACAAGCATTTGCAATGCAATAGGTCTCGCATTTATAAGAGTTTGAGCTATTGGCATTGTAAAATTACAATGCCTTTTATTTATGTTTTGGTTTTATAACAAATAAAAGGCATTGTCATTTACAATGTCAGTAGCATAAACTCGCATAAAAGCAGTGTGTGGAGTGCAGCAGTGTGCGGCGTGCAGCAGTGTGCGGCGTGCAGCAGTGTGCGGCGTGCAGCAGTGTGAGGCGTGCAGCAGTGTGAGGCATGCAGCAGTGTGCGGCGTGCAGCAGTGTGCGGTGTGCAGCAGTGTGTGACGTGCAGCAGTGTGCGGCGTACAGCAGTGTGCGGCGTGCAGCAGCGTGTGGCGTGCAGCAGTGTTTCGTGTAGCAGTGTGAGGCATGCAGCACTGTGTGGCATGCAGCGGCGTGCAGCAGTGTGCGGCGTGCAGCAGTGTTGTGCAGCATGCAGCAGTGAGTAATGCAGCAGTATGCAGCAGATCGGTAAATATTAACTTGTGCTCTCATTTCGACCCTGTGACCTACATTTTTACGAGTGGCCAACATTTTCCATCAGACCCACCAAGCAGCCACCCCTAGCAGACAGGGCTCATTGCCTAAAACTATCCTGGGATTTGAACCCACGCCGCGGTCAGTAGTCACACACAATGGAAAAGTTAATACATCAAGCCGTTTTGTTTGAGCGAGTCGCGCGCGCCCTCCACGGGTGATCATGGGTAAAGTGCGCGCGATTACACAGACGCACGCACCTGCTGTCCCTTCTCGCAGACGCTTTTATAAACAGATAAGCTGAGGGGTGTCGTGGGGGAGTGACAGCTGACAGTCTCGATGGGATATAATGCCGGAGAGACAGGGTGACGAGGGGCATGCTCTCCTCATACGTAATCTAGTCCATTGCCTTATTCTACCAGACACTTTCAATTTCTTTTCCTTTTGACAGTCAGTGAAAAAGTTCCGGGGAGCGAGACGTTTTAGAAAAGGAGAGCGGCGGTGATGTGTAGAAGTGGTTAGCCTGTGAGGGAAACAGTCTCAGGCACGGATGGGAAAAAAACAGTGTGCATAGGACCAGGTAGGGACAGACGAGAACAGATTGAGCCACAAAAAAAAATAGGTTGTGATATACATAAGAGGAAAGAAGCGATGATTAAGGGACAGAAATTGGGTTAAATCGCCGGGCACAGACGAAGAGATGGCGTAATGAATGGCCAGAACTGCCTGCTTTGGAACTGCGTGTGGGGGCTCTACCAGCCACTGGCGTAAAACGAAATGTCGGGGACTCCCTGCCTCTCATATGTCATGTATATTCCCAGGCCTTGTGTTGAAAGGGCCTTCTGAATGGTGTTGGCACCATAAGGGCCTGCATCACACCCCTGCTACCATCGAACCTTGCCTGCATTACTGCTCAGGTGCCTCTTGTTACGTCACTGCGAAGCAATCAAGTTTAAACACAGCACGTGGGAAACAGAGGAAGTGCTTCTTGCCTAAAGAAGGAATATGTATATTTTTTTTATCTAGCTATTTCTTGTGAAGTACATTTTGAATGCTGCTATGAATGACTGGAATGTACACATCGACATATAATATTCCAACAGCTGAGACCTCAAGATATCAAGGATCATGTTTGGAATTTCATATGTAAAATGGCTTGTGGTAAAAACGGCTTTAAAAAGAATTTATTGCATTGCTGTTACATGCATCCTATCTCACATATACACTTGTATTCAAATGTCGACCGTTGCAATTTCTGATATTTAAGAGGGCATTTCGGATGATGTTTAAAGCTTTGGTTATATGTGTTTGGGATGCGGGGATCAAATGGGGGAGGGGGTCTGCACGCAGTTCCTCGGAAGCAGGAAAGAGGCTAAATGAGCTCCCAGAAAGCGAACGGTGGGCAGGTGTGGCGATGTGGTGTTTTGTATGAAGCATGACACACAACGTGGTCAGTGGACCCTTGCATATAGAAACTGATCATTCTGGAAAGAAAGACCCCACAAGGTGATAACACTGGAGCATTCAGGTGCTGCTGTATTTATAAGGTCTGCAAGGGACGTTATAAAATGTGAGTGGAAAGAAGTGGTAACACTGCAGCCGTTTTACTGCATGCTTTAGCATACAGTGTCTGCATTATCATACATTATAATCTTGTGAGAATATACACTGCGTCGCTAGAGAGACAATTGTGACTTCTCACTTATCCTGAACTTCCTAATTGGCAAAATGTTGCTGCATGTGACGTGGGCAGTGTCTGTTGGTTTTAATAATGCAAGTGTTCACCACCTGCTTTTCGGTCGTGTTTAAGTGGTACTTTAGTCAGTTTTAGGGTTCGTTGGACAGATTTAAACTAGGCAAACTAACACATGGGATGTTACTGCACATGGGATAGTAGTGGTAGAATTGTGGCATACGCAATGTGATAATTTCTAGTGGTAACTCACGAATCTTGATTTACCATCGTACTGTTAACAAGGCAAGCATTTCTGTCTGTGATTGGCACGCTTTGATAACTCTCCACACTTCCAATACATGCACCCAGAGAGCCAACTGCGCCTTTAGCTCGGATTTCAAATGGGGACCAGATTAAGAATTACGAGCATGCAACAAAACAACACAATTATTGCATGCCCAAAACTGAAGCCAGCAAGTTGGCAACCAAAACTAAAATAGGTGCCGACCATAAGTGTTAATAAGGAACTAAAGCAACGCATTGCCTGACTTTAACTTGTCTGCCATTGTGCTACCGACCTGTGTGCATATACTTAGTGATAGACAGCCTCTTTTAGCTGGTAAAACTAGCAAGCACAGTGAGAGCCTAGGGTGGCGCTATGTGAGGCTGCAAGACGCCAAACCAACATCCTGCATAGGTAAGTCAAGACACAGAAACAGACTTCAAAGAGGAAGGCAAATTAGAATGTGTCCTTGTGAAGCGTAACTGGTGCTGATGTATAGCGCTCTGATACCTGATACCTTCGGGTGAAGTTCGTGCTATTAAAAAAAATAATACTGAAACCAGCCTCTAGGAATTACATTTTCCGTGTTTTCAAACCGACCTCAATCACAATACCTTTAAGCAGGGCTGGGGGTACCTGAGCTGAAGTTCGGGCCAAAGCGCTAGTTAGAGGAGATAGTCCTGCCACTGTGAACAGGCGGCCGAGGCATGAAGTCAGTCAGGCGCAGACAGGAAGGAGAAGACGTACACAATCAGCTTCCTGAGCATCGACGCTGTGCCCACCTCCCCTCACTGAAGAGCCATGGGCACCCAGTGACTGCCGCACTCCCCCATCCCTGCTAAAAAGGAATTAATTGTGACTGAGGTCGATCTACTTAGCAAACACACAACAAGCGGCACTGAAAGCGATCGTTTCGCAATCGCTATTGTAAAAAAAAAAAAAAAGAAATGTTTCTAAAAGAGCCACATGCTTTTTGCCAGTAAAACCATTTCCTTGTTTGAAAGTGTGACACCCACTGTTATAGCAGCCTTTTACTCAATTAACAATTTTCATTCTGGGACGGGGCACAACATGGCGTTAAAAAAAACAGTAAAACTACCTGTCCCATAATGCTACGCTCCACTGTCAACAAGGAGAGAAAGAAAAGACAGAGTATGTGTCAGAGAGAAAAAGACAGAAAATGAGAGTGAGGACGTGTGTGTGCGTTAGAGAGAAAGATAGGTAAGAGAGAACGTAACAAAGATACACCCAGTCCCTGTGTTTGTGTATCAGAGAGAACAAGCCACGAAGGGGCTGCGTGGGAGGACGATCGAGCTGGAGGGGGGGCAGTGTGCGAGGGTGGATCGGACTCTCCTCGGGAAGGCTGTGTAGGGGAATCGCGCAGTGCAGCGAGACAGCGTCGACTTCCAGGGGCAGATGAGGAACGGAGGGACCTGATGGAAGATCAAGTGAACGTTGCCGATAGATAGGAAGCAGTGAGAGACAAGAGAGAAAGGGAGGAGCCAGGGGGAGGGGGGCTTAAAAAAAGCTAAGCAGGACAGGTAAGGGTGGGGGCTGGAGTAAATGAACCTGGGGCAATACAGAGAGCAAGGAAGAGGGATGCGAAGGGGACGCAGCACACACAAGGGATAGAGGCTGAGTGACTGAGGCGCAAAAGCGAAAGCAGGCTGGCAGGCGAGTGGTGTGCGATGTGCGATCAAGCAAGCAGAAAGACACATGGCGCTGCGCGCATGCACGTTCACGTGCACTGTAGCTTTAGGCCACGGCAGCCATTTGAGAAGCCCACATATAAAATGTCTCTTCGAGCCTTTGGCTCGCGAGACCTAATTATAGCAAATAGTTGATGCAATTTGTGGCGCAGGAAAACAGGATCTGGTATGGCAAACATAAGTCTCCATTTTCATAATTAAGAGTTATGGGGATGGGAACTATGCTTCGTCTCCTAGTTTACCATATGCTAATATTGTGTATCCTTTGTGATGAAAACAAAAAGGTGATGGGTGCAAAACCTAATCTTTCTCCATAACTGGTAATTACTCTGCTCCACATTTCAGTCTATCATTCTTTGCCCATTCGTCAACTCAAGACAAGAACCACCCCCATGTTAATCAAGCTTGATCCTCCTCCATTCAAAAAACTCAATCCCAAACTATCACGCCAGGTCCCCTCCAATTGGTAAACAAGCAACTTAGAACATCATGATGAGGCATAGGGCCTTGTCAGAAAGGTGCAGCTTGTTTACCATGGCACATTGAGCGCAGGTCCTATGCCTCATCATGTTTGAAAACCTTGACCTGTGAGAGCCCTGCCTGTTGCCTGTTGCATGTGGAGGGACAAGTATTATTATGGTGGTATACGGATCCTCCAGCCCCCAGTGGTCCTGAAGGTTTGCATATATGCTAATTAGTGTCTGGAGGAATCCTATCTGATGGGCTGCAGCTACTTTTGGCTCAGGGCTGACCCGAATTCCCTGGCCATTTAGCCATTTTCTTAACTGAAGCTATGTGGTTAGCAATCATCTAAGAGCCTTTTAATCACAACACTTGGAAAGCTCAAACAGGAGGAATTTACTGAACAATATGCACCTACAGTTGTCTGGGATTAAACTGAGCATGAGACTAGAAACAAAACAAGGACTGCTTAAACAAATAATCTCAGCTTGCATTTTTATTAATAAGTCAGATATATTGGCAATGTTAATGCTTATTTCTTGAAGTTGCTTGCATTATTTTCCAATCTTCCAGTTTTCCAGTCTTCCTACTGATCCAGCGGTAAACCAGCCTCTGATACTCTAATACCTCATACTCACCTTGGGCCAATAACACACGTTCACACACACAGGCCAGTTAAATCCGATGGGGGTCAATTTTTATAAGTTTTCTTTCTAATATTAATTACCTGCCATCCCTAACCAATCTTTCACTAGTCAAAAAGGTCTTTCCTCTGGTCAATGGACCATTAGTTGAACTAGTTGATGGTGGAATGACATAAATTAACGTTTTCTTTATTTAAATGACCACAGACTCTGTAAAAATTTTAAATGCTTTATCTAAATTAATTCCTTTGAGCCAAACACATGGTACAGTACAGTCTCCATCACCCAAAGGAATAACATTTTATTGGCACAAATTTTCAATGACGATACTCGAAAGAAGAGGATAGAGAGAGCAGTACAATTGCAAATTATTCAGATGTCATAGTTACCTAGATTGGTGTGAAAAACCAACCCCTTGCAGTGGCGTAACACAGGCCCCGCACCCCCCGTGGTGTGGGGGGCCCCCAAGCTCCAGGGGGCCCCCTCAGCACTGTACTCTGGCTGGAGAGCCCCTGATTAAGTACAGAGGGGGCCCCTCCCCGTACCTTGCAGGGGGGCCCCCTCAATTTTCGTTATGCCAGTGACCCCTTGGCCAAGGAGCTGGGAAGGATACCCCTGGGAAAGGCCAGGAGACAAAGGCTTCAAGACTCAGGATAGACTTCAGGACAGGATTCAGGACAGGATAAGGTGACCTCTTCTAGATAGGACGCCTATGTCGCACCCCTCTCTGACACCATCTTCCTCCTCGATTCTTCCGCGATCTTCTTCTAATTATTTGACTATCTCCCTCCTCGATTCTTCTGCGATCTTCTCTCTAAGTCTGCAATATTATTCTTGTTCAGCATTCACTCGTCACTCCGACAGCATCCCGAGCTCTACATCATTCCGGTTTCTCTGTTCTAAATGACTAATTAAGCAACCTCAATTATACCTTTCTAAAATCATGTACCACCCATTAATGTTTCATTTCACAGAACTCTTAACTCTGGTTGGACAGGCAAAGGGGATGATCATCACACCATGTCAGATTTTCAATAATTTCTTTAGTTCGTTGTCTAATGATCCCGCCTCTTAATTTTCTATTCAAAATCTTTATTCCCACCCGTATTCACAATTTTATCGAATGCAAAGTATACATTTCATATTATTTCTCTTCCAGTCACAGGACATCTTGTTGGTTCCCAGGGTATGTTGCTTTTTCTTTTCTTGGATAGTATTCAAGGTTTGCATCGCGGCTTCTGGCTCACTTCGACTGCGCATGTGTAATGACCACGTGGGTTATGGACTTCGTTCTTTATTAGAGGCCCGAAGACAAACTAATAGGAAAAAGTCAAAAAAATGTTTATTAGTTTCTAAATAAAATGATTTCACTGTATACCACCTATCTCTACTCTATTCCCATTTGCTTATAAATGTTTTTCCCCCATTAGCAATTAGTAAAATAGCATCATTTAGTATGAGCAAGGCAGATGCTTAGCATGTGAGCTTCTAAGCGGCCATTTTAGACGCGTCAGCACAGGTGCAAAGAATTCCCTCCAAGCGACAGCTCGTCATACTGCGTAGATGCAGTTGACGCATGCGCAATATAGATTCCCTTTGTTAGCAGCCATTTTAGATTGCACTCGAGTTACTTGTTAAGACACGTATGCAAGCTTATCCTCTTTTCTATAAATATAATGTAGTCCATATTAGTTACACAATACACAATTAGTACGACGTTATGAGTTATAGGAGAGGATTGCTTACAAGCTAGTCTCTTTTCTATGAACCCTTGCTCCATCAATCCTCTCTCTGATGGCATTTTGTGCCATCACAAAATTTCCCATCACCAAACCAGAAGCCAACTTTAGCACATCTCAATTCCCTTTTCAGTCTTTTCATTCACTTCCTTGTCCTTTTCTTTTTAATTTGTCATTCTTTTGTATAGGTCACCTTTCATTTCTTTCAACTTGAAATGTATCCCTGGTGCATTATGTTAACCCTGTAAAACAGTTTTTATCATTGGAGTTTTTCAGGCAATTGCCGCTCTTATGTTTCCTGACAGAAATGGTGTAGTTTGTTTGTTTAATAAAACTTGATTTGTTTTTGCACTACTACATTTATTTTGAAGCAACTTCACCTACACTATTACTGTTCTGAAACTTGAGAATGGTAAAGTTTTGAAAAGTTTAACTGATAGCAACCCGTATTGTAATCTTGAGACATATCAGATAAACAATTTAAATTAACGTGAAAGTGCTTCATAGATCACTCAATGAGTTGTGCAAATATATGTGAGAATAGTGTTGATCAAAACCTCTCTTTGGCATATTTTTTCAAAACTGTTGTCTTGGGCGTAAATATCCTCATACCCACCACTGGAAATTGGGCTTGCTCGCTATGCTCATTTGCTGGGTCTAAATCATGGCTGATGGTTATCTCCCCACTGCTTGGAGGTGAACCCCCAAATATATTGTAAAGCATTGGGGCCACTGGCTATCTTCACTCTGTATAATGTAGGGATGGTATCAGAATTTTTGCCAGAGCTTCTTTTAGCCATCAGTCCCACATTGCCTGCTTCTGATGGAGGCTGCAGTGTGATCAGACCATGGGATTATGTCATAAGTGTCACATCAGCCAGTAGCCCAGCTGTGGAAGGAGCATCCTGTAGGCAGGAAAAGACTGACAAGATAGTGAAGCAGAAGCTGAGTCACTAGTAAGGGGGGCTCATAGGACAAACTCCTCTTTGACTCTGCCTATGTAGAATGTTGTCACAGACCATCAAATAGGCTGCTTTTGCACACCATGTGGACATAGAGACTGTGCATGTAATTTACTGTTGCTTTTGGTTTCACATGTGCCTCTCTTACACATCTTCAGATTCTATTCTGGCTCCATGGTCTTCATGTTGCATTGTTCACTATGGTGGTGCTGCAACTAGTGCAGTATGCTCCAGAATGCACAATTCAGCATGCACCATCACATGCCACTGTCAATCCCGAAACTTGTCCGTGTCAGGGTCTTGCACCAACAGAGCCGTCAATGCCCACGGTCCCTGATGGTAACAGCTGCCATCATTCCCAAGTCTCTGCACTCTGTAACATTACTGCAGCAAGCCCGAACCACCAATGAGTTCCACAAGCCTTCCCGCTTTTACTCTTAATTGTCCAGACAAGCACCAGGGCAGGAGACATGTAAGGGCCTGCAGCGAGGCTGGTCACGGATCCTGTCAATCGCCTCCTGAACATGGGAGAGACCATTCCAGAAGCTTGGCCTCCCTACTTGCAGTTGAATATATGCATCCGAAATGGGAGCTGGATCACCTAACTAACCATTATGTCTGGACCAGATTAGGGACTAACATATAGGGAGTAAAATTAGCCAGTAAATGCTACCCACAGCCATGGAGTAGCACCACATGAAATAATGCCTTAATAGTTTCACATTTGTGTTCCATTATGGCCTGTTTTTATCTTTCACTGAATCCCTCACTTGAAACTTCCTTTGATTTAACCTGCTAGCAAGTCATTATTCTGATGTTTGTGTGTGCCGCACAGGACAGCTTTCTTGAGCTTGCAGCACCCTTAATTTTTTTTTTCGGATTTAGACTTATTTTTCATCATCAGATTTTAAACCAGAGCAAGATAAAGCGATCTAGAAATGGGAATTAGAGGCCAAAAGACAAAAAGAGGGAGTCAGGACAAAGGCAACAAACAGGGATGAAAAATAACTTACAAAAGTGAGACAAAGACACAAAGGGGCCAATTACGATGTCGTCAGGAAAGCATTTCTTCCGACTTGGTTCCGGAATGGTTTCCATATGAATCGTATTTGGGGTGTCCTACTGATCGAGTACAATATGCCCAGATGCTTCTGGATACAGTCGGTTGGACTCCTATTGACTTCAATGGGAACCTGTGTTCTGAACGAGAACAAAGGTTCGCATTGAAAAAAGGGGTGGGTGGGAAAAGCCATGCACCCTGTGGTGGGCCCCGCATGGTGCCTGCCACACTGTGCATGCATGGGAAGGAGGGACCCGTGGTTACCTGAAGGGCCCAATTCGGAGGGCCCCGGGTGAAGGAGAGCCTGCTACGGGCCACCGAAAGTCAGATTCCGGAGGCTGATCCATTTCAGACAAACAAAATCGAAAGGCGATCCGAATCTGACATCCAATTCACTCCACTGGAAATGCGTTTCTTAGACTGCTACAATTCGGCTCTGAACAATTCGGTTACTTCCAATGCTTTTCGTAACTGAGTTGGACAGTTCGAACGCTTGCAAGCTATCGTACTCGCTCGTTGGGAAGTGTGTCCAAGTCAGTCAGAAACAAGGCTTCCTAATCGAATTCAACCAAATCAAATGCCGTTGGGAACCTTTCCTGATGACATTGAAAGTGACCCTAAAGTGTAGGATGATGGAAAATGGATAAATCAAGAGTATGCAGCCTTAGCTTTTAGCATCCTCAACAATTGGCAGCACCAGTGGCTATCTCCTAAGAAAATCTTTATGTCCACCACACTTATTTTTTAACAAATAATTAAATATCACTGATTAGGGAATTCTAAGTGATTTAAAAACCCTTCTACAAAACATGTATCCAATCTCATGTATGGACACCATGTTTTTATTACCCCGTTTTGAGTTTTATTGTGGTCCTTTGATTTCATGGGAAGAAAGGACAGGTCTGTCCCAATGAACTGCTGGAAATCTGTGTTCTGCAATACAGATCAATGATTGATGAAAAAGAGAAACCCCACCAATCTACCCCATCACAGCCACTGAACTCCTTATTATAATAAAGCAATAATGCTCATGTGTTATGATATCTTGATCTTCCATCGTACTCTGTGAGGGGTCTATAACATCAGGACTTGAGCAGGAATCCACTATAATCCTCGCCTGATGGGGTGACTCTTGCCACAATTGGTCGGGTGACGAAGCCTGCTGTGTTTCTGCCTGTGGTTGATTGCTTGTTCCACTGCAGGCTGGTTGGGACCCCTTGTGCCTTTTAGAGTTTTGTTAAAGATACAAGTTCTCATTGATGAATCTCTTGAAATTTGTTTCATTGGTGATTTTGAGAAATCCCCATTTAACTTCTGCTTGAGGATTTGGTGGGTTAAATGAGGGAAGCCAAAGTTTTTACAAGAGAGTCTCAAGCCACATCTGTGCTACACAACCATTTCTGTAACCCCTGCTATTCCTCCCCCTGTAGAGGGACCTAGAGCGCTGCCTCAGGCTGCTTCTACCCCTTCTCCACTAATCTGGTGATTATATCGCTGGATGTGAGGGCTAGATATGAGGTAAACGTTGCCTTTTCCAGTATGTCTTTTGCTCATATATTGTTATATTGACGATGCCTGGACATGTATCCCTGCACGATCGTCCATCTCGATCTCTTATTCTTGTTTTTGGGTCAGCTTCTTAAATGCCTCCAACTGCCCCTGCAGCGTAAATGCATCAGCCAGCAATCCAAGTATTTGGAAATGCAGGGGCAACAATCAGAGCGCTTCACCTGGCCGCAATCGTCTTCTCTCGTTTGTGCTGCCTCTCCAGACTGTTTAAGCAGTGGTTGTCACATGGAGTCTCTTCCCAATCGATTCACTCTCCTCTTTACAGATGTCTGCACTTGGACCTAGGGAGAAAACGCGAGCAGAACCCAATCAGTCTCTCTGTAATGGTCATTGCAGGCACATTGGTAAGTAAATCGGGCAGGGAAGGAACAGCTTCAGGAGGTAGACGCTGTGAGACCACACTCAGGAGTGGCTCTAGTCAGCAGACTGCAAACTAAAGGCTCAAAGTAAAGCAAGTGCTGAGGCTCAGGAGCATTTACATAGGTAATTTGAGGCTGCGGACGAAAGTTTCAAAGAAGTCCTCTCATCAGCTTCTAAATAGCCTAACAACCTCAAAACTATTCCCCCCTGCAACATGAATGCCATCGGCTGACAATCCGAACTGCTCGGAGGTGCAAGGGCTAGAATCAGAGCGATTGATCTAATCCAGCGGGTGAGGGGTATTACTGACAGCAAACACGGAATCATCTAGAGAGGGATTCTAGCGCAGAGTCCTGCTTCTTGTTCCGCTTACTCCACACCACGCACCTCCAGTTCAGTTTCCGCTTGAGACGCTCTGATCTGAGTTTCTCTTTGCACCGGCCATTTCGCTGCATGTCTCGCTATCCAGGAAGTCAATTTAACCACAGAGTATGACGAGACCTTCATGTTTTATGATATCTTAATGTATTACAATAGTTGATGCCCAGCAGAATACCCATTGCAGATTTTTCCCGATTGGCATGTGATGTGTTAGGTTAGTAGCATTTGCATTAACATCACCTTGTAGCACTGTAATTCATACAGCTTGCCTATCACATAAAGCTGCTGTGGAGCAGCAATGGCAATATGGTTAACTCCACACCTTGCAAAATGCAGCTGCTCTGCTTTTGTATAATGTTCCCAGCTATCGCTCTGCTTCTAAGCTTATTACTCAACTTAATTGGCTACCTGGGAGACAAATAGTCAAATTCAAGGCCCTATGCACAGTTTACAAAGCCCTGCATGGGACAGGTCCAGGTTTTCTGAGGAAGTGCTTTTCCTGGTATGCACCAGGCCCTTCTTTTCGCTCCTCTCTGCCAGACTTCTGGTTATCCCCAGATTCAGATATGGGAGGTGGGGGGGCAAAAGCTTTGTTCTAGGGACATCTAAGGCCTGGAATAAACTTCTCCTCTATATGAAATCTCACTCAAATCTCTTTTCATTCAGAAAGGCTTTGAAAACCTGGCTCTTTACGTAGGGTTAGTTCTCCATTCTTCACCTGGTCTCATCACTCAGCTAGCACTAAATCACCCCTTGGGCAACCGAGCGCTTTATAATTTTTTTTTAACATAACTGTTGAACCTGGCTCTTTCAGCAGGTTTATCCCCAGACTTTTTGCTTTTTGCCTTCTGTTTTGAACCCTGTTTTTGTTGTTTTTTTTTTACTCTGGGCACTTTACCACTGCTTATCAGTGCTAAAGTGCATATGCTGTCCCTGTAAATTATGTTTATGGATTGGTGATTCCATGATTGGCATATTTGATTTACTAGTCAGTCCCTAGTGCAGTGCACTGTGTGTGGACAGGGCCTGTAAATCAAATGCTGCTAGTGGGCCTGCAGCACTGATTGTGCCACCCACATTAGCAGCCTGTAAATGTAACTAAGGCCTGTCATTGAAGAGCCTGTGTGCAGTCTGGTACTGCCATGTCGACCTGGCAAGTGCACCCTCTTGCCAGGCCCTTCCCTTCCCTTTTCTTACATGTTAGTCACCCCTAAGGAAGGCCCGAAGTACCCCTGTGGGCAAGGTGCAGTGTATGTGAAAGGTAGGACATGCCCTGATGTGTGTGGCATGTCCTGATAGTGAAATACTGCCACATTTGTTATTCACTATTGTAAGGCTATCTGTCCACATAGGATAGAATGCGGAGTTTGCTTGTAACATCTCATATGCATAACTGCCCATTGGAACAAGCTAGGAAAATAAAGTCTGAGATGCCTGAACTCAGAAAGTAAAGATGCATATTTTAGTGAGGATGATTTTTACATTCTGTGTTAGAAAGATCTCCAAGGGCTTGAAACTTAGTTTGCCTCCTGTTCTGAAGTCTCAGGTACACAAAGAGTTCACCCCCAGCTTCCCTGAACGTCCCTGCTGGGAGTTCTGACCTGCCAAGAGGTGCATGTAGCTGTTCTGGGCCTCTGGAGGGGGTTCTGGCTGTTGGGAGCTTGAAAAGCAACGCAACAACGAGAGGTGTGACTCATCCGCACCTGTTTCCGACAGATCGCCGAAGAAAGTGTTGCAGCGCTTGCCAGCGGCTTGATAAATAGCCACACGCAGCATCGAGTGAACCGATCTCCGAAGTCCAAGATCACCGCACCAATTCTAACGCAAGCTGTGCTGTGCGGCTGCTAGAACCAACGCTTCATCCCGGATCGTCGCATCGCATCGAAGTGCCAAGTCTGTCGCATCGTTGGGGGACGCAGTAACAAACTGATGCATCAACTCCCCACGCAGTAAAAAATCAACACATCACCACTTCTCCGGTAAGGAACTGACGCATCACCTCCCCTGCGCAGCAGTAAGGAACCGGCGCATCACCTCCCCAGAGCAAGGAACCGATGCATTTGCTTCCCTGAGTATGAGGAACCGATGCATCACCTTCTCTGCAACCCTCTTCATTTGTGTGCACGACGCATCCAAAGTACTTTGTATGAAAAGTGTTGCATCTGCAATTTGCTTTGAACTAAATTATTTCTACCATTTGAAAGTCATATGTTTATTACTGTAGTGTGAACTTTTGTCATTTTGTTTTTTTTAGTTTAGATAAAGATTACTTATTTCTCTAATCTGGTATGGTCTCCATTTGTAGTGTTTTCACTGTATTACTGTATGTGTTCACAAATGCTTTACACTCTGCCTCCGAGATAAGCCTGTCTGCTCGTGCCATGCTACCAAGGGAGTGAACAGGGTTATTTTAGAAGTGTATGCCCCTTACCCTGACTAGGAAGAAGGGTCCCTACTTGGACAAAGGTACCTGACTCTGCCAAATAGGGATCCACATTTCTAACAGTAACATAACATAAAATAATAAAACGGCATGCCTCAGTAGGCCTTAAATGCTCAGAAGCAGGATGCATGGTGTTTAAAAGTAGGACATGTAAAAGTTTAATCTTAAACGTGTTGTTACAGTGAAAAGGCATTAAAAGATAATTTTATTGTTGCAGGGTTAGCTGTTCCATAGGACAGTATATGGGATAGGCACCGAGCTGTCAGTCACAGTGTAACTGTGAAATAAGGCTTACCAAGCAGTAGGAAGCAAGTGCAAGAGCACAATCCATTTGGCAGCCACAGTGGGAATTGCTGATAGAGTAAGTATATAAATAGTCTTTAATGCTGTTGTGTATGCTTGTAAGAATATAAGTGCATGTTTGCACGTGTGTATGCTTGAAAGAGATCTTGTGATATGCCCACCCCTCTATGGCCAGTTAATGCCCACCCTTATTATAATGTTGACCAAAACATACTAGTGTTAATTCTTAGAATATTGTGGAAATCTGTGGAATGATGGTGCTTTCCCTTTCAATGTTGGTGGTCCTGAAATACTGGTGGTAACTCTTGCTTACTGTGGACATCTGTGGCATGATAACACCCACTCCGGCTATCATGCCCAAGTAGAGCGAAGATAATTTTTGCTATATTATGCCAGACCCTACTCCTAGTACAAAACTGACTCTAATATATTATGGGCATCCTTTGTTTGAGATAAATGGGCATATGAGGGGCATCTATCCATGTGCCATATTAATACATGTACATGCGTGAATAATGTCACAAACTGATAATTAGGTACCAAGCATGCATTTACTAGAAATGACAAATCTGGTATTTAAGTATGAAAATACCTTTTTATTATATTTTAATAAGCTTTTGTCTTAAGCAATTGAGTTTATTTTCCAAAATGAAAAGCTTGTATTTGATACCAAAGTGTGTGTATTTTCACAAACTAAAAAACAGATGTTTAGGAAAGACATTCTTACATCTCCAAATATATAGTTTAAAAACATTTAGTACCAGTTCTTTAATAGAGACACCTTTCTTCAGAATAATAATGATAATTGCTGACTAATATTGGTACAAATTTGTGGAGTTGGTTGATGATTGAGAATGATTTGTCATTGTGGGGTTTTGTGTATTGGTGGTCGCTGATTGGATACTACCACAAGCAAAGGAGACCATAGATGGGAGCTGGCACTAATCTGCAACAGTTCTAAACATTTTTGCCTATTGAGGTCAGATCCTCCAATGTAATATAACTATTTTTACAAAATTGATTTAAAAAACAGCATTTAACAATTATTTAAAGTGGATTCCTTGCAGGACTAACACCTGACCAAAGTTATCCTTTAATTATATCCAGTTTTCATCAATGTTACTGATCCAATGTATTCCGAAATGTGTCATTGGCACTGATTTTGTCAAATGATCTCTCATTTCCTCTGTAAAATTGTGTTTATATTGTGTGACATTTTAAGTAATGTCACTGCTCTAATGTACATACTGTTTTTCCAAATGCCAAATGTTTTGTCAAAAGTCTTTTGCGGGAAAACCTCCACAAAGCCCCCACAAAGTTGACTTTAAATCTTTCAAGTTGTGAGCAGTTTTACTGACCAAATGTGTTATATGCTCAACACGGGACATTACTGTCCCCACCTATTAACTGGTGAACCTGAGATCCCTCTGCTTGGATGTCTTTAAAATTTCTTCACTTTAGACTTGCTTCAGGGATTCTGCACAAACATAAAACTATGCTCAGGATTATAGGACCTTGGTGTATAGGGACTGAGTCTTCATACCACCTTACTACCCACGAGCCCAGGACCTCACTTGCTTTCCTACTCACTCACAGGGAAACAAATGATTAGACACCCCAGAACACAACACTCCCAGATCTCTCAGGAATCGCGGTAACAAGACTCACTCTTTCACTCTTACTCTTGTACTTGTCCACAATAAGATCTGACAGACACAGAATAGTTTAAAATATTTATTTTGACTAACGTGCCCTAGCATGCGGTAAACGTGCCACAACAAGCAGGAAAATGCATAGTACAAATACAGACAGCATAGCAGCTAGTCATATATCATGAAAGGGGGTGTCATAATGAACAGACAATAGAGCCTAACCTCCCTCCCCTTGCCAAGAAGCAGTATTATTATATATTAGAAGATCTCTGGGCTTTGTCAGCTGACCCCATACCTTAGCCTATAGATGGTAGATCTACATCATAGGTGCTGTCTCGCTATTCTCTCTGGAAAGGTCCCCCTCCAAGTGTGTGCTACCTATTCGTGTATTCTAATAAGACCAAAATGCGTTTTTCCAAATAACAGCTGCATTGGTATGTTTTGTCTAAGAGCTAAGGCCTGGCCAGAACAAAATAACAAGGGGCATTGTTATTCGACCTTGCTCACAATGTTCAGTCAAAATCCCAGGAACTTGCAAAGAGAGTGCAAAGCAGCAGGCAAGCTGCAGCGTGCTCATGCTAACTTAGTGAAAACGATAATGTCCCTATGGGCCACGTGACAGACAAACATAGTTTAAAATAATCCATTTGTCACACACTTGCACCTTAAAATAAAATGAATTCTGTGCTTTAAAATAGCACTGCTAATACAGTCTTTTTTCAAAAGCAACTACACCTGACATGCGCCCTCCCCAAAATGCTTCCTGGTCACTGCTGGGGGCCAGGTCCCCCAAAACATATACTCCTGGCTATGGCCCTGAATAAACACACATTTGATCGCTCACATAGACACTATGGAACCACCCAAATGATACCAAGCACTATACAAAGCACATGACATAGCACTTTCCATGTTTTAAAACTAACCCTGGACAAGAACTCTCCTCCGCTGGCATACTCCGCGTTCTGGGGAGAAACCAAAGTTCCTGCACAACTTCCTACTCTGCAGCGGAGCGGAGCTCAGCCCCGGACCCTCCCGCCTCCCACCCCCACGCAATAAATATTTTTTAAATAAAATTTACAATAAAAGTAAAATAAAAGTGCACTTAACTTATCGCGGCGCCCTGGGCTTCCCTCCTCCTCCTCGCCGTATTCCTGTACGTCATGGTAGGACTGACACTGAATACTGTACCTATCTCCATCGCAAGTGAGAGGCAGTTTGCATTCCTTTCTGGAAATTTTTGAAATATGAGCCACCACAGAGAGGATAATTGCAGCCCATTTTGCCTCCTCTGGGTGGCAGATTGACTATCTGGGGCCCAACAGCCCACACCGTTCCCTTTATGATTCAACGATCTCTGATGACCAGTGGCGGCTGGTGACATTTGAAAGTGGTAGGGCGTAAAAGTCGTGGCTGAGTGTTATGTTGCCAGCTAAGCGAGGTAGCCTGACTATCATAAGGGAGGTTCTGGAGAGTTTTAGGGCAAATCATTGCTTTATAAAATTATTAGTAGAAGTGCATGGTTGTTAAAATGTAATGTCCATTACAGTGAAAATGTGCATTATGTGAATGGCAGTGTGCTACTGCACCATCCTTTAGTAATATATTTGCACACCATCCTTTAGTAATATATTTGCACACCATCCTTTAGTAATATATTTGCACACAATCCTTTAGTAATATATTTGCACACAATCCTTTAGTAATATATTTGCACACAATCCTTTAGTAATATATTTGCGACAGCATGCCCAAAATGGCATGATCACCTATACATCCCCCGTAAACAAGACTAATTTCACAGAATATTCTTTGCAGTTCTCTACAGGCTGCTCCGGTTGCAACAAGTAAATCAATGGCAGGGACAGGTGGGCTTGGGTGATGTTCCCAGTTATATGATACCAACACTATCCCTGTATGCCAGGACAAATTTCAGACCACTTCCAAAACACAGGGCCTCACCCTGTGCTGTGCTGAACATGCCAGGAAGCCAGAAGGCTGATAAATTGATTTCTTTCCTGGTGTTCTGACATAAAACCCAATAGCTTTATAGGACACAATCTTAACACTGCCCCAGCCCTTCCGGCTCCTCACTAGCAACTGCCAATTCAAAATCTCATTTCACAAAAGTTTGTCCTAGCTATGTTAGCAGGTGGAAATGTGTTCTTTGGCAGTGACGATGAAATGTCAATCAAAGCCCAGACGCTCTCACCCACTTCCTACCGGTGCTTTGACACTACAGGGATAAGTGCTGAAGCGGGGTCACCATTACCCCCTGGGAATGGTTTTCAGAACAACTTCCCTTTTCTCTGTAAGTGTCTTTCCGTCACCACTTAAAGGGACTGCGAAGTGCCAATTAAAAGCAACTGCTCACATAAGATAACAGGGAAATCTGAAGCAATACAACTGACAATTATGAATCAAAACAGGGAACGAAACACCACATTTTAGAAGCGTGAGAGTCAAGTCGGAAGAAAGACTGAGAAAAAGTCACTAATAAAAACAAATTAAAGAGAGAACATTCAAACCCATGAAAAATCTGTGCAGACCAATACAAGGAGACATTTTACCTGCGCAGTCTGAGGCATTCTGTAATACTACGAGGAATGATCTCGCCAGACACGCGTGTAATGTAACACAACTGGGGACGTTCAGACCGCTCTGACTGACGGCTAACACGCAGGCTTTTCTTGGCAGTTGAGTGATGAGGCAGATAAGAGTGAACTGAAGTAACACGAAATGTCTTTACTCCCAACACGGAGTACATAACTTCAACAGTCTGAAACTCGTAGCTTCATAAACATGGGCAAGAAACTTGTTGGAGCTGAGAGGTCCTGCGACAAAGACAGCGTTACTCATCCTATTAGAAGGGAAGCTTAGGGTTCATGAATGAAATGCAGACATAGGTTCCTACAGTTGTGATGTAGTCGTCAATAAAACAAGGTATATAATACGTATGCATAGGTAAACCACTTTCACCGATGGGTATCTTAATGCGGAAAGGCGGATGTTATTGTTATCCAACGCAACTGTATTTATTTTATCGACCTTCAAAAAATGAAAGGCTAAGTGGGAAAGTTAGTATTTGAACATGTGATCATAGAGTCCAACAGCGAGTTATGACATAAATGCTTTAGACCACAGATCACCTCTGTTTTGGAGATGTGTTGCCGGCGGCTGGCATGCTCGAGGGAGGGGCTGGGGGCCGCGGGTGGGGATTAAAACAATTAAAAATAGAATACGTACCTGAGTGTTGGGTACCTCACCGCCTCAGCTCCTGGCCGGTCACGCTGTACTGGTGCAGCGGTGGTTGGGTCCACGTGTTCCTGCTGCAGGAACAGGAAGTAGCCAGCAGGCAGCTTCCTCCTCATCGCAAGTCAATCGCTGCGTAGGCGCAGGCGCAGCAGGAGAGCGCCCCAGCCGGGACATTTTCTCTGCATAGAGAAATAGTGTGTGTGGGCGGTCCTACGCGAGGGCAGGGGGGAGTGGCTTACCCACACTGTTGTGGGTACTGACTGTTTGGTCGGCTCAAGGCCGACGGCCAAACAGTCAGTATCTACAACAGTGGGTAAGCCACTCCCCCCCTGCCCTCGAGCACGACCGCCCACCCTCCCGCCCCCAACCAAGCACAGAGGCACAGGCACTTCTGCTTTCTCGCAATGCGAGAAGGCAGAAACATAATGGTCGTTTTTACCATTTATGTTTCTGCCTTCTCGCACCGCGAGAAAGCAGTGGGGCAACGCCCCAACGCCCTAATGGGGGAGCCGCCACTGCTGATGACTAATGGGCTTTCTGTCCCCTGGGGCAAGCAGATAGATAGAAAATCCTCCAATGTTCCCCTTAATGGGGCACAAAGACTGTTTGGTGCCCGGGGCAAGTGGTAGCAGTCCAATGTAAGGATGTGCATGACCCCAAACCCGTTCTATATCTCAATTATACTTAATATCCTGGGGAACTCGCTGCCCCTGCCCCAGGATTGACTAATTATGGGTAAACACCCCACTCTTCACACCTTGGTTGGCTAACAGCCCATCAGACTAAAAAGGTGGAAAAAAAGCCAGGGGTGGCGACCATGTTGGCATCCAGCCCCACTACTAGCACCAGACAGTTTTCTGCCGACATTGGAAGGCAAAATGGTGAGGTGGGAACAACGCAGGCATTTACCAAGCATGCCTTAACGCAGTCCAAACCACTAATGCGTCTTTACAACACATTCCCTTACCACGCAAGTTATTACAACAACTTGCCTTAGGGAAAGCTCTAGACGTCAAATAGTATAGTTCATTTTTCAAACTCCAGGCTGCGCAACAGTAGGGAAAGTGTTGAACTTGAAGTCCAACATCAGTCCAACAACGCTTTCCTTAAGGCAAGTCGTTGTGATGACTTGCTTGGTAAAAAAATGCGTTGTAAAGATGTATTCGTATTTCGGACCACGTTGTTAAGGCACAGCGTGGTTCGAGCCATGATGTAAAGGCTGTCTCCCAATACAACAAGCTTGGGACCCACATGCAGAGGTAACCCTTACACTGAGAGTAAACCAAATGATAAGAAAGTGATGGATGACGATGCTTGCCTCAAACCTTCACAGACAAGGGGTATAGTTAGTTGCAGAGGGAATATGGATCAGCAGTTTGAGATGGACTACTTGGGGCGACCTTTCAATAGTGCAATAGCAAACTAAAAACTGATTGACTATTCTACACAGACGATTTCAAGTAATTAAATACTAACTGGTTAGTAAAGTCCACCCAATACTTTATTATTACAGAAGAAGGGAGGACAGCGATAATAAATGTTTCCCACTGAGAACAAAAGTAGCTCAATCACAAAAAATATAGATAATAAGTGGGGAGCATTGATATATTTTTGTATAGAAACTAGGGAGCGACCCCACTGCCCAAGAGACAGGGTACCTCAAGTAAGTATAAAAAAACAAATTCTCTTTGGTATCTATAGAAACCACCTTTCGTCAAGTGTATACTATTATGTCATACATACATCTATCACCATTCTTCGTAATCAAAGCTGAAGCACCACACTACCAATCCAGACTCAAGCTTCAATGTGAACCCCAACGTATGTGGTTGTACGTTGGGGTTCACATTGAAGCTTGAGTCTGGATTGGTAGTGTGGTGCTTCAGCTTTGATTAGGAAGAATGGTGATAGATGTATGTATGACATAATAGTATACACCTGAAGAAAGGTGGTTTCTATAGATTATATTTTTGTCTGGACAGCACTATTTTGGGGGAATTCACAGAGGAGTACATTCAGGAACCTGGGACTTTTTATCCCGACTTTTTAGATGGTTAAGCCCTTATTTCGGTAACAGGTTTACATTCTGTTTGGAACTTGTTTATTAAACGTGTTTCCAACTTAAACAGAGAGATACTTTTCCTAGTGGAGACCCTTTCTCCTTACGCTAAATATTAGGGTCTTCCTCCACCTAGAAGCACACTCACGATTATTTATAAATAGCTTCCACAGTGGGAAACTGAATGGAAACGTTTTGTGAATACTTAATTATGAGAAATGCATAAAATATACTCCACCTTCTTTAACAATCAATATTCCGTTTTTTTTTAATGTTCATGGGAAACGACCACTAAGTGGGTGGAGTTATCACATGAGGAAGTGTAATTCTCTTTAGCGCACACCACAAAATTCCCATGTGGAATTGAAAATACTAGAAATTAGGGATTTACTGATGTCAATTTCAAGCTTGTGGCTCCCATTTACAAATCCATGTACAATTGTAAGTTGACTTTACAAGTGCAATTGGCTTGAGGGTGATTTCACTTATGGCACTGAAAAAATAACATACATTTACACTCACCAATAGATTCATTCGTTCGTAATAATATTCCACTATGGTGCACTAGGAAAGATTACATCAAATACGAGGGATGGGGACGGGTGCTGCAGAGCAGAGATACCTTTGAAACTGTGGCCAGACCCAGAACATCATAAGGTATGACCATAAACTTTCCAGAGTATCCACAAATACCTTCCCAACAAACCCACTTCCACCCTGGAAAAAGCTGTAGGTTTACGGAGTAAATCAATTACCCCCGTGGAGGAAAAAAAAGTGCGGTTGCACTAATGACAAGGGAGCTTATTTGAGCCCCTTGCGCCGTTGGCGCGTAACGCTTAATATGAAAATAAAAGTGGCGTGCCGTCCACGACGCAAGGGGCTTGTAAATAAGCCCCAGGGTATCTCCGCATATACCCCTGCACACTATATGCAATTACTCGCGCTGAAATGCTTTTACCTTTACATGACGTTAATACACACAAGAGAACTCCTAGAAACGTGTGACTCTTCTGGGCGTGCTGCAGCCTGCAGTATTCTGGGAAACCGTGGGAAATTCCTAACATTTGTAAATTTGGACCTACACGTAGTAGTAAACCGGTGGGTGCAAGTTTTCTCATTTTTAAAAGTCATACTGTGTTCCAAGCCAGTACTCCGAGGTGCAAACATGTTCGAGAATCAGACTGCAGTGCCCACTGGCTCGAGGTGACCGTGGATGCGAAGCCTGTTAGATTGGTGTTGCTGGAAATGTCAGAAGAGAGGGCGAACGAAGCAGAGCGCTGGATGTCCTCAGAAAACAGCTTCCTTCGGGAACGAATGACGCGAAAGCTTCGGCGGGTGTCACGCGCAGCTGTAAGATGAATCACAACCTCAGGTTATCACGACCTTCGCGGCGTGTCTGAGAACCAAAGCAATTCCATCACAGGTGAACCTGCCACCGGGCACCCGGGACGGAGTGCCATTGTCACACCAGGCAATCACTCCTCGCAGGCTCCAACAAGCAGCGGGGTATGATTAGCAAAGCCACCTGCATACCTCTCTCCAGGCTGAGAGAGCAAACAGTCACAGAGTAAGCAACTCACAGAAAGCTCTTCTGTGCTGGAGCCACACGTTATCTAGTGCTTGGGTGCATATTTACAAGGCGATGTCAAAGCACGCAGCTGCAGGCGCTCGAACATTTCCAAAACGCAGGAATGCGCCGTATTTACAACCATACACTGCACCTCTGTGTTTTCCCCAGCGCTGGTCCTAAAATGAGCTGCCCAGTGCCAACGCAGGCACCCTTGCATGCGTTGCATGGAATGATTGTTTATGTGCACCGTCCTGCACATAAACAATCAATAATGGCGATTTGCTTTCTGCAGCACACATAGTCGTCATTATATAATGATTCTTTATGTGCAGGAAAGGACACGTCCCTGCACATAAATAATCCTTAATGGTGTTTTGCTCTTTCTATGCGTGCTGCAGAATGCAACACACCTCCAAAAAACAAAAATGAGGGGAAATAAAAATATTTCTCATTGTTAAGCCATTCTAACGCCTGCTATTGCATGGTGTTCGTTTTTGGTGCTGTCTCAGGTTTACACATCCTTGTAAATCTGGGGTAGAATCAAAATGCAATAGGTGTTGTGATGGAATGCCCACAGCAACACCTATTGCACGCCCCTTTCATGCAAAGTGATGTGTGTAAAGGGGCCTTATTTACAAGGCGACGTTAAACCACTCAAAGTGGCTTAGCACCGCTTTGTAAATATGGAGAAGGGCATATCGCCACCGGAACGTCGCTGAAAGTGAGGTTCTGGTGGCGATATCCCCTTGTAAGTATACCCCTGGTTTTTAGGCTTTCGTTTTTAGGTCTGGAGTTAGCCATTACCTTTTGGTTTCACTAAAAGTATATGTATAATGTACTTATTTATAGGGGTTTTCAGTCAGTCCTATCGTCCCTTGGCCTGGGATCGTGCTGTATACATTTCTTTCCATCCACTATACCATAGAGCTCAGGGAAATACCTTCAGTCATTGCTAATTTCTCTGTGAGTGATGGCATTCTGCCTTTTCACAACGAGTACATTCATACACAAAGTAGTCTTCTTCAGTGCAAGCGACAGCTATGGCCCTGTGTCGTTTTTGAGACAAAAAAATATATTTTTGCTTGTAGGAAATAAAAAAAATTAGTTTGATGATGGCCCAGTACCGTCCCCAACAATAACATTTTATAAGACATAACACAACGAGCATTGACAGAGTAAAATATGGGTAGCAGCCAATTCCAGACCTATTGGATTTGCAATTAATTGTTTTCTCTTTGAAATCAGTGCGTAGTTTTATTGTTCTGGAAGGAGTGAAGAAAACAGAAGTTATAAAGAAAATATCGTACTTAAACTCAAGGGAGCAAATAAAAATATGCCAAAACGGGATCTTAATAAAGTTTACATTGTCTCCTGCGGGGCTGAGTTGATATCACAGGCAAAAAGGGCACTCAGTGTTTTTTTAACACTTTACTTGTGCTTCCAGCTTCAAAAGGTGATTAGTTCCTTCTTTTTTGGATTGATCAAACGGTAGTGCAACTTTGAGACTGTGAAAGCTGCCAGCGAAGATCTAGCCCTTTGTTTTATGTTGATATACTTAAAGTCTGTCTTGGATCAGGCCATCTTTGACATACGCCAGACCTTCCTGCTTTTGTTACCTTAACCATAATACCTAATCCTAACCAGTAACGGCTGCCTTTGAACGGTGGGGCGGGGGGTGAAAAGAAAAAAGAATATAAACTTACCAGTAAACACTGCTACCTCTCCTCTGTCCTCTTTTCTCGACGCTGGCAGCACGGAATGGAAGCAGCCAAGTTCCCAGACTCTTTCAGCCAATCACAACGCTTCTGTCACTATGACAGCAGCGCCATGATCGTTCCTAGCACTGAGTTTCAGCGTTCAGACAAGGGCTGGAAGGTTGTGCATGTTCTCCACCCAGGCTGTGCATTACAGCCCGGTGGAGAACATGCTAAATGCACAAGATGGTTTGGCCAGCCCAAGAGGGCCTCCCAAACTGTCATGCGCACTTAGAGAGTGCAAACTACTCTTCCCTCTGCCCTGGCTAACCCAGACCGCATAACCTGGCTCCGAGTCCGCACTGAAAAATAAAATGATAATAACGCCATTTTATTATCATTTTATTTTTAGTTTTTGCACTGTGGGAGACTCTCCTCCACCTTAGAGGAGGAGGCGCCGCTGATCCTAACCATAATCCAATGGATAGTGACATACGTCTACTGTGACCACCATAAGTCATTATGGACACTGTGTCCAGTCCTGAACCTTTCAGCTACAAATTATGGATTTCAGGTGTGCCAGTCTAATTAGTTCAGTGGAAGCAAAACAAGTCTACAAAAACCAGAATGCAGCAAGTTTTTACACAAAAGTCAAGGACTAGAAACTGTGTCCGGCATTACTTACATTGTGCATTCAGGAGACATTTTGTGTTCCTCCAGTCATTGAATTTCAGCCCAGCACTGGCAGTATGCACCACCAAGGTTAAGTATTAAAGATTGAAGGACTGGAAGATTCATAGAATACCTGTGCTTAGTTCTTTACCTTCCCCCTTCTTCTACACTACACTGTCTGATCACTCTGCAGTAATAGCAACACACTGAACTACCTGAAACACGATTTAGAAAGGGGGCTATGTGCTTGTCAGAAGGTGAGCATCTACAGAGAGGGCTGCTCACCATCTCCCTTTCTCCCTGCAAACACTTAAGGTAAACTACCACATCTTCACTCCCCAGCCCCTTCAGTGTCACCTGGAGAGGCGGCCCCTTCTTTGTTAGGGGGTGGCTGCGTGCATGCAAGGGCTGGTTGTCCTTCTGATGGTTGAATTATGGAGTGGAGAAGATTGCGGTGGGTGTTTTGAGGCTTAGAAGTAAAAAGGGCACATTTTGCGGCATCAGTTTTAGTTATTAAGGCATAAAGCTCTCAGTCTGAAGGTTGGGTGTTCGAGTCCTGGTGTGCTCATGGTCATTTTCTCTGAATACAAAGAGGTCAAGATGCAATGAGATAAATAGTAATAGTGTTAATATTAAGTAGTAGATGTAATAAGTGGTTATATCAAGCATAATGTGGACAATATCCCCTGAGCGAGGCAGAGTGCCGTTTCCTCTTGCAGTCCGAATAATGTGACTTCAGTGCTTTAAGTGGGATGCAAACTGTGGGGATCTCTAAATAGGGCGTGACCTATGTAATTAAGGGTGTGGCTTAAACACACAAACTACATTTCTGTGATTTCCATAGTGTGCCACCTGACCAGTATGTTGGTCCCTCTCTGAGCTTTCTGTTATTGCATCCATATATATAACACAACAACTGACATAGACTTAACACCAGCCAGGACTATATGCCTTATCAATGGTTGTAGCTGTTTAAGATAGAGGAGTACCAACAATGATTTTGCTGATAATGATCTTGAAAATGTTTCTGTTCTCAAATCGTGAGACTGTGAATTAAACCTCACTGCTGCCTGCGTAAGGGGAAGAAGTCTTCAGAGTGTCTCAGTCACTCTTGTTATGTTCACTCCATGTTAGATATGCATGCACTTTACTCTACATATCACATCCATCTGCATCTCACAGCTCATCTCTTTCCTCTTCAGCACCCTCTTTTCACACTCTCCTGAGTGCACTTCCTCACATCGCTTTCACTTCACCACCCAAACCCACCTCATCTACTGATCTGTAAAGACTGTATTTTACTCTGACCATGTCAATATTTTGACAACTGAATACTATTACTCACATCATGCACATTTGCACAGAATCACAATTGCAAGTGGAATACACGGCCATTGCTCTGGGCATTCTGCAGAGACCAAGGATTGGATGACCATGTATTCTTAACATGAAACACAAAAGTTTGCAAGTTCAGGCTGGACTGTTCTCGTGAGGAGCAGGGTCAAGACTTATTTGCATATGGCTGGATCAAAACAGAGGAGGCATGGTGAGCAAAAGAACGATGGGTTGGAGTGCTACCCAGCACTATTGCCAGCAGTTGAACTTATTGCAAACAGCCTCCCATCACCTTTTATGTGTTTCATGTATTCTAAATACCTTCATGATCCACTTGCAGGCACTGTCAGAAACTCACACTGTCTTCAACCACAATTCTAGATCTCAATTGTGGCCCGTTATAGAAACCAGGAGCTGTCAGAGTTCAAAGTATGCACTCTACAGGCGTAATATGTTACGAACGAAAAAATACAGAAACACGACATACTTGAAATATCTAACAACCGTAGGATGCAAAATTAAGTGAACATGTGAAATATAATCAGGAACTCATTTTAGCAAAATACTACCTCTTAGCGGCCTTAGACATTTTTGTCATTGGTGGCCAAGATTGAGACTCCATCACTTTATGCATTTACATTTGGTCACCATCCAGCCATGTAGGCTTATGCATAACTATACTGCTTCCCCAGTTAATCATATATAACCTCATCAAATGACATACACATATTTGATCCATTGGTTCTTTTACATTTCATTGACTATTTCAGTTAGCCAGTTAGCCAGGGACTTTCAAATTAATTTTGATTAAGCCCTCCATGACATATATAAGTTTAAATTCTTTTGATCTATGGGTCTTCACTTTGTTCATTCTCTCTGGTAAGTTAGCAACTTTCTTGCTGTTTCAGACTACCATATTATTTAGAAGTTTAATTTTCTTGCCATCACATAGTCTTGAGTTAATTAGCATCTTTTTCTTTATGCCATTCAGTCTATTGAGTTAACATTCTAGTCCTCCATATCTGGGCTATCACGTAGCCTTCCGTTTATTTACAGGTTGTTTCGCGTTCTGTCGTTCAGTTATTTCAGTCAATTGAGTTTACCTTCTAGTTTTTCATATCCGGGCTTATGTTTGGTGTTTCAAATTTCGTAAGATCTTGGCATCCTTTTAAAGAACACTCCCCTCTATCGATTCAGGTCTCGCCATTTTTAAGCGGAGGACTCCCATCAAAGTTAAGGCATTGCAACATGTCCATTGATTATGATACCATATCCCCGTCCATCTTTGGAGTCTCGCTCTTCATTCAGACACCTAATGCAGTTCATTGCTACTTTTTATCATAATTATTAAAGTCAGAGTTAATATATATTGAGCAGATAACCTTCTGTATACAAGGTCGTTCTATTAATTGGCAATTTATTCTTTCCTAAATACTGTACTATATACTATATATTTATACCACTCTTCAACTTCTGCTGTCTCAATGCCTCCACACAATACCTTAAATGTTTATCTAAGCCCACGTTGTTTATAGAAGTTACTGCTTTACATATAAATAAATAACCTATGAGCTACTGCTGGCTCATTGCCGCTACACAATATCCTCTATCTTTGCCTAAACCCACATTGTTAAAATGTCAATGGGTTTTCTCTTTTCCATTCCACGAGACCCTAAATATGCATCATTTATCGTTCGCCAGCAGTCGTATAGTTCATTTTTTGAGAAAATGTGGTTGCTTTAAACCTTTGTGTCTTGTCTTACTCTGGCCTACATAGCCGGTTAGCTTAATCATATGTCAACTAAACGTTATGCCACACAGCATATTTTCAATCCCTATTCCCAAGTTACTCACATCATTTTCTGTTGATGTGTGAGAATATGTGGCTGCAGAAAGCTGTTGTGTAAGTTTCTACTCTGGCCCACCTAGCTTGGTGACTTGTTCGAGATTAGGTGGTTGCCAAAAACGTTTGTGTAACTTTCCATTCTGGCCCACATAGTTTCTTGACTTGTTCATATGTTAGTTAGGTATCATGCCACATGGCACATCTTTAGCCCTTTTTTTAGGCTATTCACATCATCTTCTCTGGATTTTAGGGCACTAGTGAGCGTATGTTGTCCTACCATATAGATTTGCTTTTGATTCTACATCTTTTCTGTCAATTATAATCAGTTGTAGTTACCCTCTGCACTTTATAGTTTATTCACTGACGTATAACTCCTCCTTGTTTCTTTTAATTTTAATTCAGATTTGGGAGTGATGTATGTTACCCTCATGTCTTAAAACTAACAAGAAGCGGTATAACCTATACCATATTTTTCTCGTCCCTTTGAGGAAAGCAATAGGAGAAACAGATTTCATCTTAATTTGGTCTCAATATCCTGTCTATTACAACCTTCTGATGACATAAGGGACCTATTGACCAATCTCCATGGCTGTCTATACGGGACAGTTTTTATTAATTATTCTTTAATTAAGCACATCTATTCATGGTTTTTACTCAGATTCACCTGCCAAAAAATTCATTTAGAATTTATCGCCATCTTCCTTGATGTCCTCAATATTCCGCTATATATCCCAGAGGAAGTAATCAAGGTATTACTAGATTTCACTTATCAGATTCTAGCAATAGGATACAGATGCAAGATGCATTTTTGTTGGGTGTTCTTTTAACATCTATGTATCCCCCTAGTGGCCCGTTCTTGTTCCACCGATTTCGCCACTTTACTGTGACTCACACACACAGCTACATTTCTCCATTGGTATGCAGCATTTTGATAAGAGATTGCATTATACTAAGTTTCCGTCTCAAATAGAAAGTGGCAAACTACCCATCCTGCGTGGGAACACATTTGGGTTTATATCTTTGACTCTTCTTTAATCACGGTTATTATTATGCACTATGTTTTGTGAAGGATTCCACTCACGGTATAATCTCCCCCTTTTATTGTTCCTTCCTTCTCTCAAGTTCGACTTATTAAACAGTTTGTAGGCTTAGTGTATGCATTATCTGTTTTTAAGTATGTTACATTTGTGAATTTCCTGATGAAGGCACATCGGTTGCCCAAACGGACATAGATTTGATCCTATGAAGATTCATCCATGATCACAGTCACTTAATTGTCTCTCATATTGTATACACCTATTAAGATATTCTATGATGCATTGTATATATGGAAAAATTAATCCTGCCAACCATCAGATGTGATCCTATCAGAAAAAATGCCTTTATTATTGTAATAGTTGTATCTAAACAATCAAATAGGGTGAACAACCTTTACAACGCAACTTTTACACCGCACTACCATTACAACGAAACTATTACAACGCGAAATCTGTTACAACGCATGCCATTACAACGCATGCTATTACAACGAAATGCACTAGATGGCGTGCTAACATTAGAAATAGTGTAGTTTTACTATCCAAACACCTTCCCTACTGCAACGTGGACTGGAGTTAGAATAGTAAATTATACATTTCTAATGTCAGCACTCCATCTAGTGTACGTCGTTGTAAAAGCATGCGTTGTAAAGGCTGGCGTTGTAACAGATCTTGCGGTGTAAAAAATGCGTTGTAACGGCATGCGGTGTAAAAGCATGCGTTGTAACGTCATACATCCATCAAATAGTATCAAACTAATTCTGTATTTTTGAACTTTTGTTATTCATGCCTTGATCATGGTATATTCAGCCAGAGAAGAGGCAATTAAGTTCTGAATGATTTTGTTTTTAACTTGTCATGTACATGTACAGCCACTGTATATCATTGATTTAACGATTTTTTATAACATAACCGAATATTTTTGTTCTGTTTCTATGTGTACTCATGGCCTTCTTAGTAATGACTTCGCAATTATTTAATTCAATGCTAAGTAAATCATTTTGTTGCCTAGGGATTTGTATGTACAATTGTGAAAACCTGTCTCATGCAGCCACTTAAGCCTTGCATCATCCAAAACTGCACTGAGCGTGCTCTCAGTGCTGTTATTCACTCTAAAGCCCACCTGGAAGGGAATTGAGCAAGTTATTATCCTCCAAGAAGGTAGATACCTGGCAGTCAACCAAGATTTCAAATACTTTATCCATAAATGGCAGCAAGGAAACGGGATGATAATTTGATAATGTGGATGCATCAAGGCCAGCTTTTTCAGCTAGTAGGAGAATGAATGCATACTTCCACATATCTGGGTGTGTTGCTGTTTTTAGCAAAGCATTAAAAATATGAGTCAATAATGCACTCAAGATCAATGAAAACCGCGAGAAAATAAAATGCAGACAATGATCCAATGGGAATCAGATTTTATTTCTGCCAAGATTTTTAACACCTGTTCTAAAGACACACAGGTGAAGTCTCCAAAAGATGAATAGGCTTTGGGATGCGAGCCCTGCAAATTGCAGCGGCCATTCAACCGTGGGGGTTGGGAATTGAAAGAGGAATAGATTTTCTCTATCTTATCAATAAAATAACCAGCAAGGGACTTGCAATGATGATGTGAGGGAATGATTGTTTGAGACAGGCTGTTGGGCTTTGATAGTTCCTTCAGTATTTTGAATAGCTCCTTTGAGGAAACGCTGTTATTATTTATTCTTTTAATGAAGTAATTTAATTTGCTTTTTTAATCTGTTAATAGAAATCATTTAGGTGCCGATTCCGATCCGTTAAGAAAAAATTCCGTACGAATCGTATCCGTATTTTTTCCGTACGAATCGTACAAGTCATGTCCGACCCGTGAAGTATGATTCGTATGGGAAAAAGTACATACGGATCGGCCTGATCCGTACGAATCGTAGCGGGAAAAGTTGTACGAGACGTACCCGGACACTTTTCCGTACGATTCGTAAAAATACAGTCCGAGCGTACAAGTACGATCCGGACCGGCTATTCGATTTACGAATCGTACGGAAAACGTCCCGTACACGGGGAATGACTCTACCCGCTACGAAGCGAAGTTTGTACGACTCATAGCCCGGGAAAAGTTGTTCCCGGGGTACGAGTCGTACAGGCCCCCCCACCCCACCCGCGTATGGACGCACCATACCCCCGTATGTACGCACCATACCCCCCGTATGTATGCACCGTACCCCACCCGTGTATGTATGCACCGTACCCCACCCGTATGTATGCACCGTACCCCCGTATGTACGCACCGTACCCCACCCGTGTATGTACGCACCGTACCCCACCCGCGTATGTACGCACCGTACCCCACCCGTATGTACGCACCATACCCCACCCGCGTATGTACGCACCGTACCCCACCCGCGTATGTACGCCCCGTACCCCACCCGTATGTACGCACCATACCCCACCTGCGTATGTACGCACCGTACCCCCAGCGCGTACGCATTGGGGGTACGGTGCGTACATACGCGGGTGGGGTACTGTGCGTACATACGGGTGGGGTACGGTGCGTACATACGGGTGGGGTACGGTGCGTATATACGCGGATGGGGTACGGTGTGTACATACGGGGGTGGTACAGTGCATACGTACGGGGGTACGGTGCGTACATACGGGTGGGGTACGGTGCGTACATATGGGTGGACAATGGTACCTTCTAATAGCCTTAGATCTTTTAGAGTTACATTGAAAGCAAGCCATTCTCCCTCATCCACCAAACAACTGCCTTCTAAAGAGCACGTATTGATGTCCCTAAAAACTAGGGCTGCGCCGCTTCCTTGGCAGCCTGCCCTATCACATCTTAGAATCTTGTACTTATGGGGTAGAGAGATGGCAATGTCAGGCATGGCAGATATATTGAGCCAGGTTTGGGTAATAAACACTACCACTGGCATTTCATCTCTAATCCGATACCAAATTTGAGTGTTTGAGAAGTGAATGGGAATTAAAGTATAAACATTTCAATACATGCTCATTGGCGTTATTAGTGATCCTGAGGGAAGTCCAAGGATATATGTCAATACTAATAGTCTCCCACCTACAGTTATGGCATGAACACAGGCCTTCAATTAAGCTTGGTGACCCCCCTAGCGCAGCAGTTTTAATCATGTCCTACTGCTTTATTTATTTCAGTAGGAATTTCTGCACGTATGACAATCTTTCCTTTATTTCTGGGGGAAGACTGGCAGACTGTCTGGTGTCTTTCAGGCGCTAATGGGTGCAGTAGGGCTTGGCTATGAAGGGCATTCGGTGCGTGCACTGCACAGCCATGCATCGCCCTCTATTTATGCTTCCCAAACATAAAAGACTAGACTGCCTCCCTGAAAAAGGTGGGCCTCGATGCATGGCTCAAGCTACCACCGTCATGTGTAATGCGGTGTCGGTAGACTCAGAAAGCAGGTCTGCAAAATATAAGCACAACAATATATTATTGAAAACAAAATAGACTTTGTTTTCGTTAGCAGCAAATGTTTGTTTTAAAAAGTATTAAAAAACCATTTCAGTTCAAAGCACGTGTACTAAAATGGAACTTTATAGCAGCAAAAGGATTTGGTACAATACCATGTAAATAAATGGTATTTTTTAACTTGCGCCTCCGCATAAGATGCAAAATGCCAAAAACAAAATGAAGATCAGCCTAGTTAACTTCTAAAAATCATAGGGATTACTGCCATGCATCGCCCTCTCATTTATGCTCCCTCAGACACAAGAAGACTACACTAGTCTAAGAAGACTTCTCACACATGCAGCCTATTTTGTGAATGCCTAGTGGCTGAGAATACCTGTTTGGAACGCCTTTTATGTGTGCCACAGGGAACATCTAATATGGTGGTACATGAAGAACTGGGGGTGCCCTACCTTTCTGATTTGTTGGCTCTTCGTTCCTTAACATTATGGATGAAGATCTGGTTGAACGAAGGACTGTCTTTAAGCAAACTGATTGTGAAGGAGTGCAGGGCCCTTGACCATGCTCACCGCCTTCTGTGGCTTAATTATATAAAGAGAGGTTTTGAAAGACTGGGAAGAGCGGACTTGTTTACTAGCCCAGACATAGTGACTAAGAAACTCCTGGGCTGGGTGCGGCAGACTTTTTATAAACAGAGGATACTAGGCAGAGAAGAGTGCGAACTGAGGAAACCTAGTGTCCGTAAATGTATTATTCTGAAAACTGTACAATCGACTGAGTCACACGTTTTAGGGCCTCTCAGTACCTCTGAGCATTTCTTACTGACCAGGTTTTGCTTTGGTCTCTTCCACCTGTTATTGGCACAGCCACGTGGGTGTAGTAGAGGTCAGATTTTAGAGTCCTGTGGTTACGATTGTATGTCTCCACAGGACTTGCTTCGTTTTTTAATGTTCTGTATGTAATATGTGACTCCCCGGAAAATGTTTATTATACCCATTTTAAAAAGATCGAAGTTTAAGTAGGTGGGACCAGCTTCTACTTATTTACAATTGTTGTCTGGTGATAATGTCATTTTTGTTCTTAATTTTTTTAAATCAGCTGTGAGGCTTAGAGCATGTGTGACTAACTGATAGTGCTTTTTTAAAATGACGGTATAGTGCCTTATTAGGCACGTTGGTGATACACCCAGATTAGTCAGGGATTTTGTGCTTAATTTTCTTTTCTGCTTCCCTGTTTTAATGTTTTATGTATATGCATTTTATAAAATATTTTTATGTATTGGATGAGATTTTAAAGCTAGACTTGTTATTAATGTGATTTTTGCATGAATAATTTGTGTCAGATTATATTCAACACTATGTACGGTTTTAGAATACTTTTATGGTTTTATACAGAAACCGAATAAAGTACATTTGATTGATTGATTGATCGCCTAGATTTACTTTGAGAATTAGCACGTGCAAAACAAATCACGTTTTTTCAATCTACTTAAAAATAAATTGTAGTATACGTTCTGTGCGTGCTCACAGCCTTCGTCATACTTATTATATTCGTTATTTGAATTGTCTGTTACTCCTGTGAGCTCCCCCTGGAAGCTGCAGGGGATGTACACGGAATAAACATAGTGCTTATTCACTCACCTGTGTCCGAGTGATCACTACAAATTTTGCAACGATCTGTACATCCCCATCCACGTGTGCATCATCCTTCAATCTGGCTGTTCTGCGTATCCTCCTACATTTTGTGGCAGTTGTGTCTTCTTTCAACTCCACCTCCAGAGGTTACATCAACCCAGTTTTGGGCTGTTGCTGGATAGCTGTCGTCCTTCCACGAAGCCTGTGTTGGTTCGTGAGCTGGTATATATACGCCTACTAGTGGTCGGTATCACTGAGGCGGATGAGTACCTCTCTTCTTTGTGGCTGCATCTCTTCTGATGACGTGGGACGTTGTTGTCATCATGCACAGTGTGGACTACCTCCGCGTTACACTAGCATACCACGGAGTGGTGTTTGCCTTTCAATCACCGGAAGCAACGTTCTGCCTGCCCATTGGTTCATCGAGTGTAAGGTTTTTTTTGCAACTGTTTTCCTCATTTGCAGCTGAGTCTATGGGTATTATAGCTGCATGAGGGAACCAGCAACGGTGTCTGTGGTGCTGTGCAAGCAAGAGGATTACGTGCTAACAGCGCAATGACACATCAGGTGTTTCAGGAAGATTTCCGGTCAGCAGGTGTTTCCAGAAGATTTCCGGTCTCTTCTGCTGTGCACTCTGTGTCACTGTTTTTCAATTGTGTAGGTACATTTCGGCATGCTGTGACATTTTGTGACAGTTTAAATCTGTCCTGAATTTTGTACTTAAACCCATCCAGCATATTTTGTTATGTTCGAGTCTATGAATGTGACTGCTGTGAACATACTTGTTGGTGTTTTTTTTAAATATACCATTTATATACACATCAGTATTATACTACCTTTTCGCAGCATTTGGTTGATATACTTTGTGTGTGAGGTACTGTGTGTGAGATACTGTTTCTTTACAGTATTTATGGACATTATGCAGAGTGTGCAACCTCCACCCCCATTTTTGCAGCTTCCAGGAGACCCACCAGTCAGGCAGAAAGTATGGTACAGAGCTTTTACAAAGTATTTAGGTGCAGTGGGAGGGACTCGGTTTAGTGCTGAACAGATTTATTCTTGAACATAATTTGGGATTTGAGGGTCAAGCTGTTCTTGAACACTTGCCTTTATTGGAATACAGTGATGGTGAGAAAGCATTAGACGAATTTGAGGAGGCCGTAGCCAGATTAGAAAAACAATTTGATTTGGAAGGAAGTTTAGTGGTGGCTAGACACAAGTTTTTTACGAGAGAACAAGAATCTGACGAAAGTATAGTCTCATATGTTGCAGCACTAGGTATCCTGGCATCAGAATGTGAGTTTGAAAATGTTACCACTCAATTGATACGAGACCAAATAGTGGTACGATGTACGGACAAAAAGGTCCAGGAGAAACTCCTCACATTAAAGAACCCATCATTACAGGAAACCATCAGTATAGTCAAAAGTCTAGAGCTTTCTCAAAAAGCATCTAGAGAGTTAGTTAAAACTGACAAGTTGGGCATAGCAGTAATTAAGGACCACAAAGATTCTGGTGAAAAACAAAGTAGTGATTCAAGGAACAGTAAACATCCCGTCATTGCTAAAATTGAAAGGAAAAATATTGTCCAGAAAAATTTGTGTGCAAAATGTGGTTTTCCGTCTCATTTGCCCAATAGCTGTATTTGTCCTGCCAGGAATGCGACTTGTTGCAAAGGACATTATGCTAAAGTGTGTATGCCTAAAGACGAGTTAAACATTGTGTATGTGGACAATGCTAAAAGTTATACATCTGGGGAGTTTGTGAATTCTATGAATGATTTGATTATAGTAGTTAGGCACGAATCTGATGGATGTGTTGACCCTTATGTTGGTAGCATTGTGGATGGTAAATCATTGAGACTTTTGGTGGATTCAGGAGCACGCATGACAATGATTACTGAGGAACTGTTTGTGCAAAAGTGGAAAAAAAAACCCTCCTGATATAAACTCAGTTTTTTACAAGGGCAGAAGAATAGAACTTAGTGGTTTCTTTGAAACAAGATTAATGTTCAAAAACCGTTGTATTCAAGGGAAAATTTATGTGGCAAAAAAAGGTCTCAGCATTTTAGTTTGGTACCATCAAGGACTTTTTGGTGAGGGTGTTCAACCACATGTAGGGTTAGTGAAGGCAATTGTCAAAGATCCTGTACCCATGCCTAAGGAGCAAGTGTAATCTTTTTTTAGGTGTGTGTGAATGTTATGCAAAATGTATTTCCAATTTTGTAGCCAAGACAGCACACTTGAGAGATTTATTGAAACAAAAGCGGTGTTTGTCTGGAGTAATGATTGTCAGGTGGAGTTTAATCATATAAAGGAAGAAATGCTCAAGAGAAACATTCTTACACTGTTTGATATTTTGAAAAAATGTACGGTTTCTGTGGATTCCAGCCTTGAAGGGTTGGTTGGCATGATCACTCAAACCAGTCATGGGAAAGAATGTACTACTGGTTTTGCTTCACATGCTTTACGCCCAAGTGAAAGAACTACTCTGTTATTGAGAGGGAGCTTCTGGCCTGCTCTTTGCAGAGAGGTTTAAATGCTTTCTATGGGGTAGATCATTTCAATTGTTGACTGATCATAAGCCCTTAATTCCCATTTTAAATGGTCATGTAGTTAAAGACCACACTCCACGTATAGCCAGGCTCAGTTCTAAATTGTTACAATATAGTTTCATGGTAGAGCATATTCCAGGTGGGAAAAACAGTGGAAGATTCTTCTCTGCCTGATGAGGATGATGAGTGTTTGATTGCTGCGGTGAATGCGAGCAGTGTCAGTGTTTTTTTTTTAAATCCAATGGTTTGAATGTTTGCAATCAGACAAAGTGCTTTATGCTGTCAAAGAGCACATCATTAGTGGGTGGCCTAGGGAGAACAATGTGAGTCCTGAACTTCAGCCTTTTGCAAAAATTTCTGATAAATTTTCTGTTGAAGGTGGCGGAATGATCATGCGTGGGGAGAGATTTATACCTCCCAAAAATTTGAGGTCTTGTATCATTGAGTCAGGACATGATGGTCATCTTGGACAGACAAGTACCAAAAGTAAAATCCACCACATTTATTGGTGGCCTTCAATGGATCGTCTAATTGACGAAATCATCAGAGGATGTGTGACATGTTGTACAAGAGACAAAATAATTTAAGTCTATATCCCTCCGTGTCAGGTGGCCGAGCTGCCTATGGGACCGTGGACGAAGCTGGCAGTGGACTTCATAGGCCCCTTTCATGTCCTTCCAAACAAATACAAATACGCTGTGGTAGTCGCTGATTACTATAGTAAGCGATGGGAGGTTCAATTCATGTCTGATCCAAATACTGCTGGTGTAATTAATTTATTTCAGTCGTTATTTGCATGAGAAGGTTTCCCTAAGGAAACTATAACAGACAATGGTGTTCAATTTACCCCAAAAGAAATGGTGGCATTTTTGCAACAGTCTAACATTTTACATTGCAAGTTAGCCCTTTATCATCCTCAAGCCAATGGTTTTGTTGAGTGTATGAAAAGGGTGTTGGTGGAATGCATACAATGGGCAGTGAGCAACAGACTAGAGGTTAAAAAAGCTGTGCATAGCATGCTGTGGGTGCATCACACCACCCCAACGAAATCACTAACAAAAGCCCTTTTGAACTGTTGAGAGAGAAAGTGGCCAGTTTTGACATGTGCCCCGCATGGATGAAAAAGTGGGGTCTACAAATTGTACCCATGGGCGTTAGTGATCAAAAGAAGGTAAACACTTCTGTTTTCTCCAATGTTAAAGGGGCCAATGAGGGTGCCATTGAAAACAAAGGAAATATGACCAGAGTATGTGTGGGTGATTGGATTAGGATCAAACTTCCTCACAAAGTTGCCAAAGGGTTATCTAAGTTTGGTCCTCCAACTAAAGAAGATGCTGTGTCTCGTTTTGCTGTAAGAGTGGATGGAAAGAGTTGGTGAAATATTTCTAGAGTTTATATGATCTCTAAACATATAGTATGCATAATGAATTTTCCTGGTGATGCTGAATATGACAAGAGATGTTTGGTATGTGATTACTCTGTTGACATCCCAGTTCCTCAAAATGTTTCTCAACTTAACACGTCTCTCAGAGCTAGTGAGAGGGAGGTGTTGGTCAGGTCTCCTACGGAGCTTAGGAAGGAGCCACGCAAAAGTGGTAGGAGAGTTAATGCGCCGAACTGGTACGGTTGGTAGTACACTCTTAATGTTTATGTTTTTTCTTGTGATTTTACAGGTACTCTGTTCTCTTCTCTTTCCATTCTTTCCTCCATTCTTTCCTCCTTGTTTTCTTTGTTGTTTTTCTAGCACACCTTGTAGCTCTGTTTTTTTATTGTTCTACATTTTTACTCTTTCTTTCCAGGTTCTTTTCCTTTCTTCATTAAAGGATTGAAATGTTGTGGTATGCGTTCTGTGCGTGTGCATAGCCTTTGTAATACTTATGGAATGCTTGGTATTTGAATTGTCAGTAACTCCTGTGAGCTCTCGCTGGAAGCTGCACGGGATGTACATGGAATAAACGCAGTGCTTATTCACTCACCTGTGTCTGAGTGATCACTACATAAACATTGGTAAAGTAAGTCCATAATAGATTTTCCTTTAAAAATTAAAAAATATCATTGCAACAGCTATTGACCAACACATTTTATTCTTCAGTTTTATGATTACAAATACATCAGATTTTACCATTTACAAAAATAGATATTTCCAATTTAAAAAAAAAACAGAATGATGAATATAGCAATGTTTAAATCATGTTGCATTAGAAGACGACATCCTAATATGATGTTCTGTATTAGAAACCAAAGAGGCCACAGGGGAAATTCAGATTGCACTGCATAAAGGGACTTTCACTTGCGGCAAGCAATCGCCATATTCTGACTCAACTAAGCTGGTGGATGCTGTGTACAAGGTTTCAGGTTGGAAAGAGACCCCCAAATGCACTGTGTTCTCAGGATTGTATCCATTGTATAAATCATGCTGAGGAGCTGTCCCTTGCTTGTGTCTTTCTTGAGTGATATATGTTTATTAATGTATCAAGGCTTGTCACTAACACCACAGCATTGTTTTGGGTCAAAGTATGTGTCATCCATCTAACAATTTACTGCAGAGTTCAATATCCCTTAATTAAGTAGGAAACACCTCATTAAGTAACTGAAAGTAGGAAACACTAGGATATGAGAACACCTCGTCTTCACAATCCGTATACTTAAGTTGCCCCTAGCATGATGGGAGTTTAGCCAGACTGACTACGGTAAAGGTTTGGGAAATATAGGACGTAGTTCTCCATATCTAACCACCTTATATATCAGAGGGCAATCTAAATCTTTTTGCCACATTAACAAACCCCTGCAAAGGGTAGGTTCCTCATAATTAAGGACCTATTTTCCAACCCACAAGGTATGGAAGGGAGGTGCTGGTGGTCCAGAAGGATGGTAAAATTAAAAATCCTCCTCCTTGGTGTAGAAAAAGCCCTGGTGCTTCCTCCAACATTATTTACATCTATTGTGTGCAATTAAGGAAATCTGGGTATTATCTCACTCACCCAGTGTGAATTTTGGCTGGTGCACCATTGCTTGCCCACCCGATAATTGGAATCCAGTCTTTTCCCTTTTTGAGACCACATCAGTTAGAGCATTACACAGTCCTTCAACTGCCCTTTGAGTGGCCACTTTGCAGCTGATAATGACAAGCTTTCCTTTACAGCTAGCTGCTCTTTCCAGTCACTAAAGTTCGGGTCGGACTGTCCTTTCTGCTGCTTTGAAGTGATGTTCTGCAGCATGGAGCACCAGCAGCCACAGGCGTGCACATGTTTCAGAAAAGACTTTCCCAGGTGTCCTGTCTCCATTCGAGTTTGCAGGCATGCATGAGAAGTTTCTAACCTGTCCCTGTTGTGTTATACATGTCCTGTACTCCTAAATTACAGGCAGGTCTGTCACCTCTCTGTACAGATTAGAGCTGTTTTGATTTGTATTCCCTATAAATACAATGGAAACAAATAAATCACAAACTCCAGCATACGTATTGATGTAGGATGAAAAAACCAAGACAGGCTGAAAGTCACCCTGAGCACGAGTCACAAGTATATACACCAAGGTTTACTGTGCACCCAAAGGGTCTGCTTCCTGTGCCTGGCTGCCTACACCCTGCAGACCAGCTGCACTTTTAGCACATCTACTCTGCAATCCTCATTTCAACCACCCAAACCTGAGGAAAGTGAGCTTGAGGTAGCAATGCCCGCAATTTATACATAAATACAGAACACATGAAAGTAGAATGAGAAGTTCAAAATTATTTAAAGTCTTAAATATTTTTGTGTATGTATACATGTCATCTAAATATAAGTTTCCAATAAGATAAAATGTAACCTTTGGTAACCCAGTGAAACATATTTCAGTAGAAACACTGCACACCTGAATTAAAATGTATATTGCTAAATAAGAACATAATGGACTGTTTACACAAAAAATCATAAGAGATTCAATATTGTTACTTGAATATCACATAAAGAATTATATTGTAATCACTGAACTATTGCTCTCATTTACAGTATTAAAAGGGCAGGGAGTTATTGATCCAAACAATTATGATGGGATTGGCAGCCCTACCTGAAATTCCACATAGTTTCATTATACTTCACAACTAAGTAAGCTTTAAACTGTTTTTTGCTTGCACATATTGTCTGTATCACATCAATTCCTGTATCTGTTTTCGCAATTTTCAAAATTAAATAACAAGGTTGCGATTAATTTCTTACTTGAACTCTAACTTTTTTTTTATGTGTGCTTTTTGCTATGGATTTTACTATGTTTTTTATGGTTGTGGAATCTAGGACCACATGCACTAATATTTTACTCACAAAAAGCAGTCGCAAATTGTGTACCGAGTTTGTGTGAATGAAATCAGATTTTCTGTACCGGCCTATGTACTAATATTTTAAAATAAGGATTCGGAGTGGGTCATAATTCAACATCTTATTAATATGCATGGCGTTGTTTGCAAATTGCACCCTACCCCGACTGGAGGACATATTTTCTTTTTTTCACGGAGTTTTATATAGCGCGAACTAGACACGGTATCGGGTATCTGAGTGCTTTACATAGCACCAGTTGCGTTACATGAGGACACATTCATCATTTTTGTTAGGCACGGGGAGATTAAGTGATTTGCCCACAATCACAGGATAGTCAGTGTCATTGCCAGACTCGAATCCGGTTCCCCAGAACCGAGGTTGACCACCTTACCCGTTAGGCCAACTCCTTTCCCCATTGACATTAAGAGGAGGTGACCTGCTACATGCCTGTGATTGCTTTTCCATTTTTTAAAATACACCACTTTCCCTAAAAAGAAAATTTAGCTGCATTAAAATGAATGGTATTATTTTTTTTAAGTTTAAGAGTTTGCAGTATTCTTCTGGAACACTACCTACTCCCCCAAAACGTTTTTCCAACATTCACAAAAGGGAAGCAATCGCAAGAGAACCACTTGCCCCTTGCGAATGGGTTACCACTTCCTTTGAGACATCTGTAACTTTTCAATTGTTTGTGACCCGAATTGTGGTCATTGCATACTGAATTGCAGTTTGAAAGGAACACACAAAAAATTATCCTTTCAAATTCCATTTCAGCATCCATTTTGTGACTCTGTAACCTCTACAGGGATTGCGACCACCAAATTGCTTTTTGTTATGTATTAAACCCATTTTGCAATCGGTCATTTTGTGAGTTGCAGAGTTTGTGAATGTAAATTGGCTCAGTACAGCTAGCCAGTTATGTCTACTTACTGAAACTCTTCACTTTGTTTCTCCCTATTCTCATCTAGTTAATTACAGCATTCAAGGGACGATCCAACGAAGAGATAGAAACAGTTCAATTTACCAGGTGCCCGACTAACAATGAGCATTCTAGAATGTTGCCTTGTTTGAGGACCCCTTCTTGGGTTTCGAGACATATGGTGAAATCATTCACTCAACGTTCCAAGTAGTAGTAACACTACTTCATCCTCTTCCTAGCCCTTCCTTCATTGATGACATATCAGAGTGGAAAGGCCTCATCTCACCCCTCTCTTTAAATAAAAACATGCATCCCCACACTCTTGAAATCCCTCAAGTGAAATCAAATGTAATCCCACACGCTGAAGGGAGAACCTGGGAATGTAATGTAATCCTCCTGTTCCCACCTATCTTCTGAGATATTGGGACACTTTGGTGGAGGGCGCAGCCCTAGGGAGTGCCCTCAATATGACGGGATAGAGGGATTATCGCTTTTAGCAGCGACACGACCCAACTTGTAACGGATCCTCCTGGGGCTTTACTCAAGCAGTACCAGATCTCCAATCACCTTGTATTTCACTAAGTAGTAGCTCCCTCTCCACTGGCCGGATGCCACAGGAAGCAAGCCACAACCCCTTATCCTAGAAATTCTAGAACAGACATATTAGAACCACACAGCAAGGTAACACAACAACACTCATAAAGACTGGACTGCATTTCCGGCAAAGAGGTCCTGCCATGCTGTGGTCTGACTGCACAGTGTTAGAGAAGTTGTTCTCCAGAAGATATTACCCTAACCTACCTAGTTCAAGGCAACATGTGAAGCAGTAGTATGACACATAACATATATATAGACAATGACACTCACAGGCGTGTCTCTTTCCTGTCTCTGCCGGTACTTCTTCGCCTGTGTGAACATATAGCAAGCAATCTGCAGAACAAATAAACTTTGAAAGAATTGACGTATGCCATCAGAGCTGAGCACGTGGAAAAAAAACACTCATTTGGCACTCACTTGGCATACCGAAACACCTGATGAAAATCACCCCTGTCTGTTAGGCAAAGGGCCAGAGGAACATTATTTAGGATTCAGGCAGAATGTAAAATGGTGCCCCATGTGAATTTGAAACCATCATCATGGCCTCCCAGGGATAAAAAATAGATGAAAAAACTAGTCTTTGCAGAGTAATTTCTGATAAATGTGCATTGTAGTTGGTATTCTGTTTTAAAGCCAAGAAGCCACCATCCATACATGGATAAGCAATAACCTCTAATAGCACAGCATCTAAATACAGTGCAACACCATCCTAGAAATGAACAACTGGGTCTAAGCTCACCCAGGGCCAAGCTGCAAGAAGTCCATATCCTGGGTCATTGTGGAACGAGTGGGACCAGCCGTGCCCAAGAAAATGCCATGATTCCTGTCCCAGTGCAAGAGGGCAGCACACATAAACTTCAATCATATGGTAGGACAGAAAAGCAGAAGCCTGGAGTGCCTTCGCAGCTTTTGAGCGCTGAGACGCTTCGGAGCGCTTTACAATGCCTTTGATTGATAGAGAATCCTACACGAGATAAGCAATTAGATTGCTACTTTTTACGAACTGAACAAGATAAACTGTGAATCTGATATAAAGACTAAGGGGCATATTATCAAGCACTGCGTTAAAATAATCGCCGCTTTAGAATTCCCATAGAAGCCCATGTTGACACCAGAACATGGGCTTCTATTGGAATTCTCTGCAGCATATTATCAAGCCCATTATCGCCGCTTTAGCTGAAGTTTTCTGCCGCTAAAGCGGCGGTAATTTTAACGCCGTTCCTTGATAATATGCCCCTAATGTCCTTGGGGTTCAAGGGAGGGTTATATGAGCCAAAGAAAGTCTCAATAATCGGAACTGATCATTTGAAGACGGAATCCTCAATATTTGCAATTAACAAAACGTATTCCTGTCGAATCCCAGACCTGTGAGTCAGGCACACCGGTCATTATTACCAGTGTCTTTGATTGGTATTATTTTGGCTCAATTCTCCTTTCTGTCTTTCCAGGCTCGTCCCCTGAAGACTTTGAGAGATGCAGTAATGCATGTGAGATGGAAGTCGGCAGAACTGCTTGGCAACACTTAGAGCACTCCTGTGCTGTCTCCAAACCAGAAAAACAATGGAAGTCAAGAAAGAACAGTTACGTTTGCCAATAGCCCTGTGTGTGATAAATGCAGGCTATTTCACCGCTGCATTTATTTTCATTTATGTTGGCTCCTCTTTGACATCTTTGCAGGTTTTAGGTCTCTCGGTTTTTTACAGTGCTTTTCTTTTCACCATTCTTTGCCTGGACCTGCCCCCATGTTTTATCCAGGCTCCAGGGAAGCCTCTAGATCTAAAGAATTGTTGAATGGGGGAGCTCAAGACATAATAATCATATGCAAGTCAACACCACTGAGCACCAAATTAGTCAACAAAGTGCATTTTACTTTCTAAATAACAGGGAAACGGTGGTCCCACTAATGACCCAAAGGTTACCATCACCACTTGGCACCCAAATAGACTTGGCAGAAAACTCCTGACAACAAGCTTTGCACTTTGGAACCAGCTACCCAGGGCTTGCACGAATGCCTCCATGCTAAATAACCTAAAGATGAAACTGAAAAGGTATTTCTTAAACAGCCAACCTGGCCCAGCTGAACCACCCTAGTCTTTTACGCCTCCTTGTAAACCCATCAGTTTCACCCCTCTCTCTTCTGACGTTTGCTCCTACACCCCTCTCTATTTGTTCCCACTTCCCTCTCTTTCCCAGCCTTGCTCTGATTTTATTTTTTAAAAATTCATTTCTGCATTGTGCAAACTGTGCTTCTCTTGTGGTAGGTTTTTTATAATTTCACAAATGAAATACACATTTTGAAATTATTGATGTAAGAGGTTTATCTGGGCCTGAAAATGGCGCTAATTCTGTACTTTATCAGATTGGAGGGCAAGCGCGTGCGACCTACGCCTGAACAAGGCAGAAATGAAGACCTGCCTGAGGACAGAGACCAATCTTATGTAGGGTGTGCACAACTGCAAGTGTATTTGCAGTTTTTGCAAAGTTCTCAGTGACTCTTTACAAAGATCGTAGATATTTAATCTTTGCCATTTACACAGGAAAATGAGAGCATTTGCGGCAATGTGTGCCACAGGTATCCTTACTCAACACGATCAGTGTAGTTCTGAATAGGACATACAGTTTGCTTTCGAGCTGCACAGTGACTGTGCATATGAAAGTTCTGTACTAGGTACGCTAGCAGAATGTTTGAGCTTTGCCACTGTGCATAGATAAGCTTTAACAAGATTCTGGTTTCCAGATTGGCTGGTTAGGCTGAGAGTGGAACTGATCTTGCTATACAATGAAGCTAATCTTGCAGTACAAATAGACCTAAATAATTTCCTTGGTTGAAGCTAAAGGTAAAACATGGAACTTGGCAACCTCAGTACTCTGCATGCGCCATACATGAGTAACTTCATAAATACTTGCTGGTGAAAAAAAGTTCACACCCCTAAGGAATATGTTTTATCAAAAGTCACTGGGTTTCGAGAAAAAACATTTTCTACATCAAGAATCCACAACCATCGACAACTGAAGGCTATATAGCAGCTTGAATCTCAAACCTGCCTAGTGGTTTAGTCCCTTCCTGGATGAGGTATCCACTCTTGGGCCACACTTATAATAACAAGCTCTGGGAAAGCCAATAGGTCTGAGCTTAGCAAGCTAGTGCATTTTTTTTTTACCATATAGCATTGCAAGTATATGCCACAAAAATGCAAAGTATACATTTTGTCCTTAAACTATTCTCCATGTTGCAGTATTTCAAACACACATAAATGCCAGGAAATCCCCCCCCCCCCTCAAAAAAAAATGCGAGGAATGGAAACCACATGAATGCATTGTCAAAGTAATGCAGTTGCACACCAGTAGTGTACTATTTAGGCAGATGTGCACATCTGTTCAGGAAACAAATGTCACTCATGGTGCAAGACAGTTAGTGACTGAAGATGGCTGACCTAATTGATCTATGCATTATGCTTTAAATCAGGATTTAACAGACCAGTGGCTGGAGACGGCTGACCAACAGTCCTTCTATGTATGCATATATTTACGTATGAATGATTTACATTTCATGAGGATGCAGGATAAATAAAAAGGTCCCTATGGTCAGACTTAAACATTCAGTAACGCTTGTGGTTGAGAGACAGTTAAACTTTTTATCAAGCAATAACCATTGGCCAAAATGAGATCACTCATTATTATAGTTATTGCAGACAAAACGTTTAGTGAGAATGGGTTCAAGCTACTATGTCTCTCTGGGCAGATAGAATTCCTATGTTCATCTAATGCTCAGTTGTGAAAAGTGATGAGCAATTAAAAAAGGTGAGGGTCAATGTGGAGTGTTCCCATTGCAGGTGCGCCTGAATTAAGGATTGTCCATAGGTAGAATAATCTTACAAGAAGTGTGAAAAAGTTATTTCGAGCACATGTGGAGGCAAAAAGCTGGTGTGAACAAAACAAGAGAGTAGGAAGGCAGCATTAGTGGAAGACCAGGAGGAACTGTGCAGTGCGGGTGTAAGGAACGTTGAATTACTTGTGGATGCTGGTTCCTGTTACACAGACCCACCTGTGGATTCTTGCTAACTCAGGATCTTCCATCAGAAAAATGATCACATTTGATTCAGGGAATTTCTAGTTTGCAAAGAATTCTCTTACTGAAGAGTGCAAAGATAGTTCCCAGTGGTTCTATAGTACAATAGAATGTTGTTCCAATTTTCTCCAATAGCAGTTTTGGACCAAAGCTCAACACTCTGCTAAACCCCTAACCCTTAACATTGGTCTATATCAAGGCCCTTTTAGAGGTAACACTCTTGCCATTTTCCAGCTTTTGAAAATCATAATTATTGTCACATATACAACTAATGCAAGATACAAAATGCCACAGTCTATGTGGGCAGATTGGTCAATCAGGAAACAGGAAGAAATCACCAACTACGAGGATGCATGGCCAGGGATACATGAAGATGATCATTAGCATGTTAGGGCCATTTTCTGATACAATATACAGTTTCTTATGGAAGGCTTTACATTACCACTAGGGTTGGGTGGTGTCAGAAATAGGATTTGAATGTTGTTTTCAATCTATTGACCAAAGAGCTAAATTTAAAGACTAGCTATGATTATTTGTTTGAGCAGATTGTATTTAATTTTCTAACAGTATTTAATGAAAAAGTGGTAACATTTAAATATTTCACATGCAGAACCAAATTGAGGACCCTATTTGAACGTGCAAGACATAAAAGGGGACTATTATATAGTGACAGAAGTCTTAAAAGGGGAGTTTGAGGCAATGGCCAACTTATGCATGTAGTTATTCTCGGCTCAGGATAGATACTATCTCTCTGACTTGTAACTTACAGCTACAGGCAGGGCGGCTCTAGGGTTGGACTTGGGCGTGAGGATTTTAAGTTCCATTGCTTCAATAGGTTGGGTTTCAGAGGTCCCGGAAAGGCAAAACTCCAATGAACAGTCGTTCCAGGTACCAGAAAGGTGCAGTTCTAGTGCGGTGTTCTCCCCCAAAGCCAAATCTGTTGTCTTGCACTGTGTATATACCTGAAATTACAGATATATCCCAAAGATTCAGGGTCCATGGTACATCAGGATATTAGACAGGAGAAAGTATGAGAACCCAGATCCTTGGAACCCCATTTAAGGCTCCACAACAGGTGAGCATATATCTTGTAGCCATACCTTAGAGCGGTATTGGGAATAGACACAGCACTCAAATAATACTAAAACCAATATTTCATAATAAGTCTTGGAAGAATGGCCGGTAATAGTGCCATCTGCAACCCAAGTCCACATTGGAAGAGAGCGGAGAGAAGTGAGAGAGAATTTTAAATGTATTGACTTCAGGGGCCTTTGTCTAGTCTTAGAGATGAGAGCTTCATGCTCATACCATGGCATGTAGCACTGCGGATGACAATAAGCCAGTAGTCCTATCATTCTTTCAAACAATCAACAGATGCAGGCTTACTTCCACAATAGTAGGTTATACCACAACCATAGGGATTTAATATTGTGAACTTACATCAATTATTTCATGTTTTACAGGTTGAGCAAAGTCCTAAAAAGAGATGGATTTCTGGGACTAACAATTGTGGCAAGGAGAATTCCAGGAGCATCCCACTCTTTATCCGCGCCGCCAAGAAAACAGCATTCAAGGAACGGTTGGACAACAACGCACACAACTGCAAGGAACTCTTCAACATCGTGAAAGAGCTTTCCAACCCCAGCGCAGGAAACAACGACATCACCCCATCGCAAGACCTCTGCAACTCCCTCGCTTCATACTTCCACAACAAGATCGCGGACATACACAACAGCTTCAACAACCAACCAACGCACACCATGACCGAACAATCACCCCCCACCACCACCCTCCACGCCTGGACCCCGATCAGCACCGAAGACACCATCCGCGCGATGAACTCCATCCACTCCGGATCACCGACCGACCCCTGCCCTCACCACGTCTTCAACAAGGCCGACGCTGTGATCGCACCCCACCTGCGAGACATCATCAACACATCTTTCGACACCGCCACCTTCCCTGAGAGCTGGAAACACGCCGAACTCAGCGCTCTACTCAAGAAACCAACAGCGGACCCCACCGAACTCAAGAACTACCGCCCCATCTCGCTCCTCCCGTTTCCAGCCAAAGTCATCGAGAAGACCGTCAACAAGCAGATGGCCGCCTTCCTCGAGACGAACGGATCCCTCGACCCCTCACAGTCCGGCTTCCGAGCCAATCACAGCACCGAGACCGCCCTCATCGCCGCCACCGATGACATCCGAGCCCTGATGGACAATGGAGAAACAGCGGCCCTCATCCTCCTAGACCTCTCCGCGGCATTCGACACGGTCTGCCACCGCACCCTAGTACAGCGCCTCAGCAACATCGGAATCCAGGACAAGGCGCTGGAATGGATCATCTCCTTCCTCGACGGAAGAACACAGAGAGTCCGCCTACCACCGTACAAGTCAGAGGCCTCCGAAGTCATCTGCGGCGTCCCTCAAGGATCATCTCTGAGCCCCACCCTCTTCAACGTCTACATGAGCCCCCTCGCGGCCATCGTACGCAAACACAACCTCAGCATAATCTCCTATGCCGACGACACCCAGCTGATCCTCTCCCTGACCAACGACCCCGCCTCCGCCAGAGCCAACCTGCACGAAGGGATGAAAAAGGTAGCCGAGTGGATGACGACCAGCCGCCTGAAACTGAACTCTGACAAGACGGAGGTCCTCATCCTGGGCTCTTCCCCCTCCGCCTGGGACGACTCCTGGTGGCCTCCCGCCCTGGGCACCGCACCCAAACCGACAGACCATGCACGCAACCTGGGCTTCATCCTGGACTCCTCCCTCTCCATGACCAGGCAAGTCAACAACGTCTCCTCGACGTGCTTCAACATCCTACGCATGCTACGGAAGATCTTCCGGTGGATCCCCACCGAGACCAGGAAGACCGTCACCCAGGCCCTCGTCACCAGCCGACTGGACTACGGCAACGCCCTCTACGCCGGTACCACCGCCAAGCTCCAGAAGAGACTCCAGCGGATCCAGAACGCCTCAGCCAGACTCATCCTCGACATCCCACGAACCAGCCACATCACCGGACATCTGAGAAACCTTCACTGGCTCCCCGTCAACAAAAGAATCACCTTCCGCCTCCTCACCCACGCACACAAAGCCCTACACAACCAAGGCCCGAGCTACCTCAACAGCCGGATCAACTTCTACGCTCCCAAACGCCACCTCCGATCAGCCAACCACGCCCTCGCCGCCGTCCCCCGCATCCGAAGAGCGACTACAGGAGGAAGATCCTTCTCCTACCTGGCCGCCAAAACCTGGAACTCCCTCCCGACCGACCTGCGCCTGACCCAAGACCACCTCTCCTTCAGGAAGAAGCTGAAGACCTGGCTGTTCGAGCAGTAGCGGCACCCCCCCCCCCCACCCCCAGCGCCTTGAGACCCTACGGGTATGTAGCGCGCTCTATAAGTGTCACTGATTGATTGATTGATTGATTGATTTATTGTCCTTGAAGATGTTTCCAAAGCGAGTGGAATAAGTGGATACCAGAAACATATCAAATGTCGTTTCAAGGTAATATCACACGCTAACGTCCAAGACACATATTTATAATAGGCCAATATTGCAGGGACATTCATGGGGACCAGTTCTAATCTATAAACACGTTAGCTTTTTATACTAGGAAGATTCCGTAAAGCATTGTCATGTGCGAAAAACATGTGCCACACAGAAGAATAATCTGTACTACAGGGTACTGGAACAAGATACAATTAGTTCACCATAGTGGACACTGAGCAAAAGAGCTATGATTAAGGAATTTTATTTTCCTAGTCTGAGAAATCTAATGAAAAGTGCAGAGTTCACTGACCATCCAAGATCTAGAATGTAGAGAGAATGACCAAAATGTAATGTTGTGTAGAGGCTACAGAAGATGTTAAACACAATGGCAGCTGAGACGAGAAGTCCACGAATTGAAAGGTGCATCAGAGAAATGTTTATCAAATTTTGTGTTGGCATTTAAATGAAAAGTGACATGGCAGACGGTCTTCACAAGTTATGTTAAAACTATTTATTGGATAGTAGTCATGGGATCTGCATACAATAAAAATGGTTACACTTTCTAGAAAATGCAAAGCTTAAACCAAGCCACTTTGGGTAATATGTGCATGCTCAGGGGAAAAATGGGGTGGGTGGGGATAGAAATGATGCAGTTGAATTATATAAAACACATGCAAATTCATCTTTAGAAGGAAAGATGGGAGAGGAGTTGGCCTAAAGGCTAGGGCGGTCGACCTCGAATCTTGGGAACTGGGTTCGAGTCTCGGCAATGACGCTGAACATCCTGTGATTCTGGGAAATCACTTAATCTCCCCGTGCCTAACAAAAATGAATGTGTCTTCATGTAATGTAACTGGTGCTATATAAAGCGCTCTGATACCCGATTCGGTCAAGTTTGCGCTATATGACACTCTGTAAAAAAACAAACAAAATAAAAAAGATGTATAAATAGAATCTTGATATAACATGTGAGCCTATAATTCAGCAATAGGATGTCCCTGCTCAAGACACCAAAGAATATAATTTGGTACTGGTGGCTAGAGATGCGTATGCTGGTCACCAGATCTATCAGTGTCCCTTGAAAAGAATGTACAACAAGTGGGCTAGAAAACTTTGTGAGAGGCCGCCAAATCATCATTCTTGGCAGCAGGATGTTAAGAGCATTTTTCTGAAACTTAGGGGCATATTATCAAGGACGGAGTTAAGAATTATCGCTGCTTTAGCGGCAGAAAACTGCCGCTAAAGCGACGATAATGGCCTTGATAATATGCCCTTGGGAATTCATATAGAAACCCAGGTTCCGGTGTGAACATGGGCTTCTATGGGAATTCTCCAGGACGTATTATCTAGCCGATTATCGCCGCTTTAGCGACAGTTTTCTGCCGCTAAAGCGGCGATAATTTTAACGCCGTCCTTGATAATATGCCCCTATGTTCTATCTAAATGGAATTAGCAGGTAATCCAGTGGACCTACCTTTTGGAGTACCAGCCCAGGGAGTGCTAAGGGAAATCTATACCTTGAATGAATATTGCTGGTAAGAATTGTTGCATTTCCTTTTACGGTATGCTAGAATATCAGGGACTGGTCTTCCTGCAGTGCTTTCTTGGTCAACATTGACTTTTTTTCTAGAAACGTTTGGTCCTTACATTTTGTACTGAGTGATCTGTCTGATTAGTTACATACTTCCTGTGTACTGGTTATCCTTCTCCATAAAGTAACTGTTCACCCTCTTCATAACACATGCTATGTTATGCTTTACATATGTACTTGTAAACCACATGTTTGCCCTAGTCTTAGGTCTTTTTGGGGGTGAACAGCAGATGTTTTTGTTACCCAACTCAATGATGCCCATTTTATTGACCTCGGAAGAATGAAAGTCTGAGTGGACTAGCTGGGATTCTAACTTGAGACCATGAGGTCAAACACAAATGGTTGGATTAATCCACTGAACCACCATCCCAGTTGTGATATGTCCTGGATATATATCCGCCGCTTTCTTAAAAACACCTGCCGCTCCTTAGAAAATGCTATCTTACTTTGGTGTAATAGTATTCAGAGGTTTACCAGGAATGTCACTGTGGTTTGTATAAAGGTATGAGATTGGTTAAATACTGTTTCTTCTCTCAACCAATCTCGAGCAAACCTATTTTTTCAAGTTTGCAGTACTCACAAGCCAGGTTCTCTCAGTTTTCTCCAATGGAGAACCCTGGTTATGGCTATTTTTCTGGTTTGTCCTGTGCCACACCATGAATAACTTGGTGGTAAGACTTTGAAAACAAAACTGACGTGAAGACAAATGGCATTGGATTTAGTAAGCCCAGGATATTTGAGATAGGCGAGTTGATTTCTGAACAGTCAAATGCAAAACATTTGATATTAGTTATGTGCCGATAGACAATACACCACCAAGATGGAAAGCTCTGCAGTCTTATCTTTTCCACTGGAAGTGCTTATTCCCATCATCTCCAGGACTCTAGTCATGGCCTTCCATAGGAGATGGAAGTATGTATCTTTGGCTCCTCATAAAAACTGCCAGGATCCCCTTCTAGAGAGAGGGTTCACAACCAACTCTCCACTCTCCACGGTCTGCTTTAGGTGGAAGGGGTAATGCGTTGGACGAATACATATTACTCCTTATGTGACTGTTACAAAGCCATAGGTGAGACACATGCATAACATTGTATACCACTGATGTGACATCCAGGCCCTGGGAACAACTGTTCCAAAGGCCAAACTAACAAAGCCATTTCAGAAGCCATTTCGGAGCTCTCTCCCTATTCAGAAAAAAACTGATAGCGAGAGAGCTTCGAGGACGAAGACATTCAGGTGAAATGTGTGTTTTGCTTTTTAGATATGTTAGATTTCTCCTCTTTTTGGACTCTATGTGTAACATGCTTGGAACTCAAAGTGATGGTCTGCTAAGCACAAGGACCATTTAGGAAGAGAAGAGACCATTTTCAATAAAAGATAGTAAAGAGCCTAGGTTGTATACATCTGTAGACTAGGTAGTTATTCCTTATTACTATTAACACTCATTGAAGATATAAGGTATTCTAAAATAGTGTTTTTTCAGACCACTCACTAACAGTACCATTGACACAGATAGGGCCTGCAAAACTGCTAATAGCTTAACCAGAGAGCCTGACTACAATGAACTTTAAACAAATTAACAATATTACCAGCAGTTCCCACCACAATATCCCTATTCACAAAAGCACAATTACTTTTAATTTTTGCAATTGAAAACTGCAATCACTTAAAACCTTAACTCTTTCCGTTCCATGAATACACCTGGTTTTAAACTCTGTCACAGAAAACAACTCCCCTGTTAGAAGGGCTGCATTGACTAAGGGCCCATCACATCCACTATTTAGATGTTTGAATTGATCTGCTGGTGGCTGCTCTGCCACAGCTGTATCTTGTTGAAGGAAGGAAAATGGAGACCATTCCCACATTAAATGTTACTGAAGATGGAGTCGACCGCTCAAGGATAGTATGTGTACCAGGGATATCTGGTGTTGGTACATTAAGACTGTTGAGAGGTACAATATTGGGTGAATAGCCACAATACACAGCTTCACTGATGTTTTTAGAGATAGGTTTGATTATACCCTTAAGCCATTCTGGCCCCAGACCTTCTGCAAAAAACGTGTTAACATGGCCCATTGACACAGGGATCCAAGTCATATTTTAGGTCCCACTTAGGGTAGGGGCTAATAAAGGTGTTGCAGGTTTTAGGAAGGGAAGTAAACTTTATGCTGCATTTACCAAAACATGTTCTGATGAAACTGGGACAGTCTTATCCTTGAAGGTGAACAATGTTGAACATCAATGGTAGAGGTTTGTCTAGAGAGGAGTCATCTTTCAGCAACTGTCTCCTTTCAAATAGCACTTTTCTGTTCCTTCTCTGGCTCAAGATACAGTGTTTCACCTTAAAATTGTGCATAGACATAAGGTCTACCTTTGCCTTGACACCACTGTGAAACCTATATAAGAAGTTGTATAAATGCGCTGTTTGTTGTGTGGATTATCATGGGAATTGAAGCCTGTTCTAGAACAAAATAGAGAACACAGTCATGCAAATTTAGAAATAATCTGTTGAGTTTCCTGCTAAAGTCACAGAGGAGTATGGGAGAACGAGCTCTTTTGAATGAAGAACATAAAATACCATAACATCAGTTTGCTATGAGCATGTAGTTAGTACATTTAAAAGCTATATAGAGAGTCTTCTGGTCTTTACCATGCTCCATTGGTTTTACAGTCATTAGTGTATCAGAGGAAGTTGAAGATTTGCCTAAAACAGTTCATTATAATGTGTTATGTTTCACATAAAACCCGTGTCACGTTTCACAAGAATACCCGTATGAAAAACAATATTACAATAGTGTTTTGAACTGAAAAATTGGCAACAGCTTACAAAGTGAAAAATGTAGCCAGATGTTTTCTAATCTAAAGGAGGTAAATCATGTTTCTCACTTTATTATTCCTGAAAACATTTTTCATAAAATATTTAAAGATAAAAGATCTGAATTTGTCTGTCTACAAATCCCATCCCTCACATTATCCCAATTTTTTTAACTTAAAAGTCTTCTTGACATAGTTGAACATGAATATTCCACTTGCCAGGCAGAGACAAGGGAATGGTTGAGCCTGGGAAGGAACAGTACTTTCATATTTGGGAAAAGGTTTCAAGAATGCAGCGTAAAACAGTCAGCCGTATTAAAAGAAAGCGGTATTGAACAAATTAAACCTTTATTATTTACTGTCTTGCGAGTTAGAGATTCATTAATGGATAGACACTTTGGGAATAGGTCAGTTTTTTTCCACTCCCTGTGAATTTTAAAACCAAAGAGGTATCAGTGCTCCTAACTCTCTTTTGAATATGCTGCTGTTAGATTTAAGTGCCTCATGTTTGCATTTTTCAATGTCCAATTTCAAATCAGGAAAAAGTGATGTTAATTGAAAGGATATACTTAAGTATATACTAAAAGTAAGTAGATAAATACAACTTTAAAATGTGTTCAAGTACCATTGCTGCTCGCTCATCAAGATCCTCAGAGAGTTTAGCAGGGAAGAGAACTTGTGAGTAATAAAGACAAGACAGAAAGTTCTCTAGGCTACTTTGAGGTAATCCGGATTCCTTGTAAGCGTCCATATTTATCATGTAATTCGGAAATTTGGATTGGAGCTCATTGCGTCCCTTTGTTCAATTAGAATTTTTTTGAGTTGGTGGGACAGGAGGAGCAGTCCTCACAGGGCATATTCAAACCAGCTGTTTCTAAAATTGTAAAACCCCTCAGAGGGTGGCAGGTCCCGATGAGTAATCAGTATGGGGATAAGGCAGACTTTGTTCCTTGTTTACACAGAAGTAAAACTGATAGCTGTGATGTTCAGAACATACTAGAAGTTGTCTTTGAACTATATTTCAGAAATGATCAAACAAATAAAAAACCGACACAGCCTAAAGTTAAAAAGACAAATCTTTTTTTGGGGGGGTGGGGTAAGGGGCTCTGGCACACTAAGAGCTCAAGTTTACCTGCAAATATTTAAGAGCCAACCCAAAGCTCCCCGAAGATACCTGCTATTCAGAATTAAAAGGAATTACCCAGGTCTATCTGTGGTAGGTAACACTTCGTGAAAGAGATGGCTATGATTCAGCCCCAGGTGTCTGTCACACACTAGATCCAGCAAAGTATGCGCCCCCGTTGAAATTTAATGTATCTGAAATATTTTGATAATCGCTATGGCCAATTTATAAGGCAACGTCACACATTGACAACTGTCAGATCACAGTACGATAGCATTGTACCTCCAATCATGTTCACAGACTGTAGTAGACAAGTTCATTTCAGGGCGATAGATTGTTCTTTTGGACTGCATTACAATTTGCAGTTGAAGAACCAATGCTCTATCTTAGACAAGGCCAACACTATATTTGCAGCAGCTTGGGGTAATGTAGAAGCAAGTGTTAGAACTCCTCATTGTTACTGGTGACCCGAACAAAGGCTCTATAATTGGCCAAAGTTTCAGACACTGTCCAAAGTAAAAAAAGTGTGCATGAAACACTTCTAATCTGAGATATAATCATTATGGTGAGGTAAAAGCATCCAGAGGGACTGGAGAGGTAGATATGCTCCTATCAAGTACAGCTGGTCATGTAATTCACAAATGCTGATTTTTCATGACCTCAGGCCATAGGAAGCAAGAGCAGTGTCAGTAAAGAGAAGGCCATGGGTAGCAGCTACTACACCTCGTTCATGTCCATGGGTAGTGTCAGCCAACTAGCAAAGTCGTATGTAGACTGCTAAACAAGCAAACAGAGCTTTCGCTTGCATTTAGCACCAGTGTTTTTCAATCCATATTAAAAATGAATGACAAAAAATTATATTGATAAAAGTTAATGTCAATGAGGTCCTTGTGTTCCTTTTTTTTTTAATGCTGCTGGTATCATCTGCAGGTCACTTCCAGTACGTAAGGTGCAGCGGTGAAGGGAGGAATGTACATTGTATCTATTTGTGTTTTTTGTTAGGGGTCTGAATTGGCCGTAGGGCTCTGGGTGATATATTGAAGCCATCAAAAAGCTTCCTGGCAAGGCCATCATACACCCAAACAGGAAAGTAGCGATAAATACATGGGATTATGTAGGCAAAACTCCCAGGTGTGTATGTGAGGTGTGGCTTCTTGGCTAAAAGTGCATGAGTCGCATCATGGAGGAAAGGAGAGAGATCGGGAGAAGAATCGCTCAACATCATCTTGTAGCACTCCTTCATCGTCCTAATGCAGTCCTCTCCGTAGTCCTCCTTCACGTCATCTGCAAGGTTGCACAGAATTTGCTCATCTTGGTCAGACCAGTGCTCTTGCGGCCCACAAATACCTGAAATATCAAATAACAGTGCAAGAGTCAGAAGGTCAAAAAAAGTTCTCTTTGATTCAATTTCTGTCACAAAATATGGTGCACTGAATCTATCAAGAGATACAGGATTTTCTGCTCCCATCTGACCTTCAAAAGGTAACATTTATCGAATCAAGGAGCTTCAGTGATCTCATCAAGAAGTAAGGCTTGCCAAGTGATTTATTGCACAGCAACCTCTGGTTACATTTGTTTTTATTACGTTTGTGAAGAATATTGTTCTATAAAACAGGGAAGCCAGTTGCAGGCTACAAGGAAAAATACTTCAAAAAGCTAAAGTACGTGAAAGGTGAGAGCATGCTGTTGTAATCTAGTGTTTAAGATATGTTAAAATGTTGGTAGCTCCAATGAAAACAATGGAGTAGTAATAGCCTTTGTCAGACCTCATTGAGTGGGGGATAGAATATGGGGGCTACAGGGCCCCAATAGTGATGGTTCAGTTGTTTGCTACTGGTGCTCTGGTGTGACTCCGCAAACTGTGCAAAGTACGAGCCTTTCCATACTTAACTCAGAGTAGCGAGGGCGAGCACTCACAGGGCTCTCAGGGAGGTAGTGTGGAGGGCAAACGCTCAGAACTCAACAATCAACCAAGAGACACAATAACTTCTATGTCCAGTACTAAATACTACACAATTCAACCAGCATACTGGTCACCATTCTCCCTTGCAGCACTACACCCACTGAACCTTCCTCCATGTGTCATCTTCTCTTGTCCCCAAGTGATCTCTGATATCCTTTTGCCTTAATTAGGGAGGAAGTATGAATCAGAGTCAAGTGCAGATTCTGTTGTTCCTGAAGTCAAAAGCGCAATCAGTTCATACCTATCATATGCTCTTATCCCTGGTGGGTGTAGTGGGTAGAAAGTAGTCTTGGAATCTCTTGTGCTCGACTAGTGTGGCTCTGACGCCTTAGTCATCCTACCACCTTGCGGCATGAGGAGTCCCATGGTACTTGGATGCAGTCATCGAAAGACACCAAAGAGGCTGGGCGCAGCCTGCATCTCTTCTCATGTGACCACTTTGGTTCAGTTCAACACCATTTAGATGCACTAAAGTGCATGTGCAGGTCCAGTTGCTGCAGTTCCATCTCGCCTGTGAGATGGATGTAGTCCACTTCGGATGTTTGCCAACCTCAGGGCAGGTATGGGCCACCATCACCAAAGCAGTTGCAGACCGACCAGGTCACCACTATCCCCAAGGCACTTGCAATCACCACTGTGCTGTTGCATTCATGAGGGTTTTTTGTGGTAACCACCAGGAACCTTCTAACAGACAGGGTTAACCTCAGCAAAATGGGTCTCTCATGGCTTCACTCAGGCAGTCAGTTTTATATGGCTGTCCATCCATCCAGGGGCACTCTAGGGTTCTCCTCTTAAACAGGCTCTTCTCCTGCTTCACCAGGCAGACAGACAGGCTTCTTGGCACTGGGTAGGACCTTAGCTCCTCCAGCAGAAAGTGTAAATTTCAGATGATGTGCCCTCACCTTGAGGAGACTGGCTGTAAAGCAGACACCAGCACTAACAACCCAACAGTTCTTCGAATACTCTCTGCAGCACCCCTTTCCTTGGCCATGAAGGATTTTGAACTGGAACAAAGTGGGGTAGTTTGGGTCTCTGCTCATACACATGTTCTAGAAAGGGCAATGCGCTCACAGTCTCAAACTTCAGAATTGGTTTAAGGCGGTTCTCTTTTCAAGAGTCCCTCTCAGGCTGCTCTCCAGACACAGCCTTTTTGTATAGTGATGCTTCTCACAGTAGGTAGCACTGACGCGGTCTTCAAACTAATTCCCCCAAAATGGGCACAATAAAGTGTGAGATCTCTGCCCATGGGTATTAGTCACTCTGAAGCTTTAGTCAGGAAGAGATAAAAAAGGACAGGCCTGACCCAGAAACATCCTCATGCTGTACAATAGAAACTGCAGTCCTACCCTCACCCCTACCAGCACCCAAATAGCAGTGCTCTGGAAACTAATCAGAAGGCCATTTCTAATAAGGTCCTTCATGGAATGTCTACGCAGGATGCAGGCAATACACTTACTCTGTGTGGGAAATCTGTCTGTAGACCAACTACGGGCATCCTAAATGGATACCTTTCGCTTCAGTTTTCAGACTTGCTCACCCGCACAGTCCTAATACCGCACATGTACTACATGCTCACTACACACTCTTAATATACGCACAGGGTGTCAGCAGAAGGTTATGAGCATTCACACAATGAGTGGAATATAATAAAAGAGAGTCTTATAGGCTACACTCTCAGTGTCACTGATAAAAATGTCTGTTCACAATATAGTTGTCAAGCATGGTATGCTGCCACCATTGCTTTATGTACTACACCCAGGACAGGGACAGTCGTCCTCTATACCTAATGAGGACACGCTTGGTGCATCCATCCAGGTCATAGGAGACTTCCAGGACCTTGCATAGCCAGGGACAGGCTCAGACCTCTGAGCTCACAGTGAGATTAACTTAACACGAGGGCCTGATTGAAAGTCAGTGTACCATATAGACATGCAGTCTGACACTGAAGGCACAGGGACACATCTGTATACTATGCAGGTGACATTCCCTTCCCAACAGACCTAAAACACTTGCATTGGCTAGCAGCCATCATTGCTCTAATACGTAAATGAACAGTGGTTTACCTGGAACTAATTCTCATAATTTTGGGGAAGATTAAAATATCAATATATACTCAAAATGTATTGAACATTATCACAGTCTAGCCTCATAAGTGGTTTTAATATGGAGAAAGAATCAGTGAACAAGAACCAACAGCAGTTGCAATAGAAACACAAATTCAAATGGACAAATAAAAAGATATAGGTGCAATGTGTACCAGTGAAAAAACATATTGAAGTGAGACAATACTGGTTCTGTACATAACTTTTTTTTTCAGAGTGTGTTTCGTTTAACACACAACTATAGTCTGTTCTGAAAACAGTCCATTTAAGTCAATTGAGTTTGTGTGCAATGGTGTTGACAGCATTTTGAACATATTTGTAGTTTTGAGTTCTCATCAGGACAAAAGTTGATAAGGATACATGGATTAATCAAATGGCCGCATGGACTGGATTGTGGTCCAGGAGTTACCTAGGTATGGTGGCTGAGATATGAGTAAGGTGCACTGTGTCTTGAGACCTAGTAAGACATGCTTGCTCCTGCTGACAGTTCAATGGCTTGTGTCTGAATCCCTTTCAGAGGGTCCCGGGTACACAGGATCTACTGGGCCCAACCATGGTTGTTGAGCTCTTTTACTCCTGATGTCCCAGGGCCCGACCTACTGTGGATCCTGAGTAACTTGGCCAAGTTCCCCTTCTGTACTTTTCTCTCAGTGGTAGCTGTGGATGAACAATCAAAGGCTCCATCGTGGGGGGAAGTGTAGCTCCAGATGGGTAAACACAACTAAAAGCTCATAGTGCAAACAGTACGGACAATAAATCAATGCCCAGTCAAATACTTGTTGTTATAAGTAAAAAAAGTGTTTTATTTCTAAATCTACACACAAAGGAATACCGACATGCACAAGTAATAACAATTCCCTTAACACATCCAGGGAATGCTCATTAATAGGCTATAGTCAAGAGTTCCCTTTGACTCTTCAGGAATTAGTCAAATGTGTATATGTTGCCGAAGCACCTGTAGCAGGCTCAATTCACATTTTACCCACTCCTGCAAGACGAGAATGTTCAGCATTGCAGCGGGTGTCCTCAGATCGGGCAGCTGAAAGTTCTGATCCTGTCCGGAGAAGTTGGGCTGCTTGCGGCCCATGCAACGGCACTCAGCGGCAGGGGCTCTCTCTCTTGAGTGGCGCTGCCAGCTTCTCCAGTTATTGAGCAGCTCTCAGCTTATGAAGGCATGGTAAATTTGCCTTTCCAGCGAGGGGGAGGGGAATCCGTTCTTCAGCTCCCGACAGTAGCCCGGCAGGGTGTGATGTCATTTACAACGTTCTCTGAAGTCCTCGGGGTCCATCATGGAAAGCTTTCTCACTGTGCAGGCTCAATCTGCCAAACACAGCCTTAGTCCTTTTCTTAAGGGGCAGCCCAAATATCTTGGTAACATAGGTATCGGCAGCCCCTCCCGGCATACAAGGGTGCTAAGGTACTTGGTGAACTGGGAGCAGACTCCTCACGTGTAAATACCTCCACAGCAGTGTTTATGACTCTCAACTCCCTCCAACGCTCTCCTCTTCCTTACATGGCACACTGGTCTTTGCATGCAGGCAGGAGTTGGTGCTCAAGGCTTCGGGGCAGGTGGTCTTGGTCTTCCTGGGTACTGCCTCTTCTCCCAGCAGGGACACAGGCATGCCTTTGCCCCAAGTTCTGGTCACAGGCAGAAGTCTTGCAGAGCTTCCCCTTCTCACATAGCCCATCTGGCTGCTTGGCAGATAAAAAGTTTTGGGGTCTTAACCTCACCTTTTCAGGTTTCGCCTACACAGCGCGTGTGTTGTCCTTGTGAAATCTCTTATATTGAATATATGTTAAAAGGAGTATCTTATCAGTTCCCATGACCAAATTACTGTGTTCATTTGCTTTTGTGTGGAACTTATTGTTTTTAACTTACCTTGGCTGCACACATTTATGATACTGCTACTAAAGCTGTTCACACTGTTTAAGTGCCATTCACTGTCAAGATAACATCTCTTCTCACGGAAAAGGCAGACACCTGCTGTCATTCTAGCTTTTTGTTACTGTGTAAAGCAGATGCTTTAGCCTTAGAACATTTGTGTCATTTCCTATTCATACATCAGTACCTTTCTTTGCACTTGGTAAGCATAAGCTTTTTCTTTCGAAAAAAGCTCAAAACATTTCTCTTTCACTGACTAATCACCCCCGGTGTCTTTGCATTATGAGGTACTATCTTCTTCTTGTAGCGCTTGGATGCCCCTGGGCATCAGTCGCGCTTTATAAAACTCCTTTTCATTTCATTTCATTTCATTTCATAAGCGGATTGATCTTTTCAACTTGATCTGTTTACCCATTATGATCAAATTCTAAATGTTGTAATCAACATTGCACGAAAAAAATAACGTTACTATACAAGAGCTATGCTATATTTTCATACTAAATAGACAGCCACAATTGCAGTTACCTTGCAAACAACAGGGTCATGATTTGAATGGTGCAGCAGGTGCAGTAGCACCAGCCCCGTAAGTTGTCAGAACTCTAAACCCTAAATATTGCTATATTTCACTACTAAACAGGCAGTCACAATTGCAGACACCTTGCCGTTGAAAGGGGTTTGATTTAAAGGTTGCCGCAGGTGCAGTCGCACCGGGGCCAAAAGTTGTCATACCTACACTTAACAACAAATATTGCTGTATTTTACTACTAAACAGGCACTTATCTTGCAGGCAACAGTGTCATTATTTGAATGGTGCAGCAGCACCGGGCCCCAAAGTTGTCAGATCTCCTCTAAATACCTAACAATGCTATATTTTACAAATAAACAGGCAGTCATAAGTGCAGTTACCTAGCAAGCACAATGGTCACGATTTCAATAGCACAGCAGGTGCAGTGGCACCACGACCAAAAGCTCCATGCACCCCACTAAACACCTAATTTTGCTATATTTTTTCCCTAAACAGGCAACCACAAGTTCAGTTACCTCGCAGACAACAGGGTCATGATTTTAATGGTGCAGCAGGTGCAAGAGCACCTGGCCCACAAGTTGTCAGAACTTGCCTAAACACATAATTTTGCTATATTTGACTACTATACAGGCAGTCACAATTGCAGTTACCTTGCATTTAAAAGGGACTTGGTTTGAATGGTGCAGCAGGTGCTGTGGCACCAGGCCCCAAATTTGTCATGACCTCCCCCAAACACCTAATATTATTTTGCTATATTTTACTACTAAACAGGCAGTTACAAATGCAGTTACCTTGCAGGCTGCAACAGGGTCATTATTTGAATGGTGAAGCAGGTGCAGTGGCACCAGGCCCAAAATTTGTAATGACCTCCCCCAAACACCTAATATTGCTATATTTTACTACTAAATAGGCAAACACAATTGCGGTCATCTTGCAGTTAAATGGGCTTGATTTGAATGGTGCAGCAGGTGCAGTGGCACCGGGGTCAAAAGCTCTAGGAACCTCACTAAACACAGATTATTGCTAAATCCGACTACTAAACAGGCAATCACAAGCGCAGTTATTTAGCAGGCACCAGGGCCATGATTTCAATGGTGGGCGGAGGTGCAGTGGCACAGGGCCCAAAAGTTTGTCAGAACTCTTCTAAACCCCAAATATTGCTATATTTAACCACTAAATAGCAGTCACAAGTGCAGTTACCTTGCAGGCACTAGGGTCATGATTTCAATGGTGCAGCAGGTGTAGTGACATCAGGGCCCAAAGATCTAAGAACCTCTCAAAATACCATTGATTGCAATATTTTACTACTAAATAGGCAGTCACAAGTGCAGTTGCGTTACAGCCAACAGGGTAATGATTTGAATAGTGGTGCAGTGGTACAGGGCCAAACGTTGTCATAACTTCTCTACACACATTATATTGCTTTTACATCAATTAATTATATTATTTCTCTCCTTCATTTCATTTTTCAAAATGTTGCTTACCCGCTCTATACCACTTGTAACAGCACAATATACTGCCTTTTTGTACATAAACAAGTCATAACAATTTAACAGACTTCATGTAACTTACATTGAACAACTCCTCAGCAAGCTACACATAACAACCAAAAACTGTTTATTATAATCACATAGGCGAAACCTGATGCATTTACTAAAGCTTGTTAAAGTATATTTCCAAACACCACATGTGATTTAAGGTTGGAGTCTGTGAAGTTTTATGTTGGGTTTCTGCTTCTTTTGAAGTGTCCACTAGTTTTTTTCTTCTTCCTCCCATGAAATGATATCAGTCACAGAAGGCAAGACTCTGAAGCTGATTGGCCCACAACGCAATTCATGGGAGTGACCAGAGTTCACACTGGGATGTCAGCCACAGTGATATGTGCCAATGCAGGCACACTTACTCAGTGTACATTCACAGCACACTTACTGTCCAGCACTGTTACCTCCATGCATTGTACCATGACAAGTAAACATACATTCAGTACACACATTCAGTCTGCATGCAATGTTCATTACTGATGCGTTAGTAAATGTGGATCAACTCACACCACACTATTATGACCTATACATTATGTAAAAAATCAATGGTATCTACACAGAGTCTTATGTTGTATTTGTTGTAAACATATCTTAACTATTTGAGCACTGATTCGTCTGCACTATAATCACGTTTTCACAAAGCATTGCATACAATTTAGTTTAGCATATTTATTTGACAGAAACTGCAGTTTGTCCCGTGTTTCCTGTTCTTAATTAACATTAAGTGATGATCAATGAAATTTGTAATTGGATTGTGGATTCCTCAGAATCCCCCAGAGTTCAGTAACTTGATATTGGACTATGTTTTATGTAATATGTATTGACACTGGCCCACGTGGGCATATGACTCTGCCCTTGTTGTTTATTCCTAACTCCTGGTGAAGGTGGTTGCTTTCCACATCTATGAGGGCAGCGCTTTTGGGACCTACCCGTTCCATAAATACCACAATCCATGAGACAGGCTCATGTCATGGCTAGGGGTGGGTGGTGAACTCTGCTCCGCTGGTGGAGTTCTCAGAGATTTTGCCACTCCACGCCCCACTTAGAGAACAGTTAGGCAGAAAAACTGCTCCGCCGCGTGGTGGAGTTTCCAGCCTACACTGGAGAATTTATCACGGCCCGGGGAACATTGCACTACTGAAAGACTCAGATCAGGCAAAAGACTAGAACTTCCTGAAAGCTTTGCACTAAAGGAGGTGTTTTCAGTCAAAACAGCAGGCCTTTGCAAGCTATCGAGCCAGGAGGCGAGAACTGGTGGGCGGAAACAGATGAATGAAACGCCTTGCTATTGGTGCAGTGGTACATGGTGGGATGGCGACCTGTGTGACCGGAAGTGGGAACGCACCTGGAGAGCTGAAGCTCGCAACACCAGGTGCGGGCAGACACGCGTGGGCCGGACACAGCCCTGGGAGCAACGGTATAAGAAGAGTCTGGTTCTGGAAACAGGAAGTGGAGCAGGATTGGCCTGGTAGGTTGCAGAAAGCAGTGGCTGCTGAGGACTTCCTGCAGGATGAAGCTGTCCATTGGCGGCCTATGTTGAGACTTCTTCTCCAATAGCAGTGTGCAGGTAGGTCGTACTATTCCTTCATCAGAACTTGTCTAGCCTGAAGGTCCTCCTTTGCCTGACTCATGTATTGCACCATCAACTTTCTGAGGACAATCACACAGTGCATCACCTCCTTCCGTCGAGACTGAGGTTACACCCCACCCATCTCTTACTAGGGCCTGTGGACAACTTGGTGTGATCCACCACAACAAGATGTACTTGTTGCCTGACGGTAAGGGAGAGTCAAATGGAACAACAATGTTTATTCCACCCACTCAAATGCAACACTTACAATTGGATGAGGCACCAAAATTGCCTCACTCTTTCCTTCTGTTTTACCATTCATCTGGCAAGCAGGACAGGTTCTACAGAACCGCTCTGTGTCTTTGCACATCCCTGTCCGGTAAGACAGAGTCCAAACTATCCTGGGTTTTACTAATCCCTTAGTGTGCTGCTAAAGGCAGTTCATGGGCCAATGACAACAGAAAGTCTTTTGCTAGTTTCTGGCTCAGGCTCTATCGGCTCATGATAAAGCAGGCCTTGGTGGAAATTTTAATTCCGCTGGCGGTATCAAAAGAATTTGGAATTTCCACGTTATTCTTGTAACTTAGAATTGCTGATAAATTCCACCGGTCCACCGATGGAATTAAATACTTTAATCTGCAATGTTTTTTAAACATACAGGTTCTGCTCTCTCTACTTGCTGTGTTTAGAAACCCCTGCATGCAGCATGCCAGTGCTCAAAAATGCACTCAGAAAGCTATGCTAGTTGTCAAAATAATCTTAAGGAGTAACTACCCCATGAGAATGCAATGAGTGTGAAGGGGGAATTAAGGGGAAATTAATGTTTGTTCACATCACTTGACATGAGGACTTGTTTTCATACATATCGAGTACAACAAGTGGTTAAAGTGGGCGGTATTGGCTGGACACGGCATGCCTCTACTTTTTTAATTTTATAGAATCCGTTCCCCTACTTTTTATTTTAAAAATGCATCCCAGGATGGCAGAAGCATCCAAGGCTTATAGATAAGGCTCTGCCATTTATGGCTGTTCGGGGAGGGGCTGGGTAGGCTGTCTTTTCCTTCTTGCCCTGAGAAGACAAGGACAGTGTCTGCTTTTCCTGCTCTGCTGCTGTCAGCTGTCCCCCCTCTCTTTCTTCCTCTTATTCCCTCTTTTTCTGTCTCTGTCTCACTCCTTCTCACTTGTTGAATGAATACCATGACTTTAAGAAATTAATCTTACCCTCTCTTTCCTTCATTCGTTCCCCTGTGAAATGAATCCAAAATAGAAAGAAACACTTTTGCTGGAAATGTTGTCTTTTTCTGAAATTCTCTGAATTCAAAAGTGCAGCCTTGGCACGGAGAGAAAAAAAGGTTTGAAATACGAAAAATGACAAAATAACTAAAATAAAGCTAGACAGAGTGGTAGCAAAGTGGCCAGATTGGTTTTATTCACACCCAAACATATTAGCACCACTTTACAGAATTTGCAAGCGAAGCACTACTTTCGTTTTCTCGTCCTTCTTTGAAAAAGGGGGGAGGATTTAGCCTTACGGCTAGAGCAGTCAACCTCAAAGCTGGAAAACCGGGTTCGAGTCTTGACAATGGCGCACAGCATCCTGTGATTCTGGGCAAATCACTAAATCTCCCCATGCCTAACAAAACAAAAAGAATGTTTCCATCTGTAATGAAACTGGTGCTCATGTAGAGCGCTCTGATACCCAATGTATTTGGTCTAGTTTGCGCTATGTAAAACTCTAAAAAAGGAAAAAACACATTATTTGTACTGGGTGGGGAAGCTCACCATTCCTGGAGGAACAGCAATACCTGGCTGATGAGTGGTGTGAAAAAGTTTTAAGGTGATCCTTATCAGTGTTTTCCTTATTTTAGTTTACAAAATGTGTACTGCAGCTCTGTGTTCAGGGATGTGATCTTTTTAAACCATACTGCTTACATTTTGTAAGAATATAAGCAATGGACATTGAAACGGGCCACTTCCAGGCCCTGTTAGTCATGTCCTTAACTTTTCATGACAAAAAACACTCATTGATTTCTGAATAATGAGTGTAAAAGCATTAGGGTAACCATGTTGTTCCTGCTTATATTTCACATACTTTACTTAATCTTGCATTCCCTATGAGAGTTTGCTTTTTCCAAGATGTTATTACTTTTTTTTTTCACGGAGCATATCTCTCTTGTCTAATTCATAATTTGAATTGAGTCGCAAGGAGGTGTTTATAGTGGGGCACAATTGGATTCAAGCTGAAGGCAGTGTGAGTATCTGTCAGTGAGGCAGTATTGTGTACAGTGGGGGAGAGGATGTGGCACTATGGCAAGAGCTGCTGAATTTGAAACTGGGGGAGAAGGCTCAGCTTTCATGACTAGTCCACCAGACCAATCTCCTGAGGGAGCAGATCCCCATGCTAGACCTTAGAAGACCCTGCTAGACCTTAGAAGCCCTGGTGTCCTCGGACCAACAGGTGAACCATAGTGGTGGCCAGTGTGGGTTAAGCTGGACAGTCTGTCCACCATACTGAAGTTCACCTCCAGTCTTGTGGGCAGGCCTACGAAGCAGCACACCCTAGACTGAAAATTACTATGTCACTGAGGTCACCGACCCTTGAGGTCTTTCTGCCTCACCCATTGGTACATCCATTGGCCTTGTTTCAACAGTAGTAGTGCAACTCACCAGGGATCGGCAATGAAGGATTTGCACTCACACCAAACCAAGTTTGCAAACTTCACAGTCTCTGCATCATGCACAAGCACTTTTAACATGCACTTCCTGCTCTGGGGCGCCTAGAATTATGCAGCAATGGAGGACAAAATTATGTTGCAGTAGTGACTAAACTATGCAGCAAAAAAAAGGCTGCAGTGTAATGCAGTATATTTTCTGATACTTTATTTTTTTACATTCTTACACATACTAACAGTCCTTGCAAAGAATTTGCCTCATTAGTGCCAGTGTAACATAAAAAGGTTTGAAGTGATATTTGCACTGATATGTGTCACTACACCCACATGTGCGGTCGGGTTCCTGGCACACATAGTCTTAGCTGCAGTGCACAGAGACCTTACATTGCCACACAGAGGAAATAAATTAGAGAGAACATTGGCGGTGCCTATTGAAATCAAGACATAACAAGGATTTATGACAAACAATAAAACTGTATTTTTTATTGTTGATTATTTTTGTTTTATTGCTTGTCATAAACTATTTTATTTTGTTTAATCTCAAAAGGTACAGCAGTACTTCCTAGGTAGTGCAATGGTATTCTGTTACTTTTGTGTGCATTAGGTCTTCCAAATAGTGTAAAATATAGTGCTAACATAGCTCAGGTCCAAACCCACAACACAGCCAAAATGTGGTCTAAACAATATAGCTGCCTTCTACTTTTGTAAGATTAGTCATTAGCCAGCAGCATTGTTTTGCCATCGCCATGTAGCGTGGTATACTACAAATTTACTGCATTATTCTGCAGCCCAATATATCACTTCCATTATTACTACAAAACCGCTTAACTAATTTGTATGTGATTGCAAAAAGGATCCTTTACACACCATAATCTATATGCCTGCCAACTTTCATGAAACTCCAGGCAGCTGTTTTGCTGCTACACCTGTGTACAAAGTCTATGGAAAAGGCATTGGTGTTTTGGGAATCCCCTTTCTCCTTTGCACCCCATTAGCTAATCACCCGTCAATCATTGTAGGGAAAGATATAGATCTGCAAAGTCTCATGGAGATTTGTCAAACAGGGAGAAACTTATTACCAATCAAACAGATGAGGAATTCCCATCTTTCAGAATCCTGCCTGTAACTACAGAAATATATAGGTTAAACCTTTGTTATACTTAGGAAAACTGTATTTATTCTTTTTATACAAACCCAACTTAAAAATAGGCCTGGGCTAAAATACCGTTCCGGTCGCAGAAATTGCGATAATTTGACATTTTCACGTTCCGAGGAGAGCGCGAAAATGTCAAAATTTCCGCAATCCGCATTTTACCGGAAATGTTTTGCATGCTAGCGCTGTAAAATAATACATTCACGCGTACGCACGATCGCCTTACCTGAATCCCCGCGTTCGCCGACAAGTTTTCCCGATCCGGCCGCGTTCTCCATGAGATGTTGGATTGTTGGTAGCCATTTGCGCTGTCTCGCAACAGTTCGCGCCCGCAGTGACGTCATTCGTCGCGCGATCACGTCTTTCTTCCCGCGATCATGCACTGCGAGACAAGTGAAAACAAAATAGCTGCGCCCGCGAGCAACCACATGGGTAAGGTGGCGAGCCGCGACCATGCAGAAAATACCGCGAACGGGCGGGAAAAAAACTTCCGCATCTTCGCGATATTTCCGCGTGTTTGCGGAGATTTTTAACATTTTCGTGATAATTTGCGAAAGTGAATTTCGCAAATTCCGCCCACCCCTACTTAAAATACACAAACATTAGAAATTTCTCAGTTATATGCATTTTTTATCATTTACACACCACCTTTAAATGTATATGCATGTATTTATGTGTTAGCTGCAAACAAAAGTTAAAGTACACAAAGAATTTACATTTCTAAATGTATACCTTTAATGTATCATTTAAGCAGCACAAATTATTATAACTCGCACACCTCCATATACAGTGTATTCAACGTGGTAACCCAATATATTACCTATATATCACCATTGTAACATGCACTTCCTTCTCGTAAAAAAGATACGATTTGTGATGTCATAAAAAATCTTGTCAATAATATTATTTTGGATGATGTTGTGTTATGTTATGTTAACAGGATATATAAAGCACATGGCTTCCCTAACAACATTATTCCCAGTGCTTCACATTAAATTAGGGTATCATACAACGGAAATTAAACAGAGATATTGAATAGCATTTTAAGAACCAAAAAAATAATTAGGTTGCAAATAGCCACGTTTTGAGTGGTTTCCTAAAACCAAGATGATTTTTCATATTTTTTTAGGTATGAGGGCAATTTATTCCAAAGGGCAAGGGCCCAAAATCAGCAGCCACCTCATCTCTTTATTTTAAAATGTGAAGTAACCAGCAGGTTTAAGCTGGCGGAGGAAAAGGATATAGGGGTAAATAAGGTTGCACAAGTCCAGAAAAATTGGGGCTCCTAATGCATTCATGATCTTATGTGTTGCACTTAAAACTTTAAACTGTATGAGTTTCTCAAAGGGCATCTAATTGAGTTACTGAAGAAGCCCAGATATGGAACAAAATGTAGGGAGAGAAAACAGTAATCTGGCAGCAGCATTTTGGGCAGACTGTAGCCTTCTAATAACCGATTTCTTGACCCCTAGATACAGGATGTTACTGTAACTAAGGAGAGACAGGATTAGATATTGAATAACCAACTGCCCCATTTGAGATTGAAAGGAACTAATAATTGGTTTGAGCCCTCTAAGGAGGTCAAAGCAAGTAACCGCAAGTATTTGAACTTGAGTATCAAAAGAAAGCGTGTCACTCATCCAAAAGCCCAATTTGTTTATCGATGATTTGGATTTAGGGGAGGGCATGGGGCCTTCCGGACACCAGTGATCTCACCAGGTCTGGGTATACTTCCCCAGTAAAAGGATCTTGGTTTTACTGGTATTTTGCTTCCAGCAGTTATTTTCCAACCAATTGGCCACTGCAAGCATGCATTCCTGGAAGTTGGCTGTCTTTGGTTGCACCCACAGAAAGAGTAAGAATAAGTTGTGTATCTTCCGTTTTTGAAAATAGGGAGACCCTGAAGGGCTGCACAACCTCTGCCAATGGCCTGACAGACATATTGATAGGCATTTGCAATGCAATCGGTCTCGCCTTTGGGACTTTGTATGTATTTACCCATGCATCACATTATTGTGGGTACTGCAACCCACTGTTCTAATGTGTATGAAGCAGGGAAAGGGTGCAGTACCACATGCTGTCACTAGGAGTCCCTTGGACCTCTTTTGGCCACATAAGGTACCACACCCGTTTTTACCAATATAGCAGTGCCAGCAAAGACGTGGTAGCGGCTGCAATGAATATTTGTGAAGTTCAGGTGTTCCATTGTAAAATGGGTTCAGATAACATGACAATGTAGTTATCTAAATAAAAAACAGGGCAAAGGCTATGTAGGAAATATCGGTATGTGCGCTGAAGTCTGTTCTGGTTTCACACACAAAATACACGGATGTCACTGTGGACGACAGAGTTTTCATCTTGTGGCTGCGATTTAGTGGTTTCTTGAGGAGAGGCATTGTGTGTAAGACGAATAATTAACAAAATAAATCAATGCAGCGATCTCAGAGGTGGGGGCGGACAAACAGCATTGTGGAAGGGGCTGGGGGATATGTCAAAGTGAGATTAAATGAGGGCACTGCATTGCAAATTAGACATAAATTAAACAAACAAAAAAAATTAGCAAAACCAGCAGTAGCCTCGGCGGGATGGTGGGGGCCTGCGAGCAGTGCTGTGGGAGGGGTGAAAGGGAGGCACGGAGAGATTAAGAGACAGCAAGCAGACCAAAGTTTCATGAATACGTAAACCAAACACTTAATGCCAAGCAGACGCAGGCCAACCGAAAAAAGAGTGCTCTCAAAGTATAACTACAATGAAAGAGTAAGAACACATGTTAGAAGGGCAGTCCTCATGGGAGGAAACAAAAGTAGGGACTAGTAAGTGTATTCACCAATGAGAAGCCATTATTTCCAAAAGACTGTAAGAAGGACCAATTTTTTAAGCCTATATCCTAGATACAGCATGTCTCGAAAAGAAGGTGCATGCGCTGCCGAGGCGAGACCGAAAAAAAGTGGGACTCGATGAAGAGCCCTGTGGGACACTGTGTTCCAAGGGCCTCTGCAAGGAAGCAAAGGGCAGGGAAATTGCTTGAAAAAAATGGTTGATAAGGAAGGAGGCAGACCATGTCAAGGCCTTACCTCATGACCCATATCGTGAAGGCATCGGAGAAGCACCTTATGCAATACTATATCACAGGCATCACTCAGGTCTAAGAGAATAAGCCTGTGAGCCGCCTTCATCTCTTTCTATACAAAGCACTTCCGTCACCACTAGGAGAGCCGATTCCATGCTATGGGAGGGCCGAAAGCCATTTTGGAAAGTATGCAAAATTTGGTTAACTTCTAGAAACGCAGTCAAAAGATTATTCAAGTGCTTTTGCACTACTTTTGCTAAGAAAGGAAGCAGGGAGGTGGGACAGAAATTCCCGTTCATCTGTGTCGAGGGACATTTTTTTCAAAAGCAGAAATAGTTTTGCATGCTTCCATGTCCTAAGTACTGTAGCCGAGTAGAAGAAAAGGTTGGTAACCTCTAAAAACGATGGTAGAATGAATTCATGATGTTTTAAGATTATCTCAGGTTTGAGTGGCTCATCAGGATAGCCCGATTGCACTGGTTTGCATAGAGCCTTTAGAGAGGCTAAGTCAAATAATGCAAGTCCGTTCGATTCTGCCTCCTGCCAAAGTTCACCTATCTGACAAACAATCATAAGCTTCAGCCTGGACATTTGTCAAATAATGAGAATAGATAACAATCGTTGATGAAGAAGTCGGCTAATTTATTGCAGCGATAATTCGAGGCTTTGAATGGACTGCAAGCGCTGCTGTTTTCTTTAGACTGTTGACTATGGAAAAGATTTCCTTTGCCGGTTCGTTGCTATTTATGATTTTGAAATAAAATAATTTGGCCCACGTTTTCCTGATCATTCTATGGTAGATTTTTACTGCATTCATATAGGATGCTTTCGCTAGGGTGTCTTAAGTCTTTCTCCAAGCTTGTTAGAGCAATATACATCACTTTTTAAAGCAACCGATACATCATTAGACCTGGAGGCGGAGGTTTATTTTTGGTCTAGCCCTGATGGACAAAAAGCAGTATAAGCAGTGCATGGAGAAGGCATGAGTTAATTTATATAGTTTGTCTACAGAGCTGAATACACTGTATAAAGAGGTGCGTGAGTTATAATAATGTGAAGGTGTTGCATAAACTATAAATTAAAGATATGAGTAAAAATGTATAAATCTAAATTTTTGTGTGCTTTAACTTTCCTTAGTAGCTAAAGAATAAAGTTATATTAATTTAAGGGTGGCACATAAATCGTAAATGTAAAATATTACTATAACTGAATAATTTCTATGCTTTTTCCCCTCATTGGGTCCCTGGGGGACCCCAACAAGAGGGTTAGGGGGTCAGGATATTCTTGCCCTGCCACCTTGTCTTTAATATTTCCTTTTTGGAGGGACTCGGCTGAGGAGGTGTCCTAAGATGGCTGCCAACACTTCCTGGTTGAAGTGTTGGCAGCCAAGCAAATCTCTGCATGAGATTTGGAGGATTTGCGGAGGGTTCATATCCATAGATAAGAAATAACAAAAAGTACTCTATCTGGACCAAGAGTTAGCTTTGTACCAAATTTAGCAGTTAGAACTGTAGTTGCATTCAAAATCCCTATTGCAATTCACAGGGGAAATGCACTCTTTTGCCCCCCCCCTCCCCCACCCCCCCCCCCTTCATTTTGTCAGCCTCCGCTTGACGGATCACCCTGAAACTTTCATTGCACAATAACACCCATCAGCATACTTATTTGGAAAATTTTGTGAAGATTCGTCAACCAGCACCTAAAATATAGGCAAGTCATAAACCTATTTTCCTATATAAACTAGGTCCTATTACAGCCTGACATTTTTTGCTTCCTCCACTGTGGCCGATGCATGTGTAATTACGGGGAAGTAACTCCTACTCCTACTCTTGTTACTGAAGATGAGGGGGGGGGGGGGAGTGTGCAGTGCCTGATCATTTGAGAGCACCTGCAAACTCCCAAACAAGGGGGCTTGGTGCTCACTTTTGGGCTGCCTCATCAATATGCAGGGGATATCACCAGTGACAGCACACATATAGATGCACCTGGGAGGGATTTCTAAACTACCCCTATGTCCATTCAAGGATCAAGCTGGTAGGCGGGACTATGTGAGGTGATGAGGGGAGCTTTTACTACCCCTGATTCTTCCTGTGCCATGCACACCAGCTTGTTCCACTTTTTTCTGTTGGTCGGAGGGAGAGAGGTTTGTGAGAGGGCCAGATCCTAACCACCCTTCTCACCCCACCAATATAACAACTGAACCAGTAGATTGGAATTCCAAGGGTAAAGTTTAGTTCCTCCTCTTCCATTCTACACTTCTGGATTCAACTTCACACAGCTCCTTTGTTGCACAATGTTTCTCTGTGTGAAAGAAGAATTATAAAACAAAGGAACTGTGTATCTGTGCATCAGCAAAGATCAAGACACTGTTCATATTGTTTTCTCAGTATGAAAACAATAGCCAAACAGTGTCTGACTCTTTTAACCCCTTCAGGGCGTCGGATGGCCGGGAGCCGTCTGACACTACAGTGCTCGTGTGCGGACGGCTTCCGGCTTTCTACGCACATGGCACAGGAAATCCCTAGTATCCGGCACCAGAGCGATTTCCTTCAGTCCAAAACAGCCTCGGGAGCTGGGGAACAGCTTCCCCTGCTCACAAGGCTGTTTTGTGGTTTTCAGTGAAATGTCAATCAGGGCGCATGGAAACCGAAACTCAAATGAGCCTATCGGCTTGTTTCAGTCTCACTACCTATGTGCTCATTGGGCTATCTCAGCCTGAGCATGTAGCAAGATGGGATAGGTTACATTAGAAAGGTGAGAATCTCTCCTTTCCAATGGTAACCCTCCCTAGAGGATCCCTGCTCGGTAATCGCCACTGGAGATTGATCCCCAAGCAGGGATCCACCCACTAGACGCTCGTGACCGGGGAGCAGCCCCTTGGGAATGGGCTTTTGCTCCCCCCAATGCTTTGGGCAAAATTCAGTCTTTCTGCCCCCCCGCCCCTCTTGAAGGCAAATGGGAGCAATCGCCCCAATCTACCCTCCTGGGCAGCAGAAAGCACGCTAGGCACCAGGGATTTATTTCACGTGTGCATATAGGGGTGGGGACTGCCCAAAATGCCAAACAACCTCCACAGTCTTTCTGCCCCCAGGCACATATGGGGCAATAACCCATGATCTGTCCCCCCCGGGGGCAGAAAGCCCACTAGCCAGCCAGGAACAATTCTGTTTGTAATTGAGAGGTGGGCAATGTTCATAATGGGCATGCCAATGCCCCCATCCCCCAAACAACCTCCACAGTCTTTCTGCCCCCAGGGGGCAAATGGGGGTAATAACCCATGAGGGGGGGTAAAAAGCCCACCAGAATGGGAGTTGGGGCTGCCTACAATGGGAAAGACCACCCAAATGTATTTGGAAACGTTCTTTCTGCCCTGCCAGGTGGCAGATGGGGGGCAATAGCCCCCCGGTCTGTCCACCAGGGGGGCAGAAAGCACACTGGGCACTAGAGAATTTTATTTATGTACATTTAGGGATGGGGGCTGTCCAAAATGGGCATGGTAATTCCCCTGCCCCCCCTACAAAAATTGCCAGTCTTTCTGCCCCACTGGGTGGCAGATGGGGGAAGAAAGCCCTCGAAGCACCATGGATTTCGTTTTTTTATTCATAGGGGTGGGGGAACTGGCATGCCCATTGTGGGCAGCCCCAAACCCAACTAATTAGACACTCTTTCTGCCACCCTTGGGGACATATGGGGCAATAACCCATGATCTGTCCCCCCCGGGGGCAGAAAGCCCACTAGCTAGCCAGGAACAATTCTGTTTGTAATTGAGAGGTGGGCAATGTTCATAATGGGTATGCCAATGCCCTACTCCCTAAACAACTTGCCACAGTCTTTCTGCCTCCCCTAGGCATGTTGTGGCGGGGGGGGGGGGGTGAAAGCCCACTAGGAAGCCAGGGACTATTTATTTTTTGTAGATCAGGGGTGGGGGGCTTCCTGGAATGGGCATGCCAATGCCTCCACCTCCTAAATGTCACAGACTTTCTGCCCCCCAGAGGCTAATGGGGGCAGTAGCCCCTTATAAGCCACCCCCAGGGGGCAGGAAGCCCCCTATACACCAGGGATTATTATTTTTCTATGTAGGGGTGGAGGCTGCCCAAAATGGACATGCCAGTGCCCCCAACCACAAATTGGACTGTCTTTCTGCCCCTCTTGGGGACTAGATGAGGGTTATTACCATACCAGTGAGGCACCATTTTTATCAGGAGACTTAGGTGAATGGTGGATGTGTGGAAGTTTGTGGCTCCCCGCAGATTCCAGAACTTTCCATTACAGAAATTTCAGGAAAATATGTTTTTTTCTTACAAAGTTTGTAGTTTGCAACGGATACTAGGAAACAGAACCTGGTGAGAGACACACAAGTCAACCCATCCTGAATTCCCCTGGGAGTCTAGTTTAAAAACATCTATAGGTTTCCTAGGATTACCTAGGTGCCTGCTGAACTAGTGTCCCAAATCCAAAGCTACACAAATTTAAAAAAATGATTTTATTTTCTGTTTGAAAATCTGATATGTCCTTGTTGTGTTCTGTGCAATTTCCTGTAAAGGGCATTGGGCATACCCACACAAGTGAGGCACCATTTATATCAGGAAACCTGGAGGAATGCTGGGTGGGTGGAAGTTTGTGGCTCCCCAAAGATTCCAGAACTTTCTATCACAGATATGTGAGGATAACGTTTTTTTTACATTAGAGGTTTGAAAGGGATTCTAGGTAACAGAACCTAGAAAGAGCCACACAAGTCACCCAATCCTGGATTCCTGTGTGTCTTGCTTTAAAAAGATTATCGGTTTGTTAGGTTCCTCTAGGTGCCAGGTGAGCTAGGGTCCAAAATTCACAGCTAAACACATTGCGAAAAAACTTTTCACTGGAAAAATGTGATGTGTCCACATTGAGTTTAGGGTCGATTACTGTCACAGGCACTAGGCCTACCCACACAAGTGAGGTAACATTTGTATCGGGAGACTTAGGGGGAACACAGAATAGTAGAAAAAGTGTTATTGCCAATTGGCTTTCTTTGCATCTCTGCCTTCCAAGTGTAAGACAATGTGCAAAAAAGAAGTAATTTTGAAAAATGTCCTCTGATTCACATACTAGTATGGGTACTACCGATTTCAGAGATATGCATATAAGCACTGCTTCTAAACTCTATATTTTGTTCCCATTTTGGAAATATATAGGTTTCCTTGCTACCTATTTTTCACTTTTTATATTTTACCATATGAGTGGCTATGTACCTGGTACACAATGAAAAGGCAAGACACAGCTCAGTTATTGGCTCTGGATACCTCGGGTTCTTGGTGAACCTACAAGTCCTATATGTGTCCAGAGTCAGAAGGGATGAGCAAACGTATTTTCAAATATCTGCGATACTTAATAGAAGTTACAGGTGAAAACGGTGGCACAAATGGCTGGGTTTTTTTCAACTCAATTTCAATATTTTTTATTTCAACAGTTAGTTTCTATAGGAAAACCTTGAAAGATCTACACAAAGGACCCCTTCCTGAATTTAGAATTGTGTATACTTTACAGGACCCATTATTGCTTTCACACCCATTTCTACTACTAACTGGAAGGAAGTTGAAAGCACAAAAATTAGGAAAAATAGGTCAAGTCAAAACTGTGTAGAAAAGTCTGCCTGTTGATTACTTGCTATTGCTACTGGAATGTTTTTATCTAACTGGCTCTGTCTTTCTGGACATGTCCCTTGCCTATAAATGCCTTGCCTATCTTTGCTCCCCCTTTAATCTCTCAATCTTCAGCCATTTTGCTTCCTAATCCCTTACTCAAGTATGCCCTGCAGGCGCCTCGCTTGTTTTTAGCCTCGCTGCGTTACTTCTGCTCTGATTTTAAAACATTTTATTATGCTGCATTAGGGGCTGATTTTCGTTTAACCTTGTTCATAATTTATTTTTAAAAAACCTTGCTGCCATTAACTCTGAATCTATTTTAAACTTGGGACATTTGTACTTGCAATTAATTGTACTTGCTGCTTGCAGTTAGTGAATTCCGACCCCGGTCCGTCACAGCTGATGTGCCGATTGTACGGAGGGCGGTTACCCCACCATTAACTTGTCAGCTCATTTCCGCCCAGGCTACACTTCCGGTTGGACGCGGTCTAGTCGTCCACCGGAATCACTTAAAGCTGACAGATGGTGCGGGCACGCAGCGGACTCAAGTAAGCCCTGCTGGCGCCTCTCTCGTTTTTAGCCTCTCTGCGTTACTTCTGCTCAGATTTTAAAACATTTTATAATGCTGCATTAGGTGCTGATTTTTGTTTAACCTTGTTGATAATTTCTTTGTAAAAAACCTTGCTGCCATTAACTCTGAATCTATTTTAAACTTGGGACATTTTTACCTGCAATTAATTGTACTTGCTGCTTGCACTTAGTGGATGCCGACCCCGGTCCGTCACGGCTGATGTGCCGATTGTACGGAGGGCGGTTACCCCACCATTAACTTGTCAGCTCATTTCCGCCCAGGCTACACTTCCGGTTGGACGCGGTCTAGTCGTCCACTGGAATAATTTAAAGCTGACAGATGGTATGGGGGCGCACAGCAGACGCGCGCAGCGGGTACGCCGCTGGCACACCGAAGGCGCACCTAAGGCAAGCCCGTCTGCGCCCGTCCACGCCTCGACCGAGCCCAGGACCAGGACCCCTGGCCTTTCCTGCACCCAAGTAGTCAGGTATACCTCAAATGAGTTACTCCTCCTCAACTGTCCTGTGGATAACTGCTGCCGATTTATTCCAGGTACAGGTGACACAACCTGCCCATGTGGCTACAAACTCCCACAGACACAAAGGACTAGGGCCTTCCAGCCCCTCATAAGATCTCAGAGTCGCAACTCATCTACAATCATAGAGAACATTAAACTTCTTGGGGACCTTGTAAATGTCAGATCTGTAGCCAAACACAAATACGAGATAGCTTACACAATCGCAGACTGCAATCTAGACATACTTTTCTTAACTGAAACTTGGGCAGATGCTGCCTCTGACCCTGACTTTGTTTCCGCCACCCCGGCCGGATATAGGGCCGTCAGGGTTGATAGACCTTTAAAACGAGGAGGTGGAGTTGCTATTATCCTGAGGGATCATCTCTCTGTTACATTTTACATAACCTCCACGCCTTTCTATGAGGCACTTCACTTTGTAATCGAACTGAGCCCAAGGCAGACTTTCAGAGGTATCTTACTTTACCGGCCTCCAAGCTCCAGAAGCTCCTTTACTTCTAACCTCAATAGTCTTTTAGAACCCACTCTCCTAAATAATGACTTTACTATCCTTGGAGATTTCAATTTCTATCTGGAAGACAGGGGCAACAGGGAGACAGAAGTATTGATAGATACCCTGGGGGCGGTTGGGCTTACACAACTGGTAAAGACCCCTACGCATGAGGCGGGTCACACTCTAGATGGGATCTTCACCACATTTCACGGTCTCACCTGTAAAGAAACCCTGCCTCTGACATGGTCGGATGACTCGTTAATCAAATTTGACTTCCCAATCATCTTCGCCGGATGTGGGTGGACCTCCAAGACCCCAGCTGTATTCAAGTGGGGCTGGGGTAAAACGGATAAATCAACTCTCCGTACTTACCTGGAGAGCTCCTGCCCACAGTTACACGGTCATCCCGAAATAATAGTTACTAAATATGCAGACTGGCTAAATGAAGCCTTCACGGCTTCAGTACCCACCAAAAAAACTGCAGGGAACAGGAAGACCCCTTCAACCCCCTCGTTTTCCAACGCTTTACAGAAAGAAAATAAAAAATGTCGTCGATTAGAAAGGTGGTGGCGTGCTAACTATCACTCACCTGAGAGGAGAATGTACAAAATGGCCATAACACAGTATAAAAACTTACCGATCGCAGAAAAAAAAATCCACTTTACAAAACAGATTGAGGAAGCAAAACATTACTCCAAAGCACTCTTTACAGTTGTGAACAAGCTCACCACACCCAAGACAACAGGTTTCAAGGGAAATCAAAAGTCTTGTGACGACATTGCAGCTGCTTTTAAAACGTAAGTCTTGGACATTTTAAACATGTTTAAGGACACATCAGCTCACTTCTCCGCCACCCCTTTGTTAAGCCCTGATTCAGGCAATAACCTCCTGCTTAGCTTCTCGCCTGTTTTCTCTGAAACAGTGGCAAAGTATATTCATGAAGCAAAGTCAGGATCTCCCTCTGACCCCTGCCAGCCAGCTTTTCTGAAAGAAATCGCAGATCTGGTGAGTCCTGTTTTAACAGATATCTTCAATTCTATGTTTGTTTCTGGTAATTTTCCATCCATGTGGAAGGACACCTCCATCCTTCCGCTGTTAAAAAAACCTACCCTAGACCCAACCGATCCAAATAACTACCGTCCTATAGCCCGACTGCCGCTGCCTGCTAAAATTATTAATAAACTTATGAACATCCAACTTACTCAATTCATTTGCGAAAACAATGTACTGGACCATGCTCAGTTTGAATTTCGCCGAGAACATAGCACGGAAATGGCACTCATTAAAGCCACAGAGGAGATCAAATCGGTGATGGACGGAGGAGGTACGGCTGCTCTAGTGCTCCTCGACCTATCAGCCACTTTCAATACCGTTGATCATTCTCTTTTGCAACAGCCGCTGGAGAGTCTGGGGGTCAGGAGCACTGCACTGGCACTATTATCCTCCTTTGTCAACGATAGGAAGTTAATAGTTTCGGTCTATGGGTACCACTCTGACCTTATACCCTCCCATGCGGTGTGCCACAGGGCTCCTCTCTGAGCCCATCTCTGTTTAACATATATGTATCTGAACTGGCCCCTTTGATTCAGGACTTTGGGTTCAATCTTACATCCTATGCTGACGACACTCAGATAGTGGTGGCGGTATACAAAAACCAGGTCCCCCCTACCCAGCAATTTCAGAATTTTACGTGTGCCATTAATCGATGGATGAGCACACACTGTCTGAAACTTAACTCTGATAAAACAGAGAGTCTGATCTTTGGTAACATACAACCAAACTGGGGTAATCTGTGGTGTCCGGCAGAGATGGGAGATCCACCAAAACCTGGGGTCAAAGCTAAGAACCTGGGTGTGTGGTTTGACAACAAACTTTCGTTCACCAAGCACACAAATGCAATTGTTTCCTCTTCCCACTTTCTCATTAAGAAAGTCAGGAAGATTCTTCCTTACTTCCCTGTCGACAATAGAAAAACTGTAGTTACATCACTGATTCAGTCGAATCTGGACTATTGTAACAGGCTGTTTTTAAATATTCAGAAGCAATGCCTAAAAAAGCTTCTGAGTGTACAAAACTCAGCTGCACGGTTATTGTCAAATACCCCCAGGCACAAATCTGTTTCCAACGAGATTCGCAGCCTGCATTGGCTTCCTGTAGTACAACGGATTAAATTCAAGGCGCTGTGCTTGGCGTACAAAGCACTGCACCACACAGGTCCGGTCTTTTTGCAGAACCTCCTTATCTGATATGAACCTAACAGACATCTTCGCTCTTCAGGAGCTAAACTGCTGACAGTGCCCAGAATCCGAACCTCTATCTGGGGGGGCCGCAGTTTTTGCTTCGGCACATCTAAACTCTGGAGCTCCCTTCCGAGGGAACTCAGAAGTGCGATTTCCCTTTCCTCTTTTAGGAAGGGACCGAAAACCTGGCTGTTCCAGAACTAGACGCCCAAGCAGGCCCACCGTTTAACCGCAGCACCAAGACACCTCCGGGTATACGTGCGCTTTATAAATCACAGTAACATTAACATTTCTACCACCACCCCCCCAATTGACCCCATCCTTTCTCTCTCCCTTTCATTCTCCACTGCTCTGTTTCATGCAGAAGAGTTAGTGGTCTCCTGGTTTAAACATTGAGCACCACCTTGTGGGCTAAATTAGTATATGACAGCTAGTCAGTTTTTTATATTCCAGGTGATTGGTTATTGGTGCTACATGACATCCCTGGCTGTACACGGTATTTCCCCGCCACATTCTTTTGTCCGCGTTCCTTGATGCCGACCTTTATGGACATAACTCGGCCCTCCTGGTGCGTGCTGGAGGTTGAGGCGGGCTGTGCTTCCCAGTAACACCGAGACTGGTGCGGCCAATGGAACTGTGATGATGCCCCCGGGCGGAAACCACGAATGTTGTACTGACCGCGAAGCCCGAGCTAGCATGGCCGATGCCGGGTGGAGCTGTTTAGGCAGCTATAGAGGAGATTGGCTCTGGTTTCACCCCCTCGGACGTCACCTACCCAGCCGGACATTGGACATAGTTTTTCCCCGTCTCTCCGCTGTGTGTTTTTCCCTCCCCCGCCACCTCCCTCCATGATCCTATGGCTGCCTCCCCCTTCCTGCCCTGCGTGGAGCCATGGAGTCAGTTACCTTATGGATTTTGCATTGGAATTTTGTATATATCGCCGTTTTGAGATATTTGCTATTGGCACCTGTTACCTGGGTCCTCCTTCTTGGCGGTTTCGGCCGTTCCTCCTTTCTGCTGGTCCGCTCGTTTATTCTTCTGACTGACCTTTTTCCTCTAGTCGACCCCCCCACCCTCTTAGATCTCCAACACCCTTCCCTTCCTATACTTTCACCGAGACACAGGATGTTTTTGGTTTGTGTGTCCCTAGCCCGTTTGCTTGTTCTTTCACTTTGACAGTTTTGTCCTATTGAAGTACTTTCCCCCTTGCCGGTCTGCCTGACTTGATATGCTTTCCTTACCCCTTTTTACCATTCCTCCTCTACCTTCTATGCCCCATTGGACGTGTGTCTTGACTATGCTAGGCACTAATAACTCATGTTATTGTTTAATCACTGTTTTTTCTCCTATGTTATACTTGGCTCCTGTAACTAATTTTTTTGTAACTTGTAACTCGCTGATCCTCATGTAAAGCAATCTGATACCTCTGGGTCTAGCCAGTGCTATAGAAAACTCTACAAATAAATAGATAAATAAATAAAATGTAGGAGACAGGATTGATCCTTGGGAAACTCCTTGTGTGACTGATGCTGCCAGTGACGTGGAGCTGTAAAGTTTGATTGGTTGAGATTGTTGGTTTAGATAAGAGGCAAACCACTGAGTGACCATACCATTGATGCCTGCACGTTATGAGTGATTGTTTGGGAGCATTTTGTGGTTGACTGTATCAAAGGCTTTTGAGCGGTCCAGGAGAATTGGGAGAGAACCCTAGCCATTGTATATATCTCTGTGTAGGTCATTCGTGATGTTCAGGATTGCAGTCTCCATACTGCTGCGTTTCCTGAACGCAGATTGGAAGGTGTCATACAGGTTGAATTTTTCGATGTGGTTATTCAGTTGTAGGAGCACACATTTTTCAATAGTTTAGTAAAGGGAGGTTAGCTATAAGTCAGTAACAATTGAGGTAATTCAAGTTAGTGTCTAGCTTTTTGATGAGGGGGATGACTTGATTGACTTTGAGTGAGGTCGGCAGAAAGTTACTAGGTAAGGAGGAGTTAATGATTTTGGTCCATATTGGGGAAATGATGTGTCTGAGATTTTTAAAAAGAGAGGAATGGAGAGGGTCAGAGAGGTGGGACATCAGCTTCAGGGATGCAGATATTTTGAAGACTTCTTTTTAGGTCGAGCCTTGATCGACCTGTTGTATCCTTATCTATGGGCTCTGGCAAACCCACTCATTGCCATTGGTTTTTCTGTCTACCAATACGAAATGCTGGCCTTCTATTGGTCCATTCCTTTCAACTGTCTCGCCTCTTGGGGCTTGTTTCAGTGGAGGCGATTTTACTAAGTGATTTATTTTGTTTGCCATCCCAGCTTCCTTTTCACACAGCGCGTGATGGCCTCTCCTCCCTTCTGGTCATTGAAGCTGGCTTGTTCCAATTAGCAGCAGAGCAGGCTGGCGCACCGTCATCTGCCAGGCTCGAGACTGTGCCTTGGCGAACGAGCCAGGTCACCCGGGGGGCATGCTGCAGTCCCTTTTCTGCAGTCTGAGACTGCTGCACGAGGACTGCATGAGGAGCGAACAGGAGGAAAGGAGAAGGCGGGAGCGGGGTTGGTAATGCAATGAAGTGAAATGTTTCTGGAAAAAGCTCTGCTGTGTATGTTCTCAATACGTCAGTGTAAACACAATGTTCACTATGAACCATTAACAAAGCCTTAGGGCATGATTTGTAATCTGGACAGTCAAAAAAGGCAAGACTTTCGGCATCCCCTCGAAAAGGTTAATCCTATCTCTCAATATATTAAGCCCGGGCGGCGAAGATAGCCAGCTCCATGTCAAATCAGAAACCCATTGGAAATAATAAGATTGACAGTAAAAAAGTAATTTTCAGTAAAATGATTGTCAAGTTCAAGGCATTGGGCCTGTGATGTCTGGAGGTTTGTTCCATTGAATAGCCGGCTAATTCCTTCAAGAGGCTTCTCCTTGGGGGCAGACAGAAGCGACATCAGCGACCTCTCCCCATTATGTGTACCTGGGGATTCACTGTGGGTCAATAAATAAATCAGCGGACACATACCTCTCTCTGGGTTCAAAGCAAACAGACAAAAAACAAAGCACAGTCTGACCTCAGACACCACGGGGCGCCACATGCATTCCACGGCGACTAAGGCTAGCTCCTGACTATCGCCGCTCTGACTGACCCGGCGGCCAGGGTCGCTCCGGTTCTGCCTCTGCTTGGGATTTCCTGTTGGTTTTGTTATTTGCGTGGAACAAGGATTCCTTTTGACACATTTTATTTGCTTTTTACAGGACATATTTATTTTTTTGCTTCGATCCCAGCTTCATTGTGTACTTTGGAACTGGAGTGTAAATGTTGCTCATTAAAATTAAACTTTGTTCGGGGAATCTCGTTTTTATTTTTACATAATAACATGGTTCTATATTTTTATTTGAATTAAAGTATGCATTACTTTTATGAATGAATTATTTTGTTTTTCCTTTATATGTAGCTTATAAATATTAAACGCTCTATAATGTGCTGACTTTGTAACTGGGGAAACATGTTTGAGCGTCGGCTCCACATCTTGTGATTTTGGGCAAATAAATGAATCTTCCCTTTGCCTATGAAAAATGATAGTGTACTTGTGTAATGGTTCTGGTGCTTATTTATGTAAAGCACTCCAGTACTTCGTGTCGAGATCGCTTTATATTATGGCAATTTGGGGGCTCTGTAGAGATTCCTTCAAGTGGGTCATTGAGAGCCCCGGGTCCAGTCATGCCAAGGTGCTGGGTGCGGCGGTACCTGATCTACCAGGACCTAATATTAAAACAAAAAAATGTAGGCCAGTGTTTTTCCTTTAATGATAACATGCTTTAATTTGCTTAGCACTGTTAAAAAATGTATTTATTTTACTATGCAGCTTAATTTTTCCTCAATAATAGCACGTTTTAATATGTTTTATTAAACGATGAGCACTAATACTGCACACTGGCAGCTAGTGGTCTTTGGAAGCAGTTTAGCAAACACCCGCCCTAAATTCAGCGACCAAGACCCTCTTCTTCCTATGGGAGAGACGGGGTTCAGCATAGTTCTCTACACATGTATATTTGCAAAATATATGGGCTTAGTAACAAATAATGTTCACAAGCCAAAGGTTCTAAAAGGGCACTCATAAAGTCATTCAGTATGTTGATGGTGTGAAAAGCAAGGCTAACCCCCATTCAACAACCCCAAGATATTGGTAGCAAAATAGAGCATTTCTCACCACAGATTAGAATGAGCCTAAAAAATAATAGGTGATAGATATAATTTTATCATGGATGAGCAGGAGAATACCTGATCTTGTACACTTATGGAAATAACGCGGCCAAAGCATTTTCCTCACTGTAGCTAGTCTGTTAGCTCTTTTATATTGAATCTTTGCCAACTGTTACTGCATGCCCACTGTGCATTCCCTGTCTGGTGGCACATTTATTTTTTCTGGTCGAGATGCATAGTGCGCATGTCAGAGGGCCCCAAAGGGTAGGGATAATCATTTTCTCAACAGTGAATGGCACGGAGTGTCCTCTCCCCCTAACACTGTTGACACTATGGAACCCTCACAACCTTCACTCATTGGCTGAGCCTTTGCAAATAGCCTGACTGACTGAGGGATGGATGGAGTGCCCTTAAGTAAACGGTGAAGAGGGTTTCTGTTTCTGCCCATCCTCACATCTGCCTTTTTACTGCTGTCCGCTGTCACTCCAGGTCTCCTGTCCTGTTTCCTGCATTCTTCCACCCTCCTGACTCAGGTCAGGTGGACAAACGAGCTAGCCTGGAACTCTCTGCTCCCTAGATTTATTAAGGTACATCTGTACAGTGCCCCGTCCTAAGCACTCGCCCATCAAAAGCAGGCATTGGAGCTGAATAAGACCATCACAACAACTGGAAAGTGTGAGACATGTATGTGTGCATGTGTGTGTGGGCGTTCATGTCTGTGTGTGAATTAAAGTGTCAATGTTAGTATTTCTTTATATTTGTGCCTGAGTGCATGTGTTTAATAGTTGTAAGAATGTCTCCATATGGTGGGTATTCCTCCCATCTGAAGGCACTCATTTGGTATGTCCCTTCCTGATACATGGTGACCATCTTTGGCATAGTGTATGGGTGGGTATCTCTGGTATGTGTTGATCATCCCTGGCATGTGGTAAATGCTCCTAGTGTGGTGACAAATATTGACACATGCTGCCCCTTTATGAATGGAGATATATTGACTCCTTAGCTGCTGTGGCTGCTCTCTTTGACCCTCTATGCCAAAACCTTCCCCCGTAAACTCCCTACCCCAGTGCTGTGCCCTTTTGTGATATCTGGGACACTTTGTGTTAAGGCCTTCATAATCTTTTTTCCACAAAAGGCATCTAAGATAAATTTGTGTCCATTTTCTCCAGTTTTGAGGATTTTAGTGGAACCCAGAGTTGATGGACACAAACACTGACCACCCAGAAAAAGGCAACACGGTATGCACAAATACATATTCCATTAACACTTGCATCACAATAAAAGCGCAGAGCACCGGTGCACACACCGCAGGAGCAAAATCACATTTAGCTGCGGCATCGCACTTTAAAGGCGAGGCCTATTGGCAGTGCCAATGCTTGTTTTCAGTTGTATGTTATTGTTGTTGTTGCTCTGGCTCAGTGAGGTGGTGAGTTTGGGAGGACTGTCCTCAGATGGAGGTGAGTGGTTGGTGCTCTGGCTCAGTGAGGAGTTGGGTTAAGGGGACCATCATCAATAAGAGGAGAGGAGAATGTGGGAACTTTGGAAGAAAGAATATCTTTGATGAGGGGAAAAGAGGTGGAGGAGTGTAGTGAGAGTTTGATGTTTATTATTTTTTAGAGAAGAATTTGATGAACTCTTCACAGCACTCTAACAGAGTTATCATTAGAATGTCATGGGAAAGAGGATGTTTGCTCTTTTATGATGTTGAAAAGGTCATTAGTTCTATTTCTGGAGTGGTCAAGTTGGGCTCTGAAAAAGGCTGATTTTTCTCTGTAGATATGGTCTTTGTATTTAAGGTGTTCAGCTCAAAGTAGAGAGAAATGAGTCAACAAGGGTTGTTGTCTCCAGGTTCTTTCAGCCAGCCTAAGTTTACATCTCTCTATATTCAGGTCTTTATTGAACCAGTATCTGGAAGGGATACTTCTTGATTTGAGTTTTAGAGGGGTGACATTGTCAAGAAGTTCTGTAATTTTTGTGTTATAATGGGTGGTGAGGTCGCCAGTGAAGTGAGGTTTAGTGGAGGTCAGATTTGAGGGTTAATGAGGGATTCTAGATCTAATTGAAGGATTTGGCGCGTGTTACTTGCCCAATGTTTAGGACGATTTGTTTGGGTGAGGTGCTTAGGTTGGGAGACTTTAAAATCAAATAGAATTAGGTGGTGGACAGTAGAGTCAGTGGGCAGTAAGGAGTGGAGGGATATGGTATTGGGGTTGGAAATGATAAGGTCGAGGGTGGAGCCTTTTTTGTGAGTTTGTTGCTTTCAATGTTGAGTGAGATCTTTCGTATCAAGGATGGTGGATAGAGCTTGTACTGTTGTATCATCTGTATCTTTCAAGTGAAGGTTTAGGTCTCCTAGTATAATGTCTGTGGAGTCCTTCATGGAGTTTGTGTTATATTAGGTCTGTTAAGTCCTCAAAGAATTGTGTTTTTTCACCTGGTGGGTGGTAAATGGTGTGGAATTTGATTGGGTTGTAGCCTTTGGAGGAGAGGTCAACTCCTAGATATTCGAAGGCTGAGTATTCGGCTGTGCTTAAGGGTTTGAGGCATAGATTGATTTTTTTATATGACAGCTAATCCACCATCGATACGATCCTTTAGGTTGCAGCAAATGATTGAGAAGCCCTGTGGGGTGCGAAGATAAATAGTGGTTGTTTAGCCAGGTTTTGCAGAGAAAACAAATATCAATATTATGTAGTAGGATGGTTTCCGTAATTTCCGTGGCATGTTTGGCTGCAGACCGACAGATTAAAAGCATGCAGTTTAAGGGAGGTGATTTTTTTGGTTCGGAGTGGGTAGAATGGATGGTGGCTAGTTGGGCAGGTGGTCTGGAAGGCCGATTACTAGAGGGAACCCTCCTAGTACCAAAGATGATCAGAATCTTGAGGTAAGAGGGTTGGGAAAAAGCACTGTTGTATGAGTTGCTCATCATCGTGGTAGTGAATATAGGTGACGGTAGCCCAGGTGGAAAAATGCAGGGAGTTTGAGTGCATGTATGTGGCAGGAACTGTGTTTGTCATAGTTGTGTAATTGAGAGGAGAGTTGGCGTTAGACTTTGACCTTTCATAATGAGATGATTTCCTCCAATAGGGTGTTTATTTTATGTTAAAGATAGAGCATCATGGGGTTTAATGGAGAGGTGGTTCGATCAGTAGCAGAGAGTGGGGTAGGCTGGTGATCGTCGTAAGTTAGCATGGGGGCTATGGTTGGGTCTCGTCTGAGGACGGTCAAGGATTGTTAAAATTCAGTTGTGGTCATTTGGACTAAGTGTATGTAGAAAGAAGGCCTTTATGTCAGGGGAGATAGTTCATGGTATATAGCCATGGTTTTGAGGAGTTTTGGGATAGAGAGGGTGTGGGGGGTGTAGGTGGTGAAAACGCACAGGGATTGGGAAGTAGGGGGTTCATTTGAGGGAGAGGAGTGTGGGGATAAGTTCAATGTGGGTGGCAGTATAATGGCACTGAATGAGGATGGCATGAAGGCACTGATAGCTAGGAAAAGACGGTCGAAAATGGCGAGGTTCTGTTCCAAGGCTTGGATTAGGATGCTCCTGTTTCTGTAAATGGAAATAGACAATACACCGCCTAATTTATGGGAGGGGGATTTAGTGAATTTGGATCCATAAGGGATGTTAATTGTGTTAGTTACATGCAGGTGTTGTAGGACGTTCACTCTCCATTTGTCAGGTTTCCTGGTGCAGAAAATGAAGTCCGTTATAATGCCGGCATGTGTAGAACTGTAGTAAATGTCTCTTATTAGTGTATCTGGGTGTTCTTTGAGGAGTTTGTTCTTGTAAATTTTGCAGCTTGCTTGGTGAGGTTTTGCGAAATTGTATGTGGAAGGAATTGGGCCCATATCTTTCCATGGAGTAGATGTGTGAGGTTGGTTGCGAGGGGAGTGGATTTGGATAGTGGGGGAGGTGTTTGGTAGGGGAAACAGAGTAAGATTGTGGTAATTAGGTGTGCTAAAAGGGTAGTTAAAAGTGTTAAGTAGAGAGAGAGTCCGGCACATACACTAATTGGGTGACGATTATTCTTTGTGAGCAGGGTTCAGATTTTCATTACGATTATGTGTAGAAGTGATTGAATTTGGGGTTAGGGATGTCCAGGTATAAGCATGGATGAGAAGAGCTTAGACATCTGAGGAAGAAATTGGAAATTTGTAATTAGTGTTCAAGGATATTACTAATGTAGGTTGTCATCCATAATTAAGCCACTAGGTGGAGCTCCAGGGCAATGGAAAAAGGCATAATCCTCTTTTAGTTGCTTTGAGTCAGAGATCTGGGCTGGTCTGGGGTTTTATTCCTTTTTTAGGTCTCGCATAGGGCAGCGCATGCGCTGCCTCTCTGAGACATCAAGTAATCAGTATTAGTGGTGAAACTCCACCCATTCCGTTTCTATTTGTTTTCTTGCTTGCCATTGGTTGAATCTGGCATTGCTCTTCTTATCTCGCTCATTGATTGGCTGGTGGTTAGATACTTCACTTCCATTTTGCTTCCGTTTTGCAGGAAGCAGCACCGACCAACTACAGTGTAGTTCCACTGCTGGGCTGTTATCTTTTTAGTTAGGGACTATTTCCTTGTTTTGTATGAATGCCGCCCATGTTCACGATAGAACGGTGGCATTCCTCCAGTCGAGCATGCTATTTTCAAGCCTGGTGTGGTGCGACAAATCCAGTCAAATAAACGCGCCCTGCGTTCAAAACCGTAGGACGTTAGACAAAAATGTAATGGCATTCTCACTGTATTGTGTGTTGTTGTTACAGATTCAAAGTCTGCCCCTTTCATGCAAAATTGCTTTCTCCCTCCTGGTTCACATTAGAAGCGTTACACCCACCCTCCGAGCCCAAGCACAGCGTTTCCCTCCCCCAACCCTTTCTGTGTGCATTTTGTCCACGATCTTGCTAAGCATCAGAGCTCAGCTAATGCCTGCCTTTCATTTTGTTAAGCACACGCCGCTTCATTTTTATTGCCACCACAGGAGCTCACCTGGGAGCTTCAAAGTTGGCCGCTGTCATTAAATATTTATTTTTGCCTCCCGATTCGTGTTGAGTGCCCCCCCAACACAGACCCAGAGTTTTCCTCCCCCACAGTTTGCATGTGAGGCGAGGTTAGTGACCGTGGGAAGGTGCTGTGAGGCTCATACCAGCAGTCAGTATCTGCCTTGTGTGCTGCTTTTTGTTGGCAATGCTTTTATGCACTGAAAGCTGTGAGCTTCATTTAGCTGATGTTAATCTCCCTGTGCCCTTTCCCACTCCACCTCACCCCTCGGACAACAGTGCATGCCCGCCCGCAACACCCTCCGAGGTCCCTGCTTCTTGTTTTGCATTTGTCCCCGAGCCACATTGCAATCTTTCCCCGGGTGCTTTCTGCAGGTTGTGAACTCTCTCCCAATATTAATTGCTTTTCCAAAGTTTCAGAATGTTTAAATATATGTTCGCTTTTATTTTACAAGGCTCCTTTGTATGCATGTGTTAGTGATGCATTTAATAACAGATGTGAAATAGAATTTATGACTCACAAGGATTTTTAGCGTGGGGTGCCTTTTTAGTGTGATTTACTGCATTTTTAGCCTCGGCGCCCTCGTTTCTTGTCATGGTTCAAGACACTTGTGGAGATAGTGCCACGATACCGTGTTTGCCCTAAAGTCGAGTCCAGAGACACTCTGGGTAGCACATGGTGTTCATGAATCATTTTAGATAGCATCACGTTATAGGGCAGAGAGATTTCCGAATGAGGACGGTTTTACTGGAGAATTTGGTCGGTGCTTGGTAGGTATTTTTTTCCTGTCTGGAGCATTCTTGGTTTATCCCCCAATATTGATCAATGAAGAACACACACCTGGATGAACTCCATACATCTTGTAGTCCCTATGTTATGGATAGGGGCTCCTGGTATTTTTTTTACCATTTCCACCTCTTTATCTATATTTATTTTTCGCTTAGTGTAACAAGCTGCAGTGAGTACATTTCCTCGTGTATTTAATCGACGCAGGGGCGTACCAGTCTTTCCAGCACGTTTCTTTCCTTGTGGGGTATCGGCGGCGTAACCAAGGGAGTCTCCCTTACTGCTCCATTCCTCACACCAGCAGGAATGAGTGAGACATAAAAAGAACACTCCCATTAACCAGACAATGCAGCCTCAAGCACGAATAGCGGGGGAAGGCCTTATATTTTCTTTTCTACATAAGTCAGTTGTTTTCGAAGGTTCCTATTTATGAAAACACAATGCAGCAGTGGCAGGAAGGTAAACAAGAAAATACATACATCTAGGTGAACAGCGGTATCTCCAGCTGCAGGCAGATTGGAACTGTTTTGCTAATCTTATCATGTAATTTCCTTGTAATGAAAGTATGCTATGTGGGAAATGAAGGAAACTGTTTTTCAATTTACCTCGTTCTGTTTTTTGGGGGGGCCAGGAACATTGCATTGTAGGATTTGTAGTTTTGTAGTTACCTTTTTGATTATGTGCTTCTCCAGTGCAAACACACTCATCCATAACTGGCTGAGGGGATGTTGCTTGGCGTTCAGCCACTTGGCAGTTATTAACTCTGTGTGCCAACAAGCTTAATAAAACGTCTGGTAAAATAACTTACTGCACTGAGCAACTTGCATAGTGTGTAAACGGGGTACTTGTTTAAGTGCCATTTTATTTTGTAACTTTACTTTAATGTCTTAGTACTTTTCAATACAACGAAATATTACTTCGGGTATACTGCAGATGATCCTTTTACAAATGCAAAGGAGGTGTGTAGTAAGCGCACATGATTCTTTGTATATAATTTATTTTAAATGTTTTTAATTTGTGGGAGGCTTGTTTAACATCCAGTGATTACACACAATCCCACGGTATATATTTTCAGCACACTTAATACCACATAATCACTGCATAATTCCACTGCACACCATGGCACATAATTCCAATACACAAATCCTCTCTGCACCGCACTATTCCACGCCACACAATTCCACAACTAACAATTTCAATCCAAACCGCATAATTCCGCTCCACACCACATACATCCACTCAATAAACATAATGAAAAAGCATTGTCATTTACAACGTCAATAGCTCTGATTTTTACAAATGAGAGACAGATTGCATTGCAAATGCTTGTTTGTTTTGGAAAAGTATGAAGGAAGATGGCTGCTGTGGGGGTGGAAAGCCAGTGTTCTGGTCTTTAGGGGCCTAAGTAACACTACAAAGATAGTGTAGCTTCTTGCTGCGGCGCAGACACACATCTGTGTCCCAGTGAGTAATCAGGTGTTGTTTGACTTGATGTTTTCTAGCCTAAGAAAAATCCAGAGTCTGCATCCTTTCTGGTGCACAACACAAAGTGCAATTTCCAAAATAAATAGTTTATAGCCTACAGGCACTTGAATGCATAGAAAACCCAATCATGTCTGGTACCCCGATGCTCAGGAGAACAAGGAGAACAAATCTGGGGGTCAAGCCTTGGCATTGATATGAACCTAAATGAGTGAAATAGTTATGAATTACCATGCTTTGGAAAAAATGCAAAAATCTGACAAAGGTGCAGAACAACCTCCAGGTCAGCCAATCAGGGTAAGGAAGGTGTGGTGTGCAACAGAAGATTCCTTACATCGTACAGACAGAAAATATGTAGTTTTTATACTTTTCATAGTCTAAAAAGTTTGAGATCTGTCATAAAATGAACAGAGCACAAGTCTTAAAGTACTTCCTGACTAACATCTAATGATGCCGTAAATTAAATATGAGTTCATTATATTTAAAGGAATTTTAAAGTATTGTCTTATACTATTGGAGTTACTTAGCTTATCAAATTCACTGATTCAGAATGTGTTGTAATGTGTAGGGGAGACAAAGTTGTGTATCAAGCATGCTGAGAAGGAAATGTCTACAAAGACTCAGGTTGTGGACAAAGAGCCAGAAACTATGATTGAAAGCAGGCAACTGAAAGGCATTCACTTGGGGGAAGCAGAATTCTAAGGACATTACACAGGAGTGTTAAAGGTAATAATGACATTACACAGTAGATAGTGGGGGTCATGGAGGTCAAATCACCAAAATGCCATGGGGAGCAGAAGTGGTTTTGCATGCCATTTGACCTATTCTTTCACTCACACACACACATTTAAACATACACTCATCCTCAAGCACAACATATATTTAAAAGCTTTTTGTTACTTACCTCATGTTGGAAAATGGCTCTCTCTGCAGGGCCACCCTCAAACTTTGTCTTCTTCCTCAACTTTGTCTGACCTTGTTTTCGTTAGGCTTAGGGCTGTGGCCACTTTACTACTGCTAACCAGTGCTAAAGTGCATTTGCCCTCTCCTCTAAACATGGTAACATAGGCTCATACGCAGTTGGCATGTTTAATTTACTTATAAGTCCCTAGTAAAGTGGACTCAATGTGCATATGGCCTGCAAATTAAATGCTACTAATGGGCCTGTAGGACTCCTTGTGCCACCCACTTAATTAGCTCTTTAGCCATATCTTAGGCCTGCAATTGCAGAGCCTGTGTGTGTAGTTTAAACTGCCCTGTCGACCTGGTAAGATAAACACCTTGCCAGGGCCAAACCTATGGTAGGCCCTGGACAGCCCAAGGGTAGGGTGCAGTATATTTAAAAGTTGGACATGTACTTTAAGTTTTACATGTCCTGGTACTGAAAATCTGTTAAACTCGTGTTTCACTAGTGAAAGGCCTATATCGCCATAGGATAACATTGGGGTTACCTTATTACATTTTATAAGTGCAATTTCCAAATGGGACGATATCAGGTTTGGTGTCTCTGGAAACTTAATTTAAAAGACAAACTTATGGTGAAGTCAGATTTTAAATTGCAATTCTGAAAATGCCACTTTTAGAAAGTTGGTATATTCTTACTTTAGCCATTTGGTGCTTGCTGTCTGTCTCTGATCACATGTCTGGGATGGGTGACAGTTGGGCTTTGTATATTTTCCCTAGCCAGACACACACAATGGGAGCTTAGGTGTGACTTGATGAGCCATCCAGGCAGGATGGGAGGGCAGAGCTGGACCCAGCCTCACTTACACCTGAATAGGATGTATCCTGTCCCCACACAAAGGGCTGCATGCCTCTCTGCAGTGAGTCTGGAGCCAGGACAGGGCACCTGTGAACTGCAAAGGCCCATCTTTGAAGTCCCCCTACTTCAAAGACACCACTGGGTACAAGTACTGAACCTCAGACACCACCACTTCAGTACACGTCTGGATCTGTGAAGACTCTGCCGGGAAAAAGGAGACTGCTGTGCTGCTGAAGGGACTGCCACTCTACCGGAATGCTGGTTTGCTGAACTCCTGCCTTGCTGGGTTGACCTGCTGCCCTTTTGTCTGGGTGAGGGGACTGGACCAGCATCACTTGAATCCAGAGTGACTTCAAGGGCTAGCTGGCTGGCTGCCTGATCTGAGTCTCAGTGACATAAAGTCCACAAATTCTGAGTGCCCATTGCACCAGTGTCGTTCATCTGTGGATACATTAGCTCCAGACACTATCGCTGTCAATTTAACATCTATTTTTAATATCATGTTTGAGAACAGATACCTCCCAACACCTTGGAAGATTGTGCTAATACTTCCTCTCATAAAGAAACCCACCCATAACCCTATGGACCCAAACAGCTATCGCCCTATCTCTCGTATGCACTGCCAGCAAAAGTGGTAAAAAAGATTATGAACCATCAACTAGCAGATTATATTCTGGAGAACAACCCTTCTATGTATGGTTTCAGGAGTGGCCATAGCACTGATACGGCCTTGATTAAGGTCGTGGAAGAAAAAAGAGAAATTCTCAATTGGTGGGGGGGGGGGGGCGTGTGGCCCTTATTCTTTTACATTCTTTTAGACCTCTCTTCAGCTTTTTATATTGTTAATCACATGTTGCTGAATGGCTGCCTCCAATCCATTGGAATCGGTATAGTAGCCCATGCCCTCCTTAGCTCCTTCCTCTTGGGCTGAGAGCAATCGATGGTACTCAATTAATTCACCTCTGAACCATTCCTTCTCCCCTGTGGGATGCCTCTAGGCTCCTCGCTAAGCCCTTTGATTAACCTCTATGTCACCAGCTTAGCCAATCTCATCAGATAGTTTGGGATTTTGATTGAATTTTATGCAGATGATAACCATATTGAGGTGTCCCAAGCTAAAAAAAATCAAAGTCTCGGCTCCAGATTAAACAAATGTATGCAGGCAGTCAGTGGCTGGATGGCCCAGCATTGCTTGAAATTTAACTTTGGTAAAACAGAGGTTATCCTGTTTGGTAAACATAATACCTTTTGGGCCCCTTCATGCTGGCCGCAGGAACTGGGTGCCCTTTAATTCCTAGTCAGGAAAATTTGTAACCTGGGAGTACTGGTCGATGATAAAAGGTCCTTTGGGGCTCCAGCAAACGCTGTCACATCTGCTTCTTTCTACACCCTTAAGATCTTGAAGAAAATTCTTCTATACATCCCTGCTGATCTACAGAAGATGGTAGTCACTTCTTTAGTCCTGTCAATAATTGACTATTCTAACTGCCTTTACACAAACATGCAACAGCAACAACTGAAAAAACTGCAAACCATGTAAAATGCAGTGGCACATCTGTTGCTTAATATACCAAAGTTTCAGTCAGCTTCTAGTACACTAAAGAAATTGAAATGGCTGCCGGTCAAACAGAGAATCACCGTCAAGGCACTCTGTATCACTTCAAGGCCCGTAATGGAATTAGACCAGAATATCTGAAAAAGGAAATTTGACTGGTATGCACCTAAAGGGACAATACGTTCCTCCACATCCAGAAATGTAGAAACGTCTCTGTTTCAAGATTCAGACTCTCCTCTTGGGGAGGAAGAAGCTTTGTGCCATCAGCTTCCAAAACATGGAACTCTTTACCTATTGAGATCAAATTAATTGATACATTGCTCCTTTTCAGAAAAACTCTAAAAACCTTCCTTTTCAGGTCATAATGAACACGTCATGTCAGGCTTTAGTTAAGCGAGCGGCAAGACACCTTTGGGGATACATGCACTTTAGAAATGAATATAACATAACATAAAATACTTCAAACCTACCTGCTTCTGCACCTAGGAATCTGCCAATCGAGGTTCTACCCTGCTAAGTGGTGCCACCCTACTCCAGGAACCTTGGAAGTGGGCCTAAGTTGTTTCTCCAGCAGAACCAATGCATTCCCTGCTGAGTGATGCATCCCCGAGCAAACCAACGCATCTCCTCATGTGAGCAGCGCACCTTTGAGCAGAACCAACACATCACCATTGTTGCTAGGATTGGACCCGTCGCAAAACACTCACATCATCGCTGTATCCTGAATCTTGGGACAAAGCATTGTCTTCGTAACTGCTACGGTGCAGCGCTTTTCCGGGCACTACCTCTGCATATTTCTCGCCAGCCTCAACAAGGAGGAACCTCTGCATCTCAGCTTCATCACTCATTGGAACTGACGCATGCTCTCCACTGCCCCTTGCATCCTCAGTACTTCGCATTGCAAGCCCCGTCAGGACTTCACACTGCAGCCTTGTTGTATCTTAGAACCAATGCATTGCCTCTGCTGTGTGACGCATCTTCGACCCAGATCCAAGCAGTGCTCCAAATCCAGCATTAAGGTACTTTGGTGCAGCGGGCCTAACTTGGTCCCTGTAGTCAGCTCACACTTCATCGCGGTTGGCTTGAACTTTTGACTTTGTCCAGACCCGGCACAGCCAGTTATCCCAAATATTTTTTTGCTTATGGATGCTATTTTTTCCTATAAACGTTAAAATTCAATATCTCAAGTTCTACCTTATGAATTATTGTCATTTAGGGATTGTTTTATTTATTATATTAAGCTCTATTTTTCTACCTGGTGTGGAATCTTTTTATTTGGTGTGTTCAGTGATTTACTGTTTGAAGTGCTGCACAAATACTTTACACAGTGCCTCTAAAGTTAAGGCTGACTGCTATGTGCCAAGCTACCAGTGTGTGAGCACAGGTTAATTGAGGGTTTGCCTGCCTCTTGCCCTGACTAGGATTGTGATTGTGGTTTGCCTAGGATTCATAACCCCAGTCAACCACCAGGCCAATTTCGAACACATCAGCTGCCAGGGAGGGGACTCTAATTTTTATTACACTAATAGTGACTAATATAATATTATCCACTATTAGTATAACAATAATATTGACAAAAAAACAATGAAAGTGAAGTCCCAACCACCATCCATTAAGAAGAGTTGCCCTGGTGTTCCTAGCACTGATTTTGTCTCTTCTGTGGACAGGAGTCACAAAGACACTGCTAGGGGTCACAAGGGACAGCCCAAGAGTCACAGCTGTGACCCCTGGTGACCCCTAAAGGAAGTTCATGGTTGGACTATCTTTATCATGTAACCTCAGACATTCCAAGCAATGCCGCAAGCATTGTGGAGAGCAGACTGCAATGACTTCGATATGTATAGCCTGGGGAAAAGGGAAAGCAGAATGTATAAGCAAGATGTTGGGGTGTCCAGCAGTCTACTAGAGGAGAAAAGATGGGTGAAGTAAAGTAGTATCATAATCATTTTGAAGGGGTACATTGAACCACCTTACAGCAGGAGTAGTGTGATTGCTATTCAACTCAAAATTCATAGGGCAAACATTGGGAGGGACCTTATCATTGTGTTAGAGCAAATACACATCACATCATTTAATACCTACTTGTCTTGAAGCCACCTGGATACATTGCAGATACTTTAACGCCCCATTTAGAAAGTTCCTGTCTCATTACTGCAGAAAACATAGATAGAGCTGCCTTTGAAGCACCGTATGCTGCAAACCCAGGCATTGGAGCATGTCCTGTGGGGAGAAAAAAAACATTACAAACAGTAAAGCAGCTAGAAGGTTTACAGGGGTTGCCAACTTTAATTACACTATAGCTATAATTATACTATAGTTGTAATTCACAGAAATCTTTAAAAAAAAGAAATATATATATATATATATTGCTGGATAAACTTTATTCGATGTAGAAAACATCATAAAAGTATGAAACAAAGTTATTTTTAAAAAAATCTGTTAATTATTTAAACACTTTTGTACAGTATATTGAACTAGTGACCACTTTCCCCAATGTAGCTATACTATGCATTTGATGAAAGGTGTAACATACAAAAATAAAAAGTAATGCAATGGGCAAAATACATTATATATATATATCCAAAGCTCCGTTGACCTCTAAATCCAGCACAGGACAGAACGGACATATATACAGAGTTTGGCACCTAACAAATTCTCTTCAACTCAGAATGACTTAGGACTAGTAGCATGTTGAACAAATGTGTTAGTTTCCTGTGAGGCTGACACGTTTCTGTTTGTCTTTTATTTTTGGGACTATGTGCTTAGATCTATGCTATGTAAATAAGATTTTTATGGAAATGCCATCTGAGAATGATTTTAAAAGACACTCTTCCTTTTTTAGTTAAATATTAACTGTGCATCAATACTAAAAAGGCAAAATGTCCACTTCAGAACAAGTTACAAAACATTATATATATGTGTATATGTTTTTATTTTACAGCAGTACAGTTACACCAAGTTAATGTAAAAACTTTATAGGGAACCCTTTTTAGGGTGAGTCTAGGCAGAGCATGAACTGCCTTTTTTGAAAACCTTTGAAATGCCGCAAGCAGCAACCGCCAAACCTTTACTTTGCACGTTGTCCTGAGACCCTGAAGAAGTGCGGCAAAGCATGAAACGCATTGGAAAAAAGACTGCAGAATTCTGGCAAGGCCCATCTGCCTTTGGCCATTGCTTTCCTTCATTAAAGATTTGGCACAAGATACGTACCTGTCTGAGGCCCTCTTTTAGCAGGCAACGTTTGGTTCTGAGATATATATATATATTTGGAGAATATATATATATATATATATATATATATATATTATCTACTGGCGGTCGCCAGTAGATAGTTATAGTTAGGACCCTGTTTCCATAGGAAATCCGCAACATTCTATTTAGAATAACTTTGGCGCCGGTCGACGAATCCTCGCAAATTTTTCAAAATAGGTGGGGCGCTACGCTCCGCTCCTACCCTGAAAGTCTCGGGGGGATTCGTCAAGCGGGGGCTGAGATAAAAGGGGGGTCCCAAAACGCGTTTTTCCCATGCATTTTTCCATAGGACCTTTAGACAGAGCTACATCCCGAACGGCTGAACAGAATTTAATGAAATTTGGCAGAGAGGTAGTCCTCAGGTCAAGGAAGTGCCTTTTGTAGGTTTGGTGTAAATCTGTTCAGTAGATTCTGAGAAAATAGCCTTTAAATCAATATATATATCTGAGCCAGCTTACGGTGCGCTTACGGTGCACTTACCGTACGCGTACGGTGAAGTGCGCGAGCGCGATTCTGATTGGCCGTTAGATCTTAGTAAACATTCGAATCGGTCGAAACCAGGAAGCGGCGGCCGCCATTTTCTCTCTCGCACTCTGACAGGGGGTTGAAAAACAAAGTGCAAAAACATGTAAAGGGGCTGTTTAGACAGCTCCCAAGCACCTAGCCATGTCGAGGGAGTCCCAACGATCCCCCAAGTGAAAAAAGGGAATTTTAATTTTTTCGAAAATTTCGCCGATTACGCTTACCGTACGTGTACGGTAATAAATAAAAAAAAAAAAAAAAAATATCCACATTTTCCACATCCCGTGTGCAAATGTTGCCCGAAGGGCACCAATTGTGCATGGCTTATTATTTGTGAGCAAAACATATTTTACCTGTCACAACGATGCTCATCATATGTCCTCCATGTGCGCACGGTGCGCGAAGCGCATCGTGCGTTCATGGCCCATCTAGCGTAACGTGGGCACGCGGTGCGCGAAGCGCACCGTGCGCGCACGGAACGAACTGCGTTAAGTGGGCGCGCACGCCACAAATGGCGTAAAGTAACTTAGCATTTAAAAAACCGTACAAATTCACTGAAAAAACCATAGGTTTCACACACGTTATAGTTAGGAATTAGCATTTAAAAAACCTTGCAAATTCACTGAAAAAACCATAGGTTTCACACATGTTATAGTTAGCTGGACATTTTACTGATAAAAAACCTATGAAATTACCCCGTTATAGTTACTGTAGGCAACTATAACTCACGCGACCGTAATCCTCTGCTGATGACATATGTGTCTTTATGAAAAAAAAATATTTGTAATATATGTATAGCTAACATTTAATGGAAGAAGACATGGGCAAATAAGTGTCTAAATACAGTATTAGCATCAGCAGAGGATTACGGTCGCGTGAGTTATAGTTGCCTACAGTAACTATAACGGGGGAATTTCATTGGTTTTTTATCAGTAAAATGTCCAGCTAACTATAACATGTGTGAAACCTATGGTTTTTTCAGTGAATTTGCAAGGTTTTTTAAATGCTAATTCCTAACTATAACGTGTGTGAAACCTATGGTTTTTTCAGTGAATATATATATATATATACACGTGCACAAATATTATATATATATATATAATTGTACATTTTTCATTTTCACATAATTTTAAAATTACAAAACAAATTAAAATTAATAGTTTAATAATTGTTTTAAAGTAAATATATATATATATATATATATATATATATATATATATATTTATTATGTATGTGTGTTTAAGTATATTTATTAAGTTTGTTACAATGTATATTAAATCCACTTTATTTAAAAAAAAAATATTTAATATGTATTATTTTATTTATAAATAAATATATATCTATATCTATATCTATATCTATCTATATATATATATATATATATATATATATATATATATATATATATATATATATATATATATATGTTTAACCCAGGATAGAATCCGAGTATTTCTCCGAATAAATCCAGCGGCACACCAAGGACAACACAATATACCTTTATTGTGTCACAAAAACAGAACTACGCATTTCGGCGAAGCCTTTGTCAAGTTACTGACCTGTGCCCAACTTCCCCTAGAAATACGGGTCAAGGTTCATTAACATAGAAGAAACACTTTGAAGAAAAACTTTACGAGCGCTCTGTTCGAGAGCGGTGATTTCACAACGAACTTTTGGAAACATATATATATATATAAAATCGATATTTTGGACAACTATATTTTTAACATCAATATTTCTTTTCGATATTTTTGTACTTACCTGCTTAACTATAGAGTCAATATTTTTGCATTCTATTTTTTTCATCTATATTTTTTACATCTATATTTTTGCCATGAATATTTTGTCAGAGAACCCCTAATAAGCCCCTTATTGAAGCAGACTTCAAACTTGAGCAATGCCAAATTTGGTGGAAATTGGTTAAACAATTCAACTGTTCCTACATCATAAGGGGAGGGAGGGCAAAATCGTATACTTTGTAGTTTCATCTGAGTTTCCTATGCAAACACCTGCTGCACATACCTGTGAAATCGCAGGATAAAAGAAAAGCTATTTTTAATGGCCTGGAGGCCTTTGCATCAGTTGTTGCCTTTTCAAATGTAGGAATAATTCCGTCCAGCAGTTTTGAAGATAGGAGCTAAAATGTGAATATTAAGCGTGTATGTGCAGTATTACTAAGTGTTCTCAGAAGCCCAGTTATGAAACTTCATCATTGAAAAATCAGATATATTTGAGAAGCTGTACTCCTCTCACCTTTCTTATTACCCTTTAGTCATGCACTTTGTATATGATGTAATTAATTCACTACCACTCTGGGTTCAAGACAATATTGCCATTTTCTATATTTTCTAATTGTCTTCTTTCATGTGCTTGCATAAGGTACAACCTTATAAGGTTTTGAAGTTCTCTTAGAGAGCTCATGTAAAAAATACAGAGAGGAGCCACTTAGCTTAGACTCATTCTGCCATTGGTTGTTGTATAATTCATTTCACCCATCTGTCATTGGCTAATTGTATTGGCTATGCATGAAACAGAGTTTTGACATTTGCCTGAGGCATATGGCTATATTATTGGTGGAGCCGGCAGACGAGTATATATAGGGCGGACCATCTTGTTTTTTTCTTCTGTGTTAGACAGCTATTTGCTCACTTGTGACTTAGGAGACAGCAACTGCAAGGAACAGTCCAAGTGTATTATGTTGTATTTTTTGTTGTGGTCCTTTAGTGTGCACCCCATTAAGATTTACCTAATTTAATATGCATTTGCATGCATCTATAATATATTTGGCAATAGATGTCTTATCAATTTTTATGCATCTCACCAACATCTGAACTCCCTGGCTATACATACTATGTACGCGTTTACTTACTCCCATGAGAATTAGAGCACGACAATGAAACTGGGATGCAAAGGGCCCACAGAATCAAGCAAGTTGAAATATTGCATCTAGAAGCATGGAAACACACCAAAGGAAATGCCACAGCAGCTGGTTTTGAATGCAAAATAGGTTTTGCTTGCATTGCCTCCTGCCACCTTGAATTAGAATTCATGGAACAGGATATGACACAGAGAATTAGTTTCCTGCTTGGTGCAAACCATTTCAGAATCGCCGGGATATGAAGTTGTGATATGCAAGTCATACAAATATTCCAGTTCAGGGAAAGTAACCCAGCTAAGGAATCCAGTCCATAACGGTTTAAGACTAAGAGAGCACTTCTGCATAGTAGAAAAGTTATTTAGAAAGCAGATATTTAGAATTAAGCAAGGATTTATATTTGTATTTCTTTCTATTTTTCTATTTTTCAGAACGAGGCAACATGGTACGCCTTAAATGTTCATGCAACTCACCGGGATGTCCTTTTTGCACTGCGCAGATGAAAGAGTATGGCGGTAAAGACGTACCCAGTGATTTGAGAGTGGGCACTATTCCCCCCCCCCCCCCCCCCCAAATTAGAAAGACGGTGGGCCCTGAATATATACAGTCCATCTCCAGTCTGGTCGGTTTGGTATCTTGATGGCCAGTATACTTTTAATTTATTATCACAACTTTGAGCAGAGTGACCAATTTGCTAGGTCCTGATAAATGCCCCTGAACCCTGCTGGGGTGAATTATGGGCAGACACATGAAGACCATCTACAGGGATCTATTTGATTAAAACCCCAAGTCCTCTCTTTTTAATCCTATCACAGTGGACCACTGAATAAAATAGATTCAGCCCTCTGGAGATAGTTTTATTGATTACCTATTTTGTGCTCTGACCCTCACGCACCCTATAACATCACTCATCTTTAAAACACCTCAGCTCCTCCCCGCAAGGGAGTTGTACCCTACACCTAGGACCTTGCAGTCAAGGTGTGAGGAGGGAACCCAATGATGAAGCATGTCACCTTGGGGGAGTGAGGGTTCTTGTCATGAAAGAAATCCTCCCCTGACAGCTCTCTCTCTCACACACACACACAATTGTATATATGGGGCAATATATATATGTACTGTGTTTTTTGTTTTCTATTTTATGACCATATGTACTTTATGCGAATTGCATGAAAGTTAGGGATCAGTACGTCCATGGTCGGGCTAGATCCTCTGTGTGGATATAATAATGCCTGAAATGTTCACATTTCTCGTTATTATCTGATTACCTGGAACTTTATTGCGAGTATGTCTAGAGGATGAGCAAAATATTGAATTTTATAATTTAGTGAAAATGAGCTGATAAATATATTTAACTTCACAAAATAAATGTATGTGGTCCACCTTGTTTGCTGGCATCAGCAGTTGTTTTTTCTAGTAATTTCTAGAGATGACGTCGAAACTATGTGCAGAAGCACAAGATATGTCAGGACTCATTAATAACAAATCAAAATGGTCTATGAATACATGTTCCCATGAAGAAGGGACTTGCACTCCTGAAAGGCATTTGGATCTATTTAACAATCTTTGACAAGAATTAAAGAACCATGTTCACAATAGCAGTATACATATAACTGATGGGGACCATGGGTTTTGTGCCGATCAAGATGGCAGCAACCTGCTGAGGTCACTTCGGCAAAGAGCTCTTTGTTACTTTTGCAGCTCTTCTTTATGTGCCTTGCCTCACCAAGGCTTTCTGGAATTCTTCATAACACCCCTTTGGCACGTTGAGCTGTGTTTATGGCTCTGTTTGAGCGTTGCCTCACAGAGACCCGAGCAGCAGCCATTTTGCTATTGCGCCACTTGCGTTATTCGACTCCCTGCTGGTACGCACTGATGTATTCCTCATGAATACATCTTCCTATTACCTTTTTTTAAAGCCCAGAACCAATGCTGGAGCTGCCCCTATATCAAAAGTTATGTTGGTTGTTTTTTGCCAATATTTTTCTTGATTTTTACCTTCTGCATCCTTTGCAAGTATGTATAAGGAACAGTGGTCCCATTCAAGATAAGTCAAGAAAAATATCACAATTACTACAATAAGAAAAGGAATTCAAAAAAATTAACAATGCATATAATGAAAGAAGGTTTTTATGTTGATTTTAAGAATTATAATAAAGAAAAAATTAAGTGAGCTAGCCGTGAGAAGGTTTAAAAGGAAATCAGCTGATTTCCTAAACCCAGGCTGGTGACTTAAAAAGTGACTTTTAAGTAAACAATGCAATTACGAAAAGTCAAATCAACATCTCATACTCAGAAAACAAATGTACAATAAAGTTTTGAGTTTAGAGACGTAGGTCGACGACGTTTCGATCCCCAAACAGATGGTGGGATCTCTTCAGGACAAGACGAAGGTAAGGATGCCTGGGAAGTTAGCTGAATTGCAACAGATAGAATGAATTCATGGCCGAGGGGCCTCAGGTTCTGGGGGTATGCACGAAAGGAGGCGGCAGAGGAGCATCCGTAATCCGGACCTACTAGTGCCGTAGCGCCTGTGTTAATGGCATAGGTGGCAATCCGAGTAGGAGACGCAGGACGGCGAAGGAGACAAGCTCACGGGTTGCTGGGTAGAAGGAGTGCCAGTTGCAGTCGTTAGTAGCGTGGGGGTCCGGGGCGGTAATTGGTAATAATAAGCGCCGCGTCGGACGAGAGCTGGAGAGCCAGGTTCGGCCGTTTAAAGAGTCGGAGCCAGCAATGAGCTCGGGACTTCCGGGACCAAGGATAGGCAGGTCACATGGTGCGGTCTCTCGAAGTCTTTTGCAACTATGCCAGATATACTGTCTACACGATTTTAACTTCTACCAACATTTTCCTCAAATGTTGTTCTTTTTTTCCTGCACTCTAATTACTTCTATATGCTGTATTAAGTTGTCAAGTGACTTTTTGGATCCTGGTATTAGACTTATGTACTGATCCTGATACCTTCATTATTTGCCTACACTTTATGGACTACTGTTTTTTATACTATTCACCTATATACTCTTGCATTCCATTGGCATAGTGAATGGGTAAGCTTCGGACACTCCAAAAGATCACACATTGTCCTCTAAATCACGCTAAAATGGCCAGTGATCTTCTTGTAACCTCTAAACCTACTTCTTCTCGCACAAAACTAAAACGGGTGAAAAATGATCCTCCAACACTATTATGACATATCATAACCCTGTTTTGGACACTATACTTGATGAGGTGAGGGGTCTGAAACCTTTCATGAGTGCCACTAAAGAAAAACTTGAAAAATTGAAGATAAATGGATCGCTATGGAAACTAAGCTGTTTGGTATGGAACAACACATGTGTGATCTCTAAGATGTTGCTACAAAGATTCCTTTATTGGAGCAAGAGATCTGCAAACTTAAATTGCATACAGAGGACCTTGAAAACAGAAACCAATGCACTAATCTTTGTTTATATGGCCTACCACTGAATTTGGAACGTCCTGACCTACTTACCTTCTTGAAGAAATTCCTGCCTGAGGTCTTACCCTTTCCACACTGCGCCTTTGAATCTTCAATAGTCGCATCACCTTGGACGACTTCAATCTCACTATACACGACCCAGAGACATTATAATGTTATTTTTAGAATTCACAGACCTAATGCAGGTTTTGTGGGCTGTAAAAGAAAAATGTTGCCTTATCTGGTCTGGCTATAATATCTTCATATCACAAGACCTTTCCAATGCCACTAATGCCAGAAGAAAATAATTGTGCGCTCTACATGGAGTCAAATGTGACAATTAAACATTTGTTATGGCATTCTACATCCATGGCTAAGTAAAATGACTCATGAAGGCACCACACGATCTTTTGATGATCCTGTTAAACTGAAATTGTTTATCCAAAGCATTTAGTCTCACTCTATGGATACTCTCTTCAACACTTTTAAAAATTCTGTCTACTTATATGTTCCCTTTATTTCTCTTTTTCTCTCATCAAACTGAATGGCTGTCTTTTCTATAATCTAGTTATATCTCCCTGTTGCCATTTATGTTTAAGTTCCTCTCTCGTCCTATGCGCTACGTTTCTGATCTTGATTCTTTTCCTTGATCTGTTTCTTCATCTCTATAGTCCTATTTCATTTCTTCTATTATTTCACTTTTTTCCTTGTTTTTTAGTGAGTACTTATTATGTTTGTATTCCATACAAGTTATCTAGTTGTTAATAAATGGTGTCTTTTTATCTCCTTTTACTTTTCTGCAGGGTTGTTATGCATGTTCCTGTCTCTCTCCTCCCAATCCCCAATATGTTTAACATGGAATGTTCGTGGTCTGGGATACCCTGTCAAAAGACAAAACGTACTCTCTCACTTGTCCAAAGTTAACTCAGATGTTGCTTTTCTGCATGAAACTCATTGTTACAATGTTGAATCACTTAAGTTAAAATGGCTATGGGTAGGCCAGTTTGTTTCTACTCCTGCCATTAATCAATCAATCACCGATTTGAAGCACACTTCTTATCACCCATGAGGGTATCCATGCGCTTGGGTCGGGGGGCTGCTTCTGGGAGTTGTCAGTTGAATATCCAGGTTTTTAGGCCATCTCTGAGCTTTTGTAGGATGGATGCCGTCCAGAGGTCCAGTGGGCAGCCATTCCAGGTCTTGGGGGCCAGGTAGGAGAAGGTGCGGCTGCCGCTTCTGCTTTTTTGGAAGCAGGGCCTGTGGGCGAGGGAGAGGAAGTGGAGCATAGTTGTCTGCCGGGTTGGTGGAAGTTCAGTCTGTGGTTGAGGTAAGCTGTTCTTTTGTTGTGCAGGAGTCAGCAGTTTGAACTGGCACCTTTTTTGGACGGTGAGCCAGTGGAGGGCTATAAGGTGGAGGGGATGATGTAGGCTCTTCTCGGAGGTCCAGAATGAGCCAGGCTGCAGCATTTTGGATGGCTTGCAGTCTGCTCAGTAGTTGTGAGGTGAAATCCTTTTAGAAGGAGTTTCCATAGTCCAGGCAGCTGGTGAAGAGGGCTTGGTTGACGGTGCGTCTGGTGTTGATGGGGAGCCATTTGAATATTTTCCAGAGCATGCAGAGGGTGAGGACGCAGGCTGAGGAGACAGCGTTTATCTGCTTCTTCATGGTGAACTTGTTGTCAAGTATGATGCATAGGTTTCTGGCATGGGCTGTGTGAATGGTCAAAGGGCCCAATTCCGCTGATGACCAGGAGTTACCCATGGGGTGGTGTGCTCCCAAAGATGAGTACCTCTGTTTTGTCAGTGTTGAGTTTGAGGTGTTGCCATTCTTTTCCATAAATCGTTACATGCACAGATAATATCTACTCAATGTGATACAATTGGACGGTGGCTATTGGTCACTGTTCTAATTCATAATAGGCAGCTAGCTTTATTTAAAATTTATGGTCCTGTTAAACCTGATCCTGATTTTTGGAACAGCTCTAAAATAAATGACCATCCATTGATAATCCTAACATTGTTGTAGCAGGAGACTTCAATCAATGGTTAAATCCTGGAGTAGGTATGGCAAGTACGTTCAACACTCCGTCCATCATTTCCTTTGGTTTTTGCTTTGTTCGCCATAAGTTGCCAGGGTATGCTCAGACGTGAGTCCCTTGCTCACTTTGCCACTGGATTCAAGCAAGCCTGGCTGAAGACGGCTGAAATGCCAAAAACCGGTCCTAGGAAGCTTCTTTCCGGTCAAGGGAAGACATGGCTTGGTAGTTCGGGCTGGACTGTTCCCATTAGGCACAGGGTCAGACTAATTTGCATATGGCCATGTCTGAACTGGGGTGGCAGAGTGGGCTAAAGAACAGTGATGGATTAAACCCAGATCAGTTGACTGGGGGAGAGTGCTTGCAATGTTCAACACTCCGCCCATCATTTCCTTTGGTTTTTGCTAAATCCTTTTACTGACAGAAAATCCAAAAGTAAATTTAATCCTGATAAATCCCATAAAGCATTACAATCGTCCATCCCCACTCGTCCATTATTTGATGTCTGGAAAACATACAATCCTGATACTCATGAATTGATGTTTTTCTTCAAGGTTCAAACCAGATCTAGAATAGACTATATTTTGGTTACTAAATCCGTACATCCTTTTATTCGCTCCATAGTTGTTTCAGACCATGCCCCTGTTTTATCTTCTTTTGAAGCATCTCTAAATGATTCAAAAACTGGTCACTGGAAATGTAATAATTTTCTTTTACCTGACAATAATTTTCTTAAAGAAGCTACTGCTTTATTTAATGATTATTGTTTTTTAATTCAACCAACCCCTCAACACATCTATTTGTAACTACTGGGATGCTTTTAAAGCCTCTTTCCGTGCTTACACCATAGCTTATTCATCTAAAAAGGAAAAAGTAACTAATCTCCAATATAGTACATTACTACAGCAAATTAAAACATTAGAACATACCAATTTTACCTCCAAATCCTTTTCTGTTTTACACAAATTGATTAATGCCAAGTCTGCCCTTAATAAAATGGCCACCATTAAATCTGAATGTAAAAATATTGAACCCATTTGAAACAAACTTAATAGCAAACTTGTATCTTCTAATGCTAATCATACCCTCTGTAAAAACGATTGTCCTATTTCATAAATTTATTACAATGGCAACCTTGAGAATGTTGTTCCATTAATAATCAAATCTGGGCAATGTGGTTTTGTTAAGTCTATATTTGCTGTAGGCAATGCTAGAATGTTCTCTAATATCCTCACATTTGGTAAGAAATATAATTCCCCCTTTCCACGTTGTCTCTTGATACTGAAAAAGCTTTTGACCACATCAATTGGCAATATATATTTACCACTTTACATTGGTTTGGCTTCGGCCCTCATTTTATTTAATCTATAAAATCATTATACTCTTTTCCTCGCACTAGTATTTGTATTAATGGCTGTTTCTCCCCTTACTTTCATTTACGTAGAGGTAGTAGACATGTTTACCCCTCTCCCCTCTGCTTTTTATTCTTTGTCTGGAACCTTTTTTAGAACATATTAATTGCAACACACTAATATCAGATTTTAAACATAATTCCCTTGAAACCAAGCTATCGGCCTATGCTGATAATTAAATATATTTGTCTAATCCTCTCTCCTCTTTAAATCCATTTTTATAGGAAATCAAAAATTATATTCTCATGTCTCGTGATAAACGAAACTTTTCTAAAACTGAAATTCTACCACTAAATTCCTCCTGTTACCATTACATGTTTGCTAACACTAATTTTACTTGGTGTCCTTCTAAAATAAAATACCTTGGTATAACACAATCAGTTTTACTTTCAATACTTTAAAACCTACAATCCAGAAATTAATTTCATCATGGTCTCCTCTTCACCCATATTGATGGGGTAGGTTAAATACTAATAGATGATGATTGCTTCACATGTCCTTTATATTTTGTCCATGTTACCTTTTAAAAAACCTTTTTCTTATTCCTCTCAGATTAATTGTATTTGTACCAAATTTCTCTGGAATAACAAACATACACATATTTCCTTAGCAAAACTTAAACGTCTGAAGAATGAAGGTAGTGCTAATTTTCCTTATTTTAATTTGTATCATTCTGCATTTCTATTTTGACCAGTTAATGCTTTAACTGATGATTTTCACGATGTTCTCATACCACAATGGATTGTATTTGAACATTCTTTATTGAAGGATTTCATATCTACTGATGAAATTAATATGTTCAATTGCACTTTTATTTCTACAAGCTCTATTTTAAACACTCTCAATATTTGTTACCTCCAATATTTTCTACAGGTTTTTATTTTTATCAATAATTCCTTGCATCTTTTATTTGGTATGACAAATGTATTGAATTTCAATGTACATCATTCTATTTTAAACATTGTAAGGAGAAAGATATTATGTTTGTTCTTCAATTCATTGAGCATAACAGTTTTCATTCTTTTCCACAGTTACAAACACAATATAATCTACCTAGCTCTCTTTTACAAGAATACAATCTAATATATTGTGCTCTTTAAACTTTTCTATCAGCTAATAATTTTCATTCTGATACTTTATCACATACACCCTTGACACCATTACATACTATTTTTCATGATTCCATACCCAAAGCGGCTTTTTTTATATAATATGCTCTTATCCATTATTACTATAAGACCCAACAATTCTATTGTATAGGACAGCTGACCTTTCTATCTCATTCCCTACTCACATTTGGGATACATTATGACTGAAAATATTTACAACATCTACAGCTGCATGTATTTCTAAATTTCCTTCAACTTCTTCTCCATTATCCTCATCTTGTTCTGCATCTAAAAGGACTTTAATTATTTTACTCTACTATTGCTCCCATGTGTTTAAGTTTTGAGAAAAAATCTGGTTACAATGATTAATAATATTTCAATGTAACATTCAGTTATCAATTCAAAATGTTTTCTATGGGACTATAGCTCCTGGCTTCGATCACATCTCATCTAAACCTATATTACTTGATCTCTTTATTGCTGTTGGTTTTAAAGTGGTACTTTCTTGCTGGAAAGACGCTTCTAAATGGTCTATATTATGGTGGATTTGTATTACTGAAGTGCCTAGCATAGCTACTGTTTCTTAATTTATGGTTCATCAGAAAATTAAATCTGATTTATATTGTTTACCTTTCACTACTTATGTTTCCTCTCACTCACCTGAAGCCTTACTTTATATATATATATGTATATATATATATTTCTTTCCTACTCTTTTTATTCCTCTTTTCCTTCTATTTTCTCTTTTTTCTTCCTCTTTTTCTTTTCCCTCCTCTTTTCTTCTTTGTCTAACTCATTATACATTTCTCTAACTTTCTTTACTATTTCCATATTCTTAATAATCATATTAAGTAATATTAAGTATTATGATACATTTCGCGATGTAAATTACTGTTGTTCAATGTTTTTGCATCTTTATTAAAAAATACTTTAAAACAAAAATGACTGATGGACTTCATTTAAAATGTTAGAGTTTTTGAACATGGACTAATGCATAGAACAGTGTACCAGAATTATTCTTCACAAAAGATGTGCCCAGATGGTAACCAAGTATTTCCTTTCAGGCATAATTTGATGTATCATAGAAAATGATAGATGGCTGCGTCATCTTGGGCATACATCAATTTGTAGAGAAAAAAACCTCATTAAACATTGCGTAAGATAGGCGTGCTTTTTCATGGGGGGGGGAGACAAATATAAGTTTGTCTAGGTGCACCTATATTGTGGTTTGGGTAAGCACATGAACCTTTATGCATATTACTGGAGTGTGAATCGGGGGGGGGGGGGTTAAGTTCTGAAGTTCCAAAGTTTTGCTTTTTCAACCTTTGCTAAGGTCTATGGAAAACATGTGCACTCCTTTAAAGTGTATGTGTTCCTGCAAAGTTGCTTTGTGCATATATTTATGCTCTCTATGTGCCTGTGTATGAGTTTGGTCGTGACCTATTTGCATGTACCAGTGCTTGTTTACATTTAGACTATGAAGGCGGTACCTCTCTTCCATGCCAAAGGGAAATTCTTTCCAAATTCTCATTGGCTTCTCTTGAAAAACTGCTCTATGAGGCAGTCCATGTTTCATGCACGAAAAAAAACAAAAAAACAATGCATTTTCACATACTACTTTACTGTTTGAGATGAGATATATTTCGCATTCAGGCCATACCCGACTTGTATTTTGAGGGCTAGCCTTTGCAACAGACATGAATACTGATCTCATGAAAGGGGCCATAATTGCATGCGCCTTGGGTAACAAAAAGTTAAAAGCTGTTTGGAAGACGAGACATAAAAAGCAGAGTGGGAAAAAGATGTAGCTAAAAGTAGGTTTGTGTCAAAAAAGCCAACTTTCAGCAGGAGACTTTGCTTCATAAAGCATTTGGGAGTATAATATAGATCTATCAATCAAAACGTTATTCTAGCAGTCGTTTTTGATGATTATGTTATTGTCATTGTATTGCTACTTATATCTATAAGTCAAAATGTTATGTTAAGATATGCATGGAGAGATCTTTCCATCTAGTAGTCCCCAAAAACATTTTTTTTAAAAACTTTTGGAACACAAAACATTGTGTTCAAAAGACTTTTTTGAGACACTCCTACCTTAAAAAAACAGTAGATTGCACAGTTGAGAAATTAGGAGAACTATATCTTCGACAGTGTGGTGTAAAACTTTACAGACATTTTCAGAGAACACCTACATTAAAATGGGTGTACTTTCCAAGTGGTACTAAATAGACATTGATCAGTTAGGGGAACTAACTTTACATTTCTCTCTGCATCCAATCAATGACACTATTAATATCTATTAACTAATTACACTTAAATTGGTTTTCTCTGCTTGGGAAGTGAACACAACAAAATACTACCACAAAGACATCTCTTTAAATTGAATTGCTTATGTAAATAAAAGACAACGGTATCCTCCTGGCTACATATGTTTAATTCAATATAATGATCTGAGATTAGATTAGCTCGGTGGTATTTATTTATTATGTAAAACATTTATAAAGCACCACTGTCAGCAAATTGGTATCCTGGTGCTAAGCATACATGTAGGTACTATCCTGCTGAAAATGCTACCTGGTCATGGTACCTCCAGTCTTTGGACAGGTAATGCTCTCAAAATTATGGTAAAATATTTTGGGGTATGCCTGGATAATATTTTGCCAACCATGCTTATGGGCACACTGCATTGCACCTAACATGATGGGTAAATCCTGTTTGGTTTACCAGTTTGTCATCCATATTTCTGGGCATACTGGCTGTGACAAAGTCATGACCACACTGTGAGGAATGTTGTGGGGGAAGTGGGAAATGGATAGAGTACATACACAAAACCTCATTATTATGTTCACCCTTCCCGGTTTTGGAGCCATAATGATTCACAAGTAGTTAATTTTAGGTTGGACTATGATAAAGTTTCATCTTTAGGCTTATCAACAAATTGGCCGTTCTTTCCACTAAGTTCAATATGTTGGCTTGGCTGCTGACCTCACAAAGAGGAATCCAGTGTAGTCCACTATGAAGACTCTCATTTGGCTCCCAGTGGAAGCCAGAAGTAGACAACAATATCTAGAATTGCTGTTCAACTATGGCAAGGGTGTCCCCCGCAGAATGCTCAAGAAAATGTCAATATAGTTTCCCCCATTTCAATCTCTATGCTGAACAGAGCAAAATCTCCATCTCAAACAGCTTGCAATGTCCCATGGTAGACAACAGCAGACTAATGCACTTTGACTTTGATAGTGGAATATCCTGCCTGATGACATTAACCTGGAAATAAACCTCCAAGTTCTAATAGAAAATTGCAACCTACTTATTCCAGATTCTACTCTCCTACACCCACTCACAATTTAGCAGGTGTATGCTGTGTGATAAAATTCATTACATTTTACAAAACCAAAATGCAACATCGCACTGATGATAGGCTATTCTTGCACGATCTATAGTGCACACCTCGGATCTTGGATCAATGAAAGCTTTATCATAGGTACTTGCAATTCTTTTTTTCTTCAAAAATACCAATAATGGCATGAAGGAGAGATACCATCCAATTTTCACTGATCGATTCTTTCATGAAAAGCAGCACTATTGCAATGGTAAAAAGATTTACTGATAGTCTAAATGTTTAAGACATTATGCTGTGCTTATGATTATTGTTTGTTTGTGAAGTATTTAAAGCATTGGAAACACATTCCTCAAAGACTTAGAACTCATAGTAGTTCAGTAAGCAAGTACATGATTTAATTTTCATAGTGACTGTATGAAACTGTGAGCCCCACTGTTAGATCTGGGGGTCTCTAGTTGGCAGGGTAGGTACCACTGTCCAAGTAGGGACCCTTGCTTCTAGTCAGGGAAAGGGGGATACACTGTTAAGATAACCCCTGCTCACCCTCTAGGTAGCTTGGCCTGAGCAGTCTAGACTATCAAAGGCAATGTGTAAAGTATTTGTACCAACACTCACAGTAACACAGTGAAAACACAACAGATTTACTCCACACCAGTTTAAAAAAAATAAAGTATATTTACTAAAAACTTCACAAGACCAAATACTACAGAAAATCCAACATAAATTAAAAAGGTTACTTTAAAGATAGTTCAAGAGTTTGCAGAAAGTACTCCAGGATGTAAAAATCAGTGTCCTGCACAATGTGACTCTCAATGCACAAAATGCGACACTCTCGTGCCCAACAGTACCTGTAGCTGTGTTAACGTTCCCAAAAGCTATAACAAGGAAGATGGCAAAGGCGATGCGATATTCCTGAGTCCTTGGGGAGGCTTTGCAGCAGCCCTGCTTCATGCATCAGAGGTGGATGCGCCGGCTCCGATCTGTAGGGGGAGGATGCGATGACTCTGGCTTTCGTTGCGTAGGTTTCTTAGGGGGAAGCTTCACGCACAGGTACGATGCGACGATCTTCGGTGCGGCGCGATGCGCAGCGCAGCCCTGACTTCTGGCGCCGCAACCCTCGATGCGTCATCGGACGGGACTCTGCGTCGACACACGCAGCGACTGGATACTTTCATGCACCAGCAGTGGTGCGGCCCGCAAACTGGTTCAGCGACGACCCTCGCAGCATCAGGAATCTTCACGCACCGGGACGATGCTCGACGCACTCGGCAATGCGGGGACTCCGGGTGCTGCGATGACGCCGCGATGAAATTCTCCTCGCACTCTCGCTCTTGCGACTCGCAACCGGATGATGCGTCCCTCAAATGGATGATGCGATGGGTACCAGTTACTCTTGTTCACGCTTCTGCTTTCCAGCTCCCAAACACAGCAAAACGACCTCCTGAGGCCCCCAGACTAGGCAGGCACTCCAAGGCAGGTCAGAACTCCCTCAGCAGAGTTCCAGGGGAGCTGGTGGTGAAGTCCTTTTGTTCCTGGGACTTCTTAACAGGGAGCCAGCTCTCCTCAGGCCCTTGGAGATCAGAATCAAAAGAAGGGGACACAGCAAAGTCCTTCCCCTCTCCTTGGCAGCAAAGCAAAACAGCAAGCAGGCAGTCTTCTCCTCTTCAGTTCCTTACAGCTTTCTCCTTGGCAGAGGTTCCTTCTTAGTTCCACAAGTTTAGGTGTCTGGGGTCCTCTTCTTATACCCCTCAAAGTCTTTGTCTCTCTTTGTTTCAGTGGGGGGATTCCCCTGCTCAAACCAGTTCCTGGGTGTGCTCTGCCCTGGAGCACCTGGTTTCTTTCAGAGTGAGGGGCAGGGTCGTTAGATGCTCAGGAGGAGGTGGAGCCTTCTTTGTGCTGGCAGAGGCAGAGTCCTCAGCCTGGCCAGCAGGGGGTGGAGCCAGCATTGTGCTGGCAGAGGCAGCCCTACTCAAACCTAGGGGCTACTCCTCCCACCCATCTAGAGCAGATCTCCCTATTCACCCTGCTGCTGACTCATCCAGACTCCTGGAGCCACCTAGCCCATCACATGACACCAGTCAGCCGATCTGCACACAGGCACACAGGAAGGTTAAACAGGAGAATAGCTACTTTCTAAAAAGTGCTATTCTCACACAGTGAATTTAAAAACCATCTTGCTAAAAAGATGTATAATTAAATTCTCAACACAAAGATACCAAACTTGGATTTTCTATCTTGCCTTTAGGGGAAGATAGCCATGTAAACATCCTCCCCCATTCTGTCCTATGGGCAAGATAGTCTCTCGGCAGTGAAACACGAAAATGGCTGCAATTCACTACCAGGGCATGTTACACACCTCAGTACATGCCCTACCTTTCAGATACACTGCAACCAGCCCAGGGGGTACCTAGGGCCCCCATAGGGATGCCTGACATGTACAGAAAGGGAAGGATAAGGCCTGGTCAGTGGTTGCACTGGCCAGGTCGACATGGCAGTCCTGGACTGCACATAGGCACTGCAAGCAGGCCTAAGACATCATTTTAGGGCTACTCATGTGGGTGGCACAATCAGTGCTGCAGGCCCACTAGTAGCATTTGAATCACCAGCCCTGGCACATTCAGTGCACTTTACTAGGGGCTGACAGGTGAAACAAATATACCAATTATGGATAACCAATCAATGTAGCAATTTATACAGAGAGCTTATGCACTTTAGCACTGATCAGCAGTGGTAAAGTGCCCAGAGTCCTATTGCCAACAACCACGGGTCAGAAAAAATAAAGGAGGAAGAAGCAAAAAGTCTGGGGATAACCCTGCAAAAAGGGCCATTTCCAACACCCACTAACAAGAAAGAGCTGATAACTATCGGTATTGTATTGTATACATCCACAGTTTTTTTTTCTTTTTAAGTATTATTGTTGCCCTTCATTCCAATAGGACTACACCTTTAAGAGTGAGCTACTGAACAAACTAACCAGGAGAACCCAGTCTTTTATACGTCAATGTTAGGGATGGCCATTTTGGGGAGGACCCCCCAATGTGACACTTGAGTTTAGTGATTTGATTTTCAAATTAGGATGCCAGTTCTTCACATAGAATGGTGTGGTGGAGTGTGCATTGCAAACAAAGAGTGAGCTAAAGAAATGGATTTTAGGAAATTTGAGTTATTAAGAAGGTCCTTAAAACCTAACCTCCTCTCAGTGGTGAGAAACAATGTGGGAGCTTGGATACATAGTAGGTAGAAAAGAAAAAATCTTAAATAGGATGAAACAGAACTAAAAGTCCAGACATGTCTGAGCCTGTAATGTTATGTATTTCATAGTTCGTGGCACTTTTCAGGGTTTAAGAGTCCAATTGTAAGTACTAGGTCACTGAACTCCAGAAGAGCTTTACGGGTTCTTGTATTGAATTCAGAGATCAGACACATTTGCTTTTGGCTTAGCTAGTAATGTTGGAGCCTGAGTGAGATGGAGCTCTATCCCCTCTTAAGAGTGGTGGTAAAAGAGGGTGACTCTAATTTTGTAATGAAGAGATTTCTTGTTCACATTATCATGCATGAAGGATTGCAGTCAGGTAGGTTACATAGTATGGTTTCATGTCATCTTGAAGTTGATGGCCCTCAAAATTGATTTTTCTGGTCTTGCCAAGTATTTTATGTAATTGAATATGGTTTTGAAACTAGCTTACAATCATTTAGTTGCATCTGTAACAGCAGCTGGGTCTAATTACTGCAGCCAGAACCCTGACATTGGGTGATGGCGGAGTTCCTGCGCTGAATTTTCTGCAACTTCTCTGGTGACTCCCAGCTAACTGGCACCCTCCTCCTGCTCTACGAGGTGAGATGCAGGTGCAGCTGGTTACTTTGAGCCCACGAGGCTCTGGCTTCCCTGGGAATAGTGCTGGCTTGAAGCAGATTTGCCAGCACATCAGCAAATGGTCCTGTCCTTCTTCCAGGCCATCAGTGATGTGCGGCGTTGTGGAGAGTTCCTATGGAATGCCTGGAGCGCTCCTCGCGCTCGATCAGTGGGCGAGCGACTGTGCTCAGGTTACAATGCCCTGCTCTCCCTTCGGCTTCATGAAGGAACTCTGCACGGGGGAGTCCTTCAGAGTTTGGGAACAAAGCACACAAATAGCTCTGTGAGAGGCACACCAGCACTCGCTACACATTAGGGATTTGGAAGGCCTTCTTTTCCCCGAGGGCCTCACAATACGGTAAGGCAGAGCCTCTTGCAGTTTCTGCACATCCAGTGCTCAGGGAAATTCTCCCCCCTCCCCTTAGAAACACTGGGGACTTCCCGGCCATAAAGCTCTTTTGCAGGTTCGCTTTTGAAGCAAAAAGGTGAAAGACAGTCCAGTCCTTCTCCTGCTCCAGGCAGGGGTAACCACTGCAGGTCGCCCTATACCACACACATACTGCCAGCGCTCCTCCCAGGCAGGTTACTTTCAGACCCCAAAAGGGATCTTTTAACATGAAGCCTTTGATTTCCTTGAGGCTTACAACAGAAGGCAAGCACACACAAGCCATTGGAGGTTCTTCCCAAGCAGGAAACCACAGCAGGGCAAAAAGAGTCAGTCCTTTTCCTCCACCACAAACGGAAGCAGCCACTGCAGGCCATCAATCCCCTCCCTCAGAAGAAGCAGCACTCCTCACACAGTCCTTCCGCTCTTCTTCTTGGCAGGGTCCTCTTGATCCTTGAAGCAATCTAAAGTCCAGGGACTTTAGGTGTAATACTTATACCCCAAAATGTCATTGTTCTCTTTGTGGCAAGGGTCTCTGAACCCAGTCCTTTCCTCCTTGATGCAGCATGACCACAGCTTGCGGAGACAGAATTGTGAAAAAGGAGACAGCCTATTCAGGTGCAAGTGAAACTCCTCCCACCACTCTAAATGCAGACCAGGTCTATTCAGCCATGCGATGAGTCACCTGGGCAAGGCAGGGCACACCTCAAGCCTCCCCAGTGACTGTCTATAGTGAACGCACAGCTCAGCTCCTGTCACTCAAACACTGAATACACAAACTGCCAGAGGCACATAGAATGGTAAAGTAAGAAAATGCCCACTTTCTAAAAGTGGTATTTTCAAACACAGAATCTAAAAACCACCTTGACATAAATGTGCGTTAACCCCTTCTGTGCCACGCCCTTTCCCCCTCCTGTGCCGGGCGTTACATTAGTGGGTGGGGTTCATGACGAGATAGTCTCGTCATGGGCACAGCGCGACCGTGCTCCATGACGAGACTATCTCGTCATGGGCACTGAAGAGGTTAATACATTCTAAGTTCAGAGAGCTTAAACAGTATTTTTCTATCTTGTCCCTATAGAAAGCTACACATATAAAAATGTTTACAGTGCAACCCCAATGATGAGCCTAAGGGACAGATAGCCTTACAACTGCGTGCACAGATACTACAATTGTAGGTCTGAGAAACATTTACAGGGCTACTCATGTGGGTGGAACAACCAGTGCTGTCAGCTCACTAGTAGCATTTTATTTACAGGCCCTGGCACACACTGTGCACTTTACTAGGAACTTACCAGTAAATCTAATATGCCAATCATACATAACCAATCATTGTCACAGTTTATACAGAGAGCATATGCACTTTAGCACTGATCAGCAGTGGTAAAGGGCCCAGAATTCTATAGCCAACAAAAACAGGGTCAGACAAATAAGAGGAAAAAGACAAAAGGTTTGGGATAGACCTGTCAAAAGGGCCAGGTCTAACAGTGATATTGACATTCCATTACATAATCTTATATGGCTCAGTCTGTCACCCATTGTTATTGGTAGGTAAGGACCAGCCACATTGTATTTTAAATCAGCTAAACAAATGACAGCCATCGCTGAGAAAGTGAATGAGACAATGTACCTTCTAGGTCATGCAAGCTAACAGTTCTACCTTGCTACTTAGTAGCAAGTAAAAATTGATGACAGATCATGCAAGCATGTTATGGTTCTATTACTAGCACGTCTTCCTCCAATTTTGCTGTTGGATCACTACAAGATAAATTAGGGTGCCCCACTTACTAACATTTGGTAAAATCATGGCCGCTAAATTGATCCCAGCACTATCCTATGGTACAGTCGTTTTCCGAGGGAAGTACACCAAATTACTGGACCTATTGCAAATCAAGGCATTTAAATCTGTTTTTATGATTCCTAAGAACATTGGCCATGCAAAAATTTGATTAGAGTTTGGTCTCCAAGCACAAGCTCACTGGCCTCCTTTTAAAAATGTTTACACTCCTTGTATTCAACTGAACCTGGTTCCATAGCAAATATGTGCTGGCAACAAATCAACAACTCTAGGCATGCTGGTGCATGGAGAGCCTGCCTATCAGGGTGGGACCACACTTTTGATTTACAGATATCTAGGCCTCCAGAAATGAATAAACACTGCTTTAAGAAATGTTTGAATTGAGCAACGAAAAAACTCTTGTTTATTGTTGATAAAGATGAATAAGCAGCCAAGAAGCATGCTTGGACAGCCACAAATTCCTATGAAAAATTAGAATTCAACCTTATATGTCTATCCCCTTTCCATCCTGTATGAGGGATACATTTCGCCAGCGTCCCACGCATCCACCAAACGACCACTGGCGGCAGATCATTCTCCCACCTCGCCGCCAAGACATGGAACACCCTCCCTACCCGCCTGCGACAAACCCAGGACCTGCTGACCTTCAGGAGACTTCTAAAGACCTGGCTGTTCGATCAGTAGCTCCATTCCCCCCCCACCCCCTAGTGCCTTGAGACCCTCACGGGTGAGTAGCGCGCTTTACAAATGCTTGATTGATTGATAGCTTGACTCCTGTGGCATGGGCTCACTCTGCCACTAGATTCAAGCTATCCTGGCTGATGAGGGGGTGAAACACCGAAACCGGTGCTAGGATGCTTGTTTCCTGGCCAGGGTGGACCTGGTTTGACAGTTCGAGCTGGATTGTTCCCATGAGGCACCGGGTCAAGACTGATTTGCATATGGCTAGATCTAAACTGGGGTGGAATGGTGAGCAAAAGAATGATGGATTTAACCCAGATCTCTTGACTGGGGGTGAATGTTTTGATTTGTTCTTCATTCCGTCAATCAATTGTGTGTCTTTTGCTTCATTTTAGGTATGACCTTTGATTTTCTCATTTATGTAGTTTTGTTGCTATCAAAATGTACCTCATTCTTACAATTAACAAGTGTGATTGCCAGTTCTCGCACTACTTGCCTTAGCCATTTTGAGACAATCCATAAACAGACTTGATTCTTTTTGCTACTGAAACACATTGGGTTCTCAGCTGTTGAACTGCCCACTTTTTGGAATCATATATCATAATCCCCAGAAGGATCTAGGTTAACCAGTTTAGTTTTTTAGGTTTTAAATTAATTGCTATCATATAGTCTACCTGAGCAATCCGACGATCAACTGCAGTTTACCCACCATTATAATTAAAACTAAAATTGACAGGTGTGCAAAATTCTTCCATTACGCATTTCAGGGTTTTCAGTCTACTGATCAATTGTAAAAGCTTTACATAAGAAAGAAGACACAAAAAAAACCCAAAAAAGCCAAAGTGATGTGGGTAAAAAATAATTTGCAAATGTCTTTTTAGGAAGCCTGAAGGAAAGGGCAGAACTCCATAAGATTGTCCCACAAGAACAAGAAGGGTTCAAGTAAAGCCCATTCAACGGCAGACCACCGTTTTAGCTTGTGGTAATGTGCTAGGAAGGCAGTGGAACAAAGGGAAACTTTGTTCTGTTGCTTTGTTGACTTCCGCACAGTATGAGATTGAGTTAATCGGACATGCCCATGGAAAATGCTGAATAAAATTAAAAAAAAACAATTTCTAGCTATAATACAGATTCTGCACTCTCAATTGGGCCTAAGTAATTATTGACATAGATGACAGATTGACCCATAAAATCCCAATAAGGAAAGGGCCCCCATAATCTTACAAGCAGTGTTAGCTAAAGCAAAGGTGCTCAGCCCAAAAAATGGATTGTACCCATATAGCATTACTCCTATACGCAGATGACCTGGTTATAATGGATATGATGGGAAGAGGCTTAAAAACCAAATTGAATAGATTTCTGGTGCACTGAAATAAGAAAAAAGCTTGTTATAAACATGGATAAGACCAAGGTTTTGGAATTTGGGTAAAAGGCAATAAAAACTGCATGGTATTTGGGACCTAACAAATTAGAAACTGTGAATAAATATGAGTATTTTGGAGTCGGTTTCGAAAGGAGCCTGGCATGGAGAGAACACATTGAGTCCCTATGAGGGAGAACCTTAGCATCAATAAGCGGCATAACAAAGTTTTAAAAATTCTAGGACGACATGCCTTTGTGACCTGGGTTGACTGCTTACATTACTATGTATAAGAGGTCAAATGTACTGGGAATATGAAGATGGAAATTACCTGTAAAGCTTGCTGTCACTACATGGATCAGCAATGAACCAGGCAATCACAATGGAAATAGGGTTAACATCCTGGAGTTACTCAGTATTTGCTGACACTGTAAGATTCTTGCAACATCTAGAGATGTAACAAAGGCTAAATAGCTTGACGAAATGCAAAAATGAGATCCTGCACAGACAGATGAAGTAGGCCAAGAATGCCTAGATACCTCCTGTGCTCTACAAATCCCACTAACATAACAGTGCCAAAAGAAATTTGGGTAAAGTATGCAGAATCCTGTGGCTAGATTGCTTTGAAGAGAAACTGCAGATAGGATCACAAAACAAAGACATACAAGAAACCTACTTGCAACAGCCTCCTTCCTTACAATAGCCATCACCCCAAAGCACTTAGGGAGAACCTTCCCTACAGACAATTCCTTAGACTGAGAAGGAACTGCAGCAACATCTGCGACTACGAGATGCAAGCAGAAACCCTGGACAACAACCTCCGGAGAAAGAACTACCCTAGACAAGTCATCAGAAACGCGAAAAAGAGAGCACACAATAACCACCGCGAAGCGCTGTTGGAAACAAACACCAGAACACAAGAAGACATCATGACTTGTGTAACAACATTCACCTCTACCTCCAACCAAGTGAAAAACATCGTTCTAAATCATTGGCACATTGTCAATACAGGGGACCTGCATTTGGAAGACCCCAGGTTTGCCTTCAAGAAGACACACAACCTAAGAGACATGCTAGTCCATACTAGACCTCAAATAAGAAAATCAACAAACCAGACCACCCTATGGGACCTCCCATCTGTGTAAGGGCATTACCCATGTGGTAAATGCAATGTATGTACCTCCACTAGCCATACCAAGGAACTCCAGTTGGGCGCCCTTACATGGATTCAACGTCAACACACCAACTGCAACACAAAAAATCTGCGTATACCTGATCAAGTGTCCATGCAGTCTTCTCTACGTGGGCATAATCCCCAGAAATATCAGAACTTACATCAATGAACATAAATGCAACATCCGCTGTGGCCGCAGCCGCAGCACAACGAAAATGAGCACTCATTTCATTGAACGCAACCACACCACAGACCACCTCAAATGAACCATTCTGTAAGCCAATACGGCTTGGAACACCTGTACCCTGTTCCGCAAAGAACAGCGGTGGGTGTTCAAACTGCGCTCTAATGTGAAAGGGTTGAATGATGAGATCCCTTGGATTGAATCACAGACTTGAACCATCCATCCTAAGCAACACCTCATGCCTTGTATGTATGACCACTAACCATACATGAAACAGTAGTGATACTGATACCCCAAGAATACATTATCTTTTTTCTGCTCTTAGTTCATGACTATGATCTAACTATGCTCATAGTCCCCCAACCTTTCTCTTTCTCAGTGCATTCTTATGCTTCCACAATAGCGCTTAGGCCCTCAGCTGTGTCTCTCCAGATACTGGCCTTCTCTGCTATAAGAACCAACACAGACCATGCCACATTGTGATATTATGTTTCTCCAACCAAGAGCATAGTGTGCTCTATTCTACAACCATTCCCTTTGGCACATACAAACTACAAGGGTAATACACCCCCCCTATGTTTATGTTCATCGTTCTGCCGCCACTTTTCTACTGTGTTAGCCCATGGAATTAACAATAATAGATGCCCGTCATGCGCATTCTGCGCTTCTTTCTGTTACCCTGCCATATTACATGCAGGACCCTTCAACCAGGTCTATACCACTTTGGGGTACATATGATTTTTATTATATCCCCACAGGTTCTGGCTTTGTCAGCTTTGTGGACCGATAAGGACCAGTGCTGCATTGTGATACGCACCTTGCAGTCACTTCCATGAATTTGCTATTTTATCACATATGAGCCCCCCAGCAATTATATCCATCCAGGGCCATACTGCTCTGAGGCGCATATCATCTATAACCGGTGGGGTACCCTTGATAATTAAGTAGGGCTCTTCTTTCTTACCTTCCCACAACTACAACGGAAACCCACTCTGAGATGGCGCCTGCTTTCCTGACACGCACACGTGACTACTATGTCACATGCTAGGTGCGCTTGGACACCCCGCGACCGCCACCTAACACACAGCCACAAATACAGAGAGAGCAACAATGAACATCCTCAGAGGCGGCGAGAGGTCGGGTCGGTTAATAGACCTGCTGATCCTACGAAACTGTAAGTGCAGTCTCCCCGTGGCCCTGCACAATCCGTTGCATTCAGCTCTGTATGCATTAAGCAACTAATGCCTTAACTCTCTGCACAGATTTCAAGGACTACCTCAGCTGTACCTCATGGGACATTAACCCCGTTTTGTATAGGTAAGCGCATACCACGCCATCCACCCCATTTCAGCACAGTGTGACCTGAGGTCTTGCCATCACAGGGTGGGCGTTGTGCTTTGTAGACAAAAGGGATGCTCCTGTCGTGGCCAACGAAGCCCTGTATCTATGCTTCAGGTGGCAGTGTCGTTTCTTGCTCTGTACCTAGTTTAAGATAACCCCTGCCATCCAATCCCATATTCTCCAACTTGCCGTGGCTTGTTTATTTATACTTCCCCTCACAGCCCCTCCCCTCAATTTTGCTTAACTTCATAAGGCATTAAATCAGTTGAAAAATGCTTTTTTAATAAACTTTAGTCATTAGCGCGGCACTCGCTTCGGGGACACCACACTCTTCTTTTTTTTCTCTCTTTTTTTTACTTTAACCCCTTCGGTGCTCATGACGGAATGGTTCCGTCATGACCCACGGTTGAGCTGTGCTCATGACGGAACCATTCCGTCATGACCACACCCGCGCAAGATTCCGCCAGCACAGCGGCGGAATCTGCGCAGCATCGAAGGGGTTAATAAGCGTGGCGCCGTCTTCACGGACACCACGCTATACAATGCAATAGGTGTTGCTTTTGGTATTGGAAATAACAATGCCTTTAAATTTTTTTAAAAGCATTGCCAGTCACAATGCCAATAGCTCCAAAACTCACAGATGCGAGACCTATTGCATTGTAAATGCTTGTTCTAAAAGGAGTCCTGCTAGACTGTAGTCACATCTGTACGAGGAGGCAGTTCCACAGTTTAGCCGCTTGGAATGAGAAACCCTTTCCTCCCCACCTAACTCTTCTTATCTTGGAGAGATGTACCAGTCCAGTGTTAGTGGACCTTAGGCAGCTTAGTGGCACATATTGGGGAAATAATGGTTGTACAGCCTCCGCACCTCCACCATATAGGGCTTTATGCACTAGGCAGAGGGCCTTAAAATGCACTCACCGTCGAACTGATAGCCAGTGGAGCTGCTTTATGCTAGCGGACGTAGGATGATGTTTAGGTAGATCAAGCAATACCCACGCGGCCACATTTTGGAGTGACTGGAGTTTGGAAAACTGCCTTGCGCCTGCTCCCAGGTATAGAGCGTTGCAATAATCTACTATCGACAGAACTAAAGCTCCGACTACCATTTTCCTTAGTGAAAAAGGAATAAAAGGAAGAATGTTACGCAAGACTTTCAGCGCTAAGAAGCAAGCCGAAGACACTTGATTTATTTGAGGGGCGAGCGTTGGATCTTTATCGATAGCTGAAAATGATTCTGATTTCCACATGCCCATTTTAGAATTATCAAATGTTAAGTGTTTTGGCATTGTTTTAAATGTATTGGTTAGAAGTTAAGCACTTTAGCATTACCAAGCACATGATCAACCTTGAACTACCATATATGTATAGTGGTGTAAAGGATAATTTTATCGCTTTGTCTTGATTGTAATGATCAGACACGTATTTTAGCATTGTGTGGAATGAATTGGTTAGAAGTTAAGCACTTTAGGATCAACTTGCACAGCTTTTTGACTATGATTTGCATAAGATTATTTTGCTAAATATGTACAGCAGGTTGAATGCTTTTTTTAAATTAATTTTGTCTTAATTGTAATGAATTTAATTAATCAGACAATAAACGTAAGCTTCATTATTTGCACATGCTCGAGTGAACAAACTGAAGCATGAATCATGGGTTTCTGCGTGACACATTGCCTCAATTTACATTTCCATTGTACAAGCTCTCCAGTTTCTAAGAAGCAGTTTCATCATTTCAAATATCAAGACATCTTGTACTATTATTTTTCAGAGGCCAGTTTCCATCAATTGAATTTTCAATATCAAAGACATATGAAGCCTCTTGTATATAGGGTGTGTTCTCCTGTCCAGAAATCCTGGCAAGCCTGCTCAGAATCCAGTTTCAATAATACTACTTATGTAGCTGTTGTCAGTATCAACAGGATCCACTTTCAGCCATTTCTCTCTTTGCCAGGACAGGTTGACACTACAACACTGCCTTCCTCAAAAATTCTAATAAGCTACCTGCTGATAAAATGCTGCTTTCACATTAGTGGCCCAATTTCTCAGTTTCTCCCAATTAGTCTATTTGCACTGACCACCAGCAAACTCAAGAGTCCCACTAGGAATATATTCAGAAATGAGAATTGATCAGTTTTTGTGAGTGGGTGTTGGATCCAAGTACCTGAAAAATGTACACATAGAGGTGGTATGCAATACTTAAGTGGTCCTTAATGCTTGGTCACGCAGTCACTCTTTTGAAAGACATTTCTCTAACACTCCACCCTTAAAGACCACCCCAATCATTATCCTTCCTTCTTTCATACCTTTGGTGGCCCTGTATTGAATGGGTAGGTGTTCCTGGACATTGGACAGGGAGCTATGCAGGCTGTACCTGCCACTGTATTACTAAACCTCTCACATGTGGTAGTGAAATAATTTTATGTTAAGTATATTAAAAGTTGTGCTTTCCTATTAGGTATGAACTTTGATTTGCTCATTTACGTAATTTTTCTGCTATCCAAATGTACCTCATTCTTACAATTAAAAAGTGTGATTGACAGGTCTCGCACTACTTGTCTTACCCCTTTTGATACTATCCATAAACTGTCTTGATTCTTTTTGCTACTGAAACACATTGGATTCTCAGCTGTTGAATATCCCACTTTTTGGAATTATATCTCATTATCCCCATAACTACCAAGGTTAACCCGTTTAGGGGCATATTATCAAGCACGGTGTTAAAATTATCGCCGCTTTAGCGGCAAGAAACTGCCGCTAAAGCGGCGATAATGAGCTTGATAATATGCCGCAGAGAATTCCAATAGAAGCCCATGTTGACACAAGATCATGGACTTCTATGGGAATTCTCAATGGCATATTATCAAGCCCATTATTGCCGCTTTTGCGGCAGTTTTCTGCTGCTAAAGCTGCGATAATGTTATCGCCGTTCCTTGCTAATATGGCCCTTAGTTTTTTAGATTTTAGATTTTATAGTAATTGCTATCATGTTGTATACCTGAGCAATCTGACAGTCAACTGCAGTTATACTATACCTGACATTATAATAAAAACTAAAGTTGGCGCGTTAGGCATAAATTCTTCCATTACGCATTACAGAATTTCCTCTCTACAGTTAAGTTCTCTGAAATGTGGCTCGATTGTAAGACCTTTACACAAGAAAGAAGACACAAAAATCCCTAAAAATGATAGAGTGATGTGGGTGAAAAATCATTTGCAAATTTTAGGAAGCCTTAAGGAATGGACAGAACTCAATAAGATTGTTCCATCAGAACAAGGGTTCAAGTGAAGCACATTCAATGACAGACCACCGTTTTAATCTCTGGTTATGTGCTAGGAAGACAGTGGAACAAAGGGGTACTTTGTTCTGTTGCTTCATTGACTTTCGCTCAGCATTAGATCCAGTCGATTGGACATGCCTATGGCAAATGCTTTTTAAAAATGAAAATCCACCCAAGTCTAACTATCATACAGATTCGGTACTCTCAATCGCGCCCAGGTAATTATTGACATAGATGGCAGATTGACCCGTATAATCCCAATCAGGAATGGCCTACGTCAGGGATGTGTTTTGACCCCCATGCTCTTCTCGTTTATCACAGACTTACCAGCAGTGTTAGCTGAAGCAAAGGCCCTCAGCCTGAAAATGGATAGTGCCCATATAACATTCCTCCTATATGCAGATGACCTGGTCATAATGGATATAACTGGAAGAGGCTTACAAAACAAATTGAATACATTTCTGGAGTACTGTAACAAGAAAAAAGCTTGTGAAAAACAAGGATAAGTCCAAGGTGTTGGAATTTGGGAAAAAGCAATCCAAACTTCATGATATTTAGGGCCTAACAGATTAGAAACTGTGAATAAATAGAAGTATTTAGATGTCTGGTTCGAAAAGAGTCTGACATGAAGGGAACATATTGATTCCCTAAAAGGGAGAACCTTAGCATCAATAAGCGGCATAAAAAAAATTAAAACAATTCTATGACAACATGCCTTTACGACCAGTGTTGACTGCTTACATGGCTATGGCTCATCCGAAATTCCATTACAGTGCTGAATTACCATGTATAAGAGGTCAAATGAACTGGGAATATGAAGAGGGAAATTGCCTGAAAAGCTTGCTGTCACTACAGGGATCAGCAATGAACCAGGCAATCACAATGGAAACAGGATTATCATCCTGGAGTTACTTAGCATTTGCTGTCATATAAGATTCTGGCACCGTTTAAAGGCATAGAATGGGCTCAAGAGCTCGACGAGATGCAAAAATGAGACCCTGCACAGTGAGATGAAGTAGGCCAAGAGTGCCTAGATGCCTTCGAGCAGTAGTGCGCTCTACAAATCCTGCTGACATAACATAAGAGTGGCAAAATAAATTTTGGTAAAGTATGCAGGATCCTGGGGCTAGACTGCTTTGAAGAGAATGTGCAGATAGGTATCACAAAGGGCGTGCTTCACACCTATTGAGGAATAAAACCAGGGCACAGGACATGCAGTATCTTCAGGCGATGTCCTCTATTCAATTCATGTTAATGTCCTGGCAGAAGGAGTGGTTTCTGTATACTGATGCTCTACCAAATCCTAGACTTAGAGCGGAGACCTTAAGACAAAAAATGTGTATAAACCCGTGCCACATTAGCAGTTAGGAAAGCGAGCAAAAATATAAAGTGTGACTGCCAGCATATTCTTTTAGATTGCTTGAAGATGCAGACACCTCGGAAGGCAATCCTAAATCCCATCTTTCTTAAATAAGGTATTTATGAACGGAGACAAGCTGTACTGTTGCTAACTCAAAGGCGTTTATTAGATGTGTCATTCGCCTTAGGAAGATTTGTGGTGGCTGTCAAAGACGTTTCTTTATGGAATGTAGGAAATTTATGTCTTGTTGGGTAAAGTGATTTTAACTGCTTTTTTTATGTAAGATGCTGAATTTGGACATAAGTGATTTTAATCGCTTTCTATACGCAAGATGATGAATTTGAATACAACACCATTATAATTGTTTTCATATGTAAGTTGACCATTTAATATATAATGTGGTTTTCACAATGTTTTAAGACTAAGGTCAAAAATAAACATTCTTGACTGACTGACTGATCTACTCGTCTTCTTATCAAATGGAAATTGTTTTGAAGTTTCTTTAACATACTTCAGCCACTCCAGCCTTTAGTACATTGGAAAACTTACAACCAAACAAGGACAAGTGTAACAAGCATTGGCATAGCCAATATGTCTTGCCTCTGGGACCTTATAAGAGTTTAGCCATGCAACAGTTGATGTTGTTGCACCAAGGATATAAGTGTTTAGCCATGCAACAGTTGATGTTGTTGCACCAAGGATATAAGTGTTTAGCCGTGCAACAGTTGATGTTGTTGCACCAAGGATATTGTGCTGGATAACTAAACACTTATAAGGTCCCAAAGGCAAGACCTATTGGCTATGCCAATGCTTGTTGTTTCCTTAGATATGACCAAGAAAGTATTATGTACAACTTTACGAACGTATTAAAAAAGTGTTAACAATAAACAATGTCTTGAGGGTTTTTTTGTCCTTTCAATGCTGGCAACTTGTATCTGCCTGTCCCAATGGTTGCTCGTTATGGTTAAATTTGACCAAAACGGCATGACAGTAACACTTAACAGGGTTTCAAGGGCACTGTACACAAGATTTGGGGACTCCCCGCTATTTGGACAATGTAGAGACTCTTAGAAGAAATGTAAAATAAATTCACATTCAAAGCTTATAAGATGTCCTTAAAGTCCATGATGATGATGGTCTTGGTTGCAAGATTTCTAAGAGACCAAACTGGCTTTTCAGCAGTGCAACTCCAAAACGATGTCACAATACAAAGGGAAACCTATTCGCTTTATCAATGACTGTTCGTAGACAAAGTGCCAGAAGGAATCAGGGAAGGTCGTTTTTAGACTACAGTGAGTGGGGCCACTGGGGGATTTCTTAGGATGCTGGAGGCTGATCAAAGGGTTTTCAGGGCTGGAGAGACGGCCTGCCTATCCCCCACGGCAGCATCGTAGCAGTAGGTGTCACCTGCCAGCAACCCAAACTCTCATTGAGTTGCAGTTCTCTATCCCCAAAGAGGCGTCCCCCATGGCTAGAGATCCGCTGGTTTAAGAGGAACAGGTAAGTGGGACAGGAACATAGGCAGATGGTGCACAGCACAAGGCTGCAATAATCTCTTTCATACCGTTTCTATTGCAATTCTCTAACCACTGCACCTTGGACAGAGCTCTGCACAAGCTCAAAGGCAGATGTTCTAGAAGATCCTTCTGCTGTACTGGTCCCTTTTTCTGTACCCATGCAGGCCAAGAGGGAAAAGGGAAAGCAGGGAGCGAGACCAAGGGAAGGGGAGAAATGAGGGCAAAAATGTACAGAGCAAGAAAGAGACATAGAAGGAAGGGGTAAGAGAAAGCAACCGCAGGAAAACAAACACAAAATGATAAGAAAAGAAACAAGGATTAAGCTAGGAAATGGGGCTGAAAAAGCAGAAAAAAGCGGAGAAAAGACGAAACAATAATAAGAAAAATAAACCATAAAACACACAAGGTTGAAAGATGACAGGAAATACTGCAGAGAACAGAGCACATGACATAGAACCTAAAATAACAATAAAAAAATTACGTGAGAAATCAGATAAACAAAAAAACAGCTGAACATGAACACAGGGCAAAAAAAGAGCTTGAAAAGAGGCACAAAGGAAAATGAAGCGAAAATACACAAATATGAAAAGATACCAAAAAAAAGTACCAGAACTATAGCGAGTCACTATATGTTGTGAGATAGAATGTGATATTACTAAACAGAAAACAAACCATTATTATAGCATAATCTTTATCTGTCCACTCATGACTCACTTTTCTATAACAACCAAGTGAAAGGAGGTACGTCAAGGATAATTGCAAGAGCTTATATGGACAGAAGATACCCGAGTCTTTAGACAGGGAAGGAATCTAGGCAGATATGCAGATAATGAAATCTTTCTTGAGACATAAGTCAGTGCTGGCAATGGCATTTAGGCTTAACCAGGTTACATTCATGGATGGCTAAATGTTGTACATTCAGGTGTGATCTGTATATTTAACTTCCATTACAAACTGCTTTTTGTCTGTCTCTCAGAACTTGACCAAAGTACCTAACGTGCCTGAAGCACCATGTGCGCACACAATTCAGGTATCCATTTTGTCAAATCAAGCGCACGGTTGCGCGTCGAAGTTAAAGGTTCATCACTGGCCGGGTACAGCCAATAAACACATTCAGCCTTGAATGTGACACGGACAAAAACGGCATCAGGAAACCAACACGTCTGTTTGTCACAAAACTGCTTCCCCGGTCCTTTGGGAGATTGGGTTTTAGTCTGTGTTCAGAAAATCTGTACAAAACATTTCTTCCTGTGCATCTTGTCTGCAAAACTATCAGCATAAGAGTAAGCCAGAGTAAAGCAAAACAATGTGGAGGTAATATATTTTAACAGCTGTGATATGTGGTGCACGTTGAGGGTCACAAGACAACGCTGTACGAGGTCTGGTGGCTCAGTGACTAATGCATCCATTCCAAGAATCTATGTTGGACCTCATGGGCACTGGTTCAAATTCTAGTGGGTCCCTTCAGTCTATGATCAGTAAGGGGTGGATAAAATGAGCGTCATTTAGTTGGCTAATAACAAACATCTGAAATGTCTTTGGCAAGAACGTACCTTTACAAGTAAAGGTTATGTTAGTATAGTATAAAATCGTTAAGATTTCACGACAATACTAAACAAGTGGGAGGGGTGGGGGGGAGTGCGGCAGGGACACACAGCGTTTACCTTGCGGGAGCGAGCGCGATAATTGCTAACACGTGGCGCTGCTCGCTGCTCGCTCCCGCAAGGGAAATCGCCAAACGTGCACGCGTTGCCATTCAAAGCATGCGCGTTTTTGCCCTCAAAACCGAATCGATTACAAGAGGTCTCCTCCTAAGCAGTGCATGCGCGCTGCATAGGCGATACCTAAAAAGTAGTGATGGCATAAAAATGTGTTGGATTGGAATTACCACATCGTCCATAGACAACAGATTTAACCCAGCACAAAAGGGTATGGGTGGACAAGTTGAAGGGTTTTGTGTGAGATGGCCACTGCACTCTGTAAGGTATAATGGACAGGTTTTGCATAAAGTCAGATCTGACTTACTAAATGCGCTAGACAAAAGGGGTCTCAACCAAGGCTAGTGTAAAATAATACTAGTATAAAGTTATATTTGTTTTAAGAAGGTGGAGGTCAATGACAATGATTAGTTTGAGCACTTTCTGCTTAGACCTTATAATCCTTTTTAGTGTTTCTGGCAACTTTTCTTACCCACACCCTACATTTATACAGTCCTTCATTTGCTTTAATGCTGCACTATGAATGTGCCAAAGCTTTTTTAAGTTACAAAGCTAGATGATTCCTATTTGGACTAGGTCTTTAAGCATTGCCACTGTCTTGTTCCAGTGGCCCACATTATGGGTCATAACAATCAACTCTAGGAACACCAAAAATAAATGTTTTAACTGGCGATGCTTTTTTTAACTTACCTTTCATTAGAGGCAAAGCATATTTGAATTTTCCCCTCAACAGACTATAGTTAGGTAGGCACGGTGGATCTTTAGCACACAATGTTTGCAAGCATCTGCAATTATATTCGGGGTCCAGGCATATTTTTCAATAGATATTTCAGAGCAACAGTGAGAAAGGGAGAAAAGGGGAATAGGAAGAATAGAAAGGCAGGAAAATAATGACAGAGGTATAAAGCATGGATGGAAATTAACCTAAAAATGTTCAATGAAGATACAAAGTAGGATGGTGGAGGGAAGAAGCAAAAGAAAGTCACAAGACTCCTAGTCTTAGTATTCAGCAACAATGGCATCCAGTAGCGCTGGTGGTGGGCTACCAAGGAAAGCTTTGGGATCTTGCCTTACAAATTAAGCTTTGGTTGGTTGCACTAGTTGCTGTGACTTTGTTCTGAAGCATAGTGAATTAAAGTGTGGATTGACATGGATAGTTTGGTGGCATGCTTCCTGGAATTGCTGGTTTAGATTTACACTACTAGACCAGTTCTCCACGGCCTGCATGATTTAGGAGCTGTTTAATCTATGTAACCAGTGTGGCTGCTATCGCTGCAAATACAGAAACCCGCTACTATGCACGCTCAATGAAAACACCAAAGGAGTACATTTTAGGGTTTATTTTACTGGGGTATGTAGATTCCAACCATCAACGCTTACTCTTGATGGATGGACTGGGGTAGAACATCTATTTGAGGTAGCATTTTATTACTGAATATGGAAGCTTTCAATCTTTTAAAAATATTAATTTCCTTCTATCGCCGGAGAAGTGCAAAAGTTGTCGTCTTTGCAAGGATCTTTAGGGATCTTTTTGCCTGATGAAATACTTGTGATAAGGGTTGTTTTACCACAAACTTTGCCAAATCCTTTTCAAATTTGACTAGTGAAGTCAATCCCTGCTCTGTTGCATCGCTTAATTTATTTTTTAATTCATCCCTTAATTGTTCTTTTTTGGAAGAAGTCCAGTGCACTTCCCATCATATTCCAGGGCAGAATTTCTTTTGGAGCTCTCAATATAAAATTATAGCATTTTATGGTCACTCAAGAGGATATCAATAATCTCCAGATCAGACAGCAGACTGAATATGGCAAAGATGCATCCATATAGTCAATTATGATCCGCTCTATAAACAACTGAAAAGGATGAGCAGGGATATCTTTATCCAATCTTCAATCCGAAATAATGGACCCATTATCCCTGCAAAGTTCTAAAACAAGATTCCCACTTTTATTCGCACTACATGATCTACCTCTGCCTGCACACAGTCATGTGGCATGGCTAGAGACCTCAGTGCTGCAGTCTCCATCAATAATTAATCTATTAATATTTTCAGTTTCAGCTAGTTGGTGAATAAAATGAGACACAGACTTAATAAGAGGATCGCTCTACAATACAGGGGAATATATAAATTAGAAAGGAGCAAAGTATCCACCTGCCTCAAGTCACTTTTCCAATTGAACACACAGTCACTGTATTAAGTTTGAGGTATATAATAAACTTTTATAAGAACAAAAATAATCAGTAGAAATCAATACATCGATCCCTCTGCTTGTATGACCTTTCCTGGATTTTTGTTTTGCTAGGCAACTGATTACATCAAAATCACATTCTAAAATCCCTGTGCACCAAGCCTCCTGAATGCTGATAATATCCACATTCAGGGATTTAAAAGAACACAACATTTGCAGCTCAGAGATACAACCAGCTACATTTCAGGAGAGGATTTTAAGACTTATTAAAAAGACTGTGTCGTTATATGTTGAACTGAGTGTTTAGAGTTAAGTGCCCAAGCCAACCAGTTCCATTTAGTTACTTTGACAACTTCACTGACCCATGAAGGGTTACTGTTATGGGCTAGAAATGTGACAGATCTTCCTCCAAAACCTACTAAAATACCTGTTAATATTGCATCATTTACCAATTCTTCTGGGGAGACACCTCAGTCTGTTAGACATAAAATTTCAACTTTACCCATAAGTGCAACAGAGGTTATTACATTCTGTCATGCTAATTCACGCGCCCCCCTGTATCCGGTGTTGCATTATGGTGGGTTACATCCCCTTACAATATTGATGGATTATCACATGGGAAAGCAGAAGGATCCGATAAACTTTCAATAGTATGATCTTGAGAACTAAATTCAGGAGAAAATCCTAATTTTCTTGCTACCTTTATCCAGCCTTCTGTATTTTTATCCTTTTTCCACTTTTTAGGAGTGATTAATAGATTAAGGGGTTTGGATTGCTCATGCTGTTTTTTTTGTTAAGAATAGGAACGGGTGCACAGGTGGGGTACATCAATTGGGCGCTCACGTTTCATATGAAACAGAATTCATGATTCGGGAACTGTAAATAGTTAGTCTAGAAGTATTGATTCTGCCATAGACACTCTCATCCTGCCGTGATTCAATATCAGCAAGCTTCGACCAAGGGCAGCCAACATGTAAATCAAACTCCACACCTCCTCATAGACATACTCCACCTTTGTTTCCTCCCAACATTGCCTCTGCTTTTGGAGGAAGTTAATTAAGTATTGCAGACAAGATGTCAAGAATATGATCTTAAGAAACTGTTATTTTCTGTAGCAAATTCGAAATAGAGGATAGAATATATTCTAAACAATGGTGTGATTCAGACTATTGAACGTAGTCCCCAGGTAAGTGATGGGAGGTCTTCACTTTCAGACAGTGACATATTGTAAGCAGAGGTAGAAAGTTTACTTGGAGTGCTACAGGATAGAAACATAGGAAATTTCATAGTTGTGGTGGTCTCAATTACAGGAGTCAAAGGACCATTAAATTTACAAACAGTGTGTACGAATAGGTTTCGACTAAGTAAATATCCGGCTACGTATAATCCATCCTAGGTGACTCGGATGGACCTTTTGCAAGCAGATCTTCCCAGAAGGAGTATTAATAGCACAATTTATTTTTATTTATTTATTTGAGTTTTATATAGCGCTGGCTAGACCCGGAGGTATCAGAGCGCTTTACATAAGGTTCCACAGAATTCCAAAATTACATCAGTTACAAGTTACATCAGTTACAAGAAAACATTTCAAGAGCGTCGGAAAACGAAATAAATGGAGCTTAGAAGGGTAACGGGGTGGGGTAAAGGTGTAGGAGGGAGAAAGGATGGCGATAGGATGGATGGAGAGACAAGGAGAGTCTGCCCAAAGTCCGCCTGGGTAGGTGACGGCAGATGGGGAAGTCCACAACCCATCTCCTCTATAGCTATCAGGTAGCTCCACCGGGCATCGGCCAAAAAGCTAGGTCTCCACGGTCAGAGGTAGGTTCACAGAATCGGTATCCTAAAGGGTAGGCCGGATGGGGGATGTGTTCGAGGTCTGGCCGAAGTCCGTTTTTTTCTCAGAGGAGTAGCACGACTTGATAGGGAACACTGTGGCAGCCATTTTGGGGTCAGGCAAGGGATTCTGACCTTGGAGTTAGAAACAGCCGGTTCCCATTTTAGTCTTTCGCTCGGGTGGGGGGGTGTTTGTTGTGCAATGGAGCAGCTTGAGGCCGGAGTCAGTGTCCGCTTGCCTCCCAAGAAGGAGAGTATTTCTGCGTTATAGCTACCATGGGGAGAGACAGACGCCATAATAGGATCAGGCATCTGGGCCTCTCATATCCCACTCAGTTGCTTGTGACACTAAACGAGGACTTCCCTTGAGGCCTGAGCTGTTGCTGCTATTTCAAACAAATAGGCTGAGAAGCAGAGGAATAATTTGCCTCCAGCAAGCGCAATATGAAAGTTTGCTAGTGTTAAACCAGTGGCTGTGTGCACTGTCGTGCCAGCATGAACTCTGGCTCTCACTGATTGGCACTGCAGCTATATCGCAGTCAAGAACTGTTATTGACCATGGTTCTGCCTGCGTGCGTGACCCGCAATGCTCACAGCAATTAGAAATAATTTTTCCAAGCAGCCGCAGGAAGAAAATAAGCTCCGCTAATGCTCCCAGTGATTTTAAACAAGTGATCCAAGCTCCCACAGGAAGGAGATCAGCTCCGCTACTGCCCGCGACGAAAACACCTAATTGGAGACGCGCCCCCAGCCATCGGCTAATCCGGGCTGTTATTAAAGAAGAATCGGGCATGTCTTACTCACTGGGTTACTTGAGTCAGGAACGCAGGTCAGTCTCAGCATCTGCACACTCCCCTCATGGCAGTACACGCACCTTCTTTGTGGCGATGCCCGGGGACAGCTCTTCAATATATTCCGGCGTAGGACACCTCCGTCCTCCGCCACCTCATTAAACTCCAGCCGCAGCCCCACTTTGCAGAGCTCCAACACCTGGAGCCTTCTGCAATCGTGGGGGGCTCGCTCACATGATCGCCCTCCGTCAGGATTCACTAGCCGCTCTAGCTACCACCTGTGCTGCTGTTGCGGGATTCCACCGTGCCAGGATCGTGCTGGATGGGCGGCTACGTTGCCATCTTGCTTCTGAGGCACTGCGATGTCTCAGGCAGTGCCACACCAAGTCGGCAAAAATGACAGAGCACAGCAACAAAAGTTCATGCCAGGCTACCTCTGCCTCACGCCACCTTCACAAAGCAGCACATAAAGTTTTTCGGCTCCTCCGCTCGGTGGAACCACCATCCGGCAGTTCTGAGCTCCAGAGCTGTGCCCGATCACGTCCCCTCTGCCATCTTGTCTTCCAGCACTAGATTTTTCCACTGGACTGTAAGTTTCCTGTATAGTAGTCCTTTACTGAGCTAACAGTATGCCATCCTCCATTGATTTTGGAAAATAAGTGGGTATAGTAGAGAACCCCCTCAGTGAACCTGAATGGTTTGATTTATACCTTAGAGGATTTCATCTTGTTTTTTGGCAAATTCTGGCAAAGGTAAAGTTCCCTGATCTTTGTTTCTTAACAGTCATTCTCCTCTGGGGAACTGGAAAATTAGCGAGTGACTTCGACCTTGATGGTGAATTGAGTATGGCTTACATGTCTCTCATCTATGTGAGAGGTGTTGCAAATCAATCAATTTTAATAACTGTTGTGAAATAGGGTGCTTACAACTCTGAATAAAGAACCAGCCACACACCTGTTTCCAAAGATCCAATATGCCAGCTGCAAATGTTAAGGCACTGTGGTTCACAGTGCCCGGAAATCTGCGTCACTCCACCTCTCAGGGTTCCACTTGCACTACACGGCAGGTTCTGGACAGAGGGACAACAGTCCCTCCTCAATGGGCAGAAGCAGCGCCAACCTAATCCTGGCCACTTCCGTTTACCATGGGTATGGATTCCTTCAAAGTCTAGTGCACGCCCCACATGCCCCACACCTGCTGCACCCACTTCAACCGCTACTTAGACACAAACTGCCAGCCGGTTCCACACAGCAACTCGCAGCAGTGGGCTCCCCCACTTCACACTGTGATCCTCTATATTCAGCATCCTCCGTGGCCATCACAAACAATGTGCCATCGGGCTCCTTGAGGCCAGAGAGCAAGGGATACTAACAAAGCCAGCTACACATTAAGGGCCATATGTAGGTAGGTAAATACCGGTCGGTAACGGCCGAAATTCGGTAAATATCCCGTTACCAACCGGTATTTAGTCAATTGAGATGTAGGAGGCCAAAAAGAAGGTTTCGGTAAATAAGAATCGGTAAACACCGATTCATATTTACCTAATTCTAAATTACCGATTCATATTTACCGAATACATATTTTCCGATTCGGTAAACATGAAGTGGTAAAACGAGAAAAGAGATGTAGGTAAATTCGGTATTTAAGAAATCCATGAAATTCGGTATTTAAGAGTCGGTAATTAACACAGATTGAAAGCAGGTGGTAATCAGCAACAGTGCATATCAGCAATCCCAAAATGCAACAGCGTGGACACCATGGCCGCTCTGTATGTGATTGCAAGGCGCCTACGTCTACAGGCAGCAGGTCTGAGGTTTTGGAGACGGGAGGAACGCATTTACAGACAGCGCATCACACTCTTTCAACAGATTGAGGCTGAGATACATGAAAGATACAGGCTACACCCACAAACCATCATGGACCTGATAAGGGACCTGCACCCACTCCTGGACCAGCCAACAAGAAGGGCGCATGCCATACCACCACATGTGCAGGTTCTCTGTAGCCTACATCTACTTGCATCTGGCAGTTACCAGGGGGTGATAGCTGCGGTAGGCGGTGTATCCCAGAGTTGCCTGTCCCGTTTCTTCAGGAAGTTCCTGGATGCCATGATGCAGAGAATGCAACACTACATCAGCTTCCCAAACACACAGGCTGAACTGCAGAAAACCAAGACAGACTTTTACCAGATGGCACAGTTCCCGCATGTCATAGGCTGTATTGATGGCACACACATTCCAATCTGCCCTCCAGCAGCCACTGAGCACATCTACAGGAACAGAAAGTCCACCCACTCCATAAATGTGCAGGTAATCTGCGATGCAGGGAACATTATCACTGATATCGTAGCAAAGTTTCCTGTGAGCACCCACGACTCCATCTTCCAGAACAGTGGGATCTACACACGACTGCTTGCCGGAGAATTTGGAGAAGGATACCTGCTAGGTAAATCACTGTGACGCTCCCTAATACTTAGTGCAAATTATTGTGTATTGAGGCATGTGACTGATGGTTCTCTCTTACTCACCTAGGCGACAGTGCATATGCCGTGCGGTCATTCATCCTCACTCCCTACCTACACCCATCAACCCTGAGTGAGAGACGATATAATGTGGCACACAAATCAACACGCAATGTGGTGGAGCGCACGTTTGGACTATTGAAAAGCAGGTTCCGCTGCCTCCACAAAAGCGGAGGCGCACGCCAGTACTCACCCATCATCTGCTGCAAAATCATTGCCTCTTGTGCAATGCTGCAAATCCTTGCCACGAAGAGAGGTACAGAGGTGGAGCTAACTGATTATGAGGACAATGATGATGAGTCTGCACAGCCAGAGGCCAATGCAGCTGGAGTGGCAACAGCAACAGATGGGAGAGAGAGACGGGCAGAGATCACATGCAACTATTTCTGAGTAAATAAGGGGACACAGCCAGTAGTTGGATGGCATGACGTAGTTTAATTATGCGGCACTACGCCACAACACAAAGAAAAACCTGTCCTCTCAATATTGTGCAATCACCAGTTGCAAATCAAGGGTTACTTCACCCAAATGTCTCATGCTATACTGTGCAGCATTAGTGTCTGCGCCCACGCACTACAGTGCGGGATGCCATTGATTGTGCATCCTCGCTAGTGGCAGCCCCATGCCGCCTGCTGCTCCTCCGTGTATCTGGGACAGGGGGGGTATTGCTGCTCCTGCTGGTGGTTTCTACGCTGTCCACAGCATCCCTAGCACCAATTGTGGCCGACTGGCTTGTCAGTAGCACTTCCAGTGCACTGATGACCCTCACCATCCCCCTTGAGACGTCATTGCTGCAGTGCGTCAGGCCCTCCTGCATTGCCACAGAGCGCCTGCAGAGCAGCGAAGTGGCAGTTGCCAGCCGGTTGACTGCCCTTGTATGATTGTCTCTTCTCTGCCGTTCCTGGCACCGTGCAGCTCTGTCCGCATCGAACTTACTGCACAGCAGCATGACGGACTGGGACATGTCTCGCTCATTCCCTCAGCCATAGTGCTGATGCCCCTGTCCATATTTACAAATGTATCTTGGAGTCCCCGCATTTGCCGCTGCACTGACATCATTGCCCTTGCCTGTAGGCGCTGTATCTTTACCATGGTGGCCTCCAGCCCCGAGAACACTCCATGGCTCTCACCCTGTGGTGGTGGACTTTGCACCCGAGCCCTGCGGCGACGTCTGGCACCTGTGTGTGCTCCTTCAGAGGCGGAGGGCACACTGGCATGGCTACCATCCAGGGGCACAGTGGATGGTTCAGGCCCCCTGCAGTCTTCAGATGAGGACTCCGACACTTGCAACCTGGAAGCAGCACGCCTCCTCGACCTGAGCAATGCAGGCGGTGATGATGCCGGTGACTCCAGCATGAGTGGCGATGCTGGCTGTGGTGGTGATGCTGGCTGTGGTGGTGATGCTGGCTGTGGTGGTGAGGCTGCATGTGGTGCTGATCTCTGGCCAGAACTGGTGGTGGCCTTCCCTGAGCTGTCTTTCCGGTGTGCCCTCTCTCCCGTCTCATGTGCAGTCCTGCGCAATGTATCGTCTGTGGACAGAAATGCAACATCAGCTCAGTGTACCTGAAGCCCTGCATTGCTCTCACATTGTCCTCTGCCTGCTTTTCGCTAATGTGTGTAACATGCCTTGTTGTTCTGTGCTATTCAGTTCATGGTTGGGGTTTCCCGGACTACATCTCCCATAATGCATTGCTAGTATGCACTAACACATGGACTGGAGTGGGATACTCATTGCCCACTTGGGGAGTTGGGATAGGGGTAGGGGGGGCCACATTGCTGTGCATGCATCTTACCTTGTTTGGTGGCGGCTCTGGCAGAGCTGTCGGCATCCCCAATCCCCACGACACTCTCGGGCTCTATTGTGGACTCCACCAGCTCCTCCAGTTCTGTAAGGGCAGGTGCCCTGTTCCTTCCCCCTACTGTCCGGCTGGCCTCCTTCTGCAGTTCCCCCATCTTCCTCTTTGTGACGATACGTAGGTCGTACCACTGCTTTTTCAGCACGTCTATGTCCCTGGGGGTCACTCCGATTGCATTCACCTGCGCCTGGATTCCCAGCCAGATTTTCCTCTTCTCCGACTCAGGCACTTGCAGGGACTGCTTTCCAAACAGCTTCTGGTGCTGCTTGACCACCTCCTCCACTAGTACCTGCAGTTCCTTTGGGCAAAATTTTTGTTTCCTCCTCCTTTCCCCTCCATCTCTCTCTGTCTCCTGGCTGGACATTGTCAGTTTGAGGCTCACAATCAGGCACTGGCTCCCTTGCTCTGCTCTGCACTCCCAGCCTCTCCAGAGTCTGTTGATTGTGTGCACCTGCCTGGGTGTGGCCACTTCCTGGTTGGGTGGGGTTGGCCTTGCACTGGATTGGCTGATTCATCAAGTGATGTATATTTGAATTACCGATTTGGTAAACTCCGATTCGTTAAATACCACCTCGGTATTTACCGATTCGTTAAATACCGAATCATGATTCCGGCCGGTATTTTGGATTCGGTATTCATTTACCGAATTTTACCGAATCGGTAATTTTTACCGATTGTTTACCTACATACTATTTACCCATTCATAATTACCGATTCGGTAAAATTCGGTATTTATGAATCGGTAAATTGTATGTTAGCTACATATGGCCCAAAGTGGGGGAGGAGAGAAACAAAAGTTAAAATCTTCCCGTGGCCAGGTACTGGTCTGTGCCATGTCCTCCACAGAGCTCAGGACCTCCTTCTGGCATGAGCGGAACAAACTCTTGTGGGTTGCCTGGGTAATAGAACAATAGCACAACACAGCACAAGCCTTCTCCTCTGCATTGAGCAAGTCACTCAGCGGATACGGAAATAAAGGGTCTCTCCGGGTTCCTCTAAAATAATTTTGAGTGTCTGGGAAGCTCAATAGATTGCTAAAACACCGTTTTTTCTTTCCAAAGAAGGAATAACACTTATCGAAACATGCACAGTAATGTTAAATGATTTATGGTATGGAATTACTTATAGCTATGGAATATGGAGTAAATGTAATTCTTGCTCCTTCTCTGCTATGCGCTGGGGGAAGAGACACACATGGAATCACTGTTACAATTATGTGAATGTATCCAAAAGAGTAATGGAGCGCTCAGCCTGGTTTCTACTGTTACACTTGTGTGGGTGAATATCTTAAAGTTTAGCCTCCTGTAAGATTTCAGGGCCCATGGGATTACCTTGTGCTGCACAAGTAAATATACTTCGTCTGGCAAAATGGTTAAAATGAGGAGCAAATTGTTGTGTTGACATAGCATCAGGGATATAAATCTCTACACGTGTGATGAAATATAGGCACTGATGCAACTGTTTCTTTCTTTGGATGACTGGAGAGCTGGGTTGGGAGAAAGAGACTTTGTGTCTTCAATCTCTTTTTTCAATGGAGCGCTGCCTGGGCCTCCAAGTCTTTGCAAGAAAAACAGGGGTGGTATTTAAGGACACCCTTACAACTGGACGTAAGGCTATATTGAGTCTCTGTGCTTCCTTGTAGGGCTCTATCTTATTTTATGGTTATGCACCAGCTATTTCAATGCCCTCTGTTATTTTTAGCTTTCTGGCAGAGTGAGCCATTCTCATTTTTGTTGAGCAAGTCTAAGCTCTAGGATTTCCTTGTGGGTTTGCTAGATTTATCTAGGTGGGGCAAGTCAGATACCCATCTTCTGATGGCTGTTCTCTCCTCAGTTCCCTTTCTGCTCATTTCAAACAAGGACTCGCTCTTTCTTTGTGTGCATGAGTGAAGGTGCACCAGTTAGGATTATCTCTCTTGATTGTCCCAAAGAGCTCTTCCCTCACATTTAAGGTCTGACTAAAGACAGTGGACTGCAAGAGCTCATGTCATAAGCACAAACAACATAAACAGACAGACTTTGGATCACCCTCTTTTAGCCATAGGTTTATTAGGCCTGCCTGCTTTAGTCCCTTTCAGTCATTTCTTGAAGAAAGTCTTACTCATATTTTGAACCAAACGGAGGAGCACATAAGTCTGCATTTTAATTATTGGCTATTTAGGGAGACCATTTGGCCATAGTCTTCAATTCTGAACATTTCACAAAAAAGGTCATTCTTTCCAGGTGTTCTAGTCTCATTAGTTACATGGAATCAAAATATGACACCACCCAGAATGCATCATGTAAGTCGAAACCTTGATGGAGTCTGTAATGACTTCTAGTGAGATGGTCATCCTATTACTATTTAATGGAGATTATTAAATTAGAAATAGTTCTCCATAAAATACACACATCCCTATTTCATAGAATCATGTTCAAAGAAACATTTGCTAAGTGATTTATTTCACAATTATGTACTATTTTAGCAATAAAATCACCGAAATTGTATTCTTTTGCTACCTCCACTTGGGGAGTTCAGGATGCATGTAACACACAGATGTCTAATTCTCCACAGGTCTATCAAAAATTACTCTAAAAAAACACAACTCCCGAGCCCCGGCAGACTGTCTGGAAACCTTGTTGTTCAGTGAAAAATGTCATAGTGTCCGGCCAAGTTGGTTAACACTGACTTACTATTTAGGTCTGCCTGACAGCTGAGCCATCCCCAAATTTATGTAATCAAAGAAAGAGCTTCCAGGAGTACTACAGGGAGAGACCATTGCTCTGCCCATATGTTTGGTTTATCTGAGAATAGCTTTTGATTTGTCAAAAAATGTGTGCTACCACATAAAGAGTGCTGATCCTGCAAGCAGCTATGATAATTTGTTCATCCAGCTGTTTGAGCCAGGCTCTTTATCATGGTCTTTTAGGCCACACACACATGCCTCTATGATGGACAATGCCTTAAAACAACTTCTTCTAGATTATCATGGTGTGTTCTTCTCTGGTTGCCATGTGTGAAAGTGTATACTCCATACAGCAGGGTTTTGTTGGTTATGATGGCAAGCACATTACCAAGACTTTAAGCTAGATCTATGTAGTATGAAAAGTTATGATCAAGTAAGTGTACCTGATATATTTATTGTGAAAAGGATATGTTCAAGTCAGTTGGCATTTAGAGGTGGATTGGTAATACTCTATTAAAATCTGCAGAGAGGCATTTTGTTACATGGAATGTCACAGTTTCCTGTGGTAGGCAACGGATTTAGTGTTGGTTAGCCCCTCTGACAGACCATGGGGATAGATAAATCTGTATTAATGAAGGTTGCTAACTTATGCACACTTTGATTGGGTGTGGTGTCAGGTAATGGTTAAGACAACAGACTTCATCGGTTCATTTGGAAACACTTGACAGATTACAAACTGTGAAAGATGATTTTTAATATACTGTTCCAAAGCCTGTAAGCAGGTATTTTGTTACATGAAGTCTCACAGATTAGTAGGCAACGGTTTGGTGGCTCACCCAAGCAAATGATGGTGATAGAAGGTGTGCATTTCTATAACCCTTATTAGATCCTCCTAGCACACTACTGTGCCAACTGTAATTGTGTGTACATTTGTACTTTTGTGACTGCATGCTTGATGGTTGCCTCGTGGGAAATCCTATGCTCAGTACAGTAATTGTGATTTGTTTATGTTGACAAGACCAACACTAACAGCTATATGCTTGATTAGTGTGCTGGGAAATGTTATATATGTGGTCTCTTTATTAACCCCTTCCCCGCTCATGACGGAGCCGCTCCGTCATGAGCCACGGTTGCCGTGTGCTCATGACGGAACGGTTCCGTCATGACACGCCCGTTGGCGGCCGCTCCGCCTACGCGGCGCTGTTTCCCCGCCTGTGCGGGGGGACAACACAACTGGGCGGAGTCATGACGGAACCGTTCCGTCATGAGCACAGCCCAACCATGGCTCATGACGGAGCGGCTCCGTCATGAGCACAGCGCCACCGCGCTGCCCCCCCGCACCCCCCAGCGCTGCGGCGGAATGTCCGCCGCAGCGAAGGGGTTAAGGAAAGTTATGACAAGGGCAATAGGCCTGCATTATTTACTGTGAAAAGCATTTGTTAAAGATAATAGGCATATAACAGTGAATTGTTATTATGCTTCAATGAATCATTAAAGCTTGATAACAATTAAAGCAAGCTGTGTTACACACTGTAGACAAGGTATTTTGGAACATGAACTTCCAGATTACTGTAGTAGGTTAGAGCTTTGGTGTTGGTCACTCACTTTTCACTGTGATAATTCTTGTTAAGCCCTATTGAGAAGGGTTGCATAGTGTTGTGCTAACTGTAATGCACAATGGCTGCCAGCTTATGCATGCTTCAGTAGGTCTGTGTTGGTTATATTGACAAGCCAATGGTTAAGGCTATAGGCCTCATCGTTTCACAGGCAAAAGTTATATCAGATTTGTTGGACATAATCTGTTTAAAAAGAACAGGTATCACAAAGAAGGCTAGGCCAATTGTGAAATGTATGTATTAATTGCCATGGGCTTTCAAATGTGGATTGTTATTACACTGTGCTAAAGACAGAAGGCAGGTATTTTGCTACACAGAATCTTGCAGATTACTGTAGTAGGCAAGGTTTCTAGGTCTCGCCTGACCCAGGGCATGCGCTGGTCTGGCGAGACTTTTTGTGAGGGCTCACAAAAAATGCTACCATGGCCAGCCTAGAGCTACAGTGCATGTGAGCGGGCGCGCGCTTAGGAGCAGAGGCTGGCAAACCTCGTCATGCTCATTAAGCGCCTGCGATCACTTTCACTTTCGCCCCGATCACTTTCGCTGCGCCCTTTTGATGTTCTTGTTCAAAGAACATCAAACATCAAAGAACATGTTGTTGTGTTAATGCTTTGCTGCGCCCGTTTGACTTACAATGTGCTTCCTCTTTCCACAAACTCGATGTTTGTGTTCCTTTATTTTGAGATGCTTTTAGTATTACTGTTTTGTGACTTAAAGAACAGTAAGGAAATGTTACTGTGAAACTTGACAACGTTCACAGTGTTTATTTCTGATCGTAGCGGCTGCTTCATGTCCGTTGCACCATTCAGGCAGTCCTTTCATTGGCGCTTTCATGAGGACATGATGAGGAGGCTGGAAACTTTTGGCACATTCTCTTTAAAAGCACGGCATGTTGGCGACTGGTTAATCGATTAGACCTATGTAGCGCTTTAGATCTCAAAGCGCTATGGTGGGTGCAGCAGTTACAACTCATGAAATATGGGCTGGAACTCACAAGGAGGGGGCAGGTTTGAGTGCACATTGGCTGCAATCGAACTCTTAAGATGATGGGCTGTGTGTATCCATTATCAGCACTCAGTCTTCGCTAAGTGATCTTGTTTGTTTTGTTGTTGTGTTAATCCTTTGCTGCGCCTGTTTGACTTACAACATGCTTTCTCTTTCCACAAACTCGATGTTTGTGTTCCTTTATTTTGAGATGCTTTTAGTATTACTGTCACACACACAACCACAACCACATGCACAACCACACACACAACCACAAACCACACACACACACAACCACACAATGCTTTGCTGCACCCGTTTGACTTACAACATGCTTTCTCTTTCCTTAAACTCGATGTTTGTGTTCCTTTATTTTGAGATGCTTTTAGTATTACTGTCACACACACAACCATGACCACATGCACAACCACACACACAACCACAAACCACACACACACACAACCACACATACAACCACACACATACACAACCACACACAACCACACACACACACACACACACACAACCACACACAACAACCACACACACACACAACAACCACACAGCCACACACAGAACCACACACACACAACCCCTACACACAACCACACAAACACACAAAACCACACACACACCCACAACCACACAACCACACACCCACACACACACAACCACACACACAACCAACCACACACACAACCACACACCCAACCACACACACAACCACACACCCCCAACCACACACACCCAACCACATACACCCAACCACACACATAGCCACACACACAGCCACACACAAACAACCACAACCACACCACACCCACACACCCACAACTACACACAACCGCACAACACACACAACCACACCCACAACCACACAACACACACAACCACACACAACCACACACAAACACGACCACACACACAACCACAACCAACCACACCCACAACCACACACACACACAACCACACCCACAACCACACACACACAACCACACACACAACAACACACACACACAACCACACACACAGACAACACACACAACCACACACACAACAACACACACAACCACACACACATACAACACACACAACCACACACACAACCACACACACAGCCACACACACACACAACCACACACACACAACCACACACACACACAACCACACATACAACCACACACACACACAACCACACACACACAACCACACATACACAACCACATACACAACCACACACACAACCACACATACACAACCACATACACAACCACACACACAACCATACCCCCAAAACCACACCCAACCACACAACCACACACACACCCCTAACCACACACCCAACCACACACACCCAACCACATACACCCAACCACACACATAGCCACACACACAGCCACACACAAACAACCACACCCACACACCCACAACCACACACACACCCATACCCAACCACACAACACACACAACCACACACCCAACCACATACACACAACCACACACACAACCACACACATTCCACAACCACACACAAACACACAACCAACCACACCCACAACCACACACACAACCACACCCACAACCAACCACATCCACAACCACACACACAACCCCACACACACCCACAACCACACAACCACACACAACCACAACCACACAACCACACACAACCACACACACAACCACACAACACACACAACCACACACACAACACATAACCACACACAACCACACACAACCACACACAACCACACACAACCACACACAAAACCACACAAAACACCACACAGAACCGCACCCACACAACCACAACCACAAACAACCACACAGCCACACACACAACCACACACACAACCACATGCACACACACAACCACATGCACACACACAACCACAAACCACACACACACACAACCACACACACACACACAACCACACAACCATACAACCACACAACCACACACACACACACAACCATACAACCACACACACAACCACACAAACAACCACACAACCATACACACCACACACAACCACACAGACAACCGCACCCAAACCACAACCACACACACAACCACACACACAACAACCACACAGCCACACACAGAACCACACACACAGAACCCCTACACACAACCACACAAACACACACAACCACACACACCCACAACCACACACCCACACACACAACCACACACACAACCACACACACACCCAACCACACACACAACCACAACCACACACACAACCACACACACCCAACCACACACACAACCACACACCCCTAACCACACACACACACAACCACATACACACAACCACACACACACACACGCAAACCCACACACAACCACACCAAGCATTGGCATAGCCAATAGGTCTCACCTTTGGGACCTTATAAGTATTTAGCCACGTAACAGTTGATGTGGTTGCACCAAGGATATTGTGCTGCATAACTAAATACTTTGAAGGTCCCAAATGCGAGACCTATTTGCTATGCCAATGCTTGTTGTTGTTGGTGACCTACCTGAACAAGCCATGGGGATAGAATATTTGCACTGTGGTAATACTTATTAGGCTTTATTATTAAGATGAATTTTATATTGTTTTGACAACTGTAATATGTGCATATTTGTAATTAATTAGGGTGCATCTATAGTGGTCTTGTATGAAAGCTTATGCCCAGTGCTTAATTTGTAAAAAATATAATAATAAATAAGTGCCAGCACCCTTGTCAAGAGGTCACTTCATGTCACTCCACCCATTGCCCTGCCTGCGCCGCCAATGACAGAACCAACACAACTACTAAACATCACAACCGACAAGTGTAACGATTGAAACTATTTGAGGCCCCCAAAGCTAAAAGAAGGGCTTGGGTGACAAGTTTTAGTCAATTTTGATATATATTGAATTAATAAAGGAACTGTTGCTGTGTTCAATAGGGGTGGGCGGAATTTGCGTAGTCTCGCTACACAAAGCTCCGTGAAACGGTAAAAAATCTCCACGAGCACGCAGATGTTCCGCAAACACGCGGAATTGCTTGTTCGTGATGCTTTTTTCCTGTTCGCGAACGCTGTTTGCGTGCTCGGGGGAAAATATTTCACGAACACGCATTTTGAGAATGCAAACAAGCAAAAAATTCTGCAGAACCGCCATTTTGGGCAATTCCGCATTCTCCCCGGAATGTAAAATTACCCAAATTCCACAAATTCCGCGAGCGGAACGGAATTTACCGCCCAGGCCTAGTGTTCATCTCTGATTTAAACAAACATTCCCACCATGAGGCAGACTGTCATAAGGGCCAGGGTTGACCATTAAGTGCTGGTGCCCAGCACCGGAAACCACAGGATCAATAAGCACTGCTTAGGCCCAACACAGTAGGTCAGAGTTGGTTATGGTGATGAGCCAACTCTAAAGGTTATAGGCCTGATTGCGTATTATGACAAGTTATGATAAAGGCAGAATTTAAGGATGGATTTTTATTACCCTGTACCAAAACCGACTGATAGGTTTTTTTAAATGGAATCTCACAGATTATAGTAGTCTGCAAGGATTTAGGTGTTGGTTACTCCCTCTGTCAAACCATGATTCACACTGTGGGAATCTTTGTTGGACTTCTTTGGAGAGACAGGGCACGATTTAAAGTTTTGGCGAATGGAGTACAGTCTGTCAGGGTGGCGGAGGACATTACCTCTACCATCCTCATGGACTACTGTCTGCCAAATATAGAGGTGAAATCTTGGCTCACCCATCATCACTGAACATTGAAAGGAGCTGCTGTGATAGTGTTTCCTTTCAATGTACAAAGCATTTGATGGGCAGCCATTGCCTGTTATGTAGGCTGTTTAAACTTTTCAAAAGCTTTTGTTTTTCAGAAAAAAACTGCCAAAGCGGGAGTTTGTTTCAGAAAAACAAAACAAATAATTATCACACTCTGGGACTTCTTTCCCAGAGTTTGGGGGCCCCACTCACCCACTCCCAGTTTTTAGGTCTCGCCTACGCAGCGCGCATGCGCTGCATAGGAAAGAGACCTGTAGCCATCGAGTGCCTTTTCAGGCTAAAACGTGCACGCGTTCCATTTCCTTCAATGGCAACGCGTGCGCGTGTGGCGATTCCCTTGCGGGAGCAAGCGCCGCCATACGGTAGCAATTATCACTCTCGCAAGGGAATCGCGCAGCCCCCCTCCCCCCCTCGAGGCGCGCGCGCTCCTCCCCCTGCTGCCGGCAGCCTGCCTCGCTTGTTGGAAACAATGTGATGTGATGCACGCCGAGGCCAGAGGAGCCAGACTCAACCCCCTCATTTGGGTTATTTGTTCAGTCTGAGTGGGGCGCTTCCTGTAGCATAAAACACAGTTCAAACGCCCGCACAAGCTCTGATTCTTCGTTAGTTAGAGGTCAGCTGTGCCTGGTTTTTTTAACAGTTGCTTTCTGACCATCGCTGCAGACCAGCACTTCAATGCCACGTCAAGGGTAGTAGGCGCTACATAAATACAATTATGGTAGGGTGATTAGCAATGGAAGGGGTGTTACAAAGTGTCTCTGCATGAGTTTCCCAGAGCCGCAAATGAATCCGCTCTTGTGTGAGTTTGATGATAAATTTGGAGTTTGATGATATTGTGAAATTACACCGATGAAAAATGTCATGGATTTATAAAACCGCATATCCACTTCCTGTACCGTGGCGAGCTTTCCTTGTGTCACGCTTTTGTTTTCAAATTTAGGGGGAGAGTTTACATTGCAGGCACACACCAAGCATATTTGCACGTTTTCGTTGGGATTAGACCAGCAAGTTTACGTACACGAACTGCACATGCTGTCAAGCAGCTGCTTAAGAGAATATAGGTTTGTAGATCCACAAAGGATTTTATAAACATGCCTTAATACGTTTTGAGTACGTTACGGTGCAATGTTTTTTTTCTGCAGTCATTAAAAGCGGAGTCAGTATTTTTGAAAGGCGGGGTCGTGACCCAGACGCTAACGCAGCTTTTGTCTTCCCCAGCTTTTGTCGTCCCCTCTTCCATGTAGTTGCACCTGCTAGCATGGCCTGGTAAGCATATTTTCACCCTTTTTTATTAAACCCTCGTTGGACAGCTCATCATTTATCGGATGGTCGGTGTCTTTATGCCTACCTAATATTTAATCCTCGCTGACTATGATGCTCAGGTAGCGCTCAAGTTTCTTAGAACCATGAAATAGTGGTTCATCCAGACCAGGTTTCTATATTGCACTCTTGTTTATCCCATTTGACCTCCGGGACTACAAGTCCCAGAATGCAATTTACCTGTCATGGTGAAGCTTTGCACACACGGGGATTGCTTAACGCTCATTCAGCGGATCATGTTCATTCTGTTTTCTTTCCTTCCATGGCGGGTTCACTTTTGGAATTACTTAAAGAAGAGTCCTACCAAAACGTGCTGGCAGAAATCGACAGCTGTTGACTCAGGTTTTGTAATCTGATCACTGACTTGAAGTGCAAATGTTAGTTTTTCTACCTGCAAAACACAATAGTACTGCGTGTGGTAGTGAGTTCAGCAAAAAGAAAGGCGCTTGCAGTGCTTGTTGTATTTGATTGGTTTGCATGTTTTCTTTTTTCATTTTACTTACTTTTAGTAAAAGGGTCATCACAAGGGGTGGCCAGAGTGGATATAATGCCTCTAAGCCCCGTGCTTTTCGGGGTCCGCTTTAGTTCAACATCTATCAATAGACATGAAAGTGCAAGTCTCCTGCACTTCTCTCTCTGGATCAGGAATCCCCCATGCAGCATGTGCCCAGTCATTCACCTTTTGTAGTGCCACTCACCCTGCCAGTGCATAGCTTGTTTGTTACAATATAACATCCCTGGGTGTACTTTTTTAATACAAATAGATGCAGTTCAAATATTTGATAGACGTTACGTATCCACCTGCAAATTGCAGGCATGTAGCGTGGCATCTAAATTAAATGCGTTCGAGTTTCCATGTTATTTCTTTACTCTTTTTTTTCATCACAATTTTATAAAGTGCAAAACTGGACCAAGGTTATTAGTGCGCTTTACGTGAGTACCAGATGAAATTACATAGAGGCAGATTTTATATTTTTTTGTAACAAAGAGAGTGCGTGATTTTCCCCGGCATCATAAGGTGTTAAGCTAACGTCCATAACAAAACGTCTCAACTTTTTTGCAGCACTGCCAGTCAAGTATTTTTCATTGCACAATGGAAATTGTACCTTATTCTAACTTGTCACCCAATTCATAGTTAAGCAAACGATTTATCCAATAAGTAAATTACAACATGAAAGTAGGCAAATACTGCCTATCTTCAAATTCACATGATGCTTTTATTTCTGTTCACTGCCTTCTTGATAGCAGCATCTCTTTACCAGCCGTTCGGTCCGTAAACGAGATCTTCGGACTAATATCTTCAGGGAGGGAAGTCTGACTTTTACAGAAAATGCTTGACTGCACATGCCTCAGACGACGACATTTTTCCAATACCTTATGCTTCCTCACCAGTGGCTCCTGCTCCTTCTGCCACCACTGCTTGCCCAGGTCGTCTGCCATCTTTCTAAACACTCCACGCACCACAATTAGGTCAAAACAGCACTCTACTGCAAAATTCACACGGTGCGCCAGCTACTCTTCACACGTCTGGCAGCTTAGTTTGTCCAGCTTTTACTTTGCATTCCAAACCTCACACCGGCGTCAGTCCCCACCTCTCTTCGTTTTTTTGTATTACATTACACAAGGCAACACATCAAACCAGAACGCCAACTTCCCCTTTTAGCATACCAGCCCTGGGCGCCAGGCTGTAGACGAAATTCACTTAGCATTCACTTTTATATACGGAAAGGTAGATTAGCAGGTAACGCTTAATCTTTAGAAGTGTTTGCTTAGAGCACACATTTACAGCAAAATACTTGTTCAAGATCGGGGATCTTTTATCTCCTTGTAAATAGCGGCAAACTAAAAGCTATTTCGACACTGCACGTTTAATAGCACATGCTATTACTACTACTCTCAACTGTACTGCTTTTATCACTGTAAGGAGGATAATAATCTGAGTGAGCCCAAAGAGATTAAGGGGCATATTATCAAGCCAGGCGATAAAATTATCGCTGCTTTAGCGGCAGAAAACTGCAGTTAAAACGGCGATAATGGGCTTGATAATAAGCTCTAAGGAATTCCAATTGAAGCCCTTGTTAAATGTGAAGGACATCTAACATGGGCTTCAATTGGAATTCCATAGAGCATATTATCAAGCCCATTATCGCCGTTTTAGCAACAGTTTTCTGCCGCTAAAGCGGCGATAATTTTATCGCCTAGCTTGTTAATATGCCCCTTTGTGATTTGCCCGCAATCACAGGATATTCAGCAGATGCTGGGAATCAACCTGATTCTCAGTTCCAAAGTCGGCAGCTCTGGGAGTGCGGCGTATATTAATTACTAATTTATCAGAAGATGAGGGCTTACCTCTATAGTATACAGTATTGCGCTTACAACCCAGCCATTGCTTGGCACTTTGTTGGAATCTCTGTCATTCTGCTTTACTGCATCCTAAATAGCCAGGAGAGCCCATGCGTCACTTCCATTCTTTTGTCTGGCACAGATTCATTAAATTTAATTGGTCTCCATTCGCTCGTGCCTTCATTAAAGTGCTCTTCAATTGAAGTGCTATTTTTTTTACAAGTGTTGCTGCTTTCCTCTCCCACCCACCACTTTCCATGTTGCTAACCGCTTCACCCCCACCCCTGCGGTCTTGCTTATTTTGTATTCATTGGGATACTTGCACCGCACACAATTTCACAACTAACAATTCCAATCCAACCCACAGTTCCACTTCATACCACATACATCCACTCCACACCAAACCGTACAAAAAGCACATTGCCGGTTACAACGCCAATAGCACTAACTCTCACAAATGCGAGACCTATTGCATTGCAAATGTTTATTTTGCTGTGGATGAGGGACAGGAGAAAAATCATATTACACCGTTCACCCTAAAGAGGGCAGGCAGTGTAATGTCCTTCCTTAAACAGCGCCTACTCTGTTTGCAACAGAGTACTCTAACCATCAAACTCTAAATAAGTTCCATAATATTTTGATCTGCCAACTGTAATTTTGTATACATTTGCATTTTTATGACTGTAGCAGCACGCTTAAGGGAGTAATGATTCAGTCACTGGCACTTTTGCCCTGTAAATAACTACATTCTATGATCACAAGTGCCCATCAGTGTCAGGGCTGGCTGGCCAGCCCTTTTACTTTTCCTCTTCCATTTCTTTGCTTCTCATTTTATTTTGACTTTTTTCTAAGAGGATACTACAACTCCCCAGGCAGTGCTAACAGGTTGCTTGCTTGCGACTCCACTTATCTTCAGTATGCCGCATCCCATGTGGTCACTTTCTTCAAACGAGGATACTACTTTGGAATGTTGTTGTCCATATTGTATCACTATTATACCCTTCTGAGATGACCAGTATGTTGATTCTAAATGTGGCGGCCATGTTGGAACTTAAAAATAATGATATACTATGCACAATACCACTGCAATGAAACCCGCGGCTGTGTAGGTTCATTTTTGCAAGCATATGCCTGCTTTGTTTAGACAGCAGGATGTTTGATTTTTCAAAGTTTTTTCTTTTATATTTAATATGCTGTTGAATTTGTGTGTGTTTTATTGTGGTTGTGTAAGAGGGGAATGAGTCAATAAATGCATAAGTAGATTCATAATTGCAAAGATGAGTGACAGAATACATACATGATGAGTTATTGAATGCCTCAACCTATAAATGACACAAGGCACTTTCATTCAGAAGTCAGACCTATTGTCATTCAAAATGCATGTTTTGATCTAAGCACATTTTTGTTCTTTGTCACAAATTGTCAGAAAGTGCCTCTTTTGACATGGTTAGTCTTCACTTTTAGCCTGATGTGATTTTGAACGGTAAGTGCACTGGGTCTCTGCTAACCAGGTTTCCAGTGCCAGATGTCTTTCCTAAACACTTCACCATGATTGGCACAGCTTCAGCTACCCCTTCAAGTCCCGAGTAAATGGTACCCGTGGTACCTAGGGCATGGGTTCTGAAGGGGGTCCACTGGGGCGAAAGCATGTATTGTGCCACCCCAGGGACCCCACACCAAGGCTATGCATACTGCCATCGCAGGCTGGGTGTCAGAGAAATACGAAGAGTTGAAATGGCAACCTCTACTGCAGTCCTTTAGGCCTAAGGCAGGGTGCACTATATTCTATGTGTTGGCATACAAGCATGAGCTGATATGCCCCTACAATTTCCAGTCTATTCTGAGATATTGTAAGTGCATATGAAAGCTATAGAGTGTACATGGGCTGGATACTTGTCCAAACGAGTTTCCTAACTCCATGATGGCTTCACTGGTTTCTAGGGTGTGTGGTACACTTTTAGAGCGTTCCCTGAAAACCCATCAAGCAACGGTGTAGTATCTGACTTGTCTTCACCAGTCTGCCACCACCAGCATTGTTTCTGACCTCATGGGGTGAGAGCCAGCGAGATCAAAGGACAGAGACAAAGCCTGCTCTGGGCTGAGGTGCTTCACACCTCCTTCAGGACAGGATGGCCTTCCTGGAAGGGAAGCTTCAAAGGCAATGCTGCCTTTGAAATCCAACATAGGAAACTCCAGATAATGGGGAAGGCTAAGCCCACATCCTGCTCCACTTTTGCAGGAGGAAAGGCAGGAAAATTAGCTAGATTAGGAGAAGGGTACCCAATTAGCATACAGCACCCCTTGGACAGGGCTGGTGAGGTGAACTCCTCTCCTGTAATTCCACCATCTTGGAATGGTGGAGGAACAACCTATCAGGGCTAGGGTAATGCCCCTTCCCACTGGAAGCGGTCACTAGAGGTTGTAGGCATCATAAAGGTAGGTAGCCCATTGGCTACTACTTGTCTCCCCTTGTAATGCCTCTAAATTCAGTATTTAGGTGGCCCTCCGAGACCTGAACATCAGATTTGACGGACAAGAGAAGGGAAAGGACAAAGAAGAGCTGCTGCCTGAATACTTAAGCCCTCCTGCAAAAGAAATTGGTGCCTAACCCTACCTGCTGAAGACTCGACAATCGTGGTGTGCTGTCTCTGCCTGCGACTGTGAGGGCTCCAAGAACCCCACAGCTCCTCCATCTTTCAAGAAATCCCCAAGAAGCTCCTTTGAATTGAAGGCATCACTCCCCTGCATACGAGAGGCACCAGACCTGTGAAGTCCAGTTTGTTGACTTGCTGCTACCAAACAGCCTCACACAGCACCAAGGCAACAAAGGTTACAACAGCTTTCGGGGGTCTCTGTCCACGTATGGAGACACCTGAACCTGCCGGAGCCGAGGCATACCAATATTCAGGGTACCGGACCCCCAATGCCGAGCACCGAGAAGAGTCCACTTCGGACTCCAACAACTCCAGAGGCAAGCACCCGTCGAGGAATGTCAAGACCCCTGAGACCCACTTCCTGAGTGGCCCAGCTGTTCCGAGATTGCATTTCCAATTTGCCTGCTCCTGACCCCAAGGATCTCAAGACGCACTACTCCCGGCCGACCAGTCTACCCTGCACCCGGCCCCACCGACCCTGGTGACGACGAACCAACTATATCCTGTGGTCTCCAGGACCTTGCAATCTTCTCTCTCCAAGGAGACCCCCGGTCTTATCTGTAAGTCCTCCTGTGCAGTGTGTTTTCAAGTGGCCCCCTTCGTCTTTGCCCACCAGCTTCCAAGACCCTCAGCACTCTGCTGCTGGCCAAACCGGGATGCTCCCGAAACTTCTCCTGCTGGAACGTTGGACCTGCTCTGACATCGACCTAAAAAGAGAAGGTGAACTTCGAGAAAGCATTGCCCGATTTTATATGCATTTGTCTGCTTTTCCCCATTGTTTTTAATGGTGCGTAACTGCTCCCAAAAGTGATATATTTTTCGAATTTTGAAAAATCATAACTCTGAAAGTACTTACCTTAGAGCTGTGTTCTTCGTCTTAAAAATATACATTGAGCTTGGATTTATTCTTGAGTGTGTGTCTCATGTATTGCCTTTGGGAGTACAACAAATGCTTAGCTCTACCGTCTGATAACCATAACTGTTCGCCTACTATACTGCAAAAAAAGCATTAGTATTATCGAATTTAGGCTCTGTGTACCAGTAAGGGATCCGCTGGAGTCGCTGCACAGTGTATGTTGTTTTAGTACACGATATAGAGAGCAAGCCTCCTACACAAATTAGAAATCCCATATGGGGAAAAAAGCTTACTATATCAGGTTACCAGAACCAGAAATGTTACCTACACATCACCCTATATGACGGTAATGATCCAATCATTGGAGATCAAACTCCATATTTTCAGCACATTGTTTGATACTGTGAAGGCCTTAAAATCTTCTACTATGAGTAGGGACATTAACACCGATACTGTTCACATCTCACCTATCTAGGACATTATCAGCTCACTCACCACCACTCCCTCCCTATCTCCCCATTATCACCCGCTCAGACCTTGCGGCATTAAACCAGACAGCATATTTGCATTGTACATTGAGGTAGTCTGATCCATAGTCTGGAAGAAAGTCACCCAAATGTGACACAGACAAAAACATTACCAGGGACCAAATTTACAGCTCTCCTGGTAGCCTTCACCGCCCATTAACACAACCTCCCTCTATCATCCAGCCTCCCACTTCAGCTACAGCAAAACTGGAAACAAACTGACTTTTCAGAGAAACTCGACAAACCATAGGGAGTAATTTATGTGGCACATGATTGCTTGCCTAATACTTCATAACGGCCAATTACTACTGGTATATTGTATGCTCCACAAAATGAAATGGTTAACATAAAATTGAGAAGATACTAAGTCAAGACACCACCCTGTTATCTCTCCGAGATTCACTCTCCTCATGCAGTTATCCCTCACTCAACATACCTACTCTTTGAGACCAGCATGCTCATCAGTCTCAGAACTTTATAGAAACTTTATAGAACATTATAGAACTTCAATGCACAACTTACATCCAAATACAGAGGACAGACCATACAACATATCTTATTACCATTCACACATCCAAAATATAAAGATCAATTGCCAAAGCAACCACTGAAGACTCACCTCATCTCAACCCAAACAACCATCTCACACATCACATGAAAAGTTCCACCTGATGTTCCGATTTGCAGTCTATAATGCAACTTCCATATATACCTATCTACCATCATCGATGAAAACTTGGTTCTGGTCATCCTCAATAAAACCATATTATCGCTAGAATGCAGCATCTGTCACATCAAGAGAATGGGAAAATAAAATGTTGTGGAACTAGCTTTTACCCAGAAGGAGACCTTCAAATACAAACTTACTTGTTTCACTGATGGTTTCTTTAATTATTGCATTGTAAGCTCACCTACTCTTTGATCTGGTCGTCATATGCTAGTGCATGCAAACACAGGCATGCATATATTGTGCAGGAAACCAATTGTCAATAGCATGAAAATAACATCTCTTGTAACAGGCCCATAGGCACATTTATTCCAATTAATGATTTCGTTTCCGTAAATTTATTTTTTGCAGACATTCAGCCCAGTTCTCCCAAGTACTAATTCCTGCTGATGACTGACATTGTTCACCTGGTTGAAATGTCCATAAGTGCAGATTGTCTATGTACAGATTAGATCAAAGGTGATTATATGACTGTCCTTGTTGGATGACCACATTCACACAAAGGATCTAGCTGGGAGAGACCCAACAAGATACTTACTACTTCCTGTCTATTATTAAACTTACAAAAAAGTATGTCTAGTCAATGCAGAGTCATTGTCATACCACTTGACTTCTTTGCCCTAATACAAATTCTTGTATCCCACCTCTTTATAGAAAATCTTCTGCTTCTCATTAAATAGTGAGTTGTGAATATTGAGCATAGGAATGTCTGGACCACTGTGCCTTACATAGTTGGATAAAAAGTCACAAGCAGACCACATATTTATGAATACAACCTTTAGTTAAACATCACATTTGGGCAGGAAACAGGACAACAAATATTAACTAAAATTGGTTCAGGGACAATGGTATAACAAACATTCCTTGTTCTTCTCAGAGCTAAGGTTAAGACCAAAGAATTATGGTCGCTCTCCAAACGTGAATCCACTCTCAGGTAAACCAGCAATAGCCATAATCTTACATCCAGGAGGACATAATTGATGACACTGAGATGAGAGCCTCTCTTACATGTGGCTGCCCTCTCAGGATCTGAGATAGTACGCCCATTGCATGCTCTTATACCTCTGCCAAACGTCATGGATGCTATTTTAAGAGCGGTGGCACAAACATTACTCAGAGTTTACCCTATCAAAGCAGGAATACTCAGCATTTTATCCTCCATATCTGTTATCTCATTGATGTATAAAGAGGGTTCATAGGAGGTATTGAAGTCTCCTGCTAAGACTATCTTTGTATTTGGGTAGACAGATTCTAGGACCTCGTGCAAGAGAGATAAAACAGGAGATTCTTTACTAGTCAAGGTTGATCTTGCATACACGTTTATAAATGCAAGCTGAATGCCTGAAGGTAATGTAACAGTAATTGTTAGACCTGGCATAATTGGCGTGGGTCTCCCTTCCCCTCTCCTCTTCCTATTTTTTATGTTGGCTGGATTTAGATGCTCTGGGCACCGTGCCACTACTAATCAGTGCCACAGCCCGAATGCTCCCTGTATATAAATGACTGTATGACTTAGGATAACCATAATACCTAGATCTGTGTAGCATGTCCAATAGTGAGTTACCCTCCATTTCACTGTCGCTACTGGGACACGATCCGTTCTCATAGGCCAGACTGGGCCGGTTGAGGATTACTCTCTATCATCCTATCTGGGCCCAGGAACCTAATAGGAACTTCGAGTTTGATATGTTTGTGCTCGGGACATTGAGATACACCTTTTAGTAAGGACCGTTTATATATCCCATGTTTAGAAATGCCTCTTCTGAAAGTGCTGCATTTTCTTGCCTAAGCTTTACTATAGGCTTTGTGAGTATGTGTATTGGCCATCTGGTTTTGGAGCAGCAGGGCCAGCTGGGTCAGAACTGGCTGGAGAGAGAGTTCGGTATTCAGAGCCTGGGGAGGGGTGACTCTTTGATCCGAGCAGGGCTTTGCCTGGCAAGGTGAATGATGGCTCCCCCTCCCACTGGGCATCTGATAGCAGACCCCCTCATTCAGAAAGGGCAGGATGTCACCTCGTAAACCAAGTGCTCCCCGACCCCACCGACCTGGTTCTGACTGGAGTCGGAGATTTGCAACCTTAGAGAACAAAGACTTTTTAGGTATAAAATGCTGCGCTGGAACTTTTTCCGAGTTTGTTCCTTCTGGATGTCAAGACGAAACTCTGTTCGAGTGAACAGAGGAAAGGACTTTGAAACTTTCACCAAGAAACTACCTGAGGGCCTGAATTCTGCTTGCAGGTGAGGCCTCCGTTGAGTAATCCGGAGCCTCTAGTTCTACTGTGAGGACCGCGGACTGGGCACCTTTGAAACTTTCGCTGACCCTGTGCGGGCCGCTGCAGCTAAGAGAGAGCTGCCGCCACTGAGAGTCCGCCTGAATCTGAACCCTTAAACCTTTTCACTGGATCCGTGTGGGCCGCTGCAGCTAAGAGAGAGCTGCCGTCACTGAGAGCCCGCTTGAATCTGACCCCTTGAACCTTTCACTGGATCCGTGTGGGCTGCTGCAGCTAAGAGAGAGCTGCTGCCGCAGAGAGCCCGCCTGAACCTGAACCCCTGAACCTTTCGCTGGATCCGTGTGGGCCGATGCAGCTAAGAGAGAGAGCTGCCACCGCTGAGTGCCCGCACCCTTGTCAACGTTTGCCTCATCGTGGTTCGTTCTGTGGTCCGCCGTGGCTAAGAGAGAGCTGCTGCCGCTGAGTGCCCACACTCTTGTCAACTTTTGCATCATCGTGATTTGTCCTGTGGGCCGCCGCAACTAAGAGACAGCTGCTGCCGCTGAGTGCCCGCACCCTTGTCAACTTTTGCATCATCGTGATTTGTCCTGTGGGCCGCCGCAGCTAAGAGAGAGCTGTGGCCACTGAGTGCCCACACCTTTATCAAATTTGCATCATTGGGATTTGTCCTGTGGGCCTCCGCAGTTAAGAGAGAGCTGCAGCCGCTGTGTGCCCGCACCTTGTTCACCCTCGTTGAGGATTGTTGCTATCGTCTTGTGGGCCGCCGCAGCTAAGAGAGAGCTGCTGCCGCTATGAGCCCACCACGGAGCTGCATGACGAGGATCATCACCACCACCAGCCTGGGCTGCCGCAGCCGCGTGCTGCTGCCGCTGAGAGCCCGCCTGTCCAGGAGTGCCCGAATCATTGTGGGTGCACGCTACGGACCTCTGCAGCCTGGACTTGACATCGCTGGGAGTCCAGCTGTCATCGTCTCTGCCTCTTTGAGAAGCTGCGTGCTGTGTCCCTTTTCACTGACAGGTATCTGGTGAGCAACAGGTCGCGTAGGTCCCAGCCTTGAACTTAGTCAGTGTCACGTTCTGGTGAATATGTAATTGCCTTTTGGAGACCCTACGGGTTGACGTGAATTGTAGTTGTTGAAACGCTTTGAGAATTTCGAGTTAAACTGTTAGATAAAGATATTATTTTTCTATACTTACCTGAGTTGTGTCCTTTGGTGGTGTCGTTGCTCCCTTGTTGTACATGGTCATAAATGCTTCACACACTGCCTCTGAGATAGGCCTAACTGCTCGTCCTATGTTACCACAGGGTTGAGCAGGGGTTATCAAAGGGAGTAGCCCACTTGCCCTGACTTAGGAAGAAGGGTCCCTGTTTGGCATTGGCGCCCGCCATTGCCAATTGGAGACCCCCATTTCTAACAGTAATCCTAATTAAATCAGGGCAGTCTACCTGCAGTAAGGTGTGTGAATTAAAAAGATCATTCCCAATCAAAATCAAAAGCCCACCGATGGCCCTCCCTGATTTCACTGGAGTTATGGCTTCCACACTAAATTATGTGAACCCATTTTGAAAACTTTCAGTGGCCCACGTCTCTTGGGACAAGCAAATGTCACAGCCACCAATGGCGTTTATAAATGCAAGCTGAATGCCTGAAGGTAATGTAACAGTAATCCTAATTAAATCAGGGCAGTCTACCTGCAGTAAGGTGTGTGAATAAAAAAGACCATTCTCAATTAAAATCAAATGCCCACTGATGGCCATCCCGAATTTCTGTGGGGTATGGCTTCCACACTAAATGACGTGAACCCATTTCTGAACACTTTCAGTGGCCCATGTCTCTTGGAACAAGCAAACGTCACAGACACCAATGTATGACAGCCACTCAGAGTCTACCAACTTTAGCTTAATTCCAGCCAAGTTCCAAGATAACATGATAATGCTAGCTTGAGGGTCCCCACCACCTTTGAAAACAGCTTTGTTAGGGGGGCAAGGAGTTTTTTTCTGTAGGCATAACAGTGCTGTCACTTTTGCCCTGCAAATTGACTAAATAGCTGCCACCTGCGGAACTTTTAGCAACACCACTGCTGTTAATAAAATGTGTATTTTCTAGAGCAGAACAGTTCTCCCTACCACCCATAAACTCTGCTGTATTTGGGAGGCAAAATGTTCCCTCTAACAATGAGACAACAATACTATCACCTCTTCCCAGCCAGTTAGTCTTATGGCTACCACAAGTAGCACTTATGGCAGCACTACTTACTGCTAATAACGTGAGGTCTTTTTTCTAGGGCTGTGCAAATATCAGTTGCATCATGAGAACTCAATCAACTGCATTAATATTAGGAGCATCAGCAAGCTCAGAAGAATACGTTTCTTGCTCAATTGAATTAGGGAAGGCCATATTGGAACCCACTGTTGGAGTAATAGGTGGGGGGTGACTTTAGCCTTTTTATAGATGTGTGTCCCCCTTTGAGGTGGCAGATTCGCAATTCAAAGTTGATGAGCTTTTCAGCCAACAATTTAGAGCACAACATAACCAAAATGTAAGCATTGGCAGATTAATTGGTCGAGCACCTCCTCACATAAATACTATCTGATCAAATTACAGATAAACAATTGCACTTCCTCCTAAACCTGTCAATGATTTTGTTTATCAATGCATCAGTTTCCTCAAAAGATCCTGGTTTTAATTTTGACACCTGATTCATATAAATCATTCTCCCAGAGTTAACCTCAGGGTGAAATGGTATTGATTGTGCTGGAATGTCCGTAGAGGCACTGAATCTGGAAGGATGCACAAGAGCAGTCAAGTGATTCTGCAAATGTATGTTCTTACTGCCAGCATGTTTTCCTTGACCCGAGATATGATAAAGGAACATTGTATTATTACTTTGGGACAATAAATAAGACTGATGATTAACCTGTGGACTATTGAACCTACTGTTCAATGAAGGCAGAGAATGGGTGTTCAGGGGAGACATTGAATCAAAATCTTTTTTAGGGGAGCTGCCCTTTCGCTCCAGTCTAGCTACTTTCTTTAAGCCCTTGCATCAGGTGTTAGGATCACAAATTCTTGGTGATGGAATCTTAACTTTCTTAAACATATTAGGCACCTTTGTGGATTTTTCATGAGGCTTAGGGGCTTTTACGTTTAGAAGTGACAATCTCCTTCATTAAAGTGTGAATATTAGCAAGTGTACAGACACTGGTGTTAGTCGGGTGGAAGCTCAGAGTTACTCCCAAGTAGGCTTTCATGGTTTCTTTGCATGGGATGCTAGTTTCTCTGGATGCCCATCTTTTCGTTTCTCCAAATTTGAAAAATTATGAAATGCCAAGTACTGTGGTAGTATGATATGGTACAAAAAAGGCTTACTTGACCCAAGGAACGTAGACCAGGGAGACAAACGAAAGAAAGTACGCCCAGCCCAGCCTCTTCCAGGCTCTGACAGGTGCGGACGGGCCCACCTTTGTTGGTGACTCCTGGCGCTTATGTGGTGTCAGGAGTATTACCCCTCCTCCGCTGGCAAAGGGTATACTGGGGAACTGAGTCCCACACCAGTAAGACCACACAAGCAGGCAAGTGTCCGATGGAGGCTTTAGACAGCCCGGTTAGTGCGTCCCACGCTTTGGGAGAGTACTGGAGCTAATGTACACTATTTTCAACGTGTTTGTCACCCCACTGGTGAACCTTATTCTGAGCTTCGGCCTCACCGTACTGTCTTACGCAGATGACACACAGATAGTGGTTTCTGTCTCATCTCTGGTTGAAAATGATGCTAATAATTTCTGCAGTTGTATGGCTGCTGTTGCAAGCTGGTTGAAAGAGAATTGTCTCAGAATTGAATTCGGATAAAACGGGGGTACTGCTCTTGGGGAATGAGACTTCCTTCTGGAATGCATCCTGGTGGCCCCAGGAGCTGGGTTACCTGCCCAAGCCTGTGCAGAAGACTACAAATTTGGGAGTCATTTTTGACACCAAGCTATGCTTCACTGCTCAGATCAATGCAGTGACCTCTGGGGGATACTTTATGTTACTGTTTCTCAAAAAAATCCTCCCTTTTATCCCAATGGAACTCCAGAAGACCGTAAAGCTGGCCCTCATAGGCTCTAAACTGGACTACTGCAATGCCCTTTAGACTTGGCACCTCGAAATACTTTGAACATTTTTTTCAGTCGCTGCAGAATGTGGTAGCCAGAACCCTTTTGAAAATCCCTAAGTTTAAACCAGTATCTCATCTGTTACACGGCCTTCATTGGCTACCGGTGGAGAAGACAATCTCATTTAAGACTCTGTGCCTAATGCACAAGGCTCTTCACGGTCCTGACATGCTCTATTTCCAGGAGTGTTTTACCTGGTATGCGCCCAGTAGAACACTCAGATCTAGCTTGGCGCATATGGCCCTGATTCCCAGAATTAAACGAGTAAACTGGGGCGGTAGAACACTGAACTTCCGGGGTCGGGGGGGGGATGTTATGGAACCCTCTTCCTCTTGCCCTCCGGTCCTAACACAGTTTACAGCCATTCAGAAAGCAGATAAAGACCAGGCTATTCCCGCTTGTAGACAACACAGTCACTCAGACCTAACTCAGCTTGATGCCCTTTTTCCTCAGTCTTTGATTCGCTTGGCGCTAAGACACCTTCGGGTAATGTGAACTCTATAAAACTACTTCACTTCACTAATGTAGCAAATTTCAGTATCACCATTCTTTAGAAATGTGTCATGAGCAAATGAAACAAGTAAGGCGGGAATTCTACACTGATAAAATTGAAGGGACCCAGAATTCATCTCAGGAAAGTTTTTCCATTGTAAAGTCTTTCTTCTTTGGACAGGTCTCAGCCCACAGGCCTCCTTCTGAGGAAAGTTGTAATGTCCCTGCTAGAGTTTTTAGAGACAAAGTAACATCTGTGCATTTTTTCTTCTCTGATAGTTCTAGAAATGCTCTGTGTCTTCAGGTTTGGTTTGAACCTTCACAGGTTTATTCTCATCTGTTGCAGTTCCAACCAATCAAACCGGAGGACTTACATTCTCTTTTGTTAAATCTGGCTCTCCCCATGATGTGGCCACTCCTGCTATTCAGGAATTGGGAGCGGGGGAGGTTTTCCCTGTATTGGGTAATTTGATTAATATTTCCTTGGCATCTGCTGAGGTCCCCCCTCCACTGAAACACGCCTCAGTGGTGCCGCTTCTGAAGAAGCCTTCACTTGACCCATCAAAACCTAAGAACTTGAGACCTATCTCACTTCCCCCATTTTCTGAGAAGGTTGGGGAAAAATTTGTCAAGTCTCAACATTTGTTGAGACCAGGGGACTCCTGCACACTACACAGTCAGGCTTCCGTCCCACAGAGGTGACACGGCACCATTATTGCTGCTCGATCTTAGCACTGTCTTTGACACCATGCCCACAACCTTCTGTTGGAGCGGTTGTGTAGCTAAAGTGTTGGTTAGAAGGCCCGGTCGTGGCTTGCATCCTTTCTGCAGGGCAGTACTTTCCAGGTCTTGCAGAAACCTTTTCATTCTGAGCTCTTGCCACTGCAGCAGGGGGTGCCACAGGGTTAATCTCTGAGCCCTACTTTATTCAATCTCTACATTTGTCACATGGTGGATATCATTGAGTAGTATGGTTTTGACAAGATATATGCTGGTGATACTCAGATCATTGTCACCCTGTCTTAGAATGCTGCTGTGGCTGCAGCCTCTGAGGGCATGCTTGCCCGAGGTGGCCTTCTCGATGGAACCCAATTGCCTGAAATCAAATGTGGGCAAAACTGAGATCCATATTCTGAGGAGGGAAGCCTTCTTTTTGGACTCCCGACTGGTGGCCACCATCACTCTGTTCTCCTCCAGTGCTGAAGCTCAAGATCAAGAATCCGTAAATGCTGTTTGGTGCGAGACTGATATTTGACAACCAGATCAATGCTTTAGCAGTCAAATACTTTGGGATGTTGAAACCCCCTAAAAAGATCATTGGATTCTTGCCTGAAGCTGCAAGGAAAACAGTAATCCAGGCTCTCATTTCTCGGCTGGATTACTTTAAGATCCTGTAATAAAGCTGGTGCCAGATATCTCCACCAATTTAATAAACCCTACCTTCCTTCAAGGTGTTTGAGGTCTTCAGGATCCTTGCTGGCAGAGAATCCTACTGTCAGGAAAGTTCAAACTGGAGCTAATTCTTTTAGGTTTGTTGCCTACACGCAGTGGAACTCTTGCACTGTATCTTCGACTACCTAAAACATAGCTTTTGTTTCAGAAATGCCTTAAAACATGGCTTTTTAGGTAGTTTACTCTTTCTTTTTAGACCTTGTTAATTTTGGCAGCTAGTTTGCATTAGGGCTAGGACACTTCAGTGGAAGTAGCCATGCGCTTTATAAATTGTTCATTATTATTACTATTATTATTATTATGTGGCTTTGGGAGGATTGCCCCTCTTCCACTGATGAAGGGCACACTGGGGAAAGAGTCCCACCCCAGCAAGACCACACAAGCAGGTAATTATCTCATGCAGGCTTAAGACAGTTCAGTTAGCGCATCCCTGCTAGTTTGTATTCTGCGATTGTTCTAGGCCATTGCCACCCAGACAGTCACCCATCCCTGCCGTGGCTGTGGCCCCGGTCCCAGCTGGACTCCCTGTCTACTGAGGCTGTTGCCATGTGCTTGGCCAACCGCACAGCCAATGCTGCGGCAGGGTGGCTGTTTCCTGGTTACCTTGAGGCTGATTATACGATCCATTTGCGTTGCTCTGGGCATGATTTTGGGGATGGGTATTCTGTGGGGGCTGTCCTTATACCATTCCTTTCTACCCGTGATATATTCCTAGGCGACAATGGTTTCTTCAGTAACAACAGTGGCATTTTCTGGGATCTGGGGGCTGCCAGCCTCTCTGCCTCCTGGCAAGAGCGCTACGATGGTACGTTTGGGTCCATGGTTGAGTCGTCTCCAATCTGGGAGCAAATTTCATGCTTGCGGCTGCAATGGCCCTCTTGAGGGTAATCTCACCCTTTTCTTGGTCTTTCAAAGGGGGCTACTGACTGTGGGGTGTGGATGGTAGCCTGCCCACTTTAGGCCACTGGATTTTCCCATGTGGCAGGTGGGGAAACATCCTTGAGGTGTTTTTTCCGCTGCTCAGGCATGCCAAATTCCCTACTTAGGTCATTCGCTGGGTACCGTAATTGGTAACAGGTAGGGGGCTTCTGGTGTGGGGAACACATGGCATGGTATGGGACCACCTCATCTGTGCCACTTCCTCAGTCATGGTGGTGCCAGGGTGGTGACAGAAGCTGACCTGGGTAACCCCAGGGATGTGCACAGTCTGGTTTCTATCGCCATTGTCCCTATGTGCTTTGGGCTGACCACCCACCTAGCCTCAGGGCATTCAGTAGGTGTGCGTATGTCGTGTTCCTGAGTCTCCTGCTGCTTGCGCACTTTACATGCTATACTTTTGGCAGCTTCTACCAAGAGGTGGTGTGGGCAACCTACCCACTGCCGAGTTAATTCACATAGCTCTAAAAGGCTTCCCGTGTACTCCAGGGCTACACCTTGAATGGGGCTCAATGGACTGGGACCACCCTGACTGGTGTCCATGTGTCGTGAGGGTGTCGGAGGGGTATTCCTGGGGAGAAGCAGGCTATAGCCCCGTTCTCTGTGAACTGGATGGGCATTCTTAGCTTGGACAATAGGTCTTGTTCTAGTATATTAGTCGAGGAGGAAGTATAGTGCAACAATTGTTCCCTTAACCTCCTCTCCTCTATCACCAACTCAAGAGGTTCTGAGAGGGGAACCTCAGCCATTGACCCAAGGATTTCCTGTATCTTGGCAGTGGTCTTTGATATGGGTGCTGCTCTCTCCGGCAAGCATGAGATTGCTGCCCGCGTGTCCACTAGAAAATGATATGGGGTCTTGCTTATTAGTATCTTAACCATGCAGACCTTCTCCGGGCAGTGCGGAGCAGACACTGGGGTGCGCACGTCTTTGAGTGCCTTGGTGGCCTTTGGTAGATGCTCCCTATTCTTTCCCAAGGTTGGTTGGTCTGGTGGTCTCCCTACCCTAGGTCCAGTGGTTTGCTACCAGGAGGGGGCTCACTGGCCCCCTCGACCGGTGGATTGATGTAACTAGATGGCAGGCATCGGAGAGGGCGCGCCCCTGCCGATGCATGGTGGGGGAGGTGCGGATGCCTCCTTTGTGGGCTTGAGGATAGTCATGCAGGGAGGAGCCATCTCGAAGATGGCCCACAGTTCTAATAGGGCCTCTCATTTAGCCCTCTTCTGACCTGCATACCTGGTCTGTATGTGTGTTCTTCTATGCTACATTATGTTGGTATTGAATGTTCCCCCCTCAGGCCAAGGAAATGCCTATGCCTTGGTATGGGTGTGCCACTCACGGCAGTATTTCTCCAACTTTAGAGCCTGTGTTGATAACCTAGTTTGCATGTGGTCGAGTGGTGTCTCCATGGTGGATTAGGAGACTTGTTAACAAGTTCATAGACTTGACTTTTTCAAGTTTTAAATAATTACACATTTTACTCTGATCATGGGGAAACTGTACATGGGGTTGTACCAGCAACAATCTACTGGTTATGAGCTCTATCTTTTTTTTTTGCAGAGTTTTATATAGCGCAAACTTGACCCGAATCGGGTATCAGAGCGCTTTACATAGCACCAGTTACGTTACAAGAGGACATACATTTATTTTTGTTAGGCACGGGGAGATTAAGTGATTTGCCCAGAATCACAGGATGTTCAGCGTCAATGCAGAAACTCGAACCCAGTTCCCCAGATTCGAGGTCGACCGCCCTAGCCATTAGGCCAACTCCTCTCCTTAAAAATGATGCATCACAAAAACACTTAACCATTGGCAAAGATAAATGCAATGAAATAGTAACGACCTGTAACAAAGTGCAATGGTTAGTTCAGAGCAGTACGAGTTGATTTTTAGAAACGAAATAGCAAGTATGGAATTCTGATTTGTGGTCAAAAATGATTATGATTTCTTAACACATAAATGTATTAACAGGACATAACATTTAAACATTAAGTACAATTGCAAAATCTTACAGCACCACAACATCAACAACGCATGAATGGAAAACCCTAAAGAAACTAGAAGAGAAAGATGAGACAGAAAAAATAATTATTTTGTCCATAAGTCTTTGCCCCCTCCTAGCGCCTACTGCCCGAGGAGAGGAGAGACTCAGTGCAGTACACAGAGCTAAGGTAGCACAACAGTCTGTCAGTATAGGCTCAGGGACATAAATAGTGATAATTTGTGCAGAGAAAATGGAACATGACAATTATCGGCCCTCCCTTACCAAACACAAGCTACACCTTATTCATCAAGTTCCGAATTTTTCCCTAACGTTCAAATTACACGCTATATCACACCCAGGGGTTATGCGTACCTGCTATTTAACGCCCAGCAGTCCAAGCAAAAAAAACAACCTCTTTACTTCTTTCAGACACTGCCACAGTTATGAAAGTGACAGTCCCTAAGAAAACCCGTTTAACTAAAAAAAATAAGATCAAGGTGGCCACCCTATATCACACCAAGGGACTATGCTTGGCCTCTGTGTGTGGGGTCCAGCGGTACAAAAAAAAAAAAATAAGACAATCTACGTAGTGCTAAGTGGCCCAAGTGAGATTAAATAAGTGACCCTATATAACACACCCAGGGCCCAGGTGTATCAGCTGTGTAACACTCAGCGGTTCAAGCAAACTAAACTACAAACTTAATTCACCTTCTCTAGTGTGCTGACTAGGGAAAAAGTGATTTATACACTTGTCCTAGGTTGCCACACGCCATATGCTGGGACTAAGGATCAGATGTAGCCTCTTGCCCTGTGACAGCGGCCTCTGGATGGACCTCCACCCCATAGATTCAGCAGAACTTTCAACCAATTATGGCATCTGCTCAACTGTCTTGTTGCGCAGATGTGAATCCGTTCGGGCAGAGGTCCTTGTTCTTTGGCAGCATTTGGGCTTGATAAACCAATCTCCCCTATCTGGCGTAAATTGAATTTGCATTTACTGGTATCAACGTTGTTATGCATGCTTATATCATGGTGTACATTGACATCACATTCACCGATATTAACACTTTTTGTCCCTCTTTTTGTATTTCATTTCCTCTGCCTCCAGTGATGCATGCCAAATGGCCCCTGCTGGTGAGCTGCTGGCTGTCACCTGCCAACCAGCATGAAGTATTTTAAGCCCACTGAACCATATATTAATTTCAATAAGGTGTGAACTGTTCAGCTTCCTCTGGACTTTGACCTCCCAAGCTTAACAAAGTGAAAATAAATATTTAACCAATCTACTAAATAAAAATCAATATCGTTGCTGGTTAACTAATCACCGGGAAATCAATTCTCTGACCCACGTGGTGATACACCTGTTAGTGTTGCTAGTGGAGCTGAGAGGGCAGCAAAAGAAGAGAAATGGAGGGGGTGCTAGTCCTGGTGGTGGCTTATCAATAGCACAATAACTCATCGGCTGATAAGAATCCATGTGGCGTCTGGTCTGTGCTCCAGCTTTAACTTTTAACTTGCTCAGTCTCCATTCCCCTCACTTCTGTGTGCCTCATCATTCATCTGCTTTAATCATTTCTTCTTTCTCCCACCCTTTTTTTTACACTTCCCACGCCCTCTTGCATTTATTTCTCTTCTTCTTACACTCTCTCTCTTATCGCTCGTCCACCTCTCATCTGCTCTTGCCCCCCTCCCTCGTTGTGTTTCTCTCTCTTGCTCTCTTCATCTCTTTTTCCTTCCTTTTCCTGTCTCTTATTTTCCTCTGCTACCTCTCTAATTCCTATCACTCTTTCTTTTCTTCGTTTCTTCTTCTCACTTATTAATGTATCTCTCTCTCTCTTTCTGCCTCTCTCTAACACTCATTTATTTTCTCATCTCTTTTTCTTTCCCTCGGTCTTCTCACTCTTTCTACACATTTCTCTAGTTTTGCTAATATCTATGTGTCCCCCCTCACAACATTCCCTCTTTCATACTTTCCATCTTTCTTTGCTTACCGATCTACTATTTATTTCTAATGTTACTTTTACTATAAGTTCAAGCATTATCTTTTTTTCTTCGACAAACATTAGTTCATAATTTGTTTGTCAGTCAGTTGTCATTTTCTCCCCTTCATTTCTTTGCTTGTTCTCCCTGGTATCCATATATTTTACTCTCATTTCCCCTTTCCTGTATATTAATTTCTTTCCCTTTCACATTTCCTCTGTTGCCCTTTCTCTTCTTCCTCTTTCGCTCACCTGATCTCTTATCACTCTTTCTCTCACTATTTTCCCTCTTTTTCTTTTCCTCTTTGTTGCTTTTTCTTTGTCTTTATCACTAGTCTTCTGACTTATCTCTTTCTCTGTCTGGCAATCACCCAGACACTCATCCTCAATTTATTTTAATTTCTCCTGTGGTAACTTTCATTCTGACACAAACAATATGTTCTCTACTCTCAGTTTCACTCATTCTTTCTCTTGCTTCCTCTATCTCTCTCTCAAGCACATACACACTCACACACACACACACAATTCCTTGCTCTTTCTCTCTCTTGTTTCTCTTTCTGTCACCCTTTGTCCTTCCTGTGGGTATCATTCTTTCTATTCTATTGCTCTCCTCTCATACTAACTCAGCCTGCTTTTCTCATGTTGTATTGTATTGTAATGTAGTTGCATTTAAATAGTGCTTACTACCCCTGACCAGGCGTCGAATCACTTTTTCGGTGAGTAGCACGCTGCTCTGGAACTCATAAAAGATTAGTGGTGAATTAGTGAAATTAATTTGAGCTGTGGATATGTTAGTCTATTATTTGGATTGAGAAGGCCAGTGGAGGGATAGAAGAGGAAAGGGTTTGCATTTATATAATGCTTGCTACCTCTGATGAGGTGTTGAAGTGCTTTTAGGTGGGTAGAACTCTACTCCAGAATCCAAACAGGATTAGTGGGGAATTAGTATAAGGAAACATGAAATTAATTTGAGTGATGAACATGTTAGTATATTATTTGGATTGAAAAGGGATAGTGGAGGGACATAAGAGGGTAGGATCTATAAAGCTGTTATTTTTCAGAGTTTCTAGCAATAGGAGGGGGTTTGGGGTGAGTAAAGGGGAGGTGGAGGGAGAAGAAGAGTCAGGGGAAAGGGTTTAAAAAGGATTTTTTGGAAGATCATAATAGTAAAAGAGGTATGAGTATGCAAGGGGGTAGAGGAGGGAAGAGTCTAGAAAGGGTTATTTTGGGATCATTGTAGTGGTATGGGGTTTGGGATGAATTAGAAAGTGGAGGTAGAGGATATATTGATCGAGGTATAGGATGAGAAATAGCTTAGTGCATTGGAAAGAGCAGAAGACTGAGGTTTGAGATGAGTCAGAGAGTTGAGGTAGAGGATATATTGAGAGCGGTATAAGGTGTAAAATAGGGTAGTGCATTGGAGAGAGTAGTACATGTTTATTTCTTCCTCCTACACACACCCACTTACCTCAGGGTTTAATTCTCTATTTCTGGCCTCAATGGTTCTACATATACGATATTATAGTGATTTCAGACTGTCCACACTTTTTCTAATAGGCCTCATTGCCATAAGTGCAATCTGCTCTTGGAAACTGGCATCTGTTGATTCTCCCCTAGTGTCCGTCCGCTGCTCATGTTGTGATCTGGTGCTATTTCCCAACCTCCACCCTCCCATTGCTTTTGCCCCCGACTGCATAACAGCAATAAAAGCTATATGAAACAAGCATTAGGACAAGCAGGAATAAACTGCCAGCATCGCAAGGGCAAAAAGAAAACTAGAAGAAATGTTTTATGTTCATTTGATTCAATGGGTCGTTCAGTTGTACATAATGTCTTAATGGTTATATATATATGGTAAGAAATGCTTATGACACTATTATAACTTTTGACATGCTGCTGTACAACATAGTTTAAAGACATTAGCATAGCCAATAGATCTGGCTAAACACTTATCAGATTCCAAAGGCTAGACCTCTTGGCTACATATGCAAAAGAAACAATTGATGGACGGAATGCTGTACAATGCAAACATTCACCCCCAGTCACAAGGATCTGGGTTTAATCCATCATTCTTTTGCTCACAACACCACCAGAGTTTGGACCAAGCCATTTGCAAATCAGTCTTGACTCTGTTCCTTGTGGAAACAGTCTGCCCGAGCTGCCAAGCCAGGGCCTCCCTGGACCGGAAACAAGCATCCTGGGACCAGTTTCAGGGCATCACCCTATATCAGCCAGGCTAGTTTGAATTCAGTGGTGTAGTGAGAACGGGACCCACATCTGCACATACCCTTCCCACTTAGGGCGACATATGCAAAAGTACCAATTTATGGACGGAATGCTGGACAATGCAAACATTCACCCCCAGTCACAAGGATCTGGGATTAATCCATCAATCTTTTGCTCACCACACCACCCCAGTTTGGACCCAGCCATATGCAAGTCAGTCTTGACCCTGTTCCTTGTGGGAACAGTCCGCCGGAGCTGCCAAGCCGGGTCCTCCCCGGACCGGAAATAAGCATCCTGGGACCGGTTTCAGAGCATCACCCTTCATCAGCCTGGCTAGCTTGAATCCAATGGAGTAGTGAGCATGGGACCCCACATCTGCGCATACCCTTCCCACTTAGGGCGACATATGCAAAAGAAACAATTGATGGACGGAATGCTGAACAATGCAAACAGTCACCCCCAGTTACAAGTATCTGGGTTTAATCCATGATTCTTTTGCTCACCACACCACCCTAGTTTGGACCAAGCCATATGCAAATCAGTCTTTACCCTGTTTCTTGTGGGAACAGTCCACCCGAGCTGCCAAGCCAGGTCCTCCCTGGACCGGAAACAAGCATCCTGGGACTGGTTTCAGAGCATCACCCTTCATTAGCCAGGCTAGCTTGAATCTAGTTGTGTAGTGAGCACGGGACCCACGTCTGGGCATACCCTTCCCACTTAGGGCGATATATGCAAAAGAAACAATTGATGGACGGAATGCTGGACAATGCAAACATTCACCCCCAGTCACAAGGATCTGGGTTTAATCCATCAATCATTTGCTCACCCCATCACCCCAGTTTGGACCCAGCCATATGTAAATCAGTCTTGACCCTGTTCCTTGTGTTCCTATTGGATAAGCCAGTGCTTGTTAGTTTTACTGCACTCTTTATCGTGAAATGTTGGGAAATTGCGGTAAATGCCCTTCATGTGAATTAAAATTTTAAATGAGGCATTGGTCATGTGATTTTGCACTGATTTCATTTTAAAATGGAACGTAGGAAAATTCTGAAGTTATTTCTAGTTCATTTTAAATGTGCTATTGAATGTAAGAAATAGAATTAGATCCACCATTGTCGTGCGCCCTATCATTCTAAATGTCCTTGTTGGTTTGTTACACATACGCAAATTATTTTATGCTTCTTTTGTGATGGTTTTATGGACCATTGCCTGAATACATACATATGAACCGATTCCATCAGGTCTCACAAATTCCGACGTCTTGAACCCCTCCGATGACGTGGCGCCGCCATTTGCCACTCCAGGCAGAGGATTTGCAGGTGTGCTATCACCAATCAATTCTGATTACCCACTCTGGTTGGCTGCAATTGCATGTTGACGCCAAAGCCTCGGCATGATCAAACCCTCACAATTATAAATAGGCTTCTGACTGCGCGAGGAGGTCAGCGTAACCCTGCAGTCTATCTGCATCGCGAGGCGCTGCGCGCCAGGTGCTACATACAAACATGCTTTGACGGATGCCAATTAAAATCTCAAAGCATGCATAGGGTGTCTTTAAGGGAAGCACGCTGCTGTGATGGACGGCCTCAGTGCAGCAGATGAAAGGCGCGCGAGGAACTCCCCAGCTGTCCCCTCCCAAGCGGAGAGAGTCCACGAGCCCTGGAGCGGCGGGGGCCGTGGGAGGGGTCCCATGTGTGGAGTGTCAGCCTGCACATCAAACAGTCCGGGCCCAGGGCTGCACTCTTTATCTGCTCTGCAGGGCAATTTGTCTCAGTCGTGGCAGGTCAAGTGACACACTCCGCTGGGAAATCAAAGGATGTTGTGGAAATGGGTCTGTGGGCATGAAGTTCATGAAAAAAAAAAATTCAATTCTCATAACCAGGAACAGAAAGGAGATCCCAGGCCGAGGCAGCCCAGACTGGTGGGCCATATATGTTACTGCTTCAGGCACCAAAAAAAAATATACATGCAAGAAATGGCCTTCACCTAGTTCGACGGAAACACCGGCGTAGGGTGACCAGATCTTTTTTCAGTTTTATATACCCGAAAGTATTGAAGCGCTTTACATGACCACCAGTTACAAAACAGAATAATGACACAATCATTTTTTGGTAGGCACGGAGAGATTTAAGTGATTTGCCCACTATCAGAGGATGTTGAGCCGACACCAAAGCTCGAATCTGGTCCCCCAGCTCCAAAGTCATTAGCTCTGGCCGTTTGGACACATCCTCTTAAACACCAAAATCCAGGACATTCCACAAACGTAGTTGTACAAGTTAACTGGGCAAATTAAATGCAGCTATTACACACAGTATCTGATAAAGGCTGTCCACTAACCCTGCACTGGAACATATGAAAGTGTGTCGCCCTCTGTGTTCAGTGGAACCTTTCTAGCAACCGGGACACGTGCTAAATATGCTGAAATTTGCCAGGACAGATGGTAACAAAACAGGCCTCTCACAGCAAACCCAGTACACATGGTCACCCTAAGAAATTGGCCTCCACCAACACTCCACTGCCCCTCCTTCCCACCACACGGGGAGGACACCCTATTTATTGAGAGGTCCCCATGTGCCTGGCAGGGATCTGTGTCAGAGTATCTGTGCAGCGGATGACTGAGGTACAGCTGAATACCAAGAAGACAACCATGTTGATGCGGCCCACTTGGCATTTATTTTAATTCTGCACAGCGAAAACCCCCTAGCTGAGGTTTTATTCCACAGAACAAAATAAAAATGTCAATCCAGGGACATTTTTTAATTTTATTCTTGGACCACTAGTTCTCGCATGATTGTCCCTTCCAGAAATAGTCTGTGATAGTAAATCTACCCTAAAAAGGGCAGTGTGACATTCAATGTAACCTGGTGACCTGCGATGGACCAGTGTTAGACCTGGCATCCGTGGTGTGGTTTCCACAGTGTCTTTGCCTATACCACCAGTATTTTTGACTATATACTGGACTTAGTTTTTGCTGGTTTGTGTAGTCTGAGCACTTTACCACTGCTCGTCAGTGCTCAAGTGCTCCCTGTGTAATTTGTGATTATGATTGGTTATCCATGATTGGCATGTTTGATTTACTGGTAAGTCCCCAGTAAAGTGCACAGTGTGTGCCAGGGCCTGTGAATCAATTACTAGTGGACCTGCAGCACTGATTGTGCCTCCCACAGAAGTAGCTCGACAAACATGTTTCAGGCCTGCCACTGTATTGTCGGATACAGTTTTAAATTGCCATGTTGACCTGGCAAGTGCACCAACTTGCCAGGCCCAAACCTTACCTTTTACTACATGTAAGGCACCCTTAAGGAAGGCCCAAGGTAGCCCCATGGGCAGGGTGCAGTGTGTGTGAAAGGTAGGACGTGTACGTGTGTGTTTGTACATGCTCTGATAGTGAACTGCTAATTACATTTTTCACTATTGCAAGGAGTTAATCTCTCATAGGTTATCATTGGATCTGCCTCATAACACCTCACAACTGTAATTTTCAACTAAGAACAGAGAGATTTGGAGTTTGGGTTCCCTGAACTCAGGATTTAAAAACATATCTTTCTGTGAAGGTGTTTTTTTAAAAATTGTGTGGTTGAAGGTGCCACTCTTAGAAAGTGGGCATGTTATTGCTTTACTATCTTGTGCTCCTGCCTGCCTGCGAAATCCACATCTGATTTAGACTGACAGTTGGGCTGTTTGTGCATTCACTCTAGACAGTCACACAAAGGAAGGTGAGATGTGCCCTGCATATCCTGATTGTCCATCACCAGGCTGATGAGGCTCCCTGAGCTAGAGTGGTTGGAGGAGTTGTCGCTGACATCTGAATAGGGCTGTGCCTGGCCTCTCACAATGCTGTCTCCTTCCCCTGTAATATGTCTGGAGCCAGGACGGGGCAAGACAGAATCTGTGCAAAACATAGACTACACTTTGAAGTGTGCCTACTTCAATGGCCAAAACGGGTATACGTATTAGACCTGTAACCTCAGACTTTTAGAACTCTTCTGGATCCTGAGGACATTCTGCCGAGAGGAAGAGCTGGATTGCTGTTAGAAGGAGTACTGCCCCTATGCTGTGTTTCTTTGCGGGGCTGGCCTACAGTAGCTGCTTCTTCTGTCTTTTATCCTGCTTCAGGAGACTCTCCAAGGGTGTGTGTGTGTGCCTGCCTCCTGTTAAGAAGTCTCCGGTCCATCAAATACTTCATCTGCAGACCCCCTAATGCTCTCTGCTGGGGGTTCTGACCTGTCAAGTGGTGCCAATTCCAGTTCTGGGCCCTTGGAGGTGGTTTGTCTGTTTTAAAGACTCAAAATCCATGCATCGCACTTCCAGCACATTTTTCCTGACGCAATCTTGCGGTGGGGTTGAAAAACCAACACATAGTCAGAGCTGAAAAAACAAAATTGATGCAGTGCCCATTTGCAGCCAGAGGAACCGCTACAGCCTGAGTCTGGAGCAACGCATCTCCGACACCCGAGACTCCTGCTCCGACTCTGACGAAGGCCCTGCTGTGCAGCTGAAAGGATCGATGGATCTCTGGGTCACGGCAGGAAGAATAATACCAGTACCTGTTTTTTGCACCTGCATAGATCCCAGCGCCGCCAGATTTCGAGGCATCGCACCTGTGCGCCAAGCTTCCAACACATCGCCCCGCAGACTGGAACTGTCTCTGGATTTTTAAGCATTGCTTCTCCTTGTAGTAAAGAATCAACGTAACACTTCTACTGTGTGCAGCAGAACTGGCACCATCATTCCCATGGGACTCCAGACCGACGGATTGCTGTCTTTTGAGATGCTTCCCTCCTCTTCAGCTGTTTTTCACCTTGGATCTTTACGCATCAAAGGTACTTGGAGCTAAAATCAATGAATCCATAGAGTTCCATGGAAAGAATTGCTTAATCCTTTAAAAGTGATATCTTGAGTTCCTGAGGTTGGATTTTTGTCGTTTAGATCTTGTTTGGTTTAGATAAAGATTAGTTATTTTTCTAAACTGGTCTGGTGACCATTTGTGGTGTTTTCACAGTGTTCCTGTGTGTGTTATTTACAAATACTTCACACATTGCCTCTGAGATAAGCCTGACTACTCATGCCAAGCTACCAAGGGTGTGAATAGGGGTTATCTTGGACGTTTAACTCCCTTATCCTGAACAGACAGAAGAGTTCCTACTTGGACAGGGTGCATACCTCTGCCAACTAGAGACTCCCATTTCTAACAACCATCCTCTGAGGTATTGTTTTTCTACAGCCAAACAAGGCAAAGGTCATCACTCAAAAACCTAACAGTATCTCCACCTCTAAATGAGGTGGGAAATCAAAAGTTTGGTAGTTAAGAAGTTCTGCTCATTTATGACAAAGTTTGAGCTCCGCCAAACTCCAATCTCTACATTCAGTTACTAGGTTTTAAATGAACATCTGACACATGCAACCATGCTTTCACAAATTATAGGCAAATATAGACACTTTTGCATAAAATCAACATGGCAAAGAGGAACAAATGAGTGGTTTCCCTCACATCCAGTGGGGATTTTAGGTCTTAGGTGGCCTTCAAGTTTTAAGGGAGGCATCACTGCTTTTCTCAAAATATTTCCTGCTCATGGATTGCAGATGCACAGTGATTCACAAGCAGGAACTACTAGATACCATGGATTTTCTATTTTTAGGGAGATCTCCCCACCGGGCACATGGGCTTACCCCCTTGGGGCACAAACATTTACTGCAATGTATGTTTTCCATGGGAGGCTCGATCACACCAGCAGAATAAAAGAATAAAAAAATGGTGGCAACATGTTCTGGGCAATCGGCTCACCTATTTCACAGGCCAAGACCTTCAACAATACAACTCCCTCCCCACACAGTAATGCATTTTTTTTGAATATGTATATTTTTCCCTGGTAGGTGGATTCACGCCACCAAGAAGGGCACAATTGCACCCCCCAGGGGAAAAGAGTGGAGCACCTGGGAGTGTGTAGGTCCATGTAATGGCCATGTTGTTAGTGTTTATTTTGCTAATATTACATCAAACATTGCCTGCATCAAGCACGGATGCCTGCAGTCATCCATATCATACCAAACACCCACACTGACTCTCACTGCTAAATCAGAACTGCTCCAATATTGACATGTCGTTTTTTTCAACTGGGTGTGAACACTAGACAAATATTGATTACATATGATAGGTGTTCACAACCTATTTTAATGGCGAGTGCAGTTGACTCTTTGTTACACTTTACAAAGTAGAGATGGTAGGTAGTTCACACCACTATTAGTTACACCTTTCTCATTTATGGGTTAAATTCTCACACTTTGAGTTAGGTCACATTTATTTTTTCTTGTAATGAAAGTGCCGATGATGACAAAATGAGCACACCGGTGCGTGTCAACCAGCAACTCTGTGGTGGTTGCTTACTTGAGGCACTTTCTGACCCACCTCACATTTTTTCACATTCTTTATGACCAATGTACCAGTATCATCCTCAATTTTTAGGATTATTGGGGTATGTTTGTGGGTGAATGTTTTATTCGAAATAATTGTACACACATGGCAGGTATGACTAAATAATATAAGGATAGCCGTAACTAGGAGGTGCATTTGCTACTAAATGGATTAAGAATGCACAAGTTTGTTGTGTGTCAGCCGCAACCAGGCCTTTTTAGTTGAGTAACCATTCAGAACATAACAGGCTGCTCAAAATTTGGCCGGACATAAAACTTTTGTCTGCTAATTTCCATAGATTCAAACTCCTGTACAGAATATAGCCATTGAGGAGTCCTTGTTTCTGTACAAAGGGTGTCTGCTGATCAGGCACCACTCACTGAGAAAAAGAGTTCATATGGCATCAAGATGTGCATGCTGAGAGGCGAAGCAACGTGCAGAGTGAGATGCCCTTCTACAAGCTCCCAAGCAGTCATTCCCGGTAGCATGCATGCATGAGTGGGCACACACACTGCTGTTCCCCAGCACGTACACATTCTCCCAACGCGTGCATTTCACTGCTCCATGCAAGACCAAGAGATGGTTTGTGAGCGGCATGAAAATATTCTCACTTTCTTGGAGCTGAATTGCAGTGACAGTGAGCTTACAAGGCTAGGTGGAGGAGCAGAATGCCTGCGAAAGGACTGGCAAAGTCTTTCTCTTGTCTGCATGGGTTTTGCTACAGTGGATTACAGATCTCTTAGCAGGCAGTTGTAAATATGCTGCTTTTATTATTATTTTCGGGTGGGGGGCCTACAAGGATTGAGCAGCAGCGGCCTCTGGGAGCCTGATGCAGAAATGGAAGTATTGTTGGCAGTGGTGCTGATACAAATTATTACATGGTATCTGTTGTAAAGCACTGGGTAAAAATTAGCAAAATAAAAGGTGGATTCTGCCTGTCACCAACATCTAATCACATCCTTTAAGATATAAGCCCAAAGCATCCATTTTTGATTGCAGAAAGAGATACCCTATGTAGGGCCTGAAGTGTACAGCATGAAACTGGAAAACCTAGGATCAGCTCCTGCTTGGCAAAGTTGTGTGATCCTATGCAAATACATTATTTCACTGAGCAACTTTTTTGTTCATTATCACATATAAGAGCACCTTCAAATACTTGAGTTCAGGATGTGCGTTGTACAAAAAAAGTGTCTTGTGTTTGATTTAATAGCTCCTTAAATTGCTCTAAAATAAAAATCTAGGCCACATATTCTGTATATATAACAACTGATTTGCATCTTTGTTCACTTATAGCATTGCCAGGGTGGGAATGTTTCTCAGTTCATGTTTAAAAACTCCCACTTTTCATAAATGCTTTTCAAATAAATTGATGCACTAAGGTGAAATGCTTCTGTGTGTTAAAGAAATACACTTTCTAGCATCTTTATAACAACTTATCATAGTTTAACGTGATGTTTTTTGCACAATTTAGATGTCAAATATTTTCAGGGCTTGGCTCGTACACTGGCTCTTAGAGCCAGAGCCGATCCTTGGCTCAGCTCTCCCTGTTAATTTGTTGGCTCACCAACCTCTACTCACTCTCTGCTCTGCATTGCACTTCAGACAGATGTTCATTTGTGCCCCACCCCCTTCTATTGTACAGAGCGTCTGCTCCTCAGTCTGTTTTATGTGTAAAGTGTGCTGCCAGTGAGAGGAGAAATCATACTTTCACTATGACTTTAAGTGAGATGAAAAAGTTGTAAGTCTCTAAAAAAGGCACCGTTACTGGGGTTTATTGAAGGTGTAATGGTCTTTATAGTGTCACACTCAGCTGCTCACTGGCAAGAACTGCATTTTCATTTACTTTTGCCCTGTTTAAGGTGTTTTGTATCTTGTGCACACACTTTTGCATATAATCACAGTTTCAATGGCACCATTGCTTGTTGCGCTCTGCAGTGGGGCCAACAATTGGATGCACAGTATTTTCAACACCTGTCAGACCCACTGACAGGCATTGTGCGAATCTCACACTTCCATCATCCGCAACTGCAGAACTCTCCATCGTAGGCCATTATAAACACCCACCTACATCCTGAGCTTGCAGGAGTTAAAAAATCCTAGCATATAAAAATAAATCTCAGCATATAAAGTGCTGGTTCTGGGTGTCACAAATGACACGCGACAACTAAGCTGGTCTGTAATAATGCAATTTTCTTACACTGTCAGACCTGCCAACTAAGAAAACATTCTCACCGTGGGGGGTGGAACCTCATGTTTAGAAATACTTAAGAGGCAGTTTTGCCACTACCCTGACTCCCAACCACCACCTCCAAAAAAACAAAATGGGTTGCTGAGGCTGGTGCCGAAGTCCTAGAGTGTTTTCACACCCCTTAATAAACGTCGACAATTAAAAGCCTCCAAAAACAAGCTGGAAATGCACTGTTTACAGTGGTTTCTAGCTCGTTTTCCCTGCCACCCTGTGACATTGCCTCCTCACTGGGTGACCGTTTGAATCAAACCAATATTGTGTGGCACCGTATGAGTTAGCAGTTCTGCACTGTATACTTTCCTTTATGCCTCCCACAGAGGCAATGCATGTGTACATGTAATAAGTACTGGACTGTTCCCATGAGGCACAGGTTCAAGACTGATTTGCATATAGCTATGTCTGAACTGGGGTGGCGAAGTGAGCTAAAGAACGATGAAGGATTCAACCCAGATCTGTGACTGGGGGTGAGTGTCTGAAAAGTTTCAGCACTCCGTCCATCATCTCCTTGTGTTTGCCATGTAATAAGTAAAACACTAAATTATGCTTATGTGATACAGCAGACTAAATTAAAAGTGAGATCATTAACAGTTTATTTTTGTAGTTGGGTGCTACAATCCCAATTTCTTTGTTTTTGTATTAACCCAAATGAGACAGTGAGTACTGGAACAGAACAAGTTCATGTTGGGTATACAATGACAAGTCTCATGACTATCTAGACATTGCACAGGGACATAAGATTTCACTCCACAATAAAGTCACAAGTAGACTATGTGTCTCATGTAGACTGTGAATTAGAGGCACACAATTTTTTGCTTTAAGAATTCTAGGCAAAGGTACTCAGTAATGTCACAGTGTGAGGCCAGTACCCGTTTGACCTCAACTTAGACAGCCCGAGTCAAGCAGTTCTCAAAATTGTACATCACAGGCACGCTTTGCCCTATTTGGTTCTCAACAGTATGATGAGAAAAATACTTTCACCTGCAGTCCCAGTTTCACGGTGGATCAGCAGATAACAACACCACTGAATAGAATGGTATAGTGAGTCTGTCCAGGAGTGGAAAGGACGCCGATAATGTTGCTGGACAGATATAATATGAAAGTAGGTAATGTGAAGTTTAAGATCCACAGACCAAACACCCATGGAGGTCCTGGATTCCATGAACGAGAGCCTGGGAAGAGGGGCCTCAGGGCCGAAGGTGAAGAGACTCGGGCAGTAAGGCAAGAAGGTGAAATTAAAGCAAAAGTAAACAGACGTCATGCTAAGACCCCACACTCCTACAGGGCCATGATTACCCTGATGATCCAGACCTCCAAGGAGAAAAGGCTCAATATCTTGCAGGTAAGATGATCACCTCTCTCTTCGATACTCACTTGTGACTTGTTCCCCATTAGGATTGCTTTGGGGAATGCTTTCTTAATGCATGTGGTAGCAAATGCCACCAACCCCAGCCCTCTCCTCTGGGGCCATGGAGGCTGTATTAAACAAATCTAACCCTTCCAGGCAATTGCCTTCCGGACATCATTTTACCGTCAGTAAAACCTTATAATGGTACGGCCTTTTGAGTCCTATCCTTTTTTAAACCTGGTGCCACTATAATAAACAATGCATGTCATGACGAATTGTATCGACAATACAAAACAGTCTCAACACCTTGTTAAATGTAGCTGTATGTATGAGCTGCACCTGTTTTCGCTATTCTTGTGAACAAAAGTTTGGAGTTGAGATTGCCACAGATTTATATAGCTGAGCATAGAGCTCACATGCATGATCAGTCCCTTGGTGCACATAGACTTGTCTGCAGTGCACAGAGATCTTACACTGCTGCACACAAAAGAAACAAATTAGAGGGAACATTCCAAGCAGTGCTTGCTGCCGGTGCCCAATTATGAGATCGGAGATCAGACAGCCCTCACAAAGTAGTGAGGAGACGAGATGTGTCCCCCTGGTCTCCCTTGGAAGCTGCTAGGGATCTTTCCCGATACTAGACCAGCCACACCAGGTGGCAAGGGGCAGGCTGATTGTCATGGCCCAGACAGAATTCCTACTCTGTCACGGAGTCAACAACATTGAGTGTTCCATCAATTGCAAGGAACCAACTCCCACTCCCTCAACCCCCAGTACGAGGCCATTGGAGAAGGGGCCCCCAAGGGGTTATTAATTGCAAGGGATTGTCATTACACCCAGCCTGCAGACCCAGTGGGGATGGGACTAACTGCTGGAGACAGACCTACCTTTCCAGGACTCCGCAATGGACTTAACTCTTTTCAGTCAGACCTGCATCTCTCAGAAGGTGATGGCATAGCTTCCTAGGGCACCCCTCATGCACAGCACTTATCCTTTCTGGGATGGAGAGACAGACATCCCCAATAGAGTAGTTGCACATTTGAAAGTGAACCACACTGATCTCCCTCTCTGTCTCTCCTCACGTAATGCCCAGAGACCATCCTTTCTATAGCCCAAATCCCATTTTGATTACCCAATCCCGCCCTGTCCTAGACTCTGGGGCCACAGATAATGCACCCAGGGAGAGGTCTATTGCCTTAGAACTGTCTATGCACCGTTTTCTATCTTTTGGAGCATTGTCCTTTTTAGGGGGCCAATGCCTGGAGCCTGCCTCCACCAGGGTGGTCTTAAACCCATCGTACAATGAGTGGGGAGACTGCGGATCAACGCATGGGGCATGTGAATGGTGACCCCCTTAAGGCCACTGGCACCTCCCTCATCCCATTCCTGTGGAGGCTTCTCCTTCTGAAGTCCACCGACGGGCCCTTGGGCAGTACCTAATCCCAGCACCAGGACCCAACACTGGACCACATATCGGTGGCATGACTGCTCGGTAATCTCTTCACACCCACATGCAGCAAGGAAATGCCTCTTTGTATGTTCACCCCCAAATGTGTGGACTAATGCTGCAGTTGTTTTTACTCTTAGACTGCACAGACGCCTGTTAACCAGATCTCAGTGACACCCCCTCACATTTTTGAGAACACTACATCCGGAGGTGTCCAATGTGGTGTAACTTGCATTGATCCCACGGACTTTCCCACTATGCCCTGGAAACTTCAAACGTTGCATAATGGCTAGGGCCACACATTTATTGAAATTTTGTGATGCAAATATTTGGAATATGTGGCGATCCACAAACTCCCAACCACTCAGAATTCCCATGTGTCTTCACATAAAAATGGAAAACAATTTTTTGGGGTGGACTGAGGAGCTGCGATTTCAATCAGCTCAAGATGCAACACAGACAGTCTTTTATTCTGATTCAAACCCAAGTGATTTTTTGCTGTGTGGGTACTTGTGGGTTTTGGACCTGTGATCGGCTGCTACTGACTATACCGGGGATTCCAGGGTTACATGACTTTTGTGGACTTTGGCTAAAACACACATTTTCCTCACATTTCTGTGAGGAAAAGCTCTGGAATCTGCAAGGAGCCACATATTTCCACCACCCAGTATTTCTCCATGTTTTCTGATAAAACCGGTACCTCACTTTAGTGGGAAGGTATAGAGCCTATGGTAGAAAATGCAACACAGACATATCAAAGTTTTCCACAGAAATCAACCCTGTTTTTGCAATGTGGGTAGCTGTGGGTTTTGGAACTGGTCTCGGCTGCTACCCAGGCAAACCAACCAAACTCGCAGATTTCTGAAAAAAAGACAGCAAGGGAAGTCCAGGGTAGTATGGCTTGTGTGAATCTCACAAGGTGCTTTTCCCAGAATCCCTTTCAAACCTAAATGTTTGGGTAGAAAGTAAAAAAATATATATTTCTCACATTTGTTCGAGTGAAAGTTCCAGAATCTGCAGAGATCCACAAATTTCCTACCACCCAGTATTTCTCCAAGTATCCCCATTACTATGGCACCACACTTCTGTGGGTGGGCCACGCGACCACAACATTAAAGCCCTAAAACGCGGTGTAGAGAGATCAGAGATACGGGTAGCTGCAATATTTGAGGCCGGGCTCATCCACCAAATGAAACTTACCAACAACAAACAGTTTTGAGAAATAGACACCCATGTAATTCAAGGCAGGTGTGCCTTGCGTGGATCTCATGACGTTTTCTTAGCCACAATGCCCTGCAAACCTTGCCTATCATGCATGTTTCTTACATTGTACTAATACAAAGCTGTAAAACTGTACCTGGAGTGGTAAAAGACTTGCCTTTTTTCAGTACAGTGTAGATAGCAGTGACAAATCCTTTGCACAAAGATTTTGCTTTAAACATGGCAAAAGGCTTTGCTGCTTTTCTACCTTAGTGTGGATAGCACCGTGTTAATCCTACGCATTGAACTCTACTATAAAAAGACATTTGAGCTGGACGGATTTAGAGTGTGGTTGGTATTGTCGATGCTCTCCAACAAGAGCCGCTCTCCACCTAAACTTGGGAACTACTCTGAATTCTTTTCCTTGTTTTGCATATAAATTTATCATTCAGAATTCCTTTCCTTCACTACAGACCTTATAACTTCAACATAATACCTTATTTCCAATAGTTCCTGATCCTTCACAGACACTTGTTAAATAAAGCGGCTAATACTGTTGACTTCTCAGACATGCCTACATCATTATAGTGACAAGTACATGCAGAGTACTCCCATTACCACAAACAAAACCACAAAATAAGCTTGCCAGGGGCAGCCTGTGTACAGTTCATGTAGAGTTATCCGAGTGTTCCCATGAATCACCATGTTCAATCAAAGTGTGAAAAGTCTAAGATTTCCTTTTCCTGGAATGAGTCTTTTCACCTTTGCTCTGCCACAAATTAGTATTTGTCATGTTCTTCTGGCATGTGTCCCTCTAAATGACTGTATTGTGTCTGTGTCTAATATTACTAAGAACTCATCAGTTCTGGGAACCTTTTCTCTGTAGCAGATCTTTAAAAGATCCACAGTACAGAAACACCAACATCAACAAAAGGAAAATCGACATAAAATAGGGGCCATTTCAATTGAGGCTGTTCAGAGGTGGCGTGAAGTTAAAGAGTGTGCCTATTTTATACAAACTGAAAACAACTGCTAGATGATTCACAAGGGAATAAAATACATAACCCATCCTATGATTAACATAGAGATACTTAAAGACAGCATGACTACAATCAATATGCAAAAAAGAACCTATGTGTGTTCTTGCATGCGACCTTTATAGTTGACAATGTACCTGCAAAGCAGAAGACCACTGTGCGAAAGGGTTAAATGTGTGAGAGGAGGGCTTTATAAGCAGCAGAGGTAAGAAGAAAGGGTGCAAAGAGAAAAGATTATATGCTAGTAGAAGGCGAAGTAAGTGTTAAGCAGGGAGGTTTCCAACTGTACGGAGACCCAGGCAAAGGTCTTTAAATGCAATGTAATGCAACATGGATTTGTACAGTCCAAAACTTGTCAACCGTGCTGTTATCCAGGATCTGAGTAGATGTGGGCTTTGCAAGAAGGTTCAGTTTCTTGTGGACATTCATAAGTGATGTGCTGTCATGATGTGCTGGGGGAGGGCGTTCAAGAATTTGGCTGCCAGGTAAGAGAAGGCCCTACCTCTTGTCTTGCTTCTACGGATACTGGGGATGTAGGTGAGCATGAGTGATGGAGAGCAGAGGTTCCTGGTGGGTTGGTGGAAGTGCAGACAGTGGTTGAGTTAGGTGGGACCCTGGTTGTAAAGTGCTTTGTAGGCATGGGTGAGCATCTTGAACTCACAGCATTTCTGAATGGATATTAGTTATATAAATATACTACTTCAATATAAATATTAGCCTAGATTTTTCTTATTTAAGTGAAATAAATTGGAAATAATGGTATGGGGCATTTGCGAATATTCTCAGATCATATTGATTAAAACTCGATTTTTAACCTAGGTGTTGTCGGACATCTTGGCTAGCATGCTTGTCACAAAATGCGAAGGAAATTTCAATCTGTTCTGCTACATCTTTGATACCATGATACAATCTCCAGTTCCAGGAGCTGGTGATTGACTGCATGCTTTAATGCTTAAGTCCTTGACCAAAGTTCCACAACACCCCCCTCGCCCCTCAATTGCCAATATATTTCCTATAAAGAAATATTTTGAGCTTGTCCTGCCAGATAAAGCATATTCCATTGGTTTCTCTTTCATTTCCTGCACTTTTTCTTCCACATACTAAGAGAGGGTTGTTTAGCCTTGTCTAATCTTTTTCCAGTTTCATTGAATGAATGAATTAATAAAATGAGTAGTTTTTGTATAGCACACGATGTACCGACGCTCAGCATAGAGCAACAGGTGAGACAGAATCCAAAATGTGTCCAAGAATCCCTGAATTTTAAAACGATAAGTTTTCAGTGCCTTTTTGAAGATTGTTTCCTCAGTTATTGATGTCAGGTGGCCAGGCGTCTGGTCCCACATGCTTGCCGCCCTGACCATGAAGGAGAAACAGCCCCCAGTGTTTTTTGAAAATAGGGGATTTATAAAATCCTAGTGCTACTGGAGGGTAGAGACCTTCCTGGTCTGTACTTCTTGATCCTCTCATTCAGGTATGGGGGGCCCTTATTGTGGAGGGCTTAGTGGGGCAGTGTCAGAGTTTTAAACATTATGTGCTTGCGCACTCTTAACCAGTGAAGCTTCTCATGAAAGTGAGATACTGCAGGATGATAGGTAGCTTATAGATTAGGCATACTACCATGTTCTGTACCACTTGTAAATGGTGGACTAGATAGTCAGGGTGACCCGAGTACAGATCATTGACATAATCCAGACTAGATAAACCCATTGCCCTGACCACCATGACCTACGACTTGTGGGGGCAGAAATTATAGGAATTGCTTTAGAAGGATCCAGAAACATGATTTTACTATTGCCAAAACCTGTGCATTGAAGGAAAGTTAGGAATCAAACATAAGGCCCAGGTTTCTGGCCACTTGCATTTGGGTGGTGGGATGTGGTGGTGGGGGAGACATTACTGGGCCAGGTTCCTATCCACCCAGGAAAAGGGTTCTACCCAACTAATAGTATCTTGGTTTTGTCTGGGTTGCATTGTAATTTGTGTGCATGAAAGTGCTATTGGACTGGCTAAAGAGGGTGAAAGATTCTTTAGTGCTCACCGAGTCCCCCTTTGAGAGCAGGAGCTGTGTATCATCCACACCAGAAGTGACATTGGAGTCATATATGCATTAAAAAGAGTAGGGCTCAGAGAGGAGCCATGGGGGACACCGCTTTGCAATGGTTTTGCTCTGGAGGAGCAAGTATTCACCCAGACTACTGCTCTCGGTTCTTCAAAAAGTAGCCCAGACAAACTACGGCAGGCCCAGTCACCCCTAGATGTTCCAACCTTTGTAGCAAAATGCTGTTGTCCATCGTGTCTAACGCTGCTGACAGGTCCAAGAGCACAAGGACCACATTGAGACTGGAATCTAGGCTAATCTTAATGGGTTCAGTAATCTCTAAAAGCGTTGTCTCAATTCTGTGTCGGGCTCTAAAGCTGGATTGGGACGGGTGTAACAGATTGTTGTATACCAAAAAAGTAGTGAGCTGAAGATTCACAATTTTTTCCCGATATTTAGCTGCCGCTGGCAGTAAAGAGACTGTTCCAAAGTTTGCTTGCACTTTGGAGTCAGCGTTAGCCTTTTTAAGAAGGGGAAAATGTTAGCCCTCTTCCAGGAGTCTGATATGATACCCCAATGGAGCAAGATGGAGAACAGATCCTGATAAATTAGGGCAATAATCTCAGCAATAGTCTTCGGGATATGAGGTGGACAAGGGTACGCTGGGGATCCTGATCCTGATCTGCAATATACAAACTGCACCTTCAACTCCTCTGTCATGGGTGGTAGGAAGAGTGTCTGATTTGTTTCAGATTGGGGCCCTGCTATTTCTCCCTGTCTCTGGTCCAGATATAAATGACTAGTACCCCCCCAAGTTAGCCTGGCGTTTGGTGACATTATCTTCATTCATTTTCTCAGATTACACTTTGTGGCTGGCTATTCGTTTATGAACTGGCCAGTGGGTCAATATTTCATGCCACATGTTTGACACAGGAGGCAATGGGTAAACCTGGGCAAACTCCTGTTTTGGTTTGAATCATCCAAGCTCTACTTGCACCCAACCTAATGAGCTTCAAGGAACAGTAGAATATATCCACTTATACTTCTGGCTTGGGCATAGGGGTCTCAGAAACCCCACACAAACAGCTTGAGCAGGTGTGGGTAAACCTGGCGATGTGTATATCATAAAACCCTTTTAAAAAGTTGCTTATTGCTCCTTTGACTTTGATCAGAGACACTGACCTTCAAAATAAAAGCTCGTAGAAACCACTGCAGGAGAATAGCATGATGGAGCAATGAAGTGGGGTTAAGACTTGCAGCAAGAGAATAAGAAGCAAAAGACGGACAGTATGGAGGGAGGGATGAGATGCATGGCAAGAATAAAGGAGGGAGAAAAGGGTGGCTGGACAGAGGGATAGATGGGTGACTGAAGAAATTGATGATGTAGAGAAGGGAGAATGCATGGAGAGCAAGATAAAAAGATGGCTGGACTGAGAGAGGGAAGGAAGGATGGGGAGGATTAATGAAGTGGAGAATGAATCAATGGAGAGAAGAATGGATGTCAAAGGAGAAAAGAATGAAAGGAGAGGGTGGAGAGATGGATGGGGGATGGTAGGAGAGATGCATCAATGTATGAATGGTTTGTTAGGTTGATGACATGAGGGAAGAGTGGTTGACAAAAATGGAACAAAGGATGGTTGACCTTATTAAGAATGAAGTTGGAAAACCCATTCCTTGGCCACATTGTTTTCAGAATAACACTGTGGAAGCAATGAAAAAAGTGCAGCAGTTCTACTGATAGGGAAGTATTTGAGCAACATGTGAAGCATTGCTAGAATAGAAAACTGATGTTCTTGACAATCAATTGTAAAGAAGTAAGCTGAAGTCATTACCTCAACAAATCGTTTTGAATGATAGAAAGGTTAGGAACCCCCTCACAAGAGACAAACCAACAGTTCAGGGGTGCCCAAGACCCCCTATGCTCAGAGTGCGGCTGCTGAATAGTTCCTTGCTTCATCTTCGGCAGCATTACTGAGCAACCATCTCTGGTGCATTGTACCTAGGTATATTGAGGATCCTCGAAGTTGCCACATGTTTAGGTAAAGTTCTCTCTTAAGCGCTCAGCGTGCGGTATTACATTAACCGGTCGGGGTCCAAGCATCTAAGTAAATTATCTCCTTTATTATGCAGGGGAGTATATGCACCAAGTCATCAAAAGACATGTTGTGGAATATTTGAAGCCTACTTCCCATCATACTCCATACACAAACATCCCATTATGCCACCAACCTCACTGAGTCTGTGTTCCTTCTATCAGAACATACCTCTATTCAGACTCCATCTACCTAATCACTGTGTCTATGCTACTGTATTTCCTTGTAGCCCCAATGAACCCCCAACTATTGCAGGCCTCAAACCCCATCCAGAAAGTGGACTGTGAGGAGGACCTCATAGGAACATGTCAGCACCTCATTTGGCCTTAGCTACACACCTCGGTGAAGCACCAGAATCTAGAGTTGAACTGGGCAACCACCCAACCCATCTAGACCTCCACCAACATTTGAAAGTTTAAAGATAATGTGTCTGCTGCATAAATGACAGTGAGCAATTGTTAGAAATGGGGGTCTCCTGTTGACAATGGTTTGCACCTTCATACAAATAGGGACCCTTGTAAGGGTAAGGGAGTTTTTGCCCTGCTCACCCCCTTGGTAGCTTGACACGAGCAGGCAGACTGATCTCAGAGGCAATGTGCAAAGCATTTGTGCACACATACAGTAATATAGTGAAAAACACTACAAATGGACACCACACTAGTTTACAAAAATAAGTAATCTTTATATAAACCAAACAAGACCAAAATTACAAAAATCTTACATACTATAATCTAAATATGCACTTTGCAAGAATAATCTTGAAAATGCAGTTCCTTAAAGTCGGTAGCTTTGTCTGGTGCTACCGCTGTGCTGAAAACCACCCAATCCAACAATTTCAGTCAACTGCATCGGTGCAGACCGGCATCGATGTCAGAAGCCTGGTAAACAGTACCTTTCGTTCTGGCTGACCGTGAGGGTGTGGGCCAGTGGCCGCAACCGTCGCAGTGTGAAGTGGAGTGGTGCGAAGAGTGGTGCCCTCAGGTTGTGGTGCAGGCAGCGGCTTGGTGAAGGTCGTCCAGTGGAATCAGTGAGACCGGGGAATCGGTGCGAAGTCGGTCGATGCTCGTTGCAATGCTGCCAGGTCACGGTGCATGCGGCGGTGCCGGTTGATGTGAGCTGGCTTAGATGGGTTACGGCTGCGATGTGGTACAGAGTGGTGGTTCTTGTAGCTTACAAGAGATGCTTGCAGACCATGGTGCAGACCATGGCAGTAATGTCAGCTGGTAACGGCGGCATCGGTGGGACCAGGGTGGTGAGGTGAAGCAAGGCAGTGTGGAGTGTGGTGCCCACAGTAAGCGGTGCAAGTAGAGGCTCGATGGCGGTCGTCGGTGAGACCAGGGTTGCATGCCCTCTGCTGTGCCTTTAGGTCACAGAACCACCAGCAGTCTTGGTGGTGGCGTTCGGTTGCGGTTTCCCTCTGTGGAAATTGAAACACCCAGTCTCAGAGGTACCCAGAAGAAGGTGAAGTCTTTGCTGTTCCTAAGTCTTCTTGAGCAGGTGACAAGCTCTACCTCAAGCCCTTGGAGAAACTCAAGCAAGCAAGTTGCAGGAATTTCAGTCCTGTCTTTTCTCTGCCCAAGACAGAAGCAGCTACTGCAGCCCAACACAGCAAAATACACAGCAAAGTGGTAGTCTCTACTCACAGCTTCCCCAGCTCTTCTTCTTTGCAGTTTTCTTGATCCAAGTGAGTTCTTAAGTCCTGGGGTCTGGGCCCCAATATTTATAGCCCACCCTGACTCATCCAGGAAAGGCAAGACACACCTCAACCCCCAGTGGCCATCTGAAGAGAATGCACATCCCCAGACCCTGTCACTCCAAAGCCAGACAGTCAGTTCAGAAAACAGCAGAGGCACACAAGATGGCTAAGCAAGAAAATACCTATTTACAAAAGTGGTATTTGAAACACACAATATAAAAACCATCTGTACTAAAAAAATGCATTTTTATATTCTGATTTCAGGCATACTAAACTCCATCTTTCTACCTCGTCCCATTGGAAAGTTCTACTAATAAGATGTTATAAATAAACTCCTATTCTATCCTATGGGACAGATGGACTTTCCATAGTGAAAAATGAAAAACACTGTATTTTACTATCAGAACATGTCACACACACCAGTACATGTCCGACTTTTCACATACACTGCACCCTGCCCACATGCGTACCTTAGGGGTGACTCATATGCAATAAAAGGGAAGGTTAGGGCCTGGCAAGTGGGTGCACTTGCCAGGTCTGGCAGTAGAGACTGCGTGCAGACACTCCATGGCAGGTCTGAAACCCCTTTGAAAGCCTGCTTGTGTTGGTGGCACAATTAGTGCTGCAGGCCCACTAGCAGCATTTGACTTACAAGCCCTGGGTACACACAGTGCACCATACTAAGGATTTAGTAGTAAGAAGATAAACAAACATGGAAAAACAAATCCATAAACACAATTTGCATAGGGAGCACTTGCACTTTGGCACGGATCAGCAGCAGCAAATTTCCCAATGCATCTAAACCAGCAAACAAAATCCAGCACACAGCAGAAATACAGGAGGCAGAGGCAAAAAGACAGGGGAAAACATCGCCAAGGATGCCAGGACTTACAGCAATTAAGGGTTTTTTGATTTTGATATTTGATCGCCCTATCAGAGCCACATGGTGCTGCGGGTAAACAGCATTTACTTCGCATGCGATACTTCGCATGCCACTACAATGCGGACGTTAGTACGACCGCATTGTTACTTTGCAAACCTTTACTACGCAAGTCGGAACAGCGACTTGCGTTAGGGGGGAGAAGGTGTTGGATTTAAAATCCAACACCTTCCCTAGTGTCCGCATAGACTGGAGTTGGAATAGTAAATTATACTATTCCAACATCCAGCACCCCCTACTGCAATTCATTGTTCCGAATTGCGTAGTAAAGGTATGCGAACTAACAACGCGGTCGTACTAACGACCGCGTTGTAATGGCATGCGTACTAAACGCATGCTAAGTAACAAGTGATATTCGGTGCTGCGTACTCACGCTCTCCACCTGTGGAGATGTCCTCTGTTAGTCAGTAGAGAGCCCATCTAGAACTATGTTGTTCCATAAAAGATAACGGTTTCCACATGGCATTTGAGAACAAACAGTTATAAAATGGTGTGATGGGTGAGTATTTTAGAACGAAGACAAACACACCTGTATTGGATAACAACTTAGGCAAAAGTAGAACGCATGTCAGACATTCTCGTGCACAGAGCACTAGAAAAATCCTCCGCCACCTTCGCCTAATCCATGTGTGCACCAATATCCTACTATTCTCCACCTTTCACTGCACTAGCATTTATTAGGTGTACTGGTAATCTTGGGATAATCTATGAATTTGGCCAATCTTCTCCTATCCTTCAGGCCAGAAAGTTTGCACATATATCCATCTGCTTCTTTTAACCGCCCCCCGCCCCCGTGAACCTGAAAAGCATGCACCCTTTCTTCCATTGCTGGTCCTGCATCCCACTCTTACTCCATATTCATTGTTTGCCCTAATGCCACACCTTTTCTTCAGAGCTCCTTTTTGCCAGCTTAGTCTTGATGGTCGCATCATTCTCAGTGTCACACTTGTAAAATAAAATAAACATTGCTATTATAAGAATCGAAGGAAAACGTCTTTTCTATCCATGGGTGAATGGTCAAATGTGAGAATACACAAGAGTGTGCAAGCAACTCCCTCTTGTATTTGAAGTGGTCTATGTCATTCGGTTCAAACCCTATTGAATATAAAGCTAGGCAACTGCCTAATGTGGACTATGCTATCCTCAGAATGTGTAATCTACCAGCAATGCTATGTGCTCTGCAGTCCTGGGGAAAGCCCATCACAATGGGCATAACATGACCAGGTATTGTATATGCTCTAATTTGTACACTTTGGTTTGACAGAGGTGCAACAATTATCTGACCACACATGATTTATCCCCGAAGAGTCTACTTGAGGGACACAGAGTAACCCATAGGAATGTGCAATGTACATCTATGGAGTGGATCCAGAAACTGGGGAGGACTAGCTAGTATGCAACCAACCTTATTAGGTGCTAAGAGGAGTCCATCTAGAAGAGAAAGGACTTGTCATTCTATGACCATCATGCAATTTTTCTTCATGAGTCCATCCAGGAGATGCAGAGGTGAATAGGCATAGGACAGCCAGTGTCTCTCTGGCTATGGAGTATGCTCTTAGGATTCACCTAGGGTTGGCAGAAAAGGACTATATATGTATATGCATACACAGCGCCATACTACATGTGCTGTGAAGTCCATCAAAGAGTGCCCAAGAACACCCTTAGAAATGGGCATCATTCAAGCAGCCTTAAGACATGGCCTGAGGAGCCTGCCCTCGACAATCAGAGGAGCAATCACTTTGAATGGGCACTAATAACCAGCCATTTTATATGGTCTCTTGAATAAGTAAGTTGTGGTAAGGAGCAACCCATAAGAATCAATCATTCAATCAATCAGAAGAATTGTAAGCGTGCTACTTACCCGTGAGGGTCTCAAAGTGCTGAGGGGAGGGGGAGGTGGGAGAGGGTTTACGCAGATCTGTTTAGCCAAAGAGCCTTCCTGAAGGTGTTCAGGAAGGGGGCGCGTCTGATATCTGCTGGTAGCTCGTTTCAGGTCTTGGCTGCAATGTGAGAGAAGGATCTTCTGCCTGCTCTGGCCCTGAGGATGCACAGGGTTTCGGCCAGTGCGAGGTTGGCAGATCGGAGGTTTCTTTTGGGCACGTGGAAGTTGACTCTGTTGTTGAGGTATTTGGGTCTGTTGTTGTGAAGGCATTTGTAGGCGTTGGTGAGGATTTTGAAGGTGACTTTTTTTCCACGGGGAGCCAGTGGAGTTTACGTAGGTGTTGGCTGATGTGTTTGTGCTGCGGGATGCTGAGGACAAGTCTGGCGGTGGTGTTCTGTATAGTCTGGAGTTTGCGGAGTAGGGACTTGTTGATGCTGGCGTAGAGGGGGTTTTTGTAGTCCAGTCTGCTGGTGATGAATGCATGGGTTACTGTCTTTCTTGAGTCTGGGGGATTCATTTGAAGGTCTTGCGAAGGATGCAGAGGGTGCTGAAGCAGCTGGAGGTGACTGCGTTGATCTGTCGATTCATGGTGAGTGATGAGTTGAGTACGATGCTGAGGTTTTTGGCGTGGTCTGAGGGGGTAGGTGGGCTACCGGGGGCGGTCGGCCACCAGGTGTTGTCCATGCTGAAGGGTTGGTCCCAAGGACGAGAACTTCTGTCTTCTGGGCGTTGAGCTTCAGGCAGCTGTTGGTCATACAGATTCTTCTCCAGGTGTCTGCAGGTGCGTCTGGCTTCTTGGAGATCATCGGTGAACCAGGCAGCTTTCCTGGGGCGTTGTTAGTTGGGGTTGCATAGTGGTGCAAGCTTGTCTGCGCAGTTGGAGATCCAAGTGTGGAGTACTCTGGCTGTGATGTCCAGGCGCAGTCCGGGTGTCTAGATGTGGTTGTCTTGGGTGAGAGTGGAGTTGAGTTGCTCTTCTGTAACTTTGCTCCAGTTTCTTTGTGGTAGGCGAGGAGCTGGTTTGGGTGCCTTGGGTTTGTCGATGGCAAAATGCACGCAGTGGTGGTCGGTCCATGGTGGTTGCGTTGTGTGGCTGAAATTCAGGTCTCCTACGAGTATGTAGTTTGTTGATGCGATGGCGTGGGGGCGATGAAGTCAGTGATGGTGAAGGGTGTCCGGGGCCGGGGGGGTCTGTAGACAAGGGTTCCTCGGAGTCTGGCTTTGGGGCGGGTCTGGAGCTGGAAGTGCAGGTGTTCAGCAGAGGGGAAGGTTTCGCTGTAGGTGACGAGGCAGATGGTGATCTTGTGGGTGATGGTGAAGGCCTCCTCCCGGGTGGTTGGGGCGGTCCTTCTTCTGGATCTTGTATCCGTCCTGGATGGCGGTGTTGATGTTGGGGGCAGATAAGGCATTGGTCCAGGTCTCGGTGAAGAAGGCGATATCAGGCGAGAGAGAGTTGGGTAGGTTCCTGATTTCAGTGGCATGTTTGTGTATGGAGCGCACGTTGAGGAGGATGCATTTTAGGGTGTCGCCGGTGCTGGTGTTGATAGTTTTGGAGGTTGGGGTGGTGGTGAGGGTCTGGAGGCAGTGGAGGCAGGAGAACTGGCCATTGGTCATGTTTGGAAAGGCCTCTTGGCAGTCTGAGTCTTCCGGAGTTGATTCCGAGGAGGGCAGCGGAGTCGTAGCGATAGATGGTTGGTAATCCAGGGTTCCTGGCACTGGTCGCGGACTGACGCAGATGGGCTTGCCTCCAGCAGCGTGACCGTGCATTGGCGGCCATTAAGTAGGGGTGGGGGAGGGACAGTCAGTTGTAAGGTGGGAACGTGTGTGAGCCGGGGGAGGGGCCACAGGGGCAGCAGCAGCGGGAAGAGTGAAGCGGGTTATGGGGTAGAGAATATCAGAACCAGGCGTGCACAAAAAACAATTACCAGGGGGCACAGTGAGCATAAATAAACAGTACAAGGGGGCACGATAAGCACAGAAAAACAATTACCAGGGGGCACAAAGAGCACAGAAAAAACAGTTACCGGGGGGCACAATTACCAGGGGGCACAAAGAGCACAAAGAGCACAGAAAAACAATTACCAGGGGCACAAAGAGCACAGAAAACTATTTCAAGGGGGCATGATGAGCACAGAAACAATTCAAAGGGGCATGAAATACTGGTCACACAGCGGGCAACCACGGAGTGGATAGCGGCCTCGAACCCCTCCAGGGAGGAGGCTGAGGCTTAGTGGTGAGGTAGATGACACAGAGATGTGGGGAAAGAGCAGGCCAGTGACTGAGGGTCAGAGGTCTCACCTCAGAAATGAACATGATACAGCCCAAGGAGCACACCCAGTATTGAGGATAGACCCAAAGGATAAAATGACACTTCATTAGGGTCTGTCTATAGTGATACAATTTGTATCCTGACATTAAGGAAGCTAGGAAAGATTCTGTGGAAGGATGAATTCTATCATACACAATAAGATGGTGGAGAAAAAGTAAGGCTAAAAAATTAATGTAATTTGGGAAATGTAAATGGATTCTAGCGTTAACCATGTTCTGTCTCCAACAAGCACAAAAAAGGAAGAGGCCACAAAAGGATGTTCTAAACCACTTTACCATTTGCTCAGTATATCTTTTTTCAAAGGTTAGCAGGGCTATTCCATTGGCCATTGTCTTTTCTTTGGCAAAGTGATGTTTTCTTAGAAGCCACAGGTTGTACTGTCAATAGAAGTGAACACACGGGGGAAACAGCCTTTACAACGAAGGCTGAACAAAGTGATGCCTTTACAACAAAGGCTGAACGGCAGCGTGTTTACAACGCATGTTTTTACAGTGATTTCTTTACAAGGAGTATGCGTTTACCACGGCTGCTTTCACAACGCATTTCATTGTAAATGCATTAAATGTGAAGGCATATTTGTAATAATCAAAAATGACATTTAAATGTAAATATTTTGGTAAGTATTAAAGGTAAGTATTGGCAAGGGTATATTTAAGGGTTGAGGGTGGGTATGGTTTTTTGGGTGGCAAGGGTAATTTTAGGGTTTAGGGTGGGTGTGGGCATTTGGGTGGCAAGAGTATTTTTAGAGTTTAGGGTAGGTAAGGATTTTTGGGTCAAAAACACAATAAGAGGAGGGACAAGGAGCAGTTAGAGAGAGGTCCTGAACCAATGCTCCTAAAAGTAATAACCCTGTTGGTCACCGTAGACGTGGAATCGTTATATACAAACATTCCCCAAGATGCCACACTTGCTGTCCTTGACAGGGCCCTTCGCAACATCAACCCTTGGCCGTCAGCAACTCCAATCACTTTCATCTGTGACTGTGCTACGATAGCACTAAAAGAGAACTTTTTCACTTTTGAAAACAATCTTTACCATCAAATACAGGGCACCAGCATGGGGAGCACCTTTGCGCCAAGTCTGGCCTGCCTATACATGGCAAACTTTGAAGAAGAGTACATCTTGACGGACACCAACCCATATACCAATAACATCTTATTATGGCGTAGGTACATCGATGACATAATCATCTTTTGGAAAGGGGATGAAGAGACATGCCGGACATTCTTCACGTGGATCAATACCCTTAATCCATACTTACAATTTGTGGGCACCTTGTCATCTGAATCCATTCCATTCCTTGACCTTCTGATATCCCTGAAAGTAGGTTCCCTGATGACCACCAACTACAAAAAGCCCACAGATAGGAATAGTCTCCTCCTATTCCAAAGTCACCACCCAAAGTCCTTAAGAAATAACTTACCGGTTGGGCAGTTCCTCCGCCTACGCCGTAACTGCAACACCACCATGGAATTCGAGAAAGAGGCGGACACTTTAACAGAGAATTTGATAAAGAGCGAGTATCCAAAAAGAATCGTGAAGGTGGCCCGCAATAAAGCTAGGAATAATCACAGAGAAGCTCTACTAGAAATCAGAGAAAAAACCACTTCAGATATACTAACATGTGTGACATCTTTCACCCCGAACTCCAACAAGATCCAGAGAATAATCAAAAAACACTGGAAGATCCTTGAGATGGGGGAGTTCCAACCAGGACCGAAACCTCTCTTTGCCTTCAAGAGAACACAGAATCTGAGAGACATGTTAGTTCACACACGCCCCAAGAACATTATCAAAACGCAACCAACACTATGGAATCTACCCCCGGTAGTTGGTCATTACCCATGTGGTTCATGCACAGTATGTCCACTGACAAGCATCACCAAGGAACTTGATCTAGGACTCTCGAGACCCTGGAAGCAATTACATCATACCAACTGTAACACAAAAAATTGCGTTTACATGATCACCTGTCCCTGTGGGTCACGATACATTGGCATGACAGTGAGACCAGTCAAAACCCGAATTGGGGAACATAAGAGAACGATCCGGTGCAAACGCACAGCCACGAGACTACAAAGTCATTTCTTGGAGATGAATCATTCCCCCGAAAGCTTACGATGGACTATTATCGAATCAAACCCATACTGGTCAGCCTCCACATTGTTCAGACAGGAACAACGTTGGGTGTTCAAATTGAGAAGCAATAAAGGGGGACTCAACGAAGATATACCCTGGGTTGATTTATCCCGATAGCTGTATGTCATGAGATTACCTCACAGTTGTATTCTACACAAAGATCAACTAGATAACTGCATCTAAACCACCTATGTATCTGGGACACGAGTAACATGAACCATCAATCCCAAGGTAGTTCTCCCGGTATACGATGTTAGGTGGTTTACACAACACTTGCGACCTCTTATGCCTATGAGTCCAGGTTACCACTAACAACCCTCTTTTCCCCCTGGGACTCGTTAATAGCATTTTTCCCTCTCCTTTTCCCTGCCCCCCTGTGTTTTCACATAGCTGTGAGCACACGTGAATTAGTATTGGTTCAGCAATCACTACAATGTGAAAGATGCCTTGAGTAGCTGGTGAGTCGGAGCTGGTGGCACATAGGACAGATCCCCTGATAACCATATCGAGCACTCGAGAGTTCGAACAGTAAGCACCACTGTGTCCACCTGGACCATGACCTGCTCGTATTTCTTCTCATAAGTAACATCGTATGCCGATGACGTTGTATGCATTACTTATGACTAAAACAAAGTATAGGTAACATCATTATTATATATTTCACTTCACCGCTATGTCTAAGAGAGGTATCAAGTCAACCTTTTACACCATGCCCCTGTTCTACCCCAAGAGGCAGTACCTCCTGCCCCCACATCTTGATATAATAACGTGGTCCGTATACCATTCCAATATGGCCGCGGCAGCTAATAGCCCATTCTTCCTGTTCTCTAACTTCCCTATCTTCAGGCGCCATGAGAGGACGTCATTGCCCGGGGCCCGTTTTGCATCCCAGCAGCACTATTTAATCAGACCGGTTTCTCATAACTAATGTTACCGGCAGTACAGCTGCATGGGTAGGTTTCCCGCTACGTAAGGCCTCTTTCCAAGTAAGTACCTTTACTACCGGCTCAGGACACTCGAGCTTTCACCACGAGTCAGGGATCGCAAAATCGAAGCCTTGTTTCTTATTCTGTTTTTCCATAGCCTTACTCCGCGGTACTTGCTGACGGAGCCCATCATCTATTAGGAGAGGGTAGGCATGTGATCTCTCTGTTTTCTCCCCTTTTTTGTTTTACACAATTCGAAATGTATATATCTTTCTGTCCACCTCGCTACATTTGACAAGGCATAATAATTATACTATGGCAATTTTTTAACCCCCGGTTGCGCAATAGTCACTGTTGACCTCCTGTGAAGGGTCTCCACACCGCCCACTCGCCTCATAGTGATTTAGATCCGCGCTACTACTCACAGTGGGCACAACCTATGACACCTTACGAGTTTGTGTTCACCTTGCCACCCCCACCTGCACCATTGAACCTTAGGTTTCCAGTGAGTTACAACCACATTCTGTACCACATTTTTTCACTTAAGTTGACTTAGGTTGGAACCTACCACTATCACCGTGGGCTCCTCCTGTACGCTGGGCAATTCCTAGCACTATGTTTTTTAGTCTCAGAATGAACACAATGACACTATCCTGGTTGTTGTTTGTCTCATGCACATGGCACTTGGGCACACACCGTGCACGAGTGTCTCCCTCTCAGCTAAATATGTGCCATATACCTTTGATATGTTACTGTCTGTATTTCCTTTACCCCCCTCCCACCCTCCATTTTTTGTGTCTCCTTCTAGGCTGTGAACAGGATTAACGTATAAAGAACGGGTCCTGGACACTAATTGTCAAGCATACCTGACCTAGGTAACACATGGGATTACGGGCTGTCTTTTCCCGAATCCCATTTCTCAATTTTTTTCATGGTCCTGACGAAGCGCTCCTGGATCCAATGGGGACCGTTCTACAGCGCGAAACATGTTGACCTTTCTTTAAATCACCCTAGTTATACACTACACGGGTTGAGAGAAGTGGGATTCTATTTGGTCTTGTTTCCCCTCTCCAATCAGCACTACCGTGCATCTCCATCCCCGTGAATTTTTTATTCTGAATCAGGGATCCTTCGATTAAAACTATTAGGGTCCCGGTCTCATTTTAACCTGCACTCACTAGCACACCCCAACCCACACACCCTCATACACAAATGCGGCAACTCCTAAAAGAACTCCGCTAGAGAGCCCCTAACCAAGGGCCTGTGAGGGACTGCAGCGCCACCCCCACGAGGAGCAACTTTGCCCAATGATGATGCTATACACCCGCAAGGGTGTGGGAGGGCACAACGTACCACACAAAGGAGTACTCTCTCCTCACTTTGCACACTCACTCACCCTTTGGAGACATTCCCCACTATTTACAGCTTACCTGCTTGCTGTAACTCCCCCTCTACTTTGAAGGAACTGAAACCATCCGTTGGAATCAAGGATTTTTGGGTGGCAGAGCTATTTTTAGGGTTTAGGGTGGGTGTGGTTTTTGGGTAGAAATTGTATTTAAGTTTTGGGTGGGTATGGGTTTTTGGGTGGCAAGGGTAATTTTAGGGTTTAGGGTGAGTATGGGTATTTGGGTGGCAAGGGTATTTTTAGGGTGGGTATGGATTTTTGGGTATGAAGGGTAATTTTAAGGTTTAGGGTTGGCATGGGTTTTTGGGTGGCAAGAGCAATTTTGGGTTAAGAGTATGTATGGGTTTTTGGTATCAAAGGGCATTTTTAGTGTTTAAGGTGGGGACGGGTTTTTGGGTGGAAAGGGAACTTTTAATGTTTGATGAGGCTGTAGGTTTTTGGGTGGAAAGGTCATTTATAACATTAAGAGTGAGTGTGGATATGTGTGTATAAAGTGCCTCTGTGTGGAATAAACTTCCTTTTTCACATCCTGGAGTGCCTGCCCTTAATATGGCGTTTATGTCGGAATTTGGAGCAATAATATATATATATTATTGCTCCAAATTCCGACATAAACGCCATATTAAGGGCCATATACACACACACACATATATGTACATATAGTGTTTATTTTACAATGTATATGTCTTCTTTACCATGCATGTAAGTATTTTACAGGTACATACAAAACCGTTTCTCATATATATATATATATATATATATATATATATATATATATATATATATATATATATATATATATTCACAGAAAAAAACAGTTTTTTTTGGTGATGTTATGGTTAGAAATTAGCATTTAAAAAACCTTAGAAGTTCACGGACCAAACCAAAGTTTACAGGGACGTTCTAGTTAGGCTGACATTTCACTCGTACAAAACCAGAGAAATTCAGCCTTTATAGTTAGCTAAACTAACTATAACTTGTGCCCCCGCAATGCACTGCTTATGACCTCACATATTACATCACTCATGACATGGTCAGTGACATCACTTGACATCACTGATGACATCACAAATGACATCACTGATGAGATCAGTGATGACATCATTCACAGCATCTCTGACACACCCACTCACACCCGTCTAGAACGTTTTGTTTTTTCCATGAATTTCTAAGGATTTTAAATGCTAATTTCTAACTATAACATCCCTGATGCCTGTGTTTGTTTCTGTGAATTTCTAAGGTTTTTTAGATGCTAATTTCTAACTGTAACGTCCCTGAAACCTGTGTTTTTTTCAGTGAATTTCTATGTTTTTTTTAAGTAGCAGTCACGTTTGCAGAGTAGTGGAGAAAGAAGTCTGGGCTGCCGACCAACTTTCAGGAATTCCATTGTGTAGGACTTACAGGAACTACAAGGAGGGCTTCTTGGCCCCCAAAGTCCTGCTGGAGTAAAGTTTACTTGATCCCCACACCAGTAGTGCACCAGGGGGCACGTTTGCAGAGTGTTGGAGAAAAGGGGCGTGGCCTTCGAAGACCTCTAAGCAATTTCACTGTGTGGGACTTACCTAGTTGGGGGCCAACAACCCCTCATGTTACCTCCAGTAACTCCCACACAGCAGGATTGCTGAGTTCTGATAGCAGGACATTCCCCTTTCTCCACCTTTCTGCAAATGCACCTCCTGGTGTGTTCTTGGTTGGGGGATGAAATCCCCTTGCGGGTCCCTGGGGGCCAACTAGCCCTTCTCTTACCACCAGTAAGCCCCACACAGATGATTTACTGAAAGGTGGTCAGAGGCCATGCACCCTATCTCCACCACTCTGCAAATGTGCCTCCTGGCGCACTGCTGCTTGGGGAATACAGTCTACTACTCCTGAGGACCTCATCACCCCACCAGCAGTGCACCGAGAGGCGGGTTTGCAGAGCGGTTGAAAAAGGGGAGTGGCCTCTGACCAACTCTCAGTAATCCAGCTGTGTGGGGCTTACTGGATGTAACAGGTGGGCTAGTTTGCCCCAAGGCCCCTTAGCAATGAAGGGAACTTCAACCTACAACTAAGTGTGCCAGGAGGCACGTTTGCAGAGTAGTGGAAAAAGGAGGCAAAGCTTCGGCGAGTTGCCAGCTTCTGTTTCTTTTTCTTAGTTCTAGGAAGGGGGGCTCTGTGGCCCCCTTCCCTTGATGCTTTTTGGCCCCGGAGACCCTATCCCCCAAAGCCTGACACATTGTTTTTGTAATAAAATGGGAAAGGGTCTGTGCGGCCCCCCTCCTGAGGCTGATATAGCCCCGGGGACCCAATCGCTCTGGGCCTGGACAGATCCTTTAAAAAAAAAAAAAAATAGGTAGGCCACCAGTGCAGCCCCCTACCGGACCGTTTAGGGGCATGGTCAGGTCTTTGAGAAACGTGGGGGAAGCCTCAAGGCCCCCACGGTCCCTGACAGCTCTCCATCTTCTGCAGGAGCCCGCATTGCTTTTGGGCAGATGGAGCTGCAAACATGCAGCCCCCTCTGCCGTAAAGCAATTCTGCGTCGCTTCATGGAAGCAAGAGCATTTTTAATGCTCTCGCTTCCATGAAGCGAAGCAGAGTTTGCTATGGCTTGGCAGGAGCAGTGCTTCCAATCTAAATTGTAGAACAGGGGAGGTGATGGTCCCTGGGGCCAGGGATCTGCAATGGACCCCTGCCTCTACATAATTTGTGTTGCAGGTAGGTAGAGGTCCCCAGGGATGCAGGGGGACCCTGCATCACATTAAATTAGCCTCAGGGAGGGGGCGGTTCCTTGGGATCCATAGGGGGGCTGGAGCGAGTGGTGGTCCCCAGGGCTGCAGGGGCCCGCATCTATTTTAATGTTTGCCTGCAGGACCTGACCTACCCGGGGGCTTAAAGAAAATGAAGCATGGGAGCCCGTGCTTCTTTTTTTTAAATTTAATGTGGCAGGATTCAAGGAACCTGTTGGACCTCCAGAGCAGGCCAAGGGGGTCAGGGTGTTTCTACCCTGCCCCCTTTTCTTAATTTGTAATTTATTTTTACCTTTTTTCTTGTGACTCGGTTGAAACAAAGCTGCCAACACCTCCTAGTTTGAAGTGTTGTCAGCCAATCAGATCGCAGGCTCGAGATCGGGAGGGTTCACTGATCCTCCGCAGCCATATTTGTATAGCTGAGAAATTTCACTTTGTCAGGAATTATTGAACAGATATACACCATTTATCAAAGAGCTACCTTTCTGCCAACTTTGGTGAGATTCTGTTCAGCAGTTCAGTACTTAAAATTAGTTGTTGTTAAAACTAAGTCGCTGTTGAGGCATCATTGTAAAGACTGACATTGTTTCGACTGTCGTTGTTCCATCATACATCCCACACAGGGAGCAGTAAGCAGCATTCTAACACTAACACAGCAATGCCCCATCTATGCCAACACATTTAATGGTGGGGGGGGGATCTTCTCTGGATTCTCTTAACCTCTCATGTAAATCTCAATCATTCTACATACATGTGTAACACTCTAGGGACAGTGTGTGGTTGTAACCAATGAAGAATACCCAGATAAACCGGTGAAGGCCAGTAGAAAGCCCGCCTCATTATGGGGTGCTGGTAAAAATGTCTTTGCCCCACGACTGCTAGTTATCTGCCATTAAGCACTGAATGCAATAGCTCTTAAAGTGACATTTCCTTACTTATCAATAAATCTTTAGGCTTTAGAACAATGGTGGCAGCAATACATTACTATTTAGCTATCAGAGCACAGTCCATCAAGTTGGTAGACTGAGAGGGGAAAAGAGGTTAGTCATTCATTACAGAATTACTATTCTACTCACTTGTGTTAAGTAACTTTTCCAATATTATCCTACACTTTATTCCTCTGAACTTTGAATGGATACTAGTGAAGGAGCAGAGGTTTAGATCATTGGCCACTTAGGACAATGCAGATGAACCAACAGCTTGTTGTAACAATGTTCGCTTTCGACTCCCAGTAATCTGTATTTTAGAACACTGTTATTTCAGAGGTAGAATGCATACTATGGCACTATCTTCCTCTGGATAAACAATATATATCCAAGAGCAAATCTGAATGACAGCAACAGATGTACTTTGACCTCCACTGGCTGCCAAACACTGCATTTGTGATTCACATAGGCATTTTGAAGTACCTAAAGTATTACTCTTGTAGTACCCATTTACGTATTCTTACATGCTTTGTGAATTGGGTCGAAACTTCCAACTCCCTATTTGTAAAAGTGTAAAGAGGACATAGTTCTTTCTATTTATGCTAATTGAACATGGCTATCTGATGAATTTTCCCATTTTTGATGGTTTGGGGAGAATTCATAAGGCCATGTTAGAGTACCTAACAATAAACTTACTACTGTAGTTCTATTTATGACTCCAAAAGGCCTTGGTGAATATGACCCAGCTCAAGGAAGACATGTCTTCCATTCACCATATTAAATTTGTTTTTTACAGTTTATTGCTCACTGTGCCCATATACACTGTGCTTAATTCGTAAAAAGAAAAGTGTCAGGGCTCTCGTCAGGAGGCAGTTTGCACCAGCCTATTTCTGTTAGCATCACCTTATACAGAGCCAACTACTAACCATCAACGTTGGGAGAGGATTTGGCGTAATGCCACAGCTGTCGACTTCCAGAGCTGGAGAACCAGGTTCGAGTCTCAGCGTTGGCTCAACATCCTGTGATTCTGGGTAAATCACTTAATCTCCCTGTAAATGAATGTGTCCTTAACTGGTGCTCATGAAAAGCACTGGTGTTGATGATTATGTGCCGGTGCTGAGCAGCGGAATTCACTGGATCAAATTAAGCACAATATATACAGTCTCCCATCTCCATTTCCCAATCCTTGGTTCAAAATTAAAAATTAGTTTAGGTTGGCTCCCCTTTTTCTGAAAAAATAAAAATAGAAAATCAACTAACGACTATCAAATGTACCTGATACAATAATATACTAAGTAATATTTTAGATTTACATTTCCAGCTCTCAGAACTAAAAATGAATGAATTCAAGCTTGGGTATCCTTTGAATAACCTTTGCCCCGATTCATTTTCCCTTATTTCACACCTACCTTCGGAAAACACCCTGCAGAGTTATCACAGTACGACTAAACAAGTGCCAATGTACACTTAGGAAATTTGAGGAGCTGTCATAAAACACACAATGAATGCATTCAGCTGACATTGCAAAGATAAATAGAAAAAAGATGAAATGGCATAGTATCAAAAGATTAACAGCAGATTCAAATAGCTCTCCTAAATACACAATGAGTGTAATATTATATTATCAGCCCACAACTGTGCTTATCCCTTTTCCTGGAAAAGTAGCAGGCACACAGACACCACCACAATAACAAACTTTCTATAATGAAATCTGTGTACTCCACATATTTAACAAATATTTAATCTACCACTCATGAGCCAAATCTGCAAATTAATATAATTAAACGCCTTGTAATGTGACAAACAGGCTTATCTTAGCCACAATGAAAATAATACACTCCCAGTTGGTAAAGATGTTTTAGAAACAAAGAAAGCTAAACACAATGTAAACATTTTTAATAAAGTCCAGAATTCTTTGGAAATTCTGTTCTTGGGAAAAGGGCTTTATGACACCTATTCTAATGTTGTTAAGGACTGCTCCGTCTTTCCCAGCACGGTAATTAACAAGAGTAGCAGTAAACGTCAGACATTATGTGCTAAGAAATTGAAAATGTCTAATATACTCAAGTTACCTAGATCAATGCTTATCCTCATTCAAGCCATCACGTCGAGTGCCAAGTCATAGAGAAAAGTGCTCATCACCCTTGTAGCATAGAAAGCATAGAGAGTTCTCCTTAAACCCATTAATCTGGCCAAGCTGACATTAGCAGGTGTACCCCATAATGATGACTAAGTTGCTAACTATACTTCACATCATTAACGTTGATCAGTTTAGATAAGGGTACACACCGAAATATACTTAGCAGGGATCAAGCACTCAACAATCAATGAGTGTGATCAGCCAACAAGTTTGCATTAGGATATATCACTGCAAGGTGTATTCTTCCTTTCAAATAAAGTGCTACATGAATCCTGAAATAAATGTTCATGACATTTTCTCCTAAAGTGCTTGTTCATTTAAAGTGGTAGTGCATGGATATACAATGCTGGTAGGGCTCATCTGTTACACCAGTAGTCCCTTTGTGTTCATTTTATACAAAATTAAAGTGCTACATTGTGTAGATCTGTAAGGGGCAATTCTAAAGTGCTAATGCATATGCATAAGGTGCTGCTTAATGTCCTAGGGTTAAAATTAGTCCTCTAAAATGTTAAAAACAAGATTTAAGTTTGTTTGCCCATATTGACTGTAATGTACTTGACTAGTTGCTACCAACATCAGATCCAATATACAATGAACCATAAAGTGCTGGAGCACAATAGTCAGGTTAAGACACCTGTTTGACATTTGTCTAAGGTGCTAGTTTATACATAATGATCAAATTAAGATTAAGTCATACATATTACTACATTTTACATGATGTAAAGAGTGGAAAATATGTTATCTACAAGGGTTTGGAGTTTTTTGAATCACAGAGCTTTCGAACCTTCGGGGGAGAAGACAAGTCACTCCAGTTTATAAGTGTACATGCAATTCTGCATCCAGGTTATGTCCCATTGGTCTTTCATTTCCTACTGACAGGATGAATCTTGATTCCATTCTTCTCAGCTGTAGTTCTCTGTCACTTTCAAAGAACTGGATATGTTTTGTTTTGCCTTTCTGTGCCTCCTAAAAGTGCTTAGCAATCGGATATTAGTCTTTGTTTCTGATCGCCCTCAGGTGCTGTTATATCCTAAGTTTCACCTTATTGACGGTGCTGCAGACATCGTGTTTTTACATGGGCATTGTGGGACATAGACCACGAAGTCAGAATTGCAGGTGATATGCTCTTTTATCTTTTCTAGTCTCCCATTTTGTAATCTATAGTCCCTTTTAATTACACCATGTTCATATGCCTTACATTTTTTACACTTAACAAAAGCCTGGTTGGTTGAGTCAGCTCTTCTTTAGACTTGTCATGGGGGCAAAGTGACTCCTGGTCAAAATATCTGCTAAGGAAGCAGTGCTTCTGTATGTTATGCGTGGTTGATCCTGTAGGGGCTGTATTCAAAGTTCAATCTGATCTCAGAGTATTCCAATGATTTTGCATTATCTTTCTGATTTCCCTATATTGTTGACTATAATCAATCGAATATTCCCTCCCTCGCTGTTCAAGATTTCCTCCTTAGGAACCAAAACTCCCCGGCTGAGTAGATGCCCATTTTATCGCTTCTGTAATTACCTCCGGTGGATATCCCCTCACAAGGAATCGTTTTTTCATGTCCAAGACTTCATTTCTGAAATAATTTTCCTCTGAGCAATTTCTACTCAGCATTTCCCCGCAGGGGATACTCCATTATAGTTTCTCAGGATGACCACTATTCCCATGCAGAATGATATTGCACAATGTCTCTTTTCTGTGCAATTTGGTACAGATACTCATGTTTTCCGATTAAGACTTCTATATGCAAGAAGGTGATGCAATCTGTGCTTATTGTGTGTGGAAAGGTCAAATTTAAGTTGTCATTGTTAAGAATTGCAATAGACTCCTCCAGGTCTCTGCCTTCACCCTCCCAGATAATGTAGAGGTCGTCAATGGATCGTGACCATAAAACCACTTTCTCCAATTTCTCCGTATCACTTTCTGTCCAAACAACTTTAGTCTCCCAATACCCCATCAGAAGGTTCGCGTAAGATGGAACAAAAGATGTACCCATTGCAGTTCCTTGTTGGTACCACTAGTGACATCCATTGATGATGTTATGAGTCAAACAGAATTCCACCATTTCTATCAGTAGATTGGAGTCAACTAATCGATAACTAATTGATCTGTCACGTAGGAAATGCTGGGCTGCTTTTATCCTATCCTCGTGTCTAATGGACATGTGCAATGAGACAACATCTATCGTGGCCATCGTATACGAGGCTTCCGCGGTATATGTTGGATTTTGTTTAAGAAGTCCATGGAGTCTCTGAGGTATGAGGGCAGTGCTGTTACATAAGGTGCTAGGAAGAGGTTGATGTGTCACAAAGTGTTCTCTAATAGAGAATTTACAGAACTGACTATTGGGCTAACTGGTGAGTTGAATAGACTAGTGTGATTAAGGAGAGATGTCTCCATGACAATTGTGTAACGCATCTATCTCATTGTCATTTTGCTAGAAACAGTCTGACAATATCATGAGTCCACAATGTGATAACGACATCGCTTATCATAATAGGCTATGTATTATAGCTTTTTAGACAGAATTGATGTTTTTATATTTTCTAAATAGTAGAACTACATGACTGTGATATGTTTTTATTTTCTAAATGAATTCAGTGTATCTTTAAATATGACTTGAATATTGAAAGACTCTATAGATATACTCATTACAGATTATTTTATTATCTAGATAATACTTGAATTTTTGGAAACCATACCCTAAAGAACGACACGATAAAAAGGAATTAGATTCACCATATCATAGAGGTATGCTAAGCAAATATGATTTTAAAGAATATTATGCAAAAGTGATGCAAAGGTTTACTCATGATTGATAATCAAGATATAAATGGAGCATAGAATATTGACAATGAGGATGTGAATTTGCATTACAACAAAACTATGTATTGTATACTTTTAAGTGAAGCCTTTTTGTAACCCTAAAGCACTTGACCACTATGTGGTCTTTAGGTAAATAGAATGTTATATACTTGCAAGTTAAGAAACTTAGATGTTAGGGGAGATATGACATGTACTGAGGAAATTATCAATTCAGACAACAACTGAATACCAAAAAATAATAATACTGATGCTGTCTAAATGTTTTTATAGACCAGGTCCTTTGTCTGTGTATGTAAAATGCTTTATGAATGATATGGTCAGTGAAGAATTATATAGAGCTGATATACTTTCATAAGCAAAGATTTGTATGTGAAGGAATCAATAATATGTTTTTAAAAAAATGCTTAGAAATGCTAAGATTGAATTCTAAAAACTCTTTCGTGTATGCTCTTTTGATAGCCCTGAAGAAGTCTCATGGGAGACGAAACGCGTTGGCTATGAAAATGTGAAATATGACATGGAAGAAATCTTCATACAAAATCAATAAAGAAGAAAAAGAAAAAAACTTATATGGTTAATGTGTCGTGTGCTTTATCAGAATTTTACTCGTTAACTGTTAACGATACAAAAGTATTTAGGTACTTGGAGATCTAACCATAGTACATAGTGCTGAACCTCCTGTGCATTTACCCATTGCAGTTCCTTGTTGGTACCACTAGTGACATCCATTGATGATGTTATGAGTCAAACAGAATTCCACCATTTCTATCAGTAGATTGGAGTCAACTAATCGATAACTAATTGATCTGTCACGTAGGAAATGCTGGGCTGCTTTTATCCTATCCTCGTGTCTAATGGACATGTGCAATGAGACAACATCTATCGTGGCCATCGTATACGAGGCTTCCGCGGTATATGTTGGATTTTGTTTAAGAAGTCCATGGAGTCTCTGAGGTATGAGGGCAGTGCTGTTACATAAGGTGCTAGGAAGAGGTTGATGTGTCACAAAGTGTTCTCTAATAGAGAATTTACAGAACTGACTATTGGGCTAACTGGTGAGTTGAATAGACTCTTGTGGATCTTTGAGAGAAAAGAAATTGTAGGTGTGACTGGATACAAAGTTTTAAGGAATTTATATTCATCGTCAGCGATTAGCTGTTGCAGATTCCATGATTCAAATTTTCCATGATATTCTGTTTTATATATATATATATATATATATATATATATATATATATATATATATATATATATATATATATAGAGAGAGAGAGAGAGAGAATCCTACTTTTTGTCAGATTACCTGCCCATTTGTGCCAGCTTATTCCCTAGATCTCATTAGTCCGGCACTATGCACTGATCGATTGTTGAATGCCCTTGTAGAAATCCTGCCTACTCTATAGGTAGCAATATACTCTTAAAGCTACTTATCAAGGTCTCTTAAATTCCAAAAACTCATTTAAAGGGCCATCACTTAACGAGATTGACCAATATGACACAATAAGATGAGATGACAGGGACCATTACACATCTCTTTTAGAAATACAGTATTTAGACCGTAGCAAGCACCTAACAATTAATTGACATTAACAATAGTGACCACCAAGCCACGTGCAATTTAAAAAGATAACTTGGATCACTTGGACTTGCCACTAGCCCCTACTGCTATGAAGTAATTTAAAGTTAATCTTCTTTTACAACTCAGTCATAGTTCAATTCTATTACAAATATAGAATCTTCTTTTACACCAAACACCCCCTTTGATGGGCCTATACTCCCCTCAAATAAACATGTGGAGTTTTTTGTTTCTACAGTTCCCTGAATAATCACCATAACTTGTTTATTTTTTTTCTAAAACTCTAAATTATTTTCACCAATTGTAGCCCGGGCAAGAGATCTTTTGGCGTTATATCATCTCTTCTCAAATAATCTTTTGATCCTCTCGAAACAAATCCACCATGTCTATATAAAGGATTTTATTCTTTATTTGTAGTGTTTATATATGCATCTTCGAAACAGTCACTCGATTGTTACTCACCAACTAACGTTTGTTTTGAGTGTTTTAATAAACGTCTTTACTTGTGGAATTCACCTTCTTTACAGAGGTCAAGCTTTAACACCATAGTGAAGATAAACATTTAATTAAAATACTTTGCCTGTAATTTGGCATTCAATTCACTTATTACCATCATTGGACAACCCTCGTATGTACTTGTCCTCGAGGTTTTCGGCTGCTTACAAATCCAGTTTCTAGAATATGCATCGATTATTAGGCACGTATTAAACAGACCACTTTTTTGCCATATTTCCCGATAATTATAAAAAAACAGTAGAATTTACAATGAATCAGCCGTGGCCACTGCGGGTAAGAGCGGTGGGGCCAGGTGAGGGGGGATTTTGAGAGATGACCACGAGGGAAAATGAATAAATAATTAATTTTCCATTGTGGTCATCTCTCGAATCCCCCCTCTTGGCCCCACCGCTCTTACCTGCAGCGGTCGCGGTTGCAGTGAATGTTGTAAATTCTATTTGGGTAGAAAAAAGCGGAATCTCTGCCCTGTATTTCTTTGTGATAGTAATACGGATTTACATGACCTTGGCTGCAACTCCCGTAAGAAAGAGGTCAAATGCCTCCTAAGTACTTACATAAAGTGCAACTTTCTCCACATGGCTTTTTCAGAGTGCTTGACAGAGGAGTGATGTGGTAAGCAGGGAGTTAGAGTGCAGACAAATAGGCGCTGCTGTGTTGAGTACAGTTAGGGCTATTCTAGATAGTTTGGGTTTCAAAGGTATCCTGAATCACATGCACTTGGGTTAAGATCTCAGATTTGTGTTGAGCGCATCAGAGACTATGTCCCTGAATGCCCAATATGTCTGCTGCTCTGTTTCATCGCTCTGAATGACCATTTGTGGGTCATGTGGGTGCATATGCAGCAGAGGACCCTTGCTGCAGCAGAGTGATGACGCATTTTCTGGAGGTGTGCTTGGGTTTAGACCCAGTATTGTTTATGGGTGGTGCACAGGATCTCGAATCTGTTCCAGGCATCGACATGGAGTCAGTGTTTTGCTGTGTTTTCTAATGGCTGGTTTGATATTGTCCCGCTTAAGGATTAAAGGGAAAAGTATGGCTGCCTGGCACTGAAGTATTTGGAGCCTGGAGGGAGGTAATATCAAACTTTTACAAGTAACTTTGACAACATTTACATTCCTTATGTGCAGTTCATGCTGCAATATTCAAGGAAGCAACATACAAGGAGGCGCAGAGGATATGAATTGCTTTTCCAATAATATTCTCAATAGACAGGCCAAAAGGTTCGATAATTGGGACCTTCTCTGCCACAACTTGAATGGCCTTTCATCACAAGTCTGTCATATGGCCCCAAATGTTTTATGGTTTAGCCTGGTTTAGCCTTTCTCTGAACAGTCACACATTAAACTTAGATTTTTAGGTCCATCCCTGTAATGTTGTAATCCTCAAGAACTACATTGGCAAATAAAACAACCACACACTTAGAAATAGTATTCATACATAACAGCAGAGTTCTACCTTCTTTAGCCTACTACTGAGACACATTTGCTGACTGGGAACCAGATGGCTCAGGAGAGCATAACAAGCATTAGCACAGCCAATAGGTCTTGCCTTTGTGATGTATTCTCTTTGCCAATGGTTGTTATATCCCAGGTGCACAACATTCGCAATGCTGTGCAGTGTGTTTAAAGTTTGTTTTTTTAAAACACATCATTTTGTTGCTGTATGAACCACGCATACACTCACCTACAAAATGAGACTGTATCTTTTTTTAATTTAGTTACAGAACCAAGTTGGATCAGTAACTAAGACGAAAATAAAATGTGCAAACGATTTTTTATAAACCGGGCGGAGGGAAGCAACATGGGGGAAGGTATGGGGCGACCGCTGATTGAACAAGTTTCTGCCAAAGTAATACGGGGTCGTGAAAACAGCAGGGTGCAGGGCTGGAAGGGACACAAAAGCAACAAAGGGTTTATGGAAAGCAACACAGGGAGTCTAATCAAGAAGGTACGAGTGCTTGCAGGGGTGTCCTAAACTGTTGCATTTTTTTATTGACCTAACAAGCGAGGCTAGAATTGTTGGTCATGATTCCTCGCCGTTCTAGACCTAGACTAAAATCTACACGACAGTAAGGTTAAACATTTATTTTCAAGCTGCAGAGTACCAATTGTTTGGTGCAGTATTTTTGTTATCACCACCACACTGAAAAAGCCCAAAGCATATAAGTTTTTAGCATGTGTTTTTGATCTGGCACGCCCGACTCATTGCAAGGATTTTTTTAACAATGGACTGCAAGTGACAGCTTAATTCCTGTGATCTGACTCCTGCATTCATGTCTGTTATATCTGACTCTGGGGCTGATCCTATCTTCCTTTCCTCTTGCCAGCGACTAGCCACATTTTGGTAAATTAAGGCCACCTGAAACATCCTCTAAGTGCTCCACCTCACATGTAGTGGCCCTGGAGCAGTAGCCTCTTGACCTCTGGAGGGTTATGGGGCTAGTGGTTTTTATTCCCTCTGATTTGGCAGTATCTGCCTACTTCCTTTGCATGGACAGCGTGCAGGCAGGGTGGGGGGGGGGGGTAGAAGGCACGGACAAAGGGATTAAACAAGGCACAACAACGGGAGGGAGGAGAGGAGGTAAAGGAGGCACCAAAGCACATCGTGCCTGTAGAAAGAGAAACTGAATGAAGAAAATAGTGCTCACAGTCTAAATAACACGTATTGTGTAACAACCGAAGTAAAGGGGCCAGTTGCCATGGGAGGTGACAAATTAAATGGAGGTGGTATTAAGGAGGGACTAACAAGCCTATTTATGAATCAGAAGCCAGCATTTAGGATAGACAATGACGCAAGCCAATGCCAAATATTTGCGGAGAGTGGGAAGGGCTTCTATTCGCTACTCCACCACAACAAGTCTCGCAGAGCAGCGCATGCGCGCTGGCTCTAGGCTCGACCTAAAAATGGAAGCAAAAAACTGTTCTCATCCCGGCTCCGGTTCTGGACCCAACCTTGTGCTCCTGGGCATCTGCTGGTTGTGAATCAATGACCTAACTACTCCAAACTGAGAGCCTTTGAAATAAAAACATCCTGGCAAAACAAAGCATTGTTTCCTATTTAAACAAAACCACCGCCTGAAAGCAATATATTGTAACTTTCAGCGACACTTGAGTCATGCATAGAAAAAAAAAATGGCATAATCCCTAATGAGAACACCTCAAAAATAAACGTGTGTGTTTAGCTACAAATAGACTGTCTGGACACTTGGAGTACTGGAATGTGTTTTATTTGCAAGCGTGCACAGCATTGCGACCTGAAATAATGTGCCTCCAGGCACTTTGAAGCTGGAGTGGAAGGATAAGGTATATTTATAAATCATATTACTGGAGTGACCTTGTGCATACATGCATGCCTTTATATGAAAACCTTCTAAATACAAAATACAGATATAATGTAGTCATTGGGAAAACCAGCCTTTACCCATCCATAGTTTATTACGAGTTTCCATGTTTTGCAAACGACAACTGTGACCTGGACTGCATTTGAAGCCGTAGGATTAGTAGGGTGGCTACAGTACTTTTAGCTTTGCTATTCCATATACCCTTCAAGATGCTTATTGTGTACTAAGAGAAAGCTTCTAAATTCGCAATTTTTATATTTCAAATATGAGGTATTTGCAAAATATAGACAGTTCCAATGTCATAGGCTGTAAAGTGACCACGACAAGGTAGACATAACTGTCAAACCCTAGTAACACACTCCTGCATTGGTATGTAAAATATGCAAAAAATGATGGTGAACACCTAACTGCTGTATATTATGGCCCTGTCCACATGCTGAACTTTTCCACCTATAAAATCACTGATTTCAGGTGTGTTACTCTCGCTAGTCAAATAAGACAAAAAGAACAAGCATAGGCAAAGCCAACAGGTCTTGGCAGTCCAAGAGCTATTGTCAAAGTCTTTTGACCATGTTGTACAGCAGGGCAGCAAGTCCGAAAAAAAGCAGTATATAGGGGTTACTGCTGGGCGCGATTTAGCATTTTTTTCATAGCGATATAAAACGGAATAACACTTTTTTTTCTAACTTTCAGCCATGCTGCATAGCAGTCTCGTTGCGGTACAACATGGCAAAAAGATATTGACAAAGCCAATAGCTCTTGCATAGCTTTGCCACTGTTTGTTTCACTATGTGCAACAAAAGTTATCCACCCACTTCAACAGCAAATGAAATAAGCCCACCCTCTAAATGCATATGGCTTTTGCCTGCAAAACTGATCACTGTGCCGCCCAAAAATGCCAGTAGCTAAATTATAGCATTGAACATGCCCAGGGCTCAAGCTCTAAAAAAAGTAGTGGGGGGGACTCACCAAGTTAGGCAGAATGGGTGTGACATTACCATGTGTGACATCAGAAAAAGTAACATCACAGAGCGACAACGCATTTGGCATAACAGGGGATGGCCTCACAACGCACGAAGTGGCATCAAAACCCATGACCTCACAGGAAGTGACATCAGATCTTAAGTCCTCACATATGTTTAGAAGTTCTATCATAAGTACATTTTAGTGCATTACAATATTTAACTAATTCGATTTTGCATTACGGCTGTGATAAAGCATTGACGCAAACCCGACACAAAATCTGGGCCTCAGCTTATACATTTATTTATTTTAAACCCTGCCGCAAAGAACTTGGCAACAAGGAGAAACATGGCAGTACATCTGTTCTGCTTAATTGATTGCAATGTTTGTATTATAAAATACCTTATGGGGTTAAGGCATCTGCTGCAGAGAGGCTTGTGTGCCAGCTAAGTCACAGGAAATAATAATAAGGGCAAAATAACTCTGGAGCATAACGTATTTGCTGGAGATATCTGATTTGCGGAGTCCTAGTTTTGAATCAAAGTACCATAGAGGGTTAATAGATATCCTGCAAAGAACAATATGTAAAACACTCAGATTTTTATTTTATGTAAATGGATAAGTGGGTTACGGCTTTTAAGACAGAGATCCTTTAGTTACTTGCAGTTCATGAATTGTAATCTGTTGAAAACTGGGCTTCTTTGCAGATGCCACCTTACTTTTTGCCACATTTTAGACTTCTAGATGCAGTTTTTTTGACTCCGATAGTGCACTGGGGACCTGCTAAGCAGGCCCCCAGTGCCCGTGCTCTTTCCCCTAAAAAGTGATGTGAATTGGTGCACCCTATTGGCAAGGTACTTTGTCCCATTATAAGTCCCAGTGGTACCCAGGTCAAGGGTGCTGAAGGGGTCACGAAAGCTGCAGCACTATATTGTGCCACCCTGTGCGACTCAAGTAAAAGTATGTCTGTACGTCTACCATTGCAGCCCTGCACCAGCAGCAAGTCCACTCGAGTGTGGCTCTGCACACACCAGTCACACCACTGCCTTAATGCTAGTAAGTCACTCTTAAGTTTGTCCTCCTAAGCCCAAGAGTTAGAGTGCATTATATTAAAGGTTTGGATATAGATGTGTATACATATATATCCCTGCAGTAACCCTGTAAAGCAAGGTTTTACTGTAAGTGACAGGCTGTCCATAGAGTAATATGGGTTGCCTACCAAGAAAACGTGATAGCCAGCTCCATTATGGAACGACCAAGGGGCATATCAACAACAACCGGCGATAATTATCGCTCAGCGCTCTTAGCGTGAGGATAATTATCGCCGGCTAGCGTGATTTTTTATCGCTGAGATAGCGTGCTATTAGCAACACTTATCTCAATAGCGATAAAAATCTACACGCTAACAGGCTAACGTGAGATTACCACTGGAAACCCAGCGATAATCACACATTACCTTGTTGATAGGGACAGGCAAACTTAGCCATGATATCCTCCTTCCATAGGATATCATGGCTAAGTCTGAAAATTAGCAGACGTAAAAAAGCAGCGTTAACCGCGGTTAGCGCTGCTTTTTTTGTCTCTAACAGGGTTAGCGACATTCTTGATAATAGGAGAAATGTCGCTTAGCGACATTTCTCCTATTATTTTACTCTGGAACGCCCCCTTTGCGTCTCATTAGAGATGCAAGGGGAAGCGTAGAGTAAAAGGGTGCTAACGTGCAAATTTGCGTGTTAGCACCCTGTTGTTGATAGGGCGCTAGTTTTATCTCTGCTTTTTTGGCTTTTAAAGCCAAAAAAGCAGAGATAAAGCCCTTGTTGATATGCCCCCAAATTATGTCATGTTTGGTATCAAACATCGTGCTTTTTCACCCCCAAAATGATTCTCGTGTCAAGGGTTAGCTGGCATTCACAGGGGTGTCACCCTGAGTGGGTGCCCCCATAGGATACAGTGACCCAGTGCATTGGCAGGCTTCCCCAAGCCGTTTGACACTGAGACAAGAGTCTCCCCTCCTAATGGGATGTTCTAGCGCTTCCCCAGGATGGAGACAAAAGCCTGGGAGGAAGGTCACACCTCCTTCCTCCTAGGAAGCCTAGTGTTTAGTCATCAAGGGGTGAGTCTTAAAGGCTTTCATCACCCTTTATATGTAATTCCTTGTCCCCACTTGAGGACAAAGCCCTTTCCAACCCAACAGGCAGGAAAATGTGTTATTCAGGAGGCGTACACCTCCAAAAATCTAGCCACACCTTTAAGGTGGGTTAGGAGGTATCTACAGTTCAGGAAAGGTTCTGTCATGTTGGCAGACCTTGAAATAGAGAACTCTAGGTAGAAAGGTGACGTACCCCGACAGGATACTGTCACCTCAGCGGTGGAGTAGCCACATGGACCAGAAGCCTATTGGTGACTGTCGCTCATGTCCTTAACGCCCCTAAACAAGGATTTAAGAGGCTCCCCCGGCTCCAGAACCTTCATTCTGACTTTGAATCTGAGAAGAGGCACAAAGAAGACACCGTCACCAACAACAGGACCTTGAACTCTGCTGCCTTGCAAAGATAGGACACTTAAGTGCCCTGAAGAGACCATATACTGGAACCAAGTGTTCAAAGTGCATCCGTTGCAAAAGCTCATTGTTTCCAGTAAGAGGGACTCCAGTGGATGCCAGAAATCGAAGCAGACTCCCTGCAGGAAAATCGATGTGCTGCGTGACAAGAATTGCGACCCGCTGGACCAGTCGAGAGCGAGCCCAAAGAGATGTGGTGTACTGCAAGACTAGAGTGGTAGTAACCATGGACTACATTTGCTGCAGCCAAGGCTTGGTGATCGGCAGTCAGGTGATCGACCCCTTGAGGGACATCTCCAGCCCGAGAGCAGCTCAAAGTGACAGCCATCGGCAACGACCCTGGTGCTGTGTCCCTGCATCCTGAAGTTGGAGTTGTCGAGTCTGTGGCAAAGAATCTTTGGCCTGACCTGCCCCGGTGACTGGCAGCTGCCAGCTACCTCTGCACCTGGAGCCGCCAAGCAGGTAGAAGAAATCCAGCTGTCGAACCAGAGTCCTAAGACCCCAATAGCCTCTACTCTCCATAGGTAGAGTGGAACTCCATCTCAAAGTGTGGTTTTGTCAAGTACTCCAGGTTTGGCAGCTCTTGCGGATCAAGTCACTTCTGCACCCGAACTCCCTGTGTGAGGTAACAAAGTAACTACTGTTGGAACTTAGTCTAGGGACTCGCATGACCTTAGCTGCAAGAGGGTTTGTTTGAACTCCCTCTGCAAATGACCGAGTGTTACCTGTGTTTTCCCCCACTGACTTCAATAGAACCAGTTTGATAGATTTAATGCTTTTATTTTTGAAGGCTTAAAAAATCCAAAACGCTGATTGCATGTATGATACAACTTTCATTTTGGTGCCTATATGTACATACAATCTATATTTATAAATTGGTGTCCAGGTGTCTTTCAAGTCATGTCATTTGATTATTGTTGATGCTGGTAGTGTGAAATGCCTAACACATGTTCCTCTGGGTATGCCTGACTGCTGTGTGCCACACTACCATGACCAAGCTGAGACTGCCAAGGGCAAATCTGAGGTCCATCTCTGTGTATTGGGAGAATATTACATGGTAAGACCCCCCAACCATACCACATCATATTCCACCTTGCAACATAATCCTTCTACTATAGCACAGTGAGGTATGAAGGACATGTGGCTTCTACACCTTGTAACCTTCACAGTCTTATGTAACACATCTTTACACATATGATTTATTAATGTCAATGTATAATCTGTACGTGTGATGTAAAGCGGTCTGACTCCCTGCACTGGGATGAGTGGTGCTAAAACGGTTTAAAAGAAATGAAACAAAATAGTGTATATTGTTACATGTCTAAATACTGGGGCAAACAACACATCTGACATTCTTACAGTGTATGCATATCTCTTATATACAGGGTCTAAACAAAGTCAAAATCATTTCTCTCTTAAGTACCTGTGAAGCGACAAGATGTGAGCCTTTGTTTCCCCTCCATTGCATTTAGGTGTGATGCTCCCCTGATAGCTCCCAGCCAGGATCATCCAACAAAAAGAGACCTAATGGCCCCATAACTTTGGCTCTTGTTATTGGTGAGAATTGGATAAGCCCCTTCCTTATCTGCATGTTGCTGCTCATAGCAAAAGCGGACAGCGTGCAGGCGCTGGTGAAAGTGTCCATGTGCAAGAAATTTACACCGGGACTAGTGCAGCATATTTCTGCGAATTTCGGAAGAAGGAAAGGAACGTGGCACTGCGCTGAAAGTAGCCAGATTTGCAGCAGGGTAGATGGTGTCTTCCCTCTGAAAATAGTGGGTACACCGGGTCGAGCCCTGGAAATGCCCATGGGGAAATCAGCACTGTTGCAGTGCGGGGAGCAAAATAAATGATATGCAATTTAATTTGTTCATTCTCGTCTGTAATTGGGGGAGATTTTGCTCTGTGCAGAGTCATTTGGGGACAGTCCACACAATCTGAGAGCTAGAATTTGTCCACCTTCAGTCAAAGATGTGCCTAGCTAATTTCTTTTCACAGCATTAGCTCAGGCACGGCCAGATTAGCTTGGCTATCCAAAGGTCGCAATGTACTCTGCATGCCACATTTGGAGAATGGGGTGATAGTGCCTTATGTTGTATTATCGAATGTTGTTGAAATGTTGATGCACATATTTTGAGCTCTATAGTACTTTCCCATGTACATTGCAAGATACATGTTTTTCTTCTCATACTTTAAAGTGTGACCAGAGAAACTTCTGATGGGACAGAAATGGCACTGTAAAATATGTAGGAGGAATGCGGCGTTATGATGCAGTGGAAGCCTTGTATTAAAAATATACAGCAATTTATCTGTTATTAGTGACCATTTATATACTGTGCACGTCAGAGCTGTCTTTTAGAATTAAATATTTGGAATTGTATACATCCACAGACAGTGCGTAATACATTAACAAGAGAAGAATTAAATTCTTGATCAACTAGCCGGAATTCAACCTTGTGCTCATACAAGCTATGAGCACAAATGTGCTACATGTGCATTGTCCCACTGAGCTGCCTTACTATAATGTTATGGAAGATGGTTTCCTACAATAAAGACATTGAGGAGAAATACAGTTCGATACAGGAATTAATTTTGGAGTTCATAAGCTTTTCTTTCATGCTGAACGAACAATATTAACAACAGCTACTTGCATTGTCTCACATAAAAATACTTGATTAACATTCAAGGAGGCTCAAAGAAATTGTGGGAGCACTGTGAACACAAGAGATATATAGAAAGCATGTGCCAATATCAGAACTACTCATGTTAGGTGTTCTGATCAGTCCAGTTCAAGATGTGACAACTAACCAGAAAACACAATGAGAATGGACAGCGCCAGAAGTTGAAAACGGAAGAACATAACATTGTTCAGGCCAAGTTACTTGTGGGGAGCCCCAACTACCACATAATTGAAGATCAGAGACTCGGAATAAACAATTGAAGCGTACAGCCTACATGAGCATAAACACATGCACAGGGACACGCAAAAATCAGTCCTTTTAAAGAACAATATTACCTTGGCGCTATGGCTCAGTTTGCTATTTGCCAGTTCATTTGAGAGTGCCAGTGTTGACCCTGTGTATAGTAGTCAAGGAAGTAGTCAAAATGGAGCATGGAGCAAATAAAAAAGAATTAAGATAATCAGCGCTCCAAGGAGGGCTAGTAAAGGCAAAAAAAAGGAGTTCCTAAATTGGGCATAAAATGAGGGATAGTGTACTTGGTCCATGCTCCAAGGGAGGGGTAAACACACGAAGAGGCATGACATGTGCATGCCATGGGCAAAAGGGGAGAAAGAATGGAAGAGTGACAATTAAGCCAGCAGCCAAAGTAGATACAGCATGCCTCTGTAGCCCACATAGTTGATACAGCTGAAACCTAAAATAGACTACAACACCAAGAATGCATTAGGATTTCACAGGAAAGTCAGGGACTGGCAACTGTGTCCATAATGATTTGGAAGGAGGTGGTCACCATAAAGCAATAGGTTTCATAATAATTTCAGAGAATTCCTGCCAGCGTGGTGCGGAGCTGCAATGCAGGAACGGCTCTTACCTGCCATACTGCAGACACTGATAAGCCTCCCCTTGGCCTTCCGGAGCAATGGAAAGAAGGTTTTAGAAATTCGAACAGCTCCAAAAAAGTTCACATCCATACAGTTTTTGTAAACACTGAGGGGTAGCAGTTCTCCATCTCCAACATATCCAAGTACCCCAGCATTGTGGATAATTCCCCAGAGGCCTGGAAGAAGGGAAACAAACAATCGTTATTGTCAAACCAATAGAGAAAAAGACAGGGCACAAGTCCCCAAAAAAATGACGTAGGTGGGACCAATCCATTTATGCAGTATGCAAGTGACATCGTGGTGTGTGACATCACAGCGCAGGATATCACAGAGCATGACATCACAAGTGGCACCACAGGAAGTGGCTACTCAACCCAGGACTTCAAAGGAAGCAACATCGCAAGTGACATCAGATCTTAAGACCTTGCACATATGTTTAGTAGGTTTGTCATGAGTACATTTGAGCGAATTACAATATTTAAACAAATGCAATTTTGCATCGAGATTGTACTAAGCATATGACCCAACCCTGATGCAAATTCTGGACCTCAACTTAAACATTTATTTTTTTAAACTGTGCCACAAAGAAATTGGCAACAAGGAGGAACATGCCAGGAAATCTGTTCTGCCTCATTGGCCGCCAGTTCTGCATTTTAAAATATCTTATAGGGTTAAGGCACCTGCTGTAGACATCTTTGTGTGCCCAGTAAATCTCAGGGAAGAATAATAATGGTAAGATAACTCTGTAGGCTAATGTATTTGCTGGAGAGATGTTTTTGTCTAGTCCAAGTTTTGAATCAAATTAGCATAGAGGGTTAATACGTCTCCTGCAAAGCACATTATATACATGCAGATTACAGATTTTTATTTTATTATTATTATTATTTCTGAGTTTGTAGAGCGCCTGGTTACACTTAACCGTGTGTCCCCGCGCTATCAAGGATTGCAGCAGCACCTACTCAGCAAAACAGAGAGCAGATGATTAGCCTTTGGGGAAGAGAAACGTCTTCAGCTCTTTCCAAAAAATCAGTTCTGATGGTTCTGTCCGTAGTCGGGGGGGGAAGGGTGTTCCATCTGCGGGCAGTTAAGGAGCGGAACGATCTCCCACCCATCCTGGCCCTCTTGATTCTAGGAATCGATAGGAATCCACCTCCAAGGGAGCGCAGCTGTCGAGCAGGAATATAAGGACGGAGCAAGCTGCGCAAGAAGCCCGGGCATTTCCCCTGAATTAAGGTAGTGGGTAAGTGGGCTACTGCTTATAACACGGAGAGCCTTTTGTTACTTGTGGTTCATACATTGTAATCCTTCTAATATAGCACAGGAGCTATGAAGGACATATGACTACTACGTTTATTGTGAATGTATAACTAGTGTTTCAGGTTTAATGGTATTTATTTTCAATATTCCCGTCTGTATTTATTCAGATTTATTTTTGGGCCATCTTATTGGTATTTATCCATATTTACTTTGTGCTTTGAGGATAAATAGAGTCATAAAATGGTTTTTCGACATTTATTTAACTCTTAGATGTGCACTGATACGGTGATGCGTGTCGTGTTTAGCAAATTGAGCAGCCACATATAACAAGCACAATACCTATAGGTACATGTTTGCATTATACTACAAATATATGTTAACATATGCATGTAGTTAAGAAAATCTCATCCTGTTTTTAAGCTATTTGTCTGCTCAGCTTTTGTCTTGAATTCACAAAAGACAGCATGGAGAGTCTCTCACAAGAGACACCATTTTCAGTATTTTTCAGCTTTTAAAAATATATATAGACAAGAAACACATTGTTTTCTGTCTGTATGTAGCTATAAAAATCAGTAAAAACGGTAAACTGAGAGCCTTATGCATAGTGTGGTGTAAAGTGCTCCGACACACTGCATTGGGAAGAGTAGCGCTACAGTGCTATAAAAGAAATACAACAAAATAGTGGTATTCAAAATGTTATTTGTGTAAATACTGATGCAGACCAACATATCTGACATTCTTAAAAATTCATGCATACTGCTTATACAGGGACTGAACAAAGTCAAAACCATGCCTTTTAAGTACCTGTAAAGTTATAAACTGTGTGCCTTGGTTTCCCCTCCATTACATTTGCATCTAGGTGTGAGGCTCTCAATAGCTAGCTCCCTGCTGGGAGACTCAAACAAAAAAAGAAAGTCTGATGGCCCTTTAACTTTATCCTTTTGTTTTAGGCCCAGATGGAATTTAAAATAACAAGGCCCGCCTCTCTGCCTGTACGTTGCTGCCGGTAATATAAAACAGAGAATCTGCAGGCGGTGCAGAATGTGTCTGGTGTCTGAAAATACACCAGGACGAATTCAATATATTTCTGTTGGGCCAAACTCCTTGGAAACCACCCTGTGAAAAGAGTGGATAGACGCTGTCCACCAGCTTGTACCCTCGACTTCTGTCCTGAGTAATGGTGAAAGTAGTTCGTAAGAGTAGGGGTGGGTGGAATTTGCCAAATTCACTTTCGCAAATTATTGTGAAAATGTTAAAAATCTCCACAAACACGCGGAAATATCGTGAAGATGCTGAATTTTTTTTCCCGCCCGTTCGCGGTATTTTCTGCGTTGTCGCGGCTCGCCAACTTACCCATGCGGTTGCTCACGGGCGCGGCCATCTTGTTTTCACTCGTCTCTCGGTGCATGATCGTGAGAAGAAAGACGTGACGCGTGACGAATGACGTTACTGCGGCGTGAACTGTCGCGAGACAGCGCAAATGGCTACCAACAATCCAACATCTTGTGGGGAACGCGACCGGATCGGGAAAAGTGGTCGGCGAACGCGGGAAATCAGGCAAGGCGATCGCGCGCACGCGAGAATGTATTATATTACAGTGCGAGCAAGCAAAAAATTTCAGGTAAAATGTGGATTGCGGAAATTTTGACATTTTCGCGCTCTCCGCAGAACGAGAAAATGTCAAATTATCGCAATTTCCGCGAGCGGAACGGAATTTTAGCCCAGGCCTACTTAAGAGTTCAAACTTCGCCAGCATTTCAACATTATATGATGTGTAGAGAAGAAATGTACCTAACCACACATTTGCCTTCACCCTTCAGTGCTAACCGAATAGTCCTTTAATCTAGGAAGCTATGCATCCCACGTGGACTCTACTGAAACCCACTATGAGTTAAGAAATCTGAATACAGAGGATTTAAAAAATGTATCTTTAGGTTCCCCTGTAATAGCTGAGTACATGCAGCCTACCCCATGTACAGCCCCAGCAGTAGTAAGCACTAATTCAATGCAATTACAATAAAATGATTTCCAGTTATGCTTTACAAATATGGAGCAGACTTCGGTGGTTTTCAAGAAAGGTTGTTTTTAAAATAAAGTCTGCCATAGCCAGGGTACGGAATTCCTTCTACCAGGTTTGCATCTTCCCTGGTGTCTCAAAAATATTTACCAGCCTCAACTCTGCTTCTACTAAATTGACACGTCCTTCTCTTAGCAGCATAGCCCAGCAAGAGCAAAAGGAAGGTCCTTCTGATCAGGCATGATGAGGTCTATGTAAGGTCTGTGTACTTGCATAAAGTGCACCTTGTGCATGAGGACTGACCGCTCAGTTACAGAATAGTTCTATTAAAATGAAACAGAGGTAAAGGACACTTCTCAGCCGTGACATGACATGTTTCAGCAAGCGAAGCTAGATTTTCAAGCCCCAAGACCGGTGCTTAATTTGAGCCAGTCCGCACTCGGAGAAGCGTTTGTTACGGAGGGGGCCGCAAGACTTCACAGCGCACCCGCTGGAGGTTCTCACACCACGAGGACTCTCGTTTGGTTTGGAACATTCGCGGCCTCTCACATCATGATCTTTTTACCTGCATTTTTTCTATATAATCTGATTCAACTACACCGTCCGATGAATACGTTTTCACGCACCTTTTTACTGATTGAGACCTTACCCAGCCGGGTAGGAATTATCACCGGCAGAGCAAGTACATGACTTTCAAACTTCATATTCAGCCCTGAGGAAGTCGCTGGATTATTTCCATAAGCGACGAAACACGTGTTGGCTGGTTTTTCGTTTGCTCTTGTTGAATAAATCATGAACTACAAAATGAACTATTCAGATGTGTATATTAACATTACCTCACTGTGAATTACACCTCGAATTACGTGTGCCCATGTCTTAGCGTCACAGTAACTTGGTGTAGGGCCTCCTACATCAAATCTAGGGGTTTAAGGGATTGTCCCCTTTCCTGTTTTGGCACCGTATTGAAATCTATTTCTAATCAACATTTGCGTCCATACAGCTGAGCGCCATACTTCCCGAGTCAATCAAAACCCTTGTGCCTGTGTAAATTGAGCCAGTGGTTTCTGCTGCTCTTTACCGGGACTTAATTTTCAACACAGGCACTTATGACAGTCTGCCACATGCTGGCTCTGTTTGACTCATTTAGAAAAGTGCAAAAAGGGTTGTTTGTTTATTCAATATATCTTAAAGTGACTAATACCTGCCTCCCAAGCCAATCTTATAGGATGAGTGCAACAGTTAGTTGTTGCGCTGGTGCTGCTACTGGAAGCAGCAATGGGTGGTGCAAGCTGCAGTGGCCTCTGACAAGGGCACCAACACTTATTTTTTTCACAAATTAAGCATTGCTAAAGACACATATTCAATGTGTCCAAATAAAACTCTGGCAATAATGTAGTTATTCAAGTCAGACCTTGGGGGCTGATTTTTTTTAAATCACATAAAAGTCCCAAATGTGGCATTCGTTCTAAGAGATTATGGGTCTGCTGTAGAATTTGGAAAATTATGAGTAAGGGACATGTGCTGGAAATTATCAAATGTCCTGTGTTAAGATGAAAAAGTCATCTGCAATTTTGAAGATGTGCACCTCTGCCACGAGTTACCGATTGCACTGTTGTCTGGATCCCTCATGTAGATTTTTTGTCATAGGTGAACATGGATCATGCATGTGCGCCATGCCATAGGCCTGTTTCACGGATAGCAGTTTTGTTGGACCGGATAGGGAGGCCCAAAGCAGTACCCTCATGATGGTGGTGGAAGGCTACCGCCTTCCCCAGGAGTAAAGAAGCACAAGCACGGTGGTGGCAGCACAGTGTAGTGATCAGTAGTAGTGAACAAGTTGTTTTTACCTTGTGTCACTGGACTGAGGCCTCCAAGCTCCCTCACCTTTTTAAAGGTTCCTCTGCTGTGTGCTTAACTCACCCTTGGCCTACATCAGCTAGATGTGGAGTGCTGCACAGGAGTAGTGATTCTCAGTTGGTTGTATGTGTGCCTGGGAAGGATACAGTAAAGGGATAAACAAGTATTATGCAGTATTTGTGTGGTTAGTGCATGTCTTGAATGTATGTATGTATACCTGTTAGGGGTACATTACATGAGAGATGTAGTGCTGTGCAGTGGATGCGCAATGAACGCATGCTTTGGGTGTATGTGTTTTTGCGTGAAGTACAATACACAAAGGGTGAAGTGTTTCGCAGTGAGCACAGTGTGTGTGCTAGCAGGGTGTGTTTGCAAATAGCACACCATGGTACAGTAAAGGAAAGCTTCAGTGCTAAACAGTGCGCACAGACAATGTATGTGCTTAATGTTGCGCAATTGTAATGGTACAGTGCATGGCGATATAAGTGCTGGACAGTAAGTATGCTGTGCAGGTACACGAAGTGCAAATGTGCCCGCAATGGTACATTTACATGGAGGATATTGGCCTACCTGCTGAAGAAATGAGGAGTTGATGGAATCCCCAGACAGATTTGTATATTGATGCGTTCCTGTGAGCTGGGTGGGACACAATGGAGGAAGGGAGAGAGAGACTTCCCCTGTACACTTCAAAAAATTGCTCTTTGACTCAGAGCTAGATCACAAGGAAAGGGTCTGGACACATCTCAGGAAAGGAGATGGCACTGATAAGGATATCATAAAGAGTAGGACTGGATGCCTGGGACTAAATCTTTGATTTCAATATCACTGTGAATGACATCCAGGTGTGAACTCTGGTCACTCCCATGAATTGTGTTGTGGGATAATCCACTTCAGAGTCTTGTCTCCTGTGACAGACAGCCATTTAGGAGGAAAGAAGAAAGTGTTCACATTCAAAAGAAGCAGAACCCCAACATGAAACCTCAAAGACATAGACCCTAAAATACATTTTGGTGTCTGGAAATAGACTATAAGAAGGGGAGGTTGAGTCCCTAAACTTTGTCATCTGCCAAGCATCCAGATGGGCTTTATGAGGAGGGGAAGCTGCTCTGCAAGACTTCTGCCTGTGACCAGGACTAGGGGCAAAGGACTCCTAGGCTCCCTGCTGGGTGAGGGGACGTCACCCAGGAAGCCAAGGTCACCTGCCCTGGAGCACTAGTGCCTGCCTGCTTGTCAAAACCAGTGTGCCCTGTGAGGAAGAGGAGAGTGTTGGAGGGAGTGGTGTACAGTGGGGAGCCCTGCTCAGAGGACTCCGAGTGAGGTGTGTAGGAACATCTGTGTGCCAATCGGGTCATTGCCCGTGTGCAGTATTGGCTCAGTGACCCCCATATACCAGAAGAGGGCCATCATGGATTGAGCCATGAGTTGAGTGCTGTGCGTAACTAGACGAGTCATCATGCCATGTTGTGGTGGCCCCATATGCCGGAGGGGTCCATTGGTAAAGATGCTACTGTGAGGAGCACTGAGTCTCCTCTCCCTCTTTTCAGGGGCACTTGTACCAAAATAGCCTTTGACCCGAACTGACCAGTACTGGGGCAACCCCATACATCAGGAGGGCTGCTGCTACCAATGTTGCTGAAGGATGCGGGCCTCTGCCCAAAGGAAAGGCTGAGGCTACATTTGTCAGGGACTGTCTGGGACTATGTGGGGAACACAGTCAGGGGCTTGGGCAAGGAATGGGAACTGGGTATAAAACGTACACAGAAAGAGGAGTACAGCACTGCCCAGGATCATACAGGGAGTCAGAGGAGAAAAGGGAAGCCTGTACAAGTGAACAAGATGGCTAAGACTCAGAAAGGAAGGGCACTCACGAGGCAATATAGCATTCAGAATAACTACACCCAGGACGAATGTGCAAGACATATATATGAATCAACATTAACAATAAAGGGTAGCGTGGGGTAAAGCACTCAGGAGCTCCACACGGTAAGACTGAAGCTCAGTAAGTTTCCCACCCACAATTGCTGTTACAGATACTGACTGCAAATACCCCCATATAGGATATTTATTGCAAAGGCAGGGTCGGTGGAGTTTATACCTATGGTAATGTTATAAATGCAACTCAAAGACAATACTCACAGTGAACAAGAAACACCACCTAGGTAGTCAGCTGTGCCCACGGATCCTGGCGATCAAACAGGAACACGCAAGGCAGTAACAGCAAGAAGGTAGAACTAAACACAAGCACAATAGACAAGGAGCCAGCAAGGAGGAGTGCTTTAGAGGAAAGGAAGGAAATCACAGGGCACACTTGGCAGAAAGCAGGTAACAAACATACAAGACAACAGAAGCAAGAATAGAAAGACAGCAAACTAGGGACTGGAACCAAGGAAATGGGAAGAAAGGCGGGGACTGGAGAAGGATATGCAGAAGGGGAGGCTACAAGGGTATACTAGAATAGTGCGGGTTAAGTAATCAAGAAAACAAAGTAGCATAGAAGGCAGTGCTGGGGCAGGAACAGGGAATTTACTAAAGCTTCAGGAGTCAAGGTAGCACTGCAGGCTGTGCTGGTGCAGGAACAGGGAATTTACTAAAGCTTCAGGAGTCAAGGTAGCACTGCAGGCAGTGCTAGTTCAGGAAACAGGGAAATTACTATAGCTCAGGAGTCAAGGTAGCACTGCAGGCAGTGCTTGTTCAGGAAACAGGGAAATTACTATAGCTCAGGAGTCAAGGTGGCACTGCAGGCAGTGCTAGTTCAGGAAACAGGGAAATTACTATAGCTCAGGAGTCAAGGTGGCACTGCAGGCAGTACTGATTCAAGGAAACAGGACATAGCTACAGCTCAGGAAACAAGGAGTCAAGACAGCACTGCAAGCAGTGCAAACCAGGAACAAGAAAATAGCTGAAGCCCAGGAACAGGAACAAAGAATAACTATAGCTCAGGAACTCAGGAAACAAGGTACCACTACAGGCAGTGCTAATTCAGGTACAAGGAATAGGTATAGCTCAGGAAATCAGGAATCACTGGAAACAAAGATATCAAAAGCTCAGGAAACACTGGAAACAAAGATCGGTCTCACCAGAAAACAGCTACAATGACCATCTTGGCCTGAGGGGAGCTGGGCTTAAAAGACCTCACAGTAATCATATGCATCAGGTGTGAGCAGCAGCCAGCCACAGGTGAGCTGAATTCCTCCACCCATTCTTGGCCTGCAGGGGTGGAGAAGAAGCAGAGAGCAGGGAATTCTAGTTAGTAGAGTTTCCAGCATGAGCAGACTGGCTTCCACAAAACCCGGCATGGATTGGGAATGGATGTCAAATCCTAAATGATGTCCAGATGCCTGGAAGTCAGGATATGCATACAGAAGAGTGTCTGGAGGCATATTAGAACACGGGAAAGCCCCAAAATTCGTCCCCCTGGTGGTGGGCACGAGAGCACAGGGAGTGAATCGTGACAACATTGGGGGTGGGGGGTTAGACCTGCACTACAAGGGAACTGCTGCTGACTGATAACAGAGAAATGGCGAGGACAATGTTGTGCCCTCCCTGGGCTCTAGTCGGGAGCTGAAGAAACGATTCTCCCACGCCCCTCTGGATAAATCCAACTTAGCACATCTTCAGGAGCTAGGAGCTGCTCTAACAGCTGAGAGAACTCCAGCAGCGCTGCTCTGAGAGAGCCTTTACTGTTCGGTGCTGCGCGTGGGCTGCGGGCAGCCAGACTTTTCCGAGCCAAGTAGGACTTGCGGGTGACCGCTGAACTTTTCTGTGCTATGAGAGCAGGTAAGATGAGAACGGGTTGATTGGGCCCAAGGGCACTCACTAACGTGTTGTGGCACCATACACATTTTTGACTAAATCCTGAAGAGCCAAAGGGGAACTAGAGTATGACCTAAAAGTGAGCATTTCCTGGATGCGGCAACCAGGGAATCTGGAATAACCCCTAACACTTTACACGAAGGAGGGTGGAATAGGGATTGTGCGGCAAGCAAGGTTGACTTCTAATGGTGGAACCTCAGGAGACCTCATAATCGGAAATCCCCTACCAGCAGCACTTGGAGCCGTTGGCTGCCAACCTATGAATGTTGGAAATCTATGTAATTAGGGTAGGCCGTTTTGTGTTGATTGTTCTTGTCCTATCCACCATGAATGACTGCATGAACACAACTACATGAACTCCTGAATTCAGATTTGATTATTGGTATGTGCTCCAGACTAAGGGCCTGTGAGTGGGTAATATCTTCATCCCAGATTTCCGTGTTTGAGCGCTAATGTTGGGCATGCAGGCAAGCCATGATAGTTGATATATGTTAATGTGCATCTTTCTAGGAATGGCTAATGCAGTCACAGATTGACTGGGTATAAAGCAGTAAATAAGTATGTGTTGTGAGTTATGATTTTTGACCCTTGTATTGTGACCGGTTTATTTCGGCACCTGCCTTTGTACAATATTGCATGGGATTATTTGTATTATCTTTTTATATTATAAAAGCTTGCAGGTTCATGATGTTATTTTATGCTCACAATGTTCTTCATCTATGATTTTTATCATTGGTACTTTTATTTAGAATTGTTTCCAAAATGGCCTGTACACATACCACCATTCCTAGGATTGTACCTCACATGAGTATAATTCTAGTTGACACCTTGAGAAAGCAATATTATCCGTCAGTTTTTACTTAATGTAACAATATTAAAAGGCAAGGATTTAGATTAAAGCAAGAAAGTAGAATTACTATGCTGGGAGTGATTTTGTACAACAAGCACTGTACATGGGATAATGTACACCATACAAGTACAATATAAGGAATTGCAAGTCACCAAGGAGTTCCATGGCCAAATAGAAGAATGAGGCTGAAAGCAGAGTTCCCTTATAAGGTTATGAAACATCTAAAGGCTCCTTTGTAACAATGGTGACGGCTTGGAGTGATACTATTATTTGCATACCAATCCACATCACACAGTCGAGCACAAAAGTTTACCCAGTGGGGAACAATGGACAGGCAGAATGCATCACTCACTTCAACTGTGCGTCTCTTTTATGGGCAATGGGCTTCAGGCAAGCAGTAATGATTACTGACCACTGGGAGCATACTGTCTAATATGTAACTGAGATCACAAGAACTATTCAATTTCATTACACTTAGACACTTCACCTCTCACTTGGAGTGAGAATCACATTTGGAGGTTGGGTTGCACCCTCATTCACTGGAATGAGAGCGTCATGCCCGGTAACAGGGTTAAATAATGACCACCAGAAAGACAGCAGGAGTCCATCTGTCATAATTGGAGGCAATCTGCTGGTCCATCCTTTACTACTTGGGAATTATACATTACTGAGAGCCAATTTGGTTAGTCAGCTATATTGTCTGCTCAGTATATATTAGTGAGGTTTTGCAATTTTCTTATTCATTCTGAAAGGACTTTAATGTCACTTCAACGTTGTTGATGACGTTGTGTGAGTCATTTGTAAAATATTTTTATCCAATTGTAAGGATCACTTAATGTGTAGACCAAAATTATGAACATCTTAAGGAGAAATAACCCTTATATGAAGTAAATGATGAAGTGACCACAACCAAAGTTTCAGTCAAGACTCAAAGTATTTTATATTATTGACTTTTATGTTCCAAAACAGCACATACAAGAGGTGTTATGAATGGTGCTAGTGTTGCAGCGCTCGCTAACAGTGTGTGAGTGAAATACAAAGATTTTGTAAACAGACAATTCAAACAATTCATCTTCTGAGAATCAAATGGTATGAGTGAGTGTTACAAACAGAAATCCTAAGTACTTAATGATTTTTTTTTAAAACACAAACAAACTTGTCCAAAACAGAATTAAAATCAACATTTTTATACCAATAGGTATATTTTAAGCGGGGTCTTCATTAGGACTACAGTCAAAGGAATTAGGGCCCCATATCAGTTGCGTCAAAGCAATTAGTAACCCTGGGGGCTCAATAGCCAGACACTGAGTAGAACTGCAATGCATATCATCACCAAAAGGACAAGTCAGTGAGATGCTCAATGCCAGAGATGGATCAGGCTCGCACTTTAGCTTAACCTAAGGCCTACTATCTGTAACAACCATGCATACCATTTGATGCTTCACAGCAGAACTGATTTTATTTTTTATATGTAGATTATCTTTCCATTTCACTCACCATTCACAAGCACTGTGCTGGTTTACACTATTTATGAAACGTTATGTATGTGTTTGGTTAAAACTTAAAATTGAATGATATAAAAGACCTCCAATCTTGATTGAAATGTCAGTTGTGGTCACTTCATCGTTACTATATGCGATTGTTATTTCCACTTAAGCTATTCCGGATCTTGGTCGATACATTAGGTGATACTCTACAATTTGATAAAATCACATAAATGAGTCTGATGGAACCACTCTTATTATACAAATACTAGTACCCTGGTTCCAAAGAATACTGGGTTGACACTTGAGCTTTTACAAAGGTTGTATGGGATCACTTCCTACGATGTAATCAAATATACTAATCAGTACTTAATTTGTGTATGTGCTGACATACCTGAGCTCTTAAGCAGTTTAATGTGCAGGACTAATGTTATATTGTGTCTTAGTGTTTCTTCACCATTCACCTTTTGTGTCAGATCTATAGTGGAATGTGGGGTTGATGACATACTGGGGTTCTATATCAGTTGTGTTTGTGCATACTGTTGGTGTCTTGTTCCTCAGGCGTGGGATTCCTATGGTCCAATAAAGTTGAAGATTTACAGTTTCTGATTCAGCGTTGTTCTTAGATGTACGTGACTACCACATGTTTGGGACAGGATGGGATGTGCCAGACACCATTGTGCCAGTCATCTGTTCCTGTGAAGTGGAGCCCAAGGAATGGACCGTCTCATTCTTCCCAACATCACAGAGCTAGTCTTTCTACTGGCTGGGGGAATTTATTTTCCAAATTAGATCTTAAGAGTGCTTACCACCAGGTAATGCTGCATCCTGATTTGAATCATCTAACTACCTTTGTCACAGCCGAAGGTGTCTTTCAATTTAATAGACTGCCTTTTGGTTTGTCATCCGCAGCTAGCGTGTTTCAAATACTTATTTCAAAAGTGTTGGCTGGTGTAACAAATGTCATTTTTGGAGATAGCATTGACTCTCACAATGACCCATTACTTATAGTTCTCAGTAAATTGTTAGAAGCTGATCTCACTTTGCGGAAAGAGAAGTGCAGGTTTCTGGTGAGTGAGGTCAGTTATCTTGTGTACCGTATTTCCAGTGAAGGCGTGAGACCGAAACTGAATCTTGTAAGTGTCATTGTCAACGCACAAACACCCAATGATAAAGACATGCTGCACTCATTTGTGGGAATGGTAGAATACTATGCCAAATTTGTGAGGGACTTTGCCACAAAATCTGAACCGTTGAGGGAGTTACTCAGGAAATGAAGGAAGTTTGAGTGGGGAACCGCTCAAGAGAAAGCTTACTCTAGTATTCAGGAAGAGATCTCCAATGCCAAGATTTTAGCCACATTTCAGTGCAACTTTAAGACGGTGCTTACTGTAGACGCAAGAGCAGTAGGATTTGGTGCCGTTCTTTTGCAGCTACATGGTGGAGTTGAAAGAACTGTAGCTGTTGCGTCATGCTGACGAATACGAAAAGGAATTATTTGGTCATTGAGCGGGAGGCATTGGCGGCTGTGTGGGCGACGTCTCATTTCCGCACTTTCATATGGGGATCTAGAGTAGTTCTCAGGACCGATCACAAGCCTCTGTCAAAGGTGCTTGCACCTATTGGATTTAAGAACTTTTCAGCCTGCCTGGCCAGATTAGCCGTCAAATCACAGGAGTGTTATTTCACAATGGAATATTTGCGTGGCTGGAAGAATAGAGTAGCCGATTGTTTATCAGGTTGCCTGATAAAATGCGTGAAGTAGGCGAAGTAGCTACTTAAGAGGTTGTGGTGAGTGTGTATGAGGTCTTAACAGATTTGCACAGTGCAGTTTCGAAACAGGAGTGGATGGAATCCTTAGACAAGGATCAAGAACTTAAAGCTGTAACAAGGATGATTAAATAAGGGGTCAAAAGAGAGAGTAGATATTCTGTCAGATCATATTCCAAAGTAGTGGAAGAATTATCGGTAAATTCGGATCAAATTATTGTCAGGGGTGAGAGATTTGTTCCTCCGGTAACACTCAGATCCAAACTAATCACCTTGGCACACGAGGCCCACAAGGGACAAACATTCACTCTTAAAAGGGTGAAAAAGAATTTTTGGTGGCTCAAAATGGATACTGATGTTAAGAGTTGGGTCGAGAACTGTGTGGAATGCAAAAAGTCTGAGAAGAGGTTGAAAGTAGGTGGGTGTGTCAAGGACACTCAGCTGCATATGTCTGAGGCAGACTCTGTGCGGGAGAAGATCAGTTTGGACTTTATTGGTCCTGTCACATTTTTGCCAGAACAAGAAAGTTTTTATGCCGTCCTCGTATATGGTTTTAACAAATATTTTTGAAGAACATCAGTACCAAAACCACCATTGCCTTATTGAAGGACATCTTTAGACGGGAAGGGGTGCCTATAAAACTTATCACTGACAATGGTACACAGCTCACTTTGTGTGAAATGGAAACCTTTTTAGCTCATGTGGGGGCGAAAGACGTGTGTACTTCCCTTTATAACCCTCAGAGCAATGGGCAAGTGGAAAGTATCAATAGATTAGCAAATGGAAATATTGAATTAGCTAGCAAAGCAGGGCAGAATCTGCAACATGCAATTAAAGACATGTTGTGGGCATACCACACCACACCCAATGCAGCAACAGGCACAACACCCTTTGAGATGATGAGGGGCAGGAAACCTGGCACTAAACTGTTTCCTTCCTGGGTGTGGAGAAGTGGTGGTAACTCAGTAGCAAAGGCAGATCCGAACTACTCCAAGGAGGGGTTGATTCGGGTGGGTGACTGGCTCAAAGTCATACCTGGTGGTGTTAAGTCCAGTTTATGAAAATGTCGTGGTCCCTACAGGGTTAAACAGGTGGGCTGCAATAGGTTGAAGTTAAACAATGAGGAAGTCTGTAACATGAGAAGAGTGGCTTTATTTCAAAGGGGTGGAGTTATTCCAGTGCAGGCAGAGTTGGATTTAGACCTGTCTTTGTCAAGCTTGAATGAATAAGAGTCCCAGGTGATTCCACTGGGTGATGTTGGAAGAGAAAATGTTATGAGGTTGCCGTTTGCCATACTGGAGAGAGGAAAGAGGTGTGGTAGGCCTCCCAGATGGTTTGCTGATCTTATTTGTCGCTGATCTCATGTTCTTGGGCTTGATGATTTTGTTTGTCGCTGATCTCATGTTTTTGGCATTTGTTTATGTGTTCATTTGTTGTGTCTTGTGGGTGGTGTCTTGTGTGGGGTTCCTCTTGTGTATGTTTGGTGCTCCTGCTGTAAGTTTTGAAGTGAAAGAAGGGGGATGTGTGTTATATTGTGTCTTAGTCTTTCTTCACCCTTCACCTTCTGTGTCAGGTCTATAGTGGAATGTGGGGTTGATGACATACTGGGGTCCTATATCAGTTGAGTTTGTGCAGACTGTTGGTGTCTGGTTCCTCAGGCACGGGGTTCCGGTGCTCCAATAAAGATGAAGATTTACAGTTCCTGTTTCATTGTTGTTGTTAGATGAATGTGGCTACCACAGCTACCTTGTCATACATTAGTAAGATTTGTATACTAACTTTTTTTTGTTTATTTCAGAAGAGATACATTAAGGACAATTAGAAGAGTACATGCATCGTATTGGAACAGAAGCATAAACTAGTGCAAATAGTTGAAGACAGAAATCCACACATCATCTCCCAATATTTGGTCACACTTCGAAGAAAAAATAGATGGGCCCAATGAGGAAGAGAAGAACTATTATTTCACCGTCAGCATGGAGTGCATATGTCTACCGAATTTCAGTGAGGTAAAAATAAGGGTTCACCAAAGAATTGCCAAAGGTAAGGGGCCTTGATGTGTGTTTTAAGTTTTTCCCCATTCAGGTTTAAGATGACAGGACATAATCTACAGCATTAAAAGCATAGAAAGAAAAAAACAGACTCTAGAGTTTTCCAAGTGAATCCTCTGTTGCCTTCCACCATATTCTAACTACTCCGTTCCACCCTAGTACATTTAGAGGCTCAGTTTGAAATTCTGCTAATCTTATGGTGAAACATCTGCCTCCACCCTTAGTCTGCTAGACAGGCATGTCCAGATAAGCTAGAAGTATCTGTCTATCATTTCTGACAGTCGAGGATGTTGAAGAAGCATGAGGCAGTGTGGGACTGGACAGTTCCAAAAGAATCTGTACACGCTTCCAAAGACCTAAGGGAGTCTACTGTCACACTGCATCCTGTCCACATGCAATAAAGCTGCCGTAGAAACATTTGGAACACCAATGGTCTCAGAAGAGGTCTATTGTCTCTGTCACACTTGCTCTCAAGATAAGGCTATGCCTTGAATGAGCTTTCCTTTTATGGACATATCACTGGAACACTGGGTAATGTTAGAAACTCCCAAGTCTATGACCCATGGCCCCATGAAACATAGGACAATCCCTTGGTGCCCCCTTCAAAGCTGAGCATACACCCCTACTATGCAAGGGTCCACAGAGACTCCCCAGACTCTATTCTGTACAAGCCACTAATTCCCAACAGCCAGCCTTATAGGTAGCCTGGCAAAATAGTAGATCTGCAAGGATTATTTATTTTTGCAAACAAAAACCGAGAACAAAATTAAAGCATTGACTTTCGAGGATGAAGGCAATGGTCTTCTGTATGTAGGAGGTAAGTCTACAGTCATCTTCTTGGTAGGCTAGTGTATTATACTTTTGGCTGATCACCCTATGAAATTGTGATATTTCCATAATTAGAAATTGTGTGTAAAAGCAGAATGGCTTTACAAATTCAAATCTGATTTAGACTATAAGAACTTTCAAGACGCTGGTGGCACATTTTTGAACTCTGTGACTTTGCTTCTATTAGATCTGTGAAACACACACAAAAAGCATGCATTTGGCTAGATACATAGCATTTGCCACAGTAAAACATACTTATGATTCTCTACAAATTGTAAACAGAACTCTACCTGAATCTTTCAAAGATGACTTGACTTCAATGTACGCTTCCTTTGCTTGTTCACAACTGGTTATATCCAACTGGAGAAGAGAGAGTCTTGGGGAACATGCATTTCTTAATTCATCTGCACCTTTTCCTTTCTTATTCAGAACTCCAGCAAACACTTGAAACCCCAATTCATCAAGGTGCTTTGCTAATGCATATCCTAAGCCAGAGTCACAGCCTGCAGGACAAAGGTGAGAAAAAGCAAATGAGCAGAGAATGTTTACAAATTACACTCCCCAATCATCAGGACCTTTCCTTGTAACAGTACTTATACAGACAATACTTTAATACATTTTTTCAAAAGTAGTCTCCTTATGCTCCCAGCCCTCTGTGCCAGCTTTAAAATGTGGTTATATTTTTGTTCACCATCTATTACTAGGTGTCACCATTTTGCATTTTCTTCCATTTCTATGCATATATTTTCAATTCTAACCCTCCAGAAGTGAGCTTCTTTTTCAAAAATACATATCTATATTCAGAAGCATATAAAGTTGGTCCTTGACCCGTCTTAGGGTGTGGAACTGCTGGGATAGCCATTCGTTTGGTGTAAACAACCCTAGCAATTGTTTGTTCTCCACTGCACAAGTATAAATACAGGAATTTCAATGTATTTGGTGCTGTAACCCGAGGGTTGGCCTGCCCACAACCCCCTAATTCACACAAAGTAAACTCCCAAAGGGAAGCACTAAAGACCAAGTCCAATTTTCACATTAGACTATCACATGTTCCATAAACCATGTTCTCAAATATCCATAGATTTGAGGAGTTGTCATCCATCCATATGTAACATCCACTAAGGAGCCTTATATGCCATTGTGGATTACATGTTTGATGACCGTTAATTTGTATGAACATAAGACTCATAATCCCTGATGAAGTCCCATATGGGACGAAACACATTGGCTGAGCTGTCTTTGTCTATTTTTATCAAGAAATGAAGAATAAAGATTGATCATGTATTTTCAATTAATGGCATATGAGTCTCTTTATCGGATGTTACATATGGATGGATTACTACACCTCAATCTTATGGACATTTGAGAACATGGTTTATGGAACATGCTATTGACCAATGTGAAATGTGGTCTTGATCTTTGAGTGATTCCCCTTAGGGAGAATACATTAGTTGACAGTGAGTAGAAGTGCCATAAGCTTCACCTCCCCAGCCAAATTCTGAGGCTCTTATTGTTACATGCTTTAGCGTTCCTAATGTATTATTTCCACTATATTTGGAATTATCCAACAAGTATCCAAGCAAAAGTCAGTTACAAGAGAATGATTGAATTCCAAAATAACAAGAGATGATGTTGCAGGGATTCTGCACATATACAGAACTATGCACAGGAAACCAGGACCTCAGTGTGTAGTGGTGTACCAAAATACTCACCTCGGTGCTCAGAACCTCAATCCGACTAGCTATAGTGTCTCATTCGTTCTCCATGCAACAGCGAAGCTACCAATGATTAGACACCCTAGAACATGCTACTCCATCTCTCTCAGGATACGTGGGAACAAGAACACTCTTTTGTTCAAACTCTCGTACTTGTCCACAACATGAGTAAATAGAGCCAATGAATAGTTTAAAATGTTCATTTTAACTAACGTGCTCTATAATGCCGTACAATAGCCAATACTAGCAGCAATATGCATAAGATCAAACAAATCAGCATTGTTACAATTCCATCTCAAACAAAAAGGGAAATCATATTATAATGATGGTGGAAACAGGACTATCGCACCTTGTCACCCTCCCCATGCTACAAGCTAGTTTATTATAATTATAGAAGACCTCCAGACTTTGTCAGGGGGACCCCATACCTCCGAGTTCAGATGCAGGAATTTACATCACCGGACGAGCACAGCTCTTCTATCCTGGAAAGCGTTTCTCCAAGTGTCTTAACATGCATGCAAGGCAATATTAAAAGCACCAGATTTCCAGGTTTGCAGCTGTGTTCTATGTTATGGCTAGGGACGTGAGACTGACCAAAGCAAATCAACAGAGCTCATTGTTTTTCGACCTGTAACACGCTGTACGGACGAGGAGCAGAGTGTTCAACTAAATATGTGAAATGCAGACAGAATGCATGTGAAAGCGAGCAAGCAAAGTGTTTACGAGAACTGTGGCATGTAGTAACGTGAGCAAAAGTGGCAAAATGGCGGCCAAGTATATCTAACTTATGCTAACTTCTCAATGTCTGCAGGTGTGTCCATATCCTCACTACAATGATTGCAGCCCATATAGGTTTCACTTGACTAGATAAGCTTAGATCTTTATCAAGGCCTATAAGTGCTCTAGAGTTGTGCATAAAAGGCATCAAAATAATGCCCCAAATAAAAAGAATTTGAGTTCTAGTCTTGTGTCTCAGATAGCTGATGCCACCACAAGAGTTAATTTTTTCTTTCAAAAATTGGCCAAAGATCTCTGAGAATATAGTAATATTTCTTCAGCCATTGAGTCTGGTGTTTCAGGCTGAACACCAACGACCTAGTTATATTTCAAGATGAACTGAAGACTTATCAACGTTGGCCCATTAGTGGGATTTTGCTTTAGAAGTCAATTATCAGTTAGTTAGATGATTGATAAGCTATGCATCCTATTAAGTATACACTGATTAGTATGGTTGACTGAAATTAAATTCTGTATTGCAATTAGTCTACCACAAATTCAACAAGTTTCCACAAATGTAGAAAAAACAGCAAACAGCTTTTCAAACCAAACATACAGTTATATAGCATTACAAAGGCCCATTTTATCAGATCAGGTAATCACTTATCAGATAAATCCAGAATCTCTAATTCGGTAATTGGAAGATCAACACACCTAAAAGTATTATGTTGGAATGTAGCAGGCTAAAAATGGACAGTAAGGATTGGTTGACTTTTATAAAACCGGACACCTGCTGTTTGCAAGAAACGTGGGCTGTTGAAATCATTAACCTTGATGGATATTCAAAATACCATTTACCCGCTAAAAAAACAACAAAAAGGCAGACCGATAGGAGGTAATTCTGAAGTGATTTATACCAAAACCAATGAGAACATAGAAACCGTGGAGCTAAGAAAATAGGAGTGGCCACTAATGATACTGAATGCACATTTTCCTCCAGGAGTTTGGGCCCTGGCCAAACCAGATGTACTGCTATTCATAGAACAGCTCATGGTGCCAAGGCTTGCAGAGCCAATAAAGATGCCAATAAAAAGTGTACACAAAGGACCTTGGACTGCTGAATCCAGTGGTAAAGGACGAAGATAGTATATTAAATATTCCTTCCCCCCTTCCAAAGAGCTCTACGTTCATAGAAGGAAAAGTGAATCTATCTTTGAAACTCTAGTTGAGGGGGGTTTAGGTGCATTGAATGGCCAAACTCCATCAGACAAGTCCCCAAAATTTGCATTCAGATCTGGGAACAGGCAAAGTGTTATTAACTATAAGGCAAATAACATCAAAGCATAGCCCTTAGTTGTCGATATAGGAAAGTGCACAAAAGAACTGAAAGAGATCACAGTCGTCTACTCGTGGATATAGTGCACTCATACAGAGCTCTATCGCTTCTCGATCAAAACAATCTGTAGATGGTCAAAATGTTGCCTTGACACCAAACACGAGAAACATTGTAGCATCAATGATATATGCGACCAAAAGATTTAAATTTCCAGTAGTATATGGGTGGGCCTGCAAGCTTTAATTATGAACGCAGATTTGGAGAAGGAGGATTGACATTGAAATAAATTGAAGAGCTATTGGCACAGATGGTTGCAGTTTTTCTACAGTTTGCTCAGATTGGTACGATATGTAGTGCTTAAAATTAAATAGGGCTATGGTCATTAGCCTTAAAAAATTGATGGTTGTATAACTGCAACACACAGTACTTCCACGATATTCGAAAGCTCTTTAAACAACTGATAAAATATATTTTAAAAAATACATCTCAGAAACTCTGGCAAGCTTTAAACGAAACAAGAACTGAAAAATTCCAGGAAATTTTGGGAGATTGAAAGATGGGGCTGTGAGGGCCCTCCCTCGAATCTAGAGTTGACTATAAGCCCACAATCCTGGATAAATCACTTTGCAACCCTCTAATGAAACATAGCAGAAAAAACATCATAAGTACCAAGCGGCTTAGTCAGAGAACCAGTTCTTGTTAGAAAATAATATTTCCTTGAACACATTAACCCGACCAGAAAAAAAGTGCGGTAAAGTTGACCTGGAGGCAAATACACATCAAAACCCAAAATTGGCACACCAACCTATAGCCTATCAAAAAATTATGGCTCTTAAATCAAATTCCTGTATCTCCTTAACTGCTTCAGCTGGTGTTTTTCTTTCATCACTTAAAATTGGGGCTAGTCGATGAATTCACTGAAAAAGAAGTTGTCCGAGTGATCTGAGCCCAAAACCCGAGCAAAGCTGCTGGACCGGACGAAATTCCTACAGACATCTATTGGGATCATCTAGACTTGTGGTCAATTGCATTAACTAGGTCATTTAATGATATCTGGTTCTACTAGGAGATACCACTGTCTTGGCAAATATCAATAACTGTTCCACTACACAAGAAGGGGCGAAGAGAATTACTGGAAAGTTATCGACCAATTTCACTGCTCGATGGAGTGGGAAAAATCTTCGGGAAACTGTTACTATCTCGTCAAGACCAGTGGTTGGAAGAAAAAGATCTAATATCTCCATGCCAAGTGGGCTTCAGGACAGACCAGAGTACAGTGGACCAATTAATGAGATTAAACCTTATCTGTTCAAAATACTTATCCCTCTAAAAGTTGTGTCTATATTTCGTTTTAACTGATCTTCAAACTGCTTTTGATAGTGTTTATTCAGCTATACTATGGCAAATCTTAAAGAAATAGGACGTTCTGGATAAGCTATTAAAGCTTTTAGATGCATTACATTCTGGAAATACCACTGTGATGAAATATAGTACAAAGGGATCCCTATACAATGGGCAAGTCAGTATGCGTGCTGGCCCCAACATTATTTAACTTATATACATGATATATATAATACTGTTATGTAAATGATGTTGTAAAAACACTAACGAACTTTGACTTAGACGTGCCGAAAATAAACAAAGAGTCAATACCACTACTGTTCTTCGCAGACGACGCCGTGCTAATGGCCTGAACCAAGCTATTGATGTACCATCTTCTGACATGTTTTGAGTCATTTTGTGCTACCAGAAACCGTACCATCCAACCCAAGTACATGATTTTTAACCAAAAAAACCTAAGCCCTCATTTACAAGACGCCTGCGCTGCTGGAGCATCTCTTTTTATGACGCTCCAGTAGCGCGGGGCCACTCAATCACATCTATGAGGCAATACTAAGCCACCCTGCATGGCTTTGCATGACCTCGTAGATATGGAGTAAGGCAAGGCTGCGCCAAGCGCGGCCTTGCCTTTCTCTACATCAAGGAGGCGTTCCATGGGCATTGCTGTGGGTGTTCCGACACACCCATGTATTTTGACACTGCCCCAGATTAACAGCATCACGTAAACCCGGGTCAGGGCAAAAAACGTACACCTCCTCAGAGCCGGTGTAACATGGAGAGATGCAGCACACATAGAAGGAGCAAAACCACTCTTGTAATTGTTTTGTGCAGGAAGGTCCCCCTTCCTGCACAAAAACAATCATGCCCACAACACAGACACCCTTGCACTATGGTGCAAAGGTGTCTGCATTGGCGCTCGCCTGCAAATTGTGTGCCGGCTGAAAGGACGGGAATGCACCGTATCTTGTGAATACAGTGCATTCCCGCCCTTTCGAATTCGAGTGGGGCAGTGCAGCAAAATCACTTGCCTCACTACCATACACCAATTCTCTGTAAATTAGGCCCCAAACTTAGGGCGACCCTCAGGATTTAGCCGTTGGATCCTGTGACCACCTATGATTATCTGAGAATTTGTCTGGATAGCAAACGTCTGTGGCCCCCCCAATTGTCCAAAAGTAACACCGTTCTGGCCCAGACAGCTGGTAAGGTGCTGGGACTTGCTAAATCGCTTGGAAGCGGTTCGGTAGGTTCGGCTACGCTGATGTATAGAATGAAAGCCACGGCTGCCAGCAAGTCTATCGCTCAAAGATTTGGGAGTAGAGTGCAACTGACCATTCAAATCACCCAAAACAACTTCCTACGATGGTTATTGCACCTGGGTCGTGGGACGCCGAAGGATGCTCTGTGAGCAGAATTGGGCATCTAAGAAATGGAGGACTATGTTGCCCTGGGTCCAGTAAAGCATGACCTGATATTATGAAGAACCGGAACTATCGTTGTTTACCCTGTTTGCCCACATATCAAATGCTCTTATATTATTGGCCTGGAAGACCTTTGGCTTCACCCGGACATTATTACCAAGGCTAGTTTTGATGTGGTACTAAAGTGTTATTACTGGTTGTATACAAGTCAAGCCGCGCAGATCCACTGCTAAAAAGTTTTATACTATTCAAACAATGTTTTTTACTCTTTCTTAGATTAAATTATCCCAGTGGGGGAAAAAAAATTCTTAGCTTGAAATTCCGATTGGGTACTCTGCCGGCCGGTTTAATAATCAAAAGACGGTCACCAAAGCCTGTCCAGAGAGCAGATCTGTCCAATGCCCTTTGGGGGGTTCAGAAACGGTTATCCATTTTCTGTTGCTGTGTCACTAAACGTTAAGCATTCAGAAATGTTATTTACGGCCGCTTTTCCTTAAATATAATATTAGAAATTGCAAAGAAGCCCTGGCCATATCATGGTACCTTCCTGCTGCTTAGAAGAAAAGAGTCTGAGATCAGAAAACCTTGTTATTATTCCTAAAGCTATACCTGAACTTAAAGGCAAAGGCGAATAAAAGACCTTTCATTTTCAAAACCACCGTTGATTAAAACCAATGGTTTCCCAAGCTTTACAATGCCCCAGGCAAGAAACGGTTAGGAACTTAATTAACTCTCGCCTAGATTCATGTTGCAAAAAATACGATGCGGTTTTCTTGAGATATTTCCTTTTCTTTGCTGCTAATTTAGGGCAATAAATACATCGATTGTTGGAGGGGATCATAGTGAGGGCGGGGCTAACGCACTGTATGATGCTCAAAGCTTTTACAATGGCCCCAGCTAGTGACTTTTCCGAGCTTAATTAACTCTCTCCTGGATCCACGTTCTAAAAATACACCATGCAGTGTTTCTTGAAATATTTCAACGGAGAAAGTCTTCTTCCTTGCTGCTAATTTAGTGCAATAATAAGTTGATTGTTTGAGGGTTTAAAGTACTGACACACTTACACTTTATGCTCACAAATAACAGTATTGTATCTTATACCATTTATTTATGTAGTATTTGCACTAGAGGACATTGCAGGGGTCTGGACTGGTTTTTGTTGTAGATGTTTTCCTTGTAACTGTAGAAATGTCCTTCTTGGATTCATTAATACTTGTAATCATCAAATCGCAGAATCTTACAGATTACATTTAGCATTTTTATTGGTCGTGATTCTAACGCTATTTGTGAATTTTAAACGTAAAGATTGTGTTTTTAATTGTGTTGGTAATATTCATTGCCTGTTTTGGCTGTGAACAATAAGGGTTTTATTGGAGTATGGTTTGTTTAGCTTACTACTGCACTGCTGTTTCAAAGGTGTTTGGGCACTTTGGTTTTAAATGTGTTTAAGAAGGCAGGCTTGCAACAATGTATGCCCATCTCTAAACCACTGTGGAGGAGAATGGAATACATCCTGGTTGCGCTTTCGCCATGCACAGTTCCAGAACATCAAGAAGGCAGTGTCTATTAGCCAGCTCAGTTGAGGGCACCTTACCAGATGTGGAGAAAAAACCTCCATGTATTCAATGTCCAAGCGTTCTACAGTGCTCGTTCCATCCTGCATTGTTGTGCATATCTGGAAGGGTACCTTCAACAGTCCTGGTTCATGGGTGCCTATACTCCATGGGCCCAATTACAAACAGGACGTTACATTCAGATCTGTATATGAATGGGAATTTAAAAATGGATTGTAATTGATTTTAATCCTAATGACCACATTCTCGAAATGTATGTATGATCAATTTAATCAGGTACAAAATAGCACATTTTAGCAACAGAAACAGCCAGAAGACAACAGGAGGGATCTACTGCATCAAGGAATTATCAGACCCTTTTATTTACTGAAAATATATATATATTACATATATTTTTCACCTAGAGATCTAAACATAGTTACATCATGTAATCGAGGATTTCTTTGGACCTCCATATCTATATTTGAGCACATTTTGTGGTTCTATCTCATAGGAGGGGTACCAAAGGAGGCACACTGACTCAAGTTGGGGGTATTTACAGGTCACTTTCCCAGAAGAGTTACTTAAATAAATATAGGCAGTCAGTTGAAATATGAAGTTATGTCTTAGGTTCTTGCTTTGGGTATTTACATGCACTGACTTTGTACACATCAGGATCTATCATGCTTTACAGAAGATGTGTTAAAGTAACAGTATAAAGGCGCCGATGCAACCACAAGGTCATAGTTATAAGAGTAATAAATGACACACAAGATTAAGATATCCGATAGCATCAATATTGCCATCAACATTTACAATGCAGACATAATGAACTAGAGGCTGGAGAAGGATGAGGTGATGTGCTGTGTGTGCAAGACAGTTGTTGAATATTTGCAATGGCAGCTCTTCATCTAAGTTGATGTTTCAGGTTAAATGTGCAAGTGTCCTGGAAGTGCACTTATGTAGAGGGTAACAGTGTTTCAGAGGTGGGGTGTCAGGAGGGAGAAATGTCTAGCTTTAGAGGAGGCACCTCAGGATTACAGTGATGTTTTTGTTTTGTACCATAAGAGGTGACAAAGAGTATAGATGGAGATGTTCGCAAAGAGAATGAGGTTGAGATAGACCAGGCAGGATATGTGACACAATGTTGATGTGGAAAAAGGAGGTAGAGATGGAGATGGATGGGTGAAGAAGTATGAAAAAGTTACAAAACAAATTACCTCTTATAGGAACATTGGCAGAATAATGGGGGAGGTTAAGAAGAAGGCTATTGATCAAGCTGGGTGAAGGGTTAAATGGGAGTGAAGCTTATAGATGTTATGTAGGCAATAGTGGATTTAGACAAAAGTGGTTGCAGTGATAAGGACCTAAGGTCCCATTTTGCTTTTCAATACACTTAGGGTGATGACAGATGAGAAAGGGAGGATGGATTTGTATGGGAATGTGATGATATGGGCTGTGTGTAAATGTGGGATATTTAGGTTTATCCTACACACAGCTGTAAACTGCTTTCCATCATGCAACCCTGCAAACCTACCTTACCCTTGGTAGTTGTAATCGAATGACAAAGCATTCCAATAAGAAGCAAATAGATTCCTTAAAAGATCAGTCAGATTTTAATTCTTGATGATGAGTTGCTGCCATAGACATGTCATTAAAGATATTGAAACAGCCCTTTTCCTTAGTCTGAAGTCCTTTAGATTGTATAGCCTTTGGGGATTTTCGAATAAAAGAAGGGATTTTATCAAAGTGTACCAAAAATGAATGAGGAGATCATGAGTTTGCTGACTGGAAGAAGGGGAATCTGTGGACTCTTCTTATTGAAAAATCTTCAACTTTAACATGGTTCTCTGGCAGCACATATTTCTGAAATAGTTAAGCAATAAACTTGATAGGATCTTGGTCAGTCTCTTGTCTTTATCAGATCCCAACAAACTGGAGATTCAAATGTCTGGACCTGTTTTCTATTTCTTCCAGTTTTGTCTGCAAATTCATGATCTCACATCTTGCTTGAGCTGTACCAAGCTCTATGCTCTTTTGGAAATCTTCGAAATTCGTTGTTCTGGCTGCGTTAGCCTGGAATTCATCTGAAGGAGGCAGACATTCATATTGCTGAGCTTAAGTTGAACTTTATTGTAAGCATTCCTCATTTCATGAAATTCATCCAAAGTCTGTTGGAGTATACAGCCATCTGGGGGCTGGCCTCCGGAGCTGCAGCGCATCCTGAACCATTGATGCAATTAAAAGATAATTTATCTGGAAGGTCTCAGGGTTCATAATGGGCCTTGCAGACTGTGTAGGAGATCCCAGTACCTTTTGCTCTTCAATTTCTCTTAGTTGTACTGATACATAGTGTGCTGGATTGACAGCTGTTGAGTACCATCCTCTATTGTTGAGTCACCAATGTAAATTTGCTTCCTCCTGACACTCTGTGGCTGAAAAGGTCGTATGGGGGTCTCTCATCAGTGTTCATTGGTTCCTTCATAGGGACCTTGTTTAGGAGAGTTGCATCTCCCTTCTACCAGAGAGATCCTTTCCTCTGATAGAGCCTTACTGGGGATGAGTGAGAGCTGCTCACTACTGTGAAATGTTCCAGAGCCAGGACTTTGAAGGTTTGAGAGCTCGCTGGTTACTCATGCAGTGCTGGTACTAATAGAATCCAGGTTGTTACTCCCCCCCCCCCCCCCCCCCCCTGGAGCCTGGACGACTTTTGGTTCCATCCTGATTGATGTCCAGGACCAATTTCCACACTGCCTCTCATCGCTGTGTTTGGGAGAGTGTTGGTCATTTTTGCCCCTCTAGCTTCAGCAGGAATGTGGCCTTCCCCTGTTTCTTTCACTGTTAGCCGCTCAATCGGTCCAAAAATGTCTGGAGGTGACTGGATGCTTGAATTGCTTTTGAGGAGGGAGGGATGGGGGCCCCTGAATGTCCGCTGATAAACTGCCTAGTAGATATCACATGCAGAGCTAGGTGCGGGAGGAACGGGGGAGCCCAAGCCTCACACTCACCTGGGAGCGCACCTAAAGCAGCCCCTCCGCCATTGCTGCTTCTGAAGCCGGCCTCCCTCTAATCTGTACAAGTTTCTCTTTTATTGCTTGCCACTCGAGCTTATGCTTTCAGCTGTGGGGCGCCACCCCTCCGATGCTTACGTCCGCTACTCTGCCTTCAGTCTGATGCACTGCGGACCTTCAAGCGTCGCAATCCATACGATGTTGCCCTGGTAATCCGTTTATTCCTTGCTCAACCGCTTGTCTGCTGACCGCTGCTTGACAGACCCTGCTACTGCTCTGTTACAAGACATTTTTTAGCCACTTCATCGCAGGCAAGCTCGGACACCATACCCTGCTGATCCTGCTGCGACGGCTACCCGGAAGTGGCTTAGGTGCGGAGCAGGGCATCTAAGCTGTACTAGCACAACAATCTAAAATGGAAGTACCAGGGATGGTAAATTCCATATTTTCAGCACAGTTGAGCAAGTCAATGAACTTATGAAGGAGCAGTTTCGGCAGGAAGACTCAAAATGACATGCAAGATGTCTATAAATGCTCATACATTATTGAATATATGCTTTTTGCAGGACCATGATGTAGAAAGGTAGAAAGCGATGTAATGATTAGCCTCTCCATCATCAAGCATTTAATTGGTGGTGGTTATCTCAGAAAGATGGTTTTCCTAAGTGCGTTTCCAAGGCACCCACTTTAGGGGAAGGGGTGCCATGTCACAGTGCCTCCATAAAGGGAGGGATGGGTGGAAGAAGGGGAGGGAAGTGAAGGGTCAACAAATAGAGGAGTGGAAGGGAACTATCTAAGGTGCCTTAAGCAGGGAGGGCTCCACAGACAAGGATAGTTCAAGAGAAGTGTGGAAATGTGGATTTTCCTGATCAGTTATGTCCCCTATCTTGGACCCCAACGGTTCTATATGCATGTTACAAGTACATGTATGTTCCCTCCAGCTCCAGTTTCTAAGACGCAAACATATGTGTGTCTACCGTCAACATGTTCTCTGTCAGATCCGCCATGAATGGGCTGGATATTCGATTCCTAAGTATAAAAGGCCACCGACTTTATATGGCTAAGTTACTCCATTTTTACAGTTTAGGCAAGTAGGCCCGATTCTGTCCTCAAAGCCTTTCCCTGCTCTCTGTCTCTGACAGCTTCAGCTTGAGCTCGCATCTGTATCCATGAACTTTGTCCTACTCCCTGTGCAGCTAACGGTGCCTGCCTCGGCCAGTTTTCGCATGCCTGCCAAGAAGCTGTATTTCACCTTCGAATTATCTATTTTGCTCTTCAGCCGATGCATTCCTGTCTAGTGATTTAGGTAAACATTTCCTTTAGCTCACAAGCAAGGGACTCAGCCTTTCCGTCTTCATACAAGTGATTCATAGCCCTGTTGCCATGGAAAGTTTTCTGCCCCTCGCATCTCATATAGACACTTAGACGCTTGTACACGCACACACAGTTAGTATAGAATAGATTCTGTCCGAGTGTCCTTCCTTGTGGATAACATAGTTCTTTAAACATAGGATGTTAGATATGATTTGGGATTAGGTTGACTTGACACCCCAGACTTCTCGTCTCCACATGTAGAGCTAAATGTCAAGTTCCCTTCACCCCCTAGTTGCACGTCAATTACACGTCATGCTGCTGCGCGCGCATCTATGCCAAGTATTATCTTATAGATCCACCTATGTCTGATAATGCAAACCAATTATGTTTCTTTTATTCCTTATTACGCCTAGTTTCGATTATGTCACTGTCACGTCATTTTTCTTATCAAATGTTACGCCTTCTACATTCGTTTCATTGTAATGTACTTATTATAAAAATGCATGTATGTCAATAAATTATTGTACTTCACTTCCTGAACCCTCGTGGTGACGGAACCTGAGGGCCGCGACTCGAGTCGGCCATTTTGAATGGAATAAAGCCCATCTAGAAACCTCTTATACCACGGATTCTGCCTCTTGTTATTTTGAGCTATTTTACTTTATTTTAAGATTCCGCATGAAATTTAGTCCGGTAATATTTATTTTATTTACCACATAATGGCGCCCGAACAGGGACACTTTCTCATCTCACGCGCCGGCGGTGCGTTGCAGGCCCGGTCTCCTGCCACAGCTGGACGGACCATAAACGCGTACCAGCAGGATTTCCTGTAAGCTCCCTCCGGTCAAGCGGGGGCGACTGAGGCTGCGATCAACCCAGACGAGGCGGTGAGAAGTGCGAAGTATCCCGACCAGAGCCTAGCTGAGAGAGCAAGATCCGAGGTATACAGAGGCCCACCAGGTTTTCCGAAAGCCCGATGTCCAGAGGGTCCGCTGTCCGCAGTTATCGAGTCCTGTCCATTCTCTGAGGCCTTCCGTTTCAAGGAGCTACTCGGTGAGTACCATCGCCGGGGAGGCGTGTTGACGCGCACATAGGTTGTGCCGGTCAAGACGGATTTGGGTACACAAATCCGGTCTGCACTGTTTAGCAGTGTATATGTACTGTTTAGCAGTATATCAAGTATTCCGAAGTATTCAGTTATTGTCAAGAATTCAGCGTGGTGATTAGTTAAGCAGACTGTCATCATTGTCAATCATTGTTAAAATGTTTAATGTTTAATGTTTAAAGTATTCAGAAAATGTCTTGCATATTGTGGTATGAATGATTGTTCATTGTTCACTGTTCATTATTGTGTTTTTTCGTATTAAGAAAATTCAAGAGTAAGTATCAGATCAGTTGTCAATATGCCGCTCTTCTCGAAGTTAAGACAGATTACTACCAGAAAAGGGGTGCTTGAAGAAGCAGTTCCTATTCCTCCTAGAGACACTCCAGGACATTTCATGTACCATAAACATGGCTTAGATGCCATATTGTTTCTTGATCTATGGGTAGATTATACCAAGGGATTACCGGAAAGTCAAAGGTGGCCCGCAGCGGGAACCTGGGATGCAGAGTGCATCATGAAAGTGGAGGAAGAGTTATGGAAAAGAAAGGTCAGACAGTCACAGAAAGACGCTGTCGAGTTATGGCGTAAAGAATCTCATAGACGAACAGAAAAAGCACGTAGACAAGAAGAGAGGAGTAAAGAAAGTTCAAATAAAGTTCAAGAAAATCTATTAATTGAGGAAGGTATCCGAGTGAAATCAGAACAAGTAAATAGACAAAGAAATGCTCTTATGAATGGTATGTATCCCCTACTAGCCGAAGGATTACCTAAGGCTGCTCCGGAGATACCAAAAGACTTGCCACCCCCATTATTTCCAATTAAGGTACATCCAAAGGGGCATCCCAGAACCGCAGAAGATGTTTTTCTTTCCTCATATCTAGACGACGCAGCTCCCGAGTATGCTAACGCCACACCACATAGACCGTCTGGCGGAGGGGTTCAACGTCAAAATCAGGTATCTGTCCCCGCGCAACAGCAAGTCCCGACACAAGCTTCGGCAAGCACATCTGTTTCCGCATCTGTCTCCGCAGTCGACTCTACAGAGGTATCGACATCAATAGTTGCTGTGTCACGTTCGACGAACCCATTCACACCCGACGCCCCAGATGGGGCCACGGGAGGTGCTAGCAGTACTTTTACACCACCTAGAATAAATAAACTTGTCTTTCAAGAGTCAGCACATTCACGTACACCAAAATTCGTAAATGAACGTACGCTTAAGGAACTCCTTGTAAATTGTAGATATGACCCAGTGGTTGGTAAAGAGGACGAAATGGTCCTGGCATCATTACGTATTAGGCGAGCCGCAGAGTATTTAGCAAGGTTACCAGGAATGACTACGCATCTGGATAACATATATCATTTCGTTCAAACAGGACGAGATCCAGGGTGTATTAACAGAGCTATGGAATTCCAGAAAGTAGAGATACAGGGGGAACTGTTACGTTTCCTCATAAACTGTGTGATCAGAAATCAAGATCGTCCGGGGGTAGACCCGAATGTAATGCTTACTCTTACAAGATGGAGTCAGAATATATCAGAAGGGAGACCCGATAAACAAAATTGTATAATAGCCATGTGCCGAAAAATACGTAAAGAAATAGAGCGTATTCATGAAGAAAGATTGGGAACAGACGAGTTCGAGCAAGATGAAGTGTCCGAATCAGGGAATTCCGCAAGACAATCAGAGACCATAGCCTATGTAGGCAGGGGAAGATCCTGTGAAAATACTAGATGTTTTTCTGATCCCATACACCCTGTATGTCCAAATAATAGCAGAACGTATCCGACACCGATAATAAATCTGAAGTCTCCTGAACATTCGTTTCAAGCCGCAGATAAGATACTACGAGAACGAAGGGGTTACCACCTCCTCGATTCCATGGATGAGCAAGAATTAGCCAGATCAGCCGTTCACTGGATTGACAGTCCTGAAAAATACGGTGATGAGACCGTAGCACACACATTTTTTAATCTTAGTACAGATGAACAACGTTTAGCTGGAATCTATATGATTCAGCAACTCCTTATATTATACAAGAGCCAACATGCTGACCCTGGTCCTTTACCTGATATATTAACAGAACTACTCACGAACAGATGGAGAGGTTCTAGTAACAAGCTAATTAAAGAGATATTAGTGTCACGTAAACAGTATGTCCTTTTTGTAAATCCAGATTCTCTCTCCCTGCCCCGCAGAGAAAGAGCACCGTACTATATGGATAGACAAAATCCTTTACGAGAAGTGCACCCAATAAAAGGCGAAGACAATGAGTTTCACCGTGTATTTGTTTACACACCCATATCAAAAATGGAATTATTAGAAATGAAGAAAGTAGTACCTAGTCACGACAAGGACCCAGCGGGTTTCCACCGAGAAATTAAAGACATGTTACTGATGGGAGAGTACACCTTTCCTGATATTATGACGATATTGAAGGTGCTTTTGCCTGCTGGCATTTATGAAAAACTGAAAGAAAAAGAGTGGGAAGTGGGAGACCAAAAGATAGACTGGACAGCATTAGCAGAGGAAGAAAGGGGCCGAACTGCAGGTTCAGGGCTCGGGGATAAAGTTAAACTGTTACCAGGTTTACTAGTACAGGTACTGCCACGTTTATTAACTACAAAAAAGGAAGATTGGGGTGCAATCACAGCCTGCAAACAAAAGCAAGATGAAGACACAAGCGATTATTATGCTCGATTTGAAAAATGTTTTGGTATAAATAGTGGTATAAAAGCAAGTAGTGACTCATATCCACATTTATTTGTGACAAAATTAGTGGAAAATGCATTGCCTCCAGTGAAGAATAGAATATTGAAATTCGAGAGTACCTGGCAAAGTAACACTCCGTCGCAAATGCTACAAATGTTACAGTATCATCACAATAGAATTAGGGATGAACAAGAACACGAGCATAGACGCATGAAGGATACAAAAATGAAAATGCTAGTTTCTCAGACAGTACCAGCAGATGGTCACAAAAAGGGTGTAACACATTCTGGTGATTCTGCAGTTCCTGTAAAAGGAACCTGCAATTACTGTAAACAACTAGGCCATTATGTACACGATTGTCCAGTCCTGAAACGTAATATAGCTACAGGTATTGCAAAAGAGAGACCACGATTAGTTAGACAAGATCAGAATGAACAAGGAGCTATGCAGCATGGACAGTCCATGCCAGTTCAGCAACAGTCTATGCCAGCCTCACAGCAACCCATACAGTTTGTGCCAGCTGCACCACCGTTGCCCGCTACTGCCACACAAACTACAACACAACAAATGTATCAGACTGCACAGTATGAATACCCTGAGTATCAGCGTTACGCATGAACCAGCCTAGAGAGGGAAGTTGACTTACCGCTTATCGAGATTCCGGTAGATCAAGAAGGACCTTATGTACATAGTGAATTATTAGGTCAAGATAGAAAATTCTTACTCGATACAGGGGCAAGTCGAACAACCATAAAACGTAGTGAAGTTCCAGGGGCACCCCTCTCAGGCTCTCAAAATGTTTCCCTTGGTTTTTCAGGAAAACCTATTGTTAATGAAGTATCACAGCCTCTACCACTTACGATAGGACCTTTGACACGAACTACCGATTTACTGCTTACTAAATCATGTCCAGAAAATCTGTTAGGAATTAAAACTCTGAAAGCACTAGGAGCCATAATATGTTGTTCTCCGGAAGGAGTAAGGTTGTTTTTGCGTGATTTTAAAGGTCACTATGTGTCTAGAGACATGGATCCCCGACTACAGATTTTACCAGTACATCTATGGGCACAAGGCCCTACGGATGTTGGCTGCATGAACATTACACCCTATCGAGTTACATTGAAAGCAGGAGTGGTACTACCACGAATGCGACAATACAAGTTACCGCATGATGCTGTAGTGGCTTTACTGAAAATCATTGATGAGCTAATTGCCCAGGGAGTAGTTATAGAAACAGACTCCAATATATGTAATTCACCGATAATTCCGATTCTTAAACGAACTGATCCTACTGCTCCACCAGTGTACCGATTGGTTATTGATTTGCGTGAACTAAACAAGTGTATTGTGCCACAATTCCCTGTGGTCCCTGATATATCATCATTGTTGACAGCAATTGATTCCGAAGCAACATTCTTTACTGTAATTGATCTCAAGAATGCCTTTTTCAGCGTCCCAATAGATCCGGAAAGCCAATACTTGTTCGGATTCAGTTTAAATGGGCGCAGCTTTAAATTCTCACGCGCTCCCCAAGGATTCACAGAAAGCCCCAGCATCTACAGCCAAGCACTGAAACGAGAACTTGACAGTATCCACATGCCAGTCAATACTGCACTGCTTCAATATGTCGATGATCTGCTGATCACCGCGAGAAGCGAGCCAGAATGTGAAAAAGCTTCTCTGACAGTTTTACATTTTCTAGCCGACAAGGGGCACAAAGTGTCTCCTTCTAAGCTGCAATTCTGTGTTCAGCGAGTTATTTATCTTGGTCACTCGCTGTCCAAGGAGGGAAGGCAGCTTACACCAGATCGCATCCAGTTAATTGCTAACATGTCAATACCCCAGACACAAAAGGAGGTGCGGGCTTTCATAGGCCTCACTTCATATTGTAGGCAGTGGATCCCTCAGTACGCATTTCTAGCAAAACCACTCATTCAGTTAACCACACAGGAGGCAGCCACATCGACTGTTCTCCCTTGGACTCAGGAACATACACAAGCTTTTGAAAGCCTAAAGGAAGCTTTATGTCAAGCACCTGTTTTAGCAACGCCATGTTATAGCAAACATTTTACACTCTTTGTTACAGAACGCGAAGGTACTGCCTTGTCAGTACTCACTCAGGAACAAGCAGGATCACGCAAGCCATGTGCTTATTTTTCCAGTACATTAGATCCCGTAGCTCAGGCTTTGCCTGCATGCCTGAAATCAGTGGCAGCGACAGCTTTAGCAATCAGACAAAGCGATGCCATAGTGTTAGGACACCCATTGACAGTACAAGTACCACATGCAGTAGAGGTTCTTGTGAACCGAACACAAACACAACACTTGACCATAGCAAGACTTACCGGTTATGGACTAACATTGTTTCAACCACACATAGAGATCCGACGGTGTAATACATTGAATCCTGCTACACTATTACCTGTAATTGGAACAGACCCACTAGCTCATGATTGTGTTGAAATCATTGAAATAAAGACGAAACCTAGACAAGATTTGACAGACGTTCCATTGTTAGATCCAGACCTGACGTTGTATGTAGACGGATCGTGCATGAGAGCAAGTACAGGAGACTTAGTGGCCGCGTATGCAGTCACAACAGACACTGAAGTTATTGAGACAAATTGTATAGATACTTTGTCAGCCCAAGCAGCAGAACTTATTGCTCTAACACAAGCCTGTATTCAAGCCACAAATAAGAAAGTTAATGTATACACTGATTCACGTTATGCATTCGGAGTTGTACACGACTTCGGCGTGCTGTGGCGAGAGAGAGGTTATTTAACTTCCCATGGTGCCCACATTCAGCACGGACCCCTCATTCATGCTTTGTTAGACGCAATACATCTACCCACTGCTATATCGATTATGAAATGTAAAGCACACACGAAGGTTACTGATACCATTTCTCAAGGCAATGATTTAGCTGACCGAACAGCTAAACAGACTGCTCAGAATCGCACATTAGACATGACAAAGCCAATAGTTCAGACACCAACACAGTGTATGACAATTAAGGATCCCGCACTTGACGTAATTGACATACAGACACATGCCACAGCAGAAGAAATAAAGAAGTGGACTGAACTAGGAGGGATCCAGACAGATCAAGGATGGATGACGAAGGAGAAATCTGTATGGTTTCTCCCTGATTCCATGGTTCAAGCCATTATAGCTACAGTTCACAGTCCAGCACATTTAGGAGAGAAGGCTATGCTAGACAGCATTCAGCACATTTGGTTCAATAAACATTTACGAGCAGCAGCTAAACAAAAAGTTCGTACCTGTATGATATGTTGTCAGTTTAATCCAGGAAAGAGTGTTCCCGTAGAGCAGGGTGGATTTCAGCCTCCTGACCATCCTTTTGAAGTCCTCCAGATGGATTATATTCAGATGGAACGTTGTCGAGGATTCAAATATGTCCTCGTAGTTGTCTGCGCTCTCTCCCGTTGGACAGAGGCGTATCCCGTATCAGATTACACTGCCCCGACTACTGCCAAACAGCTAGTTCGAGAATTCTTCCCACGGTACGGTTTACCACGTGTTGTATATTCAGATAACGGTCAGCCTTTCTCATCCGAATTAATGAAACATGTCTCACTCTTGTTGGGATATCAGTGGAAATTCCACTGTGTCAGACACCCCGAGGCAGCAGGTCTCGTAGAAAGACATAACCAGACACTGAAAATCAGACTGTCCAAAATATGTAGAGAGAAAGGTGTCGACTGGATAGTAGCATTACCAGTTGCACTCTTTTACATGAGAATGGTAGCACACTCTAGAACAGGGCTATCCCCGTATGAGGTGATCTTTGGTAGACCACCGAATATGTGGGGGACGCCTATACCACGCAAAATAACTGACATTGACTGTAACATGCTGACAGATTACTTGGCTTCCTTGATGTCTGCACTACAATCTTCTCGTTCACAGGTAGCTGCAGCCTTTCCCGACAACACTGAGGCGAAACCCCATGACGTTGTTCCGGGTAATCTTGTCTTTGTGAGAAATTTCGACAGGAAAAGTCAACTGGAGCCCAGGTGGAAAGCACCCAAGTTGGTCCTGTTGACCACAAGAACAGCCGTGAAGATCGAGGGACGCAAAGGGTGGATTCATTCAAGTCACGTCAAAAAATTTCATGGACTACCTTCAGATATAGACACTGTGCCCTGCACTCCCTCACAGACTGATTCAAAACTTCCTTTTGTTGAACAGAATGACTCTCAGTGCTATAAATTAAAGCTTAGGCCCAAACAGTCGAGCAATTTGATTGTTTAAGTCCTCTCCAAGGTGAAGCGGTTGAATTGTCTCCGACATGTATCCCTTGGACCTGAGTAGAGAAAATACCCGAGAAATGTTGAAACGACAGGCGTATTGTAAATCACTGCGTAACCACTGTATTGTGACTTTATTAATTTTGTTTTCCTTGAGTTTTTAATAGTTACTGCAAGTATATTGTTGCATATGTATTATCCTGTTTCTAAACATGCTTTCAATATAACTGATGAACATTCTTTTAGTGACCTACCGCCACATGAGTTGTCCTATAGACTTGCGCTGCGCAATAACACATTCATTAGTATGTTACATCATTCCCATCAGACTAGTAATGCCACCAATTGTTGGGTGTGTGGCCGACTCCCTCCCTATCAGAATAATAAAGGAGTTCTGCCTTTCTTTCCACATCCGTTCACACACAATGGCTCCTGTGGAGCATGGTTTAGTTTATTAAATTCCATAGACCCAGACACAGCAGTTTATCAACAACATTGGATATGGGGAAATCTGAATCTAGTTTTATTCAAAGTCTGTCACCCTAATAAGGAGGGTCACCTCAGTAGAACAGGAACTGATTTAGAAAATGAAGTGTATAAATTAGGTAATTTTACGCCTAATCTTATGATTTTGAATGTCAAATCCGAAGTTGAACTAATTCTGCCCACTATGTCAGTATTTCCAGTTAAGGGTGAATTATGTGTGAGAAAAGTTGGTTCCATACATATGGGCCATAGCCAATGCGTTACTACAGTAGAATATAGTGATCAAGGTAAATCTTCATTTAGAGCTTCTCGCCACTCCTACTTTATATGTGGTCAGACGGCATATATGCGTCTGCCTCTAGATTGGGATGGTACCTGTTACATAGCATTCCTTCTGCCACCTGTTTTCCTAGCTCCCCCTGATTATTATCGAAATGTTCATTTAGTACACAATAGAGAGCGAAGAGATCTCCCAGTTGTCGATTATACTGAGACAGCATGGGACAAGTATGTAGATTTCAATAAAGGTATCTTTCCCTATATAGGTACAATATCAAATAGTAAGCTGATACGCAGACTCACCAAGACTCTTGAAGCTGTAGTAAACGAGACTATAGCCGCCCTAGGCAATCTGACAGAGGAACAATCAGTGATGAGAATTGTTGTTCTCCAGAATCGTCTTGTCCTTGACGTCATCCTGGCCGATAGGGGCGGAGCTTGCAGGGTCATCGGATCCAGCTGCTGCATATTCATACCAGAAAATTCGCCATCTGTATATAAAGCTATAACACGCCTTCATAAGATTGTAAGCCAGATACACGAGAATCCTGGCACTTGGACGTGGTCCGGGTGGTTTTGGAGTGTGATATCAGCCTGGGGATGGAGAGTTTTATCCTTCCTAGGTATTGGCCTTCTTATGCTTTTCAGTTGTTGTCTATGCCTGCAATGTGGACCAGCGATTTGTGGTCTGTGTGCCACATCATGCATTCCATATCACAGGTCTCGTTCAGAATGCCGGAAGAAGAAGGAAGAAGAAATGATGCTCCATGAGCAAATCGATGGAATGATGAAGATTGATATCTCTTGAAGGGCAAGAAGGGGACAAGGAGGGAATGTGGAAATGTGGATTTTCCTGATCAGTTATGTCCCCTATCTTGGACCCCAACGGTTCTATATGCATGTTACAAGTACATGTATGTTCCCTCCAGCTCCAGTTTCTAAGACGCAAACATATGTGTGTCTACCGTCAACATGTTCTCTGTCAGATCCGCCATGAATGGGCTGGATATTCGATTCCTAAGTATAAAAGGCCACCGACTTTATATGGCTAAGTTACTCCATTTTTACAGTTTAGGCAAGTAGGCCCGATTCTGTCCTCAAAGCCTTTCCCTGCTCTCTGTCTCTGACAGCTTCAGCTTGAGCTCGCATCTGTATCCATGAACTTTGTCCTACTCCCTGTGCAGCTAACGGTGCCTGCCTCGGCCAGTTTTCGCATGCCTGCCAAGAAGCTGTATTTCACCTTCGAATTATCTATTTTGCTCTTCAGCCGATGCATTCCTGTCTAGTGATTTAGGTAAACATTTCCTTTAGCTCACAAGCAAGGGACTCAGCCTTTCCGTCTTCATACAAGTGATTCATAGCCCTGTTGCCATGGAAAGTTTTCTGCCCCTCGCATCTCATATAGACACTTAGACGCTTGTACACGCACACACAGTTAGTATAGAATAGATTCTGTCCGAGTGTCCTTCCTTGTGGATAACATAGTTCTTTAAACATAGGATGTTAGATATGATTTGGGATTAGGTTGACTTGACACCCCAGACTTCTCGTCTCCACATGTAGAGCTAAATGTCAAGTTCCCTTCACCCCCTAGTTGCACGTCAATTACACGTCATGCTGCTGCGCGCGCATCTATGCCAAGTATTATCTTATAGATCCACCTATGTCTGATAATGCAAACCAATTATGTTTCTTTTATTCCTTATTACGCCTAGTTTCGATTATGTCACTGTCACGTCATTTTTCTTATCAAATGTTACGCCTTCTACATTCGTTTCATTGTAATGTACTTATTATAAAAATGCATGTATGTCAATAAATTATTGTACTTCACTTCCTGAACCCTCGTGGTGACGGAACCTGAGGGCCGCGACTCGAGTCGGCCATTTTGAATGGAATAAAGCCCATCTAGAAACCTCTTATACCACGGATTCTGCCTCTTGTTATTTTGAGCTATTTTACTTTATTTTAAGATTCCGCATGAAATTTAGTCCGGTAATATTTATTTTATTTACCACAGAAGAGAGGGGTATGGAGGGCATGGGTGTGGGTTTGGAGGGAAGCAGTATCTAAAAGAATCATCAGGATTAGAAATACAGAGAAAGGGTATTGTGGATATCTGAAGATATGTTTCAGAAGCCTAAGGGGTGGTTTCAGTGTCACCATTATTACTGCTCAGAGAAAGGTAAATGAGAAGGCAGTCAAGGGGAGGACCCCCATAACTATGTCCATTTCTTATAATGGAAGATTGTAGAATTGTCCGATGCAATACCAATAGCATCAATAATCAAAGTAAATTTAAATCTATTCTACCTTGGCTCAAGGTGTCTAGCACCCAGGTAATCTAGCTCCAAGAGACACATCTAAAAGCCTCAGCAACACCACGGAAAACGCCCAAATTCAAATTGCAGGCTTTTTTTGCATCAGCAAATGCAGTGGTTGTGTGGCTATATTATTTACTGATACGTTTGATGGCGAGGTGATTCAGGTGACATGTGAGCCTGGTGCAAGGTGGAATTTGGTGAGTCTAAAGACCTCTAAACAAGTTATCCTTATAATTAGCTTCAATGGGCCTATAGAAGATGAGATGACTCAAATCAAGGAGATTTACAGTATTCTAACTCCTCTTATGGGTCGAGTTATTATTGAGGGAGATTTTAATCTAATTCAGCAAGTAGGGTGACATTGCTCCTTTATAAACAAATAAGAATAAAACAAAATTGGCACAAGCCTTGGCCAATCTTGTATGCGACTTCACCTTGATTGATCCTTGGAGAATCGAGCATCCTAGGTATAGATGCCAAGTCAATGCCAAGTGACTCCAGGTCAGCAAATTGGAGCAACACGGAGCAGCTAGAAACTGCCTTCCCTCCCTCACAAGGAGAGAAGACCCAGAACAGTGTATGATAGGCACACATAGGGGCCCAAGATGAGACTGTACAATGACACAGGCAAACCCAACCCATGAGCAGGAAGGTAATCCGAGAAGACGATGGAAGGAATCTGCATGTAAACCACAACAAGCAACACAAAATAGCTAGAGCCTATAGAATGCAAAGCGGGGGGAGGTCAAGAAGTCTGTAAGGCTCGATGCATTCTGTGAACCCCTCCCCAGAGGACCAAAGAACTGCAGTAAGGGGAGGGAGCAGCTATGAGCTTGGCGATTACAGAGGCGGACCAATCAGACCCTCTTGATGAACCAGGAAGCTGATGTAGAGGCCCAAAGATGACAACTCCACATGTTTGAGGGACAGGGTAGTCCGAGAAGCCACAAGAACCTCATCTCATCAGGGATTGAAGGAGGAGGACACAGTGGGAGACTAGTCATGGTCCCTTCAAGAAAAATCCCAAATCACCACCTGAAAGATTAGATTTACCCAAGAAATCATTCTTCCTACAGAAGAGGATAAAGCTGACCAGAAATGGGTGCCTGGCTTTCAGTCTACAGAGAGAGCAGAGGTGGACAGAGCACCTCTCGCCTAAAAATGTTAACACAACCAAAGACATTGAGGGCCAAGGGCAATTGGCAGAGGGGTGTGGGGAGCTGCAGAGATTCAGCCCAGGATGCTACCCTAAAATCAACAGTTGGGGTAGTGCGCAGACAGGCCAAGGGGCAGGAGAAGGTGACTATTGATCTTCTTTATTTGGGTACCCTCAGAAAGGCAGAGATGGTTCCTACCATGGGGAAATAGAGATGAAAAACCTGAACGTCTGGATTCACTCAAGGAGGATCTAGACAGCGTGGAAGTATCAAAGAGGTGGAGACAGAAGGTCAGCATCAGAAGCACAGCTGAGGCAGAGAATCCAGTAGGTGTCTTGGGCAAAAGATGCCAGTGATTAGTTGGACATGGTGCTTGAGGTAGCCCAATATGAGGGTAGAGGCAAATATTTGCTGGTGTCGGAGGACACCAAAGCTGTCACAAGACAACACTCAGCTGTCAGTGGGTGGACTGAGTAAGAGAAAGGCAGCTAGGTACAAAAGGACAAGAAGATCCCACTGACAAATTTAGAAATTGAATAAGGGCAAGCCAGAGAGCAACTATGAAAGAGACTGGTGGGTTTCAAGGAGAGTGGCTATATGAGGGGACAGAGCAGTTCAGGGCACCAGGATGGAGAAGTCAAGATGATGAGTAAATTGCACAGTTTCCAAGAGTGTATTTAAGTCTTGGGAAAAATACTTCGAGAAGAAAGGACAGGAGACTGGGTCAGAACAGGCAGTAAAGCAGGAATTTTGGGAGTAATGGACTTACATTGTCCACCCAGTGGAAGGTAGTGGTTTAGTGAGGTGGCAGTTGAAAACTTCGGCCCTTATGTATCAGTGCATTTCTTCAGTCTCGGAATAAGAAAACCTTTATGCATCATTTAATTCTGGAAGCAAAAAATGGATGACAGATCAGCCACTGGGATTTCTAAGAATTTATCTGGCAAAACCAAGCAAACACAGGGACTTAGAGAAACACTGAATGGAAAGAACTGGAGCATCCACTTTTTTTGGGACTTTAAACTTGGAAGTCATAATATGAACACAATGCACTATCTCTAGGTCTGGGTGACATATTGCTGTTAATTTAGGGAGCAGAAGTATTCCTGGACATAATGTCAAAGATAAGTCATGACTAATTACTAGAGCAGTTTTTTAAAACAATTAGTAAGTGTTATTGAGGCTTTGCGACACTAGCCAAGGTAGATTTAGGCATTAGGTTACATTCAACCTGGATAAGTGGCTGCAAAGAGGTGATTGTTTCCATTGTCTGCTTAGGACATGAACAAGGACCACATTCAACCAAGTTAACACAAAATACTCCATTCTCTTAATTTCTATTCCATTGGGGTTCTTTGCTATTAAGTAAGGGTGGAATGAGGCTGTGTCACTCGATTAAATCTAAATCTAGGCTGTGTAGAGCCAGAACTGAATGTGTGATGCATGTATTTGGGAGGTATTCTCTTGAGAATTACTTTGCTGTGGCCTCTAGAATACCTCTAACAGGGCTATTATGGAGTTTGGGAGGCCAAGGAGCAGGGAATTTCAGCCATGCAGTCATGCCAACATCATCTAATGCAGTGGATACTTTTTTGTGTCCAAGGTGTTTGAAGCAATACCTCTCATTAGTTTTTTTTACCAACATTTTATGGGTTTTAATATTCCTAATAATTCTGAATACGCTTTTCTTTGCCTGCTACCATCAACTGTGGAATTTGAAACTCTGAAGAATATTTATTAGCTTTTGAGATGCCACACTCAACTACTTTGGACTCAAATTCTGGTTGCAGGTGACCTGCAGACACTCATTCCTATGTGGTGAATGATAGATTAATAAAACACACATACCACACTCATTACTAGAGCGTGAACAATTTGATTACATACTGAACAGTATAGGAGGAGTTAATCCATGGGGTAAAAGAACATCTTAATTCACTGCGAAAATAAAATGTATCTACAATGCTTCTTTACAGGAATAGAAGATCATTCCACGGAAATGGAGCTAGTAAGAAAAATAGTTTTCCGCATCGCTCTGTATGATTATTATTCTTGTGGCAGTTGAAGGTAGAGTGCTGGAGCAATTAAAGGGTCTTGATAGGAGGTAATGCATTTTTTGTTGTTTTTTTTGTTAGAGAAACGAGGTCTCAATCATGAAAGCTATGTTACACAAACAAGACTATATTACAATTCTACCTGCCTGGGGCACCAGCAGCCTTAGCCTCAGATGTACCAAGAAAAGTCAAAATATATACAGTTTGCATTCTCGAGACAGGAAATAACAGGAAACCTCAGTGAGCTCACTCTCTGCAGGTTAGGTAAGTATTAAAGTAGCTTACATTAAGCATCCTGCCTTCAACATCACTGACATTTAAAGCCCCCTTGTTAGGGACTTGACTGAACAAGACACAGATTCCTGCCTTGAGCTGCAGGGGTCGGGCATTCTGAGAAAGCCGTGGGCCAGAGAATGGATTGTCAGTTTTGGTTCTAAAACCACAACAAACCTCTAGGCCTTAGCTGGATTTAATTTAAACTTGCTGATGCTTGCCTTGGTGTCAACAATCTGCATACATTCTTCAAGTCCTTCCAAAGCGGTGTATGATAAGTTGGCTAAAGACTATCATGAGGATCATTGCATACGTATACATCAAAGACTCAAATAAAAGATTAGTAACCAGAAACAAACCCTAGAATTCTTACATTGAGACACAAAGGGGCTTTGTATATAAAGGACCAAATGATAAATTTAAGCACCATTGTTTAAACAAGCATTTGCAATGCAATCGGTCTCGCCTTTGGGGCCTTATATGTATTTAGACATGCAGCACATTAGCCTGGGTGCTGAAACATCTACAGTTCTTTAACATGGAGGGAAAGTAAGCACCAAACTGCGCGACACGCCAGGTATGGGACCACATGGAGTGAAATATTGCCTTTCAGCGGGAAATGGTATAGTCTAAAGTTCTGTTTTTAATATAAAATAAGGGCCTTGGGTGGTCATATCACTGAAAATACAAGATTTGAAAAAAATATTATTGTCTACGGGTATTTTACTGACCTCTGCTGGTTGTTTTCTATCAAGACAGTTAAATAGAGGCAGTTGAACAGAAAAAAAGTCCCTAAGCGGAAGTAGACAAGCCCTAGGGCTGATCTCCAGAGCCCACAAAGTACATACACATATAAGTATATAGTAAGTATGTACTAGAGGTCTTGAATGCTGGACCTAAAAAGAAAAATACCTGGGAAATATGATACCGCAACTCACAGAATAAGGTAACAGCGTGATATGTAGGAGAATGTGGTCCATAAAAAGTGTGTGTATTCACTTTACATTGAATTCTCCATAACAGAAAGCCAGCAAATGCATTGTGTGGTAGTTTGCTGAGTCAGTTACTGTTTTTTTCTGCTGACTTGTGGTTAGCACTTTTCCCCGCACTGATCATGGAAAGACCGGTCATACAGGATACATGGCTGCAGATTCTTATGTCAGGTGTGACAACCTTTGTCAGTTTTTGGCTTCTAAACAACAGCAGGTCACCTTCAATTACTTGTGGAGCAGCTTTTAACACTGAAGCATAAAGCTCCAAAATATAGCCATGCCAAGTGCCGTTGGCTTGAAGAGGCAGGGCTGCCTTAAGCTTGAACACTTGACATAGTGCCACAGGGAAACCAAACACTTGTGCAAGATTCATTATGATCAGGTGCTAGAGTTGCAAATATTTACCCACTATATATTAACAGTTTTGAATGTGTGTTCATTACCTCTATTCTCACTAATCTTAGAAAAAATAGTAGGTTTCATGGACGTCAATTGGGGGTCTCCACTGTGACCCTTGGCTACCTGTTGCAACTCCTGCCACTTTACTTGAGACCCATGGCTCCCATTAACGTTTTTCTGGACACAGCAGTTTAGCTGTTTAGCCCCTAGGTTAACAAACATTTGCAATGCAATTGGACTTGCCTTTGGGACCTTATAAGTATTGAGCCATGCAGCACATTATCCTGGGTGCCGCAACCTAGACAGAGGGGCTTGGGGGAGAGGGTTGACAAGTTTTAAAGTGCTGCAGCTTGTAAGCAGTTTCTGTGAGCTCACACCTGCTGCAAAAAAGCAGCCACTTCTTTGACATTCAACTGTTTTGGCGACTGGTCACAATAGCCAGTCACATGATGGGCATTGGAGAGGCTAATATGGCATGTCAGGAACAGCTGTGAAAATCTGCTAGAGCTGGGGAAGAGTCAGTCGAGATATTGCTGTATTGGATATCGCAAATGTCACACGTGAGGTTCACGTGAGAGAGACAAATAAAAACGGGAAATAGTCAGTCACGAGTCAGGTTCGCCAAGCAGGGGGACTGGTGAGGAGTGATGACAGGGGAAGTGGGACAACTAAAAGGAACTGTCAGGGGCAGTGCGTCCATTGGGGCGCTTGGGCGTTGCCCCACCGAGCGTTGCCGTGACCGTCCCTCTAACTCTCACACACAATGCAATCCTGGCCTGTATCCGATTCCCAGGCCGTCGGAGGCAGTCGGCTTAGAAGGGAGCGGGGCAGCACTAGAGTTCAGCTGCAAGTGACAGTGTCTGATTGACATCCACAGATTCCACACGTGGTCGGCGGAGCGCACAGCAAGAGTGCGCATGTTCTGTTTTGGGCTTAGACATTTTGGGACCAGCCCTGAACATGCGCACACTAGGCTGCTCATTAGAAGAGCGAGGGTTGTTCCATGCCGCTCTTCTAATGAGCAGCCTAGTGCGCATTTTTGGGCTGGTCGCAAAAAATTTTAAGCCCTAAACAGAACATGCGCACTACTGCTCAAGCCAATCCTAGCGCTGCTGCTGGAGCAGCTTCTGAATTGGCTGAGAGCAGGCGATACTTGCCAAGGCCCCAACGTGGGAGTCGGACCCTAGCCCAGGAGGACACGCAGAGCAGTGCACGACCCCTAACACTCCCAAACCCCCTTTCCCCCCCCCGCGAGTATTGGAGCATGAGCCGTGACTAAGTTCACAGGGTGCGTGAAAGATACAATGGCAGTGAATCCCTGAGTGTAACAGATAACACTAGTTGTCATGGAAAAGTACACAGGCCATTGAGTGTATTACAGAGGGTACCATGAATTTCAAGAATCGATAGGCACAGCCTGCTACGCAGGGAGCTGGCACATTGAAGGAATGGAGAAGGGTTGCAGGCTTTCACATGACTACGTAAACATATTGTCGTAGAATTAATCAAAAGTGGACAGGGGGCACTCAATGTGTTAAAGGTACTCAGACCAGAAACAACTTATTCTCACGTTAAAGGCGTCTTGGGGTGAACCGCAGGCATCAAGACTGGGGGAGGGGTGAGGTTTCACAAAGAGTAAACAAATTTATCCGGACCCTGGGGTCAGAGACTGCAACATAGGTAGGCCAGCGGGCAATGCCAGGAGATGGAAACCTTGTTCCGTTTGTACCACGGGCTAGCAGGGCCGGGTCAAACACAAAGGTGCCACAGTTCAGATGGGCAAAGATGAGAAGAGATAGTAATGGGGTGCCACAGGAGTAAAGCAAGGGTAATTGGAGAACGGATGATGTCACGAGAGACAGGAAGAGAAGATATCTCGGGTGTAGTGGGGGCACTAGAATGACTGTTTCCAGGGTAAATGTCCTCGGGGGTGCTAAAAAGAGGGTATCGTCTGGTACTGGCATAAATGGACGTACGCATACAATATTGTTTCGGGTGGCTAGGCCAGGTAGTTGTAGTCCAAGGACTGGTGCCACATGGAGGACTAGCCGGGAGCTTATGATCAAGTATTTGAGACCATGTATAACATTTCACCTCTTGCAGCATCGGTCGCTGAAACCAGGGTATGCCGTGAAATTGTGTTGCAGTTGTTGTATACGGGAAATGGGAATCCATTCAGACCCCCACCCTGTTTCTGTCTGAATGTACCTTGCGTTTTGACTGCAGACCCCCGGTCTCCTGTCTGGACTGAGCCTGCAGTAACACCTCTGCCTGACCCTTGTGTGTCGTTCCCTGCTAGGTGGGTGCACACACTTTGCTCCTGCACGGTGAATCCTCACTGTGTCAAAAGCCTTTTACATGTGCTAAATAAAGTCCTTTAACGTTCACCTCCAATGGCTGTGAGCAGCCCTTTAACATTTTCACAAACTTTGGCAATCAGCGTATACTAAGTGTTTTAAATAGCATGCGCGCGGTGGGAGCAAAGCCTATTTGCATGCTTAATTCTCTGTGTTTTGTCTCAATCTATAACTCGGCCCTAAAACATACCTAGTAGTTGTCGAAAATGGAGGTTATGCTAAGATAAATGACCGTAGTAACCATTGTTGTAGCAGAAGTCCTAAGGTGCCAATTAAACCCTGTTTATTGTTGTATTTTTTACTAATCTAACTGCTATAACGGTGGGAGGGGGGTATTTTCCTTGCCTGCACCGTGTCCCCTGGCATCCCTGCTATGCTTTTGCTGGACTGTTTACATGCTACGTTTTAAAAGAATCTTTATTTCGGTAAATGGGCTGAAGAAATCTGTCTGACTAATACTTCTGTTACTGTAAAGGTGGCCAAATAGTGCAGAAATACAAGCCATTAAATACCTCTAGTTTATTACAAAGACAGCATAAACATGTAGCTGACTAGTTGATACCTGTATTTCCCTACTATAAAAGGCAAGTATATCACTAACTTGTGCAAGAGTCTCTGGGTAGGTCAATAAAAGCTTAAAATATTCATATGAGTTGATATATACAGTGCACACTTAAAAAAACAAAACACTCAGTGTTACATAACAATAACAGTCAAACAAATTTGGTTGCATGATTTGGTAACATAGTACATTTTATAGCCTAAAAATGAACTATACTTTAATGCATCATGTACTTTCATCCATAATTGTGTAGAGTCTGCTTGGCGGTCAAGTGGTGAAACATGGCCTGTCCCAGAGAGGGCATCAAGTATAGAGGTAGGGTGCCAGTGGTATTATCTAGGGCAGAACACTACTGCAGCGTGGACGGAGGCATTCATCATGTCTGTAGTGTCTAATACAGAATCTGGGGGGAATATAGTAAAACAAGCTTGAGCTAGGGCTCCATGCGTGAGATGGGCTGTTTTATCTTGTAGACCAGGCTGGGCATCTTGGCAGGCTCCAGACACTGCCAAAGGCATTGAGAGTTTGTGATAAATGTGGCATGCCATGAGTTAGCAAAGTACTGGGATGAGTTTTAGCAATCTTTGGCCACGGATTTTATTCCAGTCATGAATGAAAAAGATAAGTCTTTGTGTGTGGATATTGCTGGTAATATTTTTGAAGGATTTTAATGAGAGCTGCATGCTGTGGAGGCTGCTTCAAACCACGTCGATTTATATGACCAAACTGCGAACAGAAAGTCCCCAAAGTGGGAGAACACTACTACTCAGTACTTAAGAATCCCTGTTCTCTTCAGCACTCTATCATCACTTCAAGTTGCAGGTCGTTATGCTGCCAACAGTGATTATTTGCTTTTTATGTTGTGTGTTTTTTGCAAAATTGAAAATAAAACAATTAAAAAGAAATCCCTGATCTCCAGACTCCTCGAGACCCCTGGTGCAGCTATTGCTATCCATCATGCCTCAGAGAGTTGCGTCTGTGGTTAAAAAGCCATTTTGTTGTAAATTTAGTAAACTGGCACTGTGGGTTAAATACCTACACTGACAGTGGTTAAAACTTGGAAAGACCAACAGAACCGACTCAATCCTTCATCATTTCGTGGTAGATAGTCTGAATACTATTTGTTTACATAATAATACCAGCTATTCGGTGCATAATCACATTTCAGGTTGTGATATACATTACTATCCTTAAATGTTTGGAATGAAAGATGAATTGATCTTGAAATCTCAGAGAGCGGACATTGGGTTTCCTTATGTAAATGTCAAATAGCTAGAAAGATGCAGCAACGGTTCCTGCTATCAGGCGTTGAGCCTTCTTGTTTCCTCTAATTTGTTTGAAAATGCCCCATTTGCCCACTCTTTTTAAAAAACAATTCAGAGGGAGAACTCCTCTGAACCATCCTTATGGGGGTTGAGCACGCCACCAGGCACTCATCCAGAACTTTTATGCCCTACCACTTTAAAATGTCACCAGCCACCCCTGGGAACTGTTCGTGAAATTGCCATGGGAGGAACGAGCCACACAAATGAGGGACAATTGCATTAATAGACCAATAAAAAGCAAGCATTTCAGAATGCCACAGAAAACCACCAATGGCAATCGATGGGTGTACCAAAAGCCCACAGAAGAGATACAGCTGTCTTGCAGAAAACGCACATGCTGTCTAGGCTCGACCTAAAAAACAATTGAATCAGTTGATGTGAACAGTTTTTGTTAAAATTCTATTCTTCTGTGATGTTAAATGCACTGTGTGAGGTACGGTTTGCACCATATTGTAGACATAGCCCTGGCAGCAGCATGGTACACATTTGCAGCACCTATTGGACTTCTGCTCATGTGCTTTTGTACAGACAGGGTGCCTTTGGCATTGGCTTTCAAAGTTGTAGCACTGCTGTTCCTAGAGCAGTGGGACACCGAGCACGGCACGCTGGTGACATGTCCCAGTGTCTCTTTATCCAGCCCTGGAGGTCCACGCTGCACTGCTAATGCACATGCACCTAGTCCCTGACCTGGGATAGGGATTTGGCAATACAGCAGGTACATTATTTCAAAGATTAGAAGAAAGCATGCAGGCTTCGCATTGGACACAGACTATTTATTTCTAAATATTTTTCTTCATGCAGAATAATGGTTGGTTTTATGACAAAGAACTGTTTGTTATTCATGACGTAATGAACATAGAGTATCAATTTGTACAAATAAAGCAACTTTTTATTTTCAGCAAAGAACTGGTTCCATTCTCTCGTCGCAAAAAAGTGAAACTATAATTTTTAACATGATCTAAATAAAGGGCAGATTACATTCTTTATGTCACCTATATACATTAAGAAAGCAAATAAACGGTTTTTCCCTCCCCTGATGACAAAGAAATGTCTCTGTTTGCTGAGGGACATAACCCTTAAGAGACATTGAAAGGCTTCGAATTTCCAATCTTAAGGAACAGTACAATAATAATTAGCACACTTTCTTACATCACACACGACCAGTGCCAGGCCCAATCAAAGGCTGTGTTCCAAATAGATCCCACAGTCTGCTGCAACAACTATTATCAAATATGTTATTCAAAAATAAATATTAAACAAACCTCAAATGTGTAATACTTTCATAGCTATTCAGCTAGTATGAAACCTACGTCAAGATACAGAGGGGTTTGACTCCCTTTAATTTTTGAGGCCCCTAGCCCAAAATTCCAGTTTTATGAAATGGCAAAAAATGAATAAGTGAAGGGGCATGTGAAAGGAAAATGATTGCCTTACATATTCTTAATTATTCATTTTTCGAAATGCCAGTCCGGCAGCATTGTTTTAATAAAAGCCAGGATAGAATGTATCGCTGTCAGTTTTTATATAGCTTGTATGTGAAATTTACATTGTTTTAGTGTACTTATGTGTACCTTTTTATTGCTTAATTTGTGACGGTTTGAGTGATTCTGCATCACCGGTAAAAACCAGCAATGAAATTCATGTAGTGGGATAAATACCACGCAGTATCTATCCTCTTGCACTGGGAGATGCCATAGTGAAATGTACTTCAAACAGATGCCACTCCCCTCAAGTGCTAATGTAAGGGCACTAACCTGCTTTTCCTTTCTTTCATAATAGCATTAGAAACAACTGTTGCATCATGATAATTAAAGGGCATTTCGATCCAATGTCAGAGCCTGAGGCAATTTTCTCAAGATATATTTGCATTGTATTATATTACAACAGTTACAAAGCACTTACTACCCTTACTTGGGTTGCTGAGTGCACGCCTACATCTTGTAGGTTGTGTGGCTGGAATGGTGCTGTCTTTGTGTTTTTTTCTGTGTGGAAAGTGTTTCCATGTTGTGCGTGGGGACCTCTGTCTTATGGGGTGAAGCGCTTAGCAGTGTGATAGTTGAGGAAGTGTGAGAAACATGGGCAAAGTTTGTCTATCAGTAATCTAGCAGTTTTGTGCACCTCTGCATATCCCCTTATGGCATTTCTCACTCTCATAGTCCACTTAGCCGGTTACTGAATTGGGCGGTCCATTCTGAGATCTTTTGTTTTAAGGTTCTGAGCAGGCGTAGGTTGGAGGGAGACATGGATCAAGGATCTGCTGGGATGGCCTTTTTTATAATCATCCACTATCTGACTGCCATTGTGAGATGTCAAAAGGTGGTCATAGTATGTATCTAGTTGGGACCCGCAGTGGTGGACTAAATTAAAGTTCTTACGTTGGCCAGTGGCATGTAGCAGATCTTTTCAGTTATTCCATGCCTGTTTAGATTGTCATGGGTGGGTTGTTGCTGTGCACAGATACAGTACAGGGTGATGGACTTGACTCATGGTTTTGTCTTTTGCAAGAGTGTCAAGCAATAAAAGTAGTATTATGTAGCATGTACAAACTACAATTAACTTCCCAACCGCTGAGTGTTATGGTATTAGTGTGTGTTCTATATTGTATTGTATTGTAATTGCATTTATATAGTACTTAGTACCCTTGAAGTAGTATTGTAGTGCTTTATGTCGGGCAGCACACTGCTCTGGAACCCAGGTTTAGTAGGATTTTATTTTGGCTTATTGGTGGTAATTTGGATTAGTCTTGCACTCTTAAGAGAACTGTACTGTGCATTTATTCCAGTTTCTATGCAGTAGATTAAATTAATAGGAGTTAAGTGTGGTGATCTTTGGTGGAAGAGGGGGTCATGAGAATTCATGCATTGATTGGCAGTATTAATAGATAAGAATTGTTAGTTTGCAGGAGTAGGACTCTTAAAGGAGAGGTTGTGATCTTTGAAATGAGGTGTGGGATTTATTTTAGAGATACAAGAATATAATATAATGTCAAACAAGCATGTGACTTAGAGTAGGAAGAGCTTGGAGAGAGGTGGCATGTAGAGGGTGGCAAGGAAGAAAAGAGTTATCCAAAAGAGAAAGAAGAGTCAACAATTGCAGCTCTCATGCAGGGTTTTTAGGAATATTATGGAGGCTTCTTGAGATTGCATGCAAAACTGCAGAAAGAAACATTATTTGCATGTTGCAATAGCATTATAGGCCGTGAGAACACCAGTGCTCATACACACCACCATCACCTGTGGGTAAATAAATGTATGATAATTTTGGTTTCATTTTCTCATAAATCAGATGGAAGGAAACACAAAACAGGAATGTTGTACTTTAAATGTTTGTGCTTGAGATGCACTTCCCATTTCTTTCTGGTGATCAGAGTTGGATGAAAGATAACTGAGGCTGTTTCAGTGAAATTGTGTAAAGTAATATTTGATGGGGCAGGTAGCTGTGGGGTTGCCCCCAGTCTCAAGTACCCACAACATAGGCCAGATGAAATGTGAGATCTTGCAACCAACTGTCCTTCAGCCTTTCTGTAGCAGCAATCACACACACTAAAGGGAACGGCCCTATCCAGCTACCTCACCTAATCAATAGAAACTTCAGTCTTCAACTCCCCATCATATTTACCATCTACCAATCTGCAGTACTCATGGACAACAAGTAATCAGCATCCCCTTCTTAACAGGTCCCTCATTAAATTGTTAAAGGGGTACCCTGTCCGCCCTTTCTCACTTGGTTGAAACGTGTAATATTTTACATTAGCATAAGCAAGAGCCATTTTGGCTGCGGTGTCCATTTTGTTTCCTTCGTAATTCTTTCGTCCTCTGCTGTTCGCCTTTTCACCCTGCTTGTGGCATCAACTTTAATTGACCTCTTTTGACATGGATAAGCAATGTACGTGCTGGGGGTTTGTAGCTGCCGGTGCACCTGGTCTTAGATGTTATCTGGTGACTGTTTACTGCTGCCATAAGCATTTCTGCTACCCCTCCCTATTTGCTGACCAAGTGGTCATCCATCTGCCCTTGTTTGCTGATAGCTATTTCTAAACTTGTTCTTTCCATTTCTGTCCATATGCTTACATTGCAACAAATCTGTATATAAGGAAGAAGGTTTGTGAGTTCAGTGTACCTCCTCCTGCAACACTTCAAAGTGTTGTGTGGACGTGGTCCCGCTCATGAGTGATTAATAAACTTGTTGTTTTATTTCAACTCCAGTGCCGATCTCCTTTTGGTCTTTGGACCCATGGCCAAGAGGGTGACCCTGCACCAGTGTGCTCACTTTTGGGTACATTTCCACAACTTCACTGTAGGATTTCAGCTCTCAAACCATCTAGGCAATACACTTCCACTGTCCATGGAGGTGTGCATATGTTTGTTATGAGTTGAGAAGCAAGGCATCAAGGCGTACGATTTTGATGATATTTTACACCATAAAAATGTAGAGGTGAAGGCTTTAAACTAAGAGCTTGATCAACCATTCAGAATCACAAGATGCAAACACATGCTTTCAACAAACTAATAGAATGCTAAAAGCCAGGCAGTATGATTGATATATATTGGTGTGCTCCATATTCATTGCAGTGATACAGAGACAGACATGCCTGGGGATACTCAGAAATGCAGTGTGAGAATCATGCCTGGGAGATGTTGTTTATTTCGTTTAAATACCAGCAGTGTTCTTGTTTCCACTTTGTAATACAGTGAAACATGTTTTTGATGTTCTTTATTATTACAGTGAAACAACTAGAAAGATTAGGCTTGGTGTTATTCTTTATTGCATCCAGCGATACAGTGACATTTTAGGGGTACAACTATAGTATGATATAGTGGGATAGGTCTCACCTCTGCCTCGCAGTGAAGTACAAAATTTGGTAAGCACACTCTGCATTGTCCATTACAAAAAGGAGTAGAAGAGACCAAGGATAAACAGCCATTCCATCAAACATGCTCCAGCATGACAGTCAGTTGATTTTAGTTCTCACCATTTTTTGTAGTATGCATTTTGTAGATATTTTACATATGTTAATAAAGCACCAGCACATAGTGGGCCGTCTAGACCTTGGAATCAATACCCTGCCTTATATTTTACATACTCCTTTTGTTGTGTATAGCGCTCCTTTACTAGTCAACCAGCTATGGTTGTACTACAGAAACACCACATCAAAATTACACACAAAAATAAATACTGTGCTGTCGATTATAACTTATGTTTGGGTGTTAGCTCTTTCTCGTAGTCAGACTTTGCATTTATACAATATTTGTTCAGGTGTGATGGTTCAATTAGATGAATTTATGTACTTCAGGACTAGAGATCCTAGTATGAACTGATTTGTATACATGTATGAATGGGCAGACTGTCTGAAACAAGTCAGTATCAGTACTAAGAAATTGAGATTTCCATCAAGGATAAGCATGTTACACAGGAGTGGTCATAGAAAGGGGGTGTCATGCATTAAATCCTGTACTAAATTCCCACCTGTGACATTTAGAAAAAACAATTTTAAGTCACCTACTAGTTGCATGCTGGCAGCAGCATCACACCCAGGTCAGCAGCCAGCATGCCCCACACAACTATTTTTCACTCTCTTCTAGAAATGCATTGGTCAACTCATGCAGCCTCGGGCTCTGTAAGCGCCGCTTATACTAGTCCAGGAGCGGGAAAAATATAGGCATATGGGCTGACTGACAAGCTAAGGGTGCAAGTTGAGTGCCACTACTGAGCAATCTTTGTCAGTCCTCCTCTGATGCTTGGAGCCTGGTGGCATTCTTAAATGTTATCATGTATGTCCGTCCCCCTGTTACTCTATTTTTTCTAAGATTGATGTTAATTAACAATCTGCCACTCCAGTGAAGTTGGAATAATGTACCCTACAGTAGACATACATTGAATAATTGATGTCCCATAGCAATATTATTACCGCCTCTGAGCTGAGGCACTAGTTTAAATGCCTTTTTTTATGGATTCTATTCTCTGAAATACCATGCTCTATACCAATAATTTTAAATAGCGGCAATGAACACAGTTGCATAATGAGGTCTACCATTATTCTAGTCTCTCACATTGATAACAGATGTTATTTATTATAACTCAGTTCAATCTCACTCATTGTATCGAGGTCAGAGAATGAAAGCCTAAGTAGAGCCTCCATTATTCAAACCTATGACTTTCTCCTTATATGGCTCTTATCTCTACATTGAATGCAGTAGCCCCAGTGCTATCTAATCCATTCCTAATTAGGTATAAAATGGAGTCACCTTTTTAGTTCTAATAGTTGTTTTTTTCCCCAAAGACACCTGCCAGTGATCGTAGAAGCCAGTACCCCATGCAGGGCCATGAAGATAGCAACCACCATGCTGCCAAGCAGTATCAGCTTTCTCTTGATTGACATGCAACTGTTGCTTTCCAGTTAGTCTTTTCTCACCTTTAAAGCAAATGCTTCCTGACAACATCTGCCAGTGATTGCAGAGGCTTGTACCCTATGCAGGTTCATGAAGACAGCTTCTACCCCACTGCCAATCCCTTTTGGCAAAGCACCAACTTGGTGTCTATTTAGTTTCTTCCTCTCACAATGGATATTCAGCCTCGGCACATCAGCTAGAGCTGTTGTCTTGGAGTAATGCAAAGCACTAGTAGGCTTCTTGATTTTCTGATATCCAAGCAAATCTTGCTGTCCGCAGAGTTTGGTTTTCTCATCAAGATTGGCAAGCATCAATACCGCAACTATTCTTTGTAGTCACTAGTATCCTATTCAGAGGTCTGTAAACCGTGTCTGCTGCACTTTCAGCCATCTGCTTGATGTCAGACTAGTTGAGCATCAACTTACCCTGGGGTCAGTCTTGTTATAGCAAGATGCTAAACCATCATATAAACCCCAGCAAATTTTGGCAGTAGATATTTCATCTGAGGATGTGTGAACTGTTGCCCTCTTCATATCATGCTAGTCAGGCAACTACTTACTGCCCACTCAGTGTCCCCTTCTTTTCAAGGATGCCAAGAAACAGCATCATAATAATAGTCATGTAGATCAGCCTCTTGATTTCCAGCATACAAAGTACTCTTCTCATCAGTCACTCAACATCAGCATGGCAGCCAGTATCTTCTTCCATGCAAATAACTTCCCATCTTATTCCGGAGTTTTTTATATAGCGCAAACTTGACCCGAAGATATCAGCACGTGTTACATGAGAACCAGTTGTGTTACTGACAGACAAATTCATTTTTTGTTAGGCATGGGGAGATTAAGTGATTTGCCCAGAATCACATGATGTTGAGAGTCCCTGCCGAGACTCAAACCCGGCTGCCCAGCGTCAAGGTCGCCCACTCTAGCCGTAAGGCCACATCCTCTCCTAACAAACTAAACATGCTGAAGGTGACAACCATACTATCAATAAACACAAGAACTCTGCTGGTGATGTGATTTTTTTTCCTTTGAAGTTAAAATTGGAAATGTGCCCGGACACCTTAGCTGAGAAAGTATATATACTTTATCATGGAAATGAAGGTTGTCTGGAAACCTGATCTGCATTAACTAGCACTGTGACCAACATTATAAGAATGAGTTTTAATTACATGGTACTTGACATTTTTTGAAAAACAAATGGCGGAGTGGGCTTGTGCCAAGTTTTCTAGGCCAATCAACTTTCCCAGTCTATAGGTTATTTGGTAATGATATTGGCTGATTTCAACTTCACCAGCATATTTTCCAATGTTGTACTCTTTTTAATAGCTTCAACCAATGCAGCATTGTATCAACTCTGTATCTAAAGATACTATCTGATACAGATTATGTTTGTAGCAGTGTTTTCAATAGGATTTGAATACATTATGTTTGTTTATAAAGTATTTTATTTGCAGCTGTATATTTTCCAGCCTTTGTCTGATGTAGCTCACCAAAGGGCTGATACAGCACTTCATGTGATGGTACCATGTCAAAGGTCATTCAGTGACAGTTCCTGTGAAGTCACCAGGTCAAAGGTCTTGTGATGTCGTTTCTTAGGACCTCATAACAGGGTGGGGGAGGAGTCAAAGGGTGTGCGACGTCACTTTCGCTACCCCTGATGTCTAGGAGAATCAACGCCTATGGTAGCTGTCCCCACCCCTCGGCTTGTAGAGTGCTAGATTATATCAGTGAGAGCATTTTCCGCTCCAACCTGTGCAAATCCACTCAGATTGGCACGTTTCACCACATTATAACCGTTTTCCCCCAGCACATGGACCTTCACCATATTATGTACATAGGGGAATCCAAGCTGGCAAAAGTGTGGACTAGACCCTTCAACCATATAATTTATTAATTGCAGAGGTGGAATCCCTATGCTTTTGTGTCACTTCTAATCTCACTAAATGCAAACCTAGTAAGTAAGGAACTTTATCTGCATCGATTAATTAAAATCTTACAAAAGAGAAAGAACAATAATTAAAATGTCTAAGACTAATCAGGTGACAAACACCAAGCAATTTTGCCATTGAGTGGGAATAGGCCCCTGTAAGTTAAAAAGCATTTTAAATAGCAAATGTACAGATCAAACATGGCGGATGCATGAAGTCAGAAAAGGACACAAAGGGGCAGATTTACAAGCCGCTTGCGCCACTTTTGCGTCACTTTTCCCATGTTAAAAGTGATGCAAAAGTGGCGCAAGGGGTTTGTAAACTGCCCCAAAGTATTTTAAGGTGCAGGTGAGCAGAGTCTGGGCGCCAGGTAACTTGTTGAATGGACTCACAAAGTCCTCATGTTACCACACGTAGAGTAAGAAGGTGTTTTAAAGTGTCCGACAATCCTTAGACTGTACTCTTGCAGTCTCATGAAAGCATGAGGTTTGACAGAGCAGGCGCGTGACTTGTCTGGAGGCCTTCCAAAGTCTTGGTTTCTCCCCGCGTAGGGAAAAGAGATATGTTAAAGTGCAAGCGTACAGAATAAAATTGTATCAGGCCGTCTCTTGGGTTTATGAAGGTTACACAGCTGTTTTTCTATGATTGCGCTGCATAAGTGACAGCCTCTGTCGCCAGAGGGCAGCCGTGTTGTTTCTTTCGCTAATGTGGGTGGATGGCCAGGGCAGCACTGCAACAGTTTTGATTTTTTTTTGCAGATTTATATAGCGCACACTCGACCCGAAGGTATTGGAGCGCTTTACATGATCACCGGTTACGTTACACAAGAACACATTCATTTTTTTTTTTTGGGTAGGCACGGGGAGATTAAGTGGCTTCCAGCACCAAAGTCTCTATCCCTCAGACCACTTCCTCTCCCCATTTCAGGTGAAGCAGGTATGTAGCGCGCTTTAACTGTGAATAACTGTTAATGACCATCCAGACATGTGTTGTTTTTGCAAGCTTCTCCTTGTCCTTCATGAAATACATTTTGGCCACTGCAGAGATAACTGGTTTTATAAAAGCATCATATGAGAGTGGCAGAGCCAAAGGTTCCAAAGTTGCAGGTCTACTAAAGATTGGTCCAAGTATTCTTTAACCCCTTCACTGCTAGGCCTTTCCCCGCTCCTGTGCTAAGCCTTTTTTTGGCTATTTGGGTACTTCGAGTTTAGGCCCCTGTAACTTTTTGACCACATAAGGTATCCATGTCAAATTTGCGTCTTTTTTCCCCCAACATCATGGGGATTCTAAAGGTACCCCAGGATTTGTGGATTCCCCTGGAGGGGACCCAGAAATTAGCCAAAATACAGGTACCTTTTTTTTGGAGGGGGGGAATGGGAAAAAAGGACTACAGATGAAAGCGGCTGTTTTTCTTCCCTGCAAATGGTATAAAAAAAAGGGGTTGTGGTGCTGGAATCACCATCTTCCCAGCTTTCAGGGACAAGCAGACTTTTGTCAGAAAACCAACATTTTATACACAGTTTTGGCATTTTTCTGGGACATACCTATTTTTGCTATGTTTTGTGCTTTCAACCTCTTTCCAGTTAATGGTAGAAATGGGTATGAAAGCAATAATGGATCCTAGAAAGCTATACATTTTAGAAAAGTAGACAAAATTCTAAGTTCATCAAGAGGTCCTTTGTGTAGATCCTTCAAGGTTTCTTTATAGAAACTAACCTTTGAATATAGGAACAATTGAAAATTAGTTGAAAATAACAGCCATTTGTGTCAACATTTTCACCTGTAACTTCTTCTAATTAGGACAGCTGTTTGAAAGCAATGTACCATTACATCCGCTGGACCCTTCTGGTTGTAGGGATAAATAGTACTTTTAGGTTCACCAAGAACCCGACGAACCCAGAGCCAATAACTGAGCAGCGTCTTGCAATGGTTTTTTATTAGGCGCCGGGTATATAGCAATTAATTTGGGAAAATATATACATGGAAAAATCGGTATGAAAGACACCTATGTATTTCTGAAATTGGAACAAAATATAGAGTTTAGAAACAGTAGATATTTTCACATTTCCGAAATTGTGAGTACCCATACTAACATGAAAATTATAGGTCATTTTTCAAAAAGACTTCTTTTTTATACATTGTCTTTCATTTGGATGGCAGAAATGCATCGAAAAGGGGAACACACTCTACTATCAGCGACGACTACACAGATGTCAGCGCTTCTGCGAGTTGAAGGTGGTGCTGCCGCGTGAACGCCGATTGAGCCTGATCTGTGCAGCCCACCGACCTGTATCAGAAGCCCAACATCGAACTTGCCTGCAAACCTGGCAGCAACTTTCCCAGCGATATTGGTGGAGAGAACTTCCTGAAGCAGAGGTGGCAGCGGCGCAGGACGAGGAAGGCGAGATAGGGGAACCAGGATCTACAGTTAATACAGATGTGGAGTGCCTAAATGGTTGTATCCAGGTTATCAGCGATGAGATTTCTACTAGCGACCAAGATACAGAGCCGCTCCCCCCATCCAAAAGATACTGTAAGCCTAAGCCTAAGGATACCTCTGGAAACTTGCCGCCTTTAATACATCAGGCTCCTTCTGAGCCTGATACTTTGAAACCTATAGCTAGCAACAATCAGGTAAAAGGCACTCTGTCAAACTATAAAGATAAAGGCGCGGCAATAAGAAGCAAAAGCATGGTCAATGGCCCCCTACTACTGAAATGAATAGAATATTAAGTCTATTAACCGACTTAACTAAATATATTAAACAATCTATCGGCACCATGGAAACAAGATTAGTCAAGATAGAATTGGGCCTAGAAATAATAGTTGAGAATCAAAAGAAGTGTCTCACAATGGAAGGTAAAATTAACCAAAAAGTAGATGGTAGTGCTGGTGAAGTATCTAAATCTCATAGCCAGACTGCTTTAGTTAACTTTATGTCTTGCGGTAATCAGATGAATAGGGGTGATAAGAGAAATACCGCCGTAGGCTCTAGGAAGCCTAATGAAACCCCGCCTACCAGAGGTTTAGCTAATGGGCCAGAATCCATAGAGAAATGAAATGGTAGGGCTGAAATACAGCAGGGTGGTATGCAATTAAGGGAAGCGTGCCCTAACATAGGATCTTCTAATATTAAAACATATGAACATCCACCAAAACATCATATTTTAAACCCACCTCCTGCTGTGATACCATACACAGTTGTGACGGTAAACGTTCCCCCATCTTCTGAGGGGGGAAAGGAAACGTGGCGCACTTTGAGGAATAGGGCAATCCATTGCCTGGGGATTAGAAAGGGGTTAACAATGGAGATGTTTTCAGCCTTTAAGATGGTAAAACGTGCCCCCGTGGGTGGGAACGACTTGAAAATCCTTTCGAGGGGACTGTGTTGTCCTCTCATTAGGGACTCCCTCTCTGGTTCATGAAATTTTCCACGAACAGGCGATAATAACAACAACATGGAAGCAGGTATAAAGGTTTTGCCCCTGAGCTATTTTTATCAGCCAAGTCCTTCCAATTGGCATATGGGTATGCGTTCCCTCACCCAGCCCATTAACAAGTCGATTTACAATGTAGAGGTGACAAATAGATTTAGGCCCCCTTCAGTCCTTAGACGAGAATGATTGACTCCTTGATATTAGTGACAATCATATCTGTGCAGATAATGGTGTACATCGAAATCCCCGGGAGAATATGTTAATGATTAATGCTGGGGAACATAATTCCGTTCAAAGAGAGATAATGGATACTAGGGATGAAATGGTAGAACCATCAATTGTAGAAATTAGCGATGTATGTATACATAATGCCATAGAAGGGGTTGAGACGATTGGACAGGTTCAGAATGATCATGTTGCTGACACTCTAAATGTATCTGCCTCAGGGAGAATTAGGGTTCTTTTTTGGAATTTTGCTGGTTTACAATCAAAAGTAAATAACTCTATTTGGACTGATATTATATATAGTTTTGATATTCTATGCTTCCAGGAGACATGGCTATTGGATAAAGTAAATATAGATGGCTATAAGACCTTTCACATGCCAGCAGTACAGTCAGTACATGGAAGACATAAAGGTGGGATTTGTGTATATATTTCGAATTTGATAGGGGTTACAAAAATTGAAATGATAACATCAACAATATATTACAAAATTCTGGCCATCCATCTGAATTTAAATGTAGTACTGTGTGTAGTTAACTTTTATAATTACATCGAAAAGGGATAAATGGGCGATATTTTAAGCTCACTTAGCAATGAAATAAGTAAAATAAGGGTCCCAAATGGTACCGATATGATTACTCTCTGAGGTGGTGATTTTAATGCTAGTATTTGTTCTCATGCTGAACGTGGGCTGTGTGATGTATACGATGAAGAAAATGATCCTATGTTGCATTTTGTGCACTCCGAGAGGGGGGAGAAGTTTAATGATTTAATGGCCTACATGATCTGGGTTTTGCAAGCATGTTGTGCTCCCCGCCTGTTGATTTATTTCATATGTTTATTGAGTGACCACTTGCCCCTGAGTATTAATTGAGTCATCTCCAAACGAGCTGTTCAACCCAATTATAATACTTTGGCATGGACGCAAAATATTGCCCTAGTTCGCCAAAATGGCTACTGTCTACGATGGGGCAATATAAACCCCGAAGATATCAATAAACGGATCGTTGTTAATGCCTATGATCAAATAGTAGTGTGTCTACAAGATGGTACGGATCATGATGACACTTTGAGGGCCTTTTCTCTTATTACGTTAGAGATCCAAAATTCTCTAAGAGCCCAAAATAAGGCATCCCTGCTTAAGATTAACGGTTGGTTTGATTCAAAGCGCACCAAAGCTTATACCCATCTGAAAGATGCACTCCATAAGATAGAGAGAAACCAAGAAGAGATTAAACAATGCAGGAAGGCGTATAATCTGGCCAGAAAAAATAGAAAAAAAGAATTGAAAGACCAGGCATGGGATCCGCTCTATGAAGCATCACCGAGGAAGGATTGCACTTCATTTTGGCAGGCACATAATGCCCCATTCCTTTCCAATAATGATGGCACCAAGATTGAGGTTGCAATTGATGAAAAAGTATGGATTTACTTTTTTTCGAATGTATATAGTATCAAGGGGAATGAAGAATCTCCTACTGACACTGAATTAATAGAACAGGGAGGCACGGTAGGATTCACGCCTATTATTGAACTGCATATTACATTGGACGAAGTGACAGCGGCAATTAATGCTAGTAAAGGAGGTAAAGCCCCGGGACCAGATGGTGTGCCAATGGACCTATTTAAGTTCATCTCACCACTGTGGTCCCCACTGTTGACTTGGGTGTTAGAGGCCTGTTGTGCAAAGGGTTTTATAAAGTCTTGGTCTGAGTTAGTGATTATACCAATTTTTAAAAAAGGGGAACGTGACAATCCTGCCTGCTACCGACCTATCGCCCTTTTAGATTCTCTAGTAAAGGTAGCTGGTAGGATTGTTTTGAATAGATTGCAAACTTGGGCTCAGGACAATAATATTTTAAGCACGGTACAATATGGTTTTAGACAAGGGCTAGGGACAAATCAGCAGGTTTTAAATGTAACTATTTTAATGGGAAAGTACACTCAAGCTAAGGAGGGGAAACTTTACGAAGCATTTGTGGACCTCTCAGACGCATTTGATTGCGTCATACATAATAGACTCTGGAAAATCCGTTTAGATTTAAAGGTTGACCCACTATTAGTGCAAGTCTTGAGACAATTGTATGCTGGGGCTTCTGCTAAGGTGAGGCATGGACTGAAGGGCGAATGCACTGCGCCGTTCCCCGTGGAGAGGGGAGTGAGGCAGGGCTGCATCCTGGCCCCGTTCTTGTTCTCCTTATATACCAATGCTTTAGAGGAAGAACTGGTGGCCAGGACAAGAGATCTACCACAATATAACAACAAGCCTATTGTGTCCCTGCTCTATGCGGACGACGCAGTGCTTATGGTAAGAACCCAGATGGGCCTACAGAGTGCCCTTGCAGCAGATATTAGATTCATGGATTGTCGGGGGTTAAAACTTAACATTAAGAAAACTTTCGTAATGACATGTGGGAAGGGGAGAAATAAATGTAAAAGTTTGCCAATGGGGAACGAAAGGATAGATGCAACTAATACATTCTCCTATTTGGGCGTCTTATTGGAACACACTGACTCCTGGAACCCGGCAGTTAAGAGCAGGACTCTCCTTTTCAAGAGGTCAATTGGGGCTGTGGTAAACTTTGCTAAAAATTTGGTCAAAAGGCCTCCGGGGATCCTTCTCAAAATTTACCAAGCTAAATGTATGAGTATCGCGATGTATGGAGCAGGAATTTGGGGCTACCATGATGTATCCCCAATACAAATTGTGGAAAAATTATTTTTAAGGTTTATTTTAGCAGTTCCACAGAGTTCTTCAGTTTTTAATTGCCACAATGAATTGGGGATCCCCTACATTTCCGACATGATTAAAATGCAACCTTTATTATTATGGCATAGAGTCTGGACGTCTACTACTACAGGGTTAAATAGAGAAATCATTAGAGATGCTATGAGTCTATACCATGCAAATAAGATTACCTAGCTGAACTATATTAGAAGATTTTTAATAGATTTGGACAGACTTGATTTCTATACTCACCCGAAACTATGAGTTCTATTTCCAGGAAGGACTTTAAATTGCTATGTCAGTCGCACTTGGAGTCTTTAAGAACCGCAGTGCAAATGAAGAAATGTACTGTGATTCAGCATCAGCTAACCCTGGTAACCCCCAGTATACAACCATATTTGGTTTGGTGCATAGGAGGGTATGACAGGTATGTCCTTACCAGATTTAGGTTTGATAGTTTCCATCGGTTAGTTAGCTTTCCCAAAGTAAATGATTGGTCTAGAGATTTATGTCAATGTCCATACATTAAGATGTCTACCCAATCAACAATATATGTGATTTTATTCTGCAAAATGTATTTACTCGAAAGATCAAGATGGATTTTGCCAGTGTTGAAGAGAGGGGGATGGAGGCAATGCCACCCGGCCTTTTTATATTTGCAACTGTTGGAAAATGCTCATTATGTGGGCGTAATGGCTGGATTTTTGAAAAGCAAATTGAGAAAAAGGAAAAGCATAACTGGTTAATCTTGGTATGAAGCTGGTTACTGTATACAATTTTAGTGTTTCCTTCAGATGATTATTAGAATTAACGGATGGGAACTGTTAGGATTGAGACTCTTGTATAGATAGAACTGTGTGTATTTTTAATTCTGAAAATTTTTAACATGCTTCTTTTATGATTTCTAATGTCAAAAATCGAATAAAGTATATTTGATTGATTGATTGCATCGAAAGTCAATAGGTAATAACAGTTGCTCTACAATTCTGTGTTACGCTAAGTCTCCCGATAAAAATGGTACCTCACTTGTGTGGGTAGGCCTAGTGCCTGCGACAGGAAATGGCTCAAAACGCACCGTGGACACACTTTATTTTTACAGTGAAAACTGACCCTTTTTTTATAAAGTGCCTAGATGCAGATTTTGAACCCTAGCACTGCCGGCACCTAGGGAAATGTTAAGACCGGTACCCAATGATCCGAGGAACACAGGATTGAGGTTAGGTACTTCTTTATTTCCAGTTGTTAACCTGCGTGGATAAAGCGATGCTCACCCTAGGCCAGCTAGTCTTCAACTGCCTTACACAGAATGTCCCAGGTTCAGGTGGAACGTGGAATGCACTGCACACAGTGCTCCACACTCCATGCCATGAGAGCATCTACATAGTTAGGATTACAACACATCCTCCCTCTTATACAATCAAAAATGAGAACAAAATAAGAACACACCTAGGAAAGAATAGGAACTAAAGTACATAAGGTATGATGAGATAGAAACAAAAAGAAAAACTAATAAAAATACATAGTCTAAAACTTTTCAAACTACACAGTACAAATGATGCTTCAAGCATAAGTTATCATTTAATAATTTTAAAAGAATTAATGAATAATAGATTAAGTTAAGTACATATGTAATCTTTCAAGTAGCTTGGAGGATAACGACCTCTAACATGTCTTACTTCTCTTGCAGCAGGGACATTTGGTTCCACCTCATATGGAGCGGCAGAAGCATCACCACCCCCTTGCCTTCCCATAAGAGTGGAACCGCTAGCACAAGGACTATTCATGAGGTCACTGTCTGACATCGACAAAAAGATATTGCTGGAACTAGAATTTTGTACCCCATCCCTGACCTTGGCACCCGCACAATCTTTCTAGCACAGAGCAACACGTCTATAATTCCATTTGTCTCCATTCTCTAGAATAACCCCATAAGGTAAAGTGTGTTTGACTTTGTAAGGTCCCCAAAATTTAGAGAAACGTGTACCCGGTCTACCACTATGCACTTTCACCCAATCACCTGAAGTGATACGTTTCTCTGCTTTCTTATCAGTACCTCTACCTTGTTGAGGGTCAACAGCAGGAATATCAATGGAAGTAGAATCTCCCAAGACAATATCTTTTATCCAAGTGGGAACCAATTTGGTTTTGGGAAGTCTACCACGCATCATTTCAAAAGGTGCCATTGCCTTGTGGGTTATACAGAGAGGTACAAATGTGCTTAATGCCAAAAGAACCCAAAAACGTTTGCATTTCGTTAGATGTCAATTGGGTACCATTATCCGTAATCAATTTTGATGGAATGCCTTCCTCCCCACAAATTTCCTTCAAGGCATTGATGGCAGTTAAGGAAGTAATATCTTTTAAAAACTTAACTATTAGCCACTTAGTATGGACATCTACGACTACTAAGCCAAAGCGCAAACTTTCTCTGAGACCATTCATAGGTCCAATGAAGTCTAAGCAAATAGTATGCCATGGTTGACCTGGATCAGTTATGTGACCCATGGAAGCTTGAGCTCCTACCTTCAGACGCTTGTCACTTTCCTTGCAAATTTCACACTTCACCACCCAAGAATCTACATCAGAGTCCATACCAGGCCACCACCAATTCATTCTCAACCTTTTCTTTGTTTTTGTTTGACATAAATGTCCTTCATGAGCTAGGCTGATTAGATTGCGTCTTAAAGCTACAGGTGGAATGAACAACTCCTCTCGCATGATAATAACATCGCCACAAACAGATAACTCCTCTAGAATCTTAATGTACTGTCTGATGGAAGGAGGAACTGAGCTTTCTCTTCTATTACCTAGTAGGATTAATCTCCTTGATCCAATCTGCTTTGGTTAAGGCTTGAGAATCAAAAACACTTAACACATCCTGAACAGATGCAACTGCTCCTTCACTCTGACTCTTCAGAACTGCACTTCTGTCAACTGTCTCCCAGTCAAGAGACAATCTCGATAAACAGTCGGCTTGCACATTTCTCCAACCCTAAATATACTCTATATTGTAGCAATACTCTTGTAAACGAGATGCTAGCCTGGCTAATCTCGCTGAGCACTTGGCGGCGCCTCCCGGTAGCAATACTTTGATGAGAGGTTTGTGATCCGATTTAAGAGTAAGTTTGGAGCCCCACAAATAGGTTCTAAAATACTCACAGCCCCAAGCAGCCGCTAATGTCTCACGTTCTATGACTGAATAATTTTTCTCAGAATTGGTCAGTGTTCTGGATGCAAATGCTACTGTCTTCTCATGACCATTGTCCAGTTGAGCTAAGACTGCACCTAAACCAGTGGCACTGGCATCTACTGTCAGTACAGATTGGCGTTTAGTATCAAAAGGTGTGAGAATACCTGCCTCACAAATACTTTTCTTTATGTAAATGTTGTAGACTTGTAAAGCGCACAGCTGCCCCAGCAACGGGGCATCCCGGCGCTGTAAACCGCTGGGGAACCCATCCTGGCTTTCCCTGTGAGATGGTCCCTACTGGGCATCTCCAAGGTGAAGACAGCATCCCCGGAGATTAAGCAAGCTGTTGCCCAGGGTTGCTGAGTGGGATCCATGGTTGAGTAGGCACCGAGGCGAGAATTGTCGAGTCCGCTGACCTTGGCCCAAGACCCTGCCGCGTCGGGAATCAAACCCTGGTCCCGGGCCGACATCTGCTCCCGGGTCTGCCGCCTCTAACCAGTGAGCCACACCACTCCACTCTATGTCATCAAAGCTTATTTGTTGATCTGTACCCCAAACAAAGACAACGCCTTTCTTTAACAAAGATCTCATACTGGCTGTTTTGGTAGAAAAGTCCTTGACAAACTTTGAATAATATTCAATGAGTCCTAGGAAGGACCTCAGTTTGTCCTTATCCAAGGGAATGGGAGCTAAGCGAATAGCATCTAATAGGTTTTGTTTGGGTTTTACCCCAAGATCCGATATCTCATACCCTAGATAGTCAACTTTATCAACAAAAAATTTACATTTCTCACGTCTAAGGGTTAAGCCAGATTCATTGATTTTGCATAGCGCTTCTCTAAGTGCATAATTGTGTTGGTCTACAGTGTCACCAAAAATTAGGATGTCGTCGTGAAAGTAAACAATGTTTTTAACATCTTTAAACAAAACATTAATCATTCTTTGAAAGATGCTAGCGGCAGAACAAAGACCGAATGGCATCCTGGTACACTGAAAAATTCCCTCCATAGTGATAAAGGCTGTGAGTGGCTTAGATTCATCATGTAATTTAATCTGATGATACGCATTTTTTAAATCCAATTTGGAAAAGAATTCACCACCACTTAAAGCCAGAATCAACTCATTAATGTTCGGTAGAGGAAATGTATCAACTACTACATTTTGATTAAGCGACCTCAGGTCAATGCAAAATCTGAATTTTCCATCCGATTTTTCAGTGATAACTACCGGAGAAACCCACAATGAACTCTCCACTGGTTTTATAACCCCAGACGTGACCATGTCTTGCAACATGTCTTTAACAGCTTCTCTTGCAACTAAGGGTGTTCTACGCACCTTATGTTGTACAGGAACGGCATTTGACTTTAAAATTATTTTGTGTACATATCCTTTAAAACAGCCTAGTTCATCCCTGAAAACATCTTTCGCTTCCTCGAGGATTTTCCCCAACGATGGGTTCTCAATTACCATTACTTGAGTAGGAGCTCTGGGATCAACAACGATTGAGAGATCATACTGGTGCATCCATCCTAGAATAGGTGGACCATCAGTGGCAACATATACCTTACCTTGTATGGATCTGCCACTAAACTCTATGGTAGAATTCATGTAACCTAACAAGTTTATTGTTTCTCCTTGATAGCCCCCAGGATTAATATCTTTGGGTAACAGAGAAACTTCAGACCATGACATATTGTATATATCCTTTGGAATGATGGTGTACATGGACCCACAGTCCACCATCAATTGTACGGGTTTCCCATTAATTAGAAAATCTGCTTTGGGTCTATTCTTTCTACCTTCTTGTTCGTTAATGCTCAATATATTGTCAGTTGGATCATCTACACTTAAGATCTTATCAATATGTTGGATAGGTACATTACTTATACAGGATGGAACAGTGTTAGGAGACATTGCCATGGTATTATCTTCTATTATGGCAACTCTTTGTTTGAAAGACTGCTTGCACATATTAGAAAAATGCCCTCTGCGACCGCATTTTTTGCAAATTTTACCTACTGCTGGACATTTGGTATAATCTGCATTGTGAAACAAGCTTCCACATCTGTAACACTGCCTAATTTGTTGTCTACCCTTTTGTGAAGCTCTACCTGATTTAAATACTGCAGCAACATCTGATTCATCTTTAGATACAATAGATACGCTGTCTGACATATTTTCTTGTCTTTTGGTTAATTCTCGCATACAATATTGACATTGTTCAAGGACCTTTGCAATATCTATTGCGTCTTTTAAAGATCGGATTTTTTGCTGCCCAAAGTCGCTCTTGCGTTTTCTTGCATTTGCACTGTACAATCAGTTGGTCACGGACTAACTCATGCGTCATCGCACCAAAGTTGCACTTCAAAGATAGTTCACGAAGTTTGGATACAAAGTCATCTACAGATTGGTTTTCTTCTTGCTTGTGCGTGTAAAAATGATACCTATTCATAACTATGTTGATTTCTTTAGCGAATCTGGTCTCAAGACGTTTCTTTGCTTCAACATAAACATCTTCAATAGCATTCCCGTTAGGTAAGGTAGCAAGAGGAAGGTATTTAAAAATTCGTTGACCTTCCTTGCCAAGATTGTTCAATAAGAGTGCCTTCTTCCTTACAGCACTGAACTTAGCCCCATCAAGTGCATCAATGTAGTTCTCAAACATGGGTAACCAATCTTCCCATTCAATGGGTAATGGTCCCGAAGACACTAGAAAAATTGGCGGTGAGATAATCGAGCCCTGTGGTTCCATTACTGAAATGCTGTTAAATGAGGATACTCAAAATCAGATTAATATGAGCAAGATCCTCTCTACCAGTAAGTAAAATTTTCAGCAGTTCATGAAAATCACCAATGAACTCACAAGCGGTTTATCTATATTTTTTTTTAACTTGCGAAGAACGGATATCCACTCAAACCCAATTTAGGTAAACAGTACCTCAAAATTATGAAGAGTTCTCGATTTGCGATCGCCGTTAAGAACAATTGCGAAGCGATTGTGATGATGGTAAAACAAATGAAGGAACACTTCCAGAAGTACTTTACTAAAATGGCCGCCGACGTCGTATGAACGTGCTTTCCAGGGGTGATAGGGCTTGTTGCAGCAACTTGAGTCCTTGTTTCACCAGGAAGTTGGGCACAAAGGATACAGCTCAAGACACACCAAGCTTCACGCGCTGCAGTGCTCGCGCAAGTCGTGGCTCGAGCTCCAACTCTGACCAACTGTCGTCCTCTTCTCCCAAAACACAGGATATCTCCTACTGGCACCCACTCGACATCCGGAGAGAATCTGGCGGAGTCTTGACACACATAGATCTCGTCGCTTCAAATCCGATATCTGCTTTCTTCACCGTCGCTTGTAGCATGGATTCTGAGCCGCTACCACAGCAGGAACGCTGGCCAACTCGTCGCCAATATTAAGCTCGGTACCCAATGATCCGAGGAACACAGGATTGAGGTTAGGTACTTCTTTATTTCCAGTTGTTAACCTGCGTGGATAAAGCGATGCTCACCCTAGGCCAGCTAGTCTTCAACTGCCTTACACAGAATGCCCCAGGTTCAGGTGGAACGTGGAATGCACTACACACAGTGCTCCACACTCCATGCCATGAGAGCATCTACATAGTTAGGATTGCAACAGGAAACCTAGCAAACCAATACATTTTTGAAAACTAGACACCCAGGGAAATCCAGGATGGGGTGACTTGACTGGCTCTCACCAGGTTCTGTTACCCAGAATCCCTTGCAAACCTAAAAATGTGTCCAAAAAAACACATTTTCCTCAAATTTCTGTGGTGGAAAGTTCGGGAATCTGCGTGGATCCACAAAATTCCACCCACCTCGCGTTCCCCAAAGTCTTCTGAGAAAAATGGTACTTCACTTGTGTGGGTAGGCCTAGTGCCCGCGACAGGAAAGGGCCCAAAACGCAACGTGGACAGACCACATTTTCACAGTGAAAACGGACCCTTTTTTTGCAAAGTGCCTAGCTGTAGATTTTGAACCCTAGCTCTGCCGGCACCTAGGGAAACCTAGCAAACGTATATATTTTTGAAAACTAGACACCCAGGGGATTCCAGGATGGGGTGACTTGACTGACTCTCACCAGGTTCTGTTACCCAGAATCCCTAGCAAACCTGAAAATGTGTCAAAAAACAACATATTTTCCTCACATTTCTGTGGTGGAAAGTTCTGGAATCTGCGTGGATCCCAAAAATTCCACCCACCCCGCATTACCCAAAGTCTTCCGACAAAATTGTACCTCACTTATGTGGGTGTGTCAAGTACCCACGACAGGCAAGGGCCCAAAACCTTTTGAGGCGACTTCAAAATTACCTATCACAAAACAACCTGGTTTAGCAAGGGGGGTCCTATGAGTTTTGGGCCCCGGGCTCGGTGGCCATCTAGGGAAACCTACCAAACCCACACATTTCTGAAAAACAGATATCCTGGGGAGTCCAGCAAGGTATGGCTTGCATGGGTCCCCTAACATTTCCCTACCAAGAATCCCCTGCAAACCTGAAATTTAGCTGAAAAAAAATCACTTTTTTTCTCAAATTTCTGTGTTGGAAAGTTCTGGAATCTGCGTGGATCCACAAATTTCCTTCTACACAGCATTCCCCCAGGTCTCCAGATAAAAATGGTACCTCACTCGCGTGGGTGGGTCAAGTACCTGTGACAGGCAAGGGCCCAAAACCTATTGAGGTGACATCATAATGACCTATCACAAAACAACCTGGTTTTTCAAGGGGGGGTCCCATGAGTTTTTGGCCCCGGGCTCAGCAGCCAGCTAGGGAAACCTACCAAACCCACATATTTCTGAAAACTAGACACCCGGGGGAGTCCAGCAAGGTATGGCTTGCATGGGTCCCCCAACATTTCCCTCCCAAGGCCAAAGGTACTTGACCCACCCACACAAGTGAGGTACCATTTTTCTCTGAAGAATTTGGGGGATTCAGCCTGGGTGGAATTTTGTGGATCCACACAGATTCCAGAACTCTCCACCACAGAAATGTGACGAAAATGTGTTTCTTTTCTTTTACAAATTTTGAGGTTTGCAAGGGATTTTGGGTAACAGAACCTGGTGAGAGCCGGACAAGTCACCCCATCCTGGATTCCCCTGGGTGTCTAGTTTTCAAAAATGTATAGGTTTGCTAGGTTTTCCTGGGTGCCGGCAGAGCTAGGGTTCAAAATCTACAGCTAGGCACTTTGCAAAAATAGGGTCAGTTTTCACTGTGAAAATGTGTTGTGTCCACGTTGCGTTTTGGGCCATTTCCTGTCACGGGGACTAGGGCTACCGACACAAGTGAGGCATCATTTTTTTCAGAAGACTTTGGGGGATGTGGGGTGGGTGGAATTTTGTGGATGCATGCAGATTCCAAAACTTTCCACCACAGAAATGTGAGGAAAATGTGTGGCTTTTGTTTACAAAGTTTGAGGTTTACAAGGGATTCTGGGTAACAGAACCTGGTGAGAGCCAGACAACTCACCCCATCCTGGATTCTCCTGGGTGTCTAGTTTTCAAAAATGTATAGGCTTGCTAGGTTTCCCTAGGTGCAGGCAGAGCTAGCGTTCAAAATCTACAGCTAGGCACTTTGCAAAAAAAGGGTCAGTTTTCACTGTGAAAATGTGGTGTGCCCACATTGCGTTTTGGGACGTTTCCTGGCGCAGGCACTAGGCCTACCCACACAAGTGAAGTACCATTTTTCTCGGAAGACTTTGAGGAATGCGGGGTGGGTGGAATTTTCTGGATCCACGCAGATCCCAGAACTTTCCATCAGAAAAATGTGAGGAAAATTTGTTTTTTTAACTAAGTTTAAGGTTTGCAAGGAATTATGGGTTACAGAACTTGGTGAGAGGCACACAAGTCACCCCATCCTGGATTCCCATTGGTGTCTAGTTTAAAAAAATGTACAGGTTTGCTAGGTTTCCCTATGTGCAGGCTGTGCGAGGGCTCAAAATCCACAGGTAGGCACATTAGTAAAAACAAGTCTGTGCCTTGTGGGCTTTCTGCTGCCGTGGGGGGGGGGAATGGGAGGGTGCCCGATATGCCCCCAAGGGGAGCAGAAAGACTGTGGCTATGGTTTTGGGGGTGGGGCATTGGTATGCCTATTCTGGGTAGCCCCCACGCATAAAAAAATCCAGCGTAATCGCTGGCGCATACTGGGCTTTCTGCCTCCCCAGGGGCAGATCAGGGGCCACTGCCCCCATCCGCCCCTCCGGGGGTCAGAAAGACTGTGGCATTTTTTGGGGAGGTGTGGGCATTGGCATGCCCATTCGGGGCTGACCTCAACCCTAAATAAAAAACCTGAGGACTAGAGGGCTTTCTGCCCCCCTGGGGTCAGATGAGGGGCTATTGCCCCCATCTTCCCCTGAGAGGAGCAGAAAGCCTGTTGCATTTTTTTTGGGGGTGGTGGGGGCATTGGCCTGCCCATCTCCCCCCGTCCGCCCTAGCGCCAAGGGGCTGCTCCCCCCTCCCTGGTGCTAGTGGGTGGATTCCTGCTTGGGGATTGCCCTCCTGGAGTGATCCCCAAGCAGGGATCCACTAGGGAAGGATGCCATTGGATAAGGGGAATTCAAAAATAGGCCTTGTGCGGTTGGGGAAGCTCTTCCCCACCTCCCCAGGCAAAAAAAGGAAAATCCCCCTGCCGTCTGCAGCAGAGGGATTTCCTGAGCATGTACTCATGACAGAATGGTTCCGTCATGAGCACACTGGAACGTGTGCTCATGACAGAACCATTCCGTCATGAGCATGGAAGAGGTTAAAGCTGCTGCTGTGGGTACAACTGCCTGTGTTGTTGATTGCTGACCACAGGATAATATTTAGTGTGTTGGGCTCAGCATCTTTTATTTTAAGGCAGCTCTTGACTATTGCAACCTGCCTTCCAATCGATTGCCTTTTGAGGCCAAACTCCAGCTGTGTTTGGCAGGGGGAGGAGCTCTGTGCTAAGTTTAAAACATGAAGATAAACCTTTGCTTGGAGTTTGCTTGTAAAGCCGAATCACTGCTGTGAAGGGCCTCACTGCCTTAGGTGAAGGTTGGCAGAACCTTTGCTTCCTTTAATCTTAGGAGTTTCAAGTGTTGGTTCTTTCAACCTCTTGCTCAGAGAGTTACAAGTGGCGATTAGGGCACTGCTGTTGCTTGACTGTTCCCCTGTCATCTAGCAGTACACCCAAGTACTTGTATACTTTTACTGTGTCCTAAATGAAATCCTAGAAGTGAACGATTAGAGCAATGGCAACTTAAAATGGTTATCAAGATAACTCTGGATACCATAAACAGTAAAGAGTACTAAAAGAAGCTTGCCATGGGTCTGAAAATGTACCTCAGGATGAACCGGCCATCATAATTGAGGATGGGACTCCCTGTGTATTTTTTCATTTAGAAAATCCGTAGGAAACATTCTAAAAAACACATTTTAGACTTTTGTAGTTCTAATTTTTCAATACAGGATATTTCGACAAGAAATGGTGACACTCAGTTCTAAAGTGCATTTAGCAGTAATTTTACAAAGGGCCCCACAATCAACCATTATTTTGTGGATGCAAAAGAGGCAATTCCTAGGGTCTTTTTGAAGGTTTGCAAGGAGGTAGTGCTGTCATGGTGCAAGAAGAGGAACCCTAATGAGGTAGAGTGCAGACAGGTCAATCGAACTCTATTTTGGAGGTGGTACTGAGGTTGAAAGTAATTAAATGGTGTTCGGTTTGTGATTGGCTGAGGTGACAGCGCAATGTCACAGAAAGTAACCACTCAGAACTAAGCCTGGGCGAAGCACTACGCTACGCTCGCGTAGTTTGCGAAGTTCGCGCTACTTCGCACTACGTGAACTGCACGTAGCACAGTGCGAACACGCGTAGCGTAGTGTTGCGTAGTGCTGCGGTCATTTTTTGCTTGCTCGCGGTCCTCAACGTCAAGTTGGCGACCGCGAGCAAGCAAAATGACATCCCGGCGAGACTTTTTCCTTGTTCGCGATCAGCAACATCAAGTTGGCGATCTCGAGCATGGAAAATAACCCTCCCGGCGAGATTCCCAACGCGAGGAGGTCAGGTTTCTCATTGCGAGGGGTCGCTTATGCTCGCGACCGCTCGCGATGAGAAACTACCAGTTCGCGTTGAGAAAGCTGCCGCTCGAGTAAAAATCTACTCGAGCAGCAGAAAACTACAGCTCGCACTGTGCAAGATGCCATTTTCAATGATTGCACAGTGCCGGTTGCTTGTCCGCACTGTGCAATCATTGAAAACAACATCTTGCACAGTGCGAACATGTTACTACGCAGTTCGCGAAGTGCTACGCGTAGCTCGCATAGTGGGAACTTCACTTTGCGTAGCTTCGCGAAGTGCTACTTCGCGAACTTCGCCCACCCTTACTCAGAACATGGCATATTTTCTTCTTCTGAGGACTAAATCGGAAGTGTATTGCCCTGTAACACCCACGTATGAATGTGTAACAAAACAGTACACTTTACTGGTTTCTTAAAAACTTTCATGTGTTACTTCCTGTGACAGGATTTGTGTACTCACCAGGGACATATTAAGGATTTTGGGGGCCCAGGCTCAAATGTATTTCGGGGGGGACCCTGGTCGGAACAGGTTTGAATTTATAATCCAGTTTCAGCACTTTCCTGCCCTCTTTGGCCATGTCACTGAGTACACAGGCACATTGGTCCAAATTCTAAATGTGTTACATGTAATATTCAGGGTTAGTAACATGTGTTTTCAGTATTGTAACACAGCAGCAGCTCACTTATGTTACTGCAAATAATCTCTGTGACACCCTCCCATTTCTCATATATGAGATCATGTTTTGATCTAAAAGAAACCTTTTTATGGATTTTGCATGAAACAAACTCCTCATTTCTCTGCAAAATGTCTGTAATAGACTCTCACACATAACAGAGACAGTATTGCTTGCCTCTTGTGATGCAATTATGCTGTACAGCCAGTGGCGGGCGGTGAACCCTCAACAGCAGAGTGGCGTTGACACCATCAAGAGCACAGAGCATAGGGAATGTTATTAACAAACACCAGTGACAAGCACTGTAATAAATCACAATGCCTTTAGGCTCAAAGCCAAAGCTCTCAATCATGGCGTGTGTCAACAGATTTTATTTTTAAAGCGAGCTGTGATTGAGAGCTTTAAAGTTGATGTTTAAGGCAATGCCAGTTTCTCACAGTGCCCGTCAGTGGGCCAAAAAGGGAACCGTAAAATCAATAAATGTACTTACCCACACTTTCTTATCCTCTGTTCCATGTTTCTTCAGGAATGCAGTCAGCGAGTGTCCTCGCGGCGCCTCAGACAACTTCGCTCTATGAATCTGGACGCTGCTCTTGTGCTGCTGATAATATTAGCAGCATCAGAGGAACACCAGGATTGGTAGGAGCGGGCCATCTTGATGCTCCATTAGGCACTGGGGGGGAACTGTGCCTGCTCTCCGCCCAGTTGTCCAAGACAGCTGAGGGAAGAGGTTTAAAAATGCGCATGTCATGCTGGCTGTCGCAAGACAGCCAGACAAAATGACATGCGCAGTTTAAACTGGAGCAGCCAGCAACACTGCACCCTGCCACCAATCGCAGTTATTGCCTCGCCCAGCACTGCCACTCAATGTGGCTGAACTGAAAAGCAATGCTAACGAAATCTATTCATTACCATTTTATCTTTCATGCTTGCAGCACTGTCAGCTGTGGGGGGGGGGGGGGGGACGGGTTGGGTGACGCCCCTCTGTCCTAAAGGAGGAACCACTGCTTTAGACAGTGAAATATAACCATGACATATGATTAACACAATATGGGCACTGAAGGTTTTTGAAATCTTGTGGTAGAAACATATGTGTAAACATGTATTGCCTTGTTCACCCCCTGTGTTAATATTGATCCAGACCCAATCTCCGGTTATCTCCACTATGAATGTAACAAATTTTCTGACACACAGGGTGGTCCAGCAGCTATTATTGAGCCAGATCTTAGGCAGCTCCAGCAAACTTGCCCACTGTGTCCTGGTGCACTTTGATTTCACCTGGAAACATTAAGCAACACCTTCACTTTATCTGCTTTGCGTTCAGAGCAGAGACCCACAGAGGTCTCACTGACATGGGCCATAGGCACTCCATTTGTCCTTGACACATGCTGCCCGGGAGCTAGCAGGAGTGTAACACCATGATGCCAATGCCTTTAGGATCCAACCCCCCCCAAAAAATAAAGAGGCAAGTTGTAGACTCAACTGAGTAAATTCACATAATTGTTTCCTCTTGAAATTTTGATTTTGGAGTACAATGTGATTTGCCAGTAGATCGTTTTGGTACTTGTACCCGATAACAAACCTACATTAAGAAAGTCCCAGTGAGAGACAGGTTAGAGTAGAAATTCTTGGCAAGACAATTTCTGTGCAAACCGGTCTTCCGATTGTAACTAGAGATCTTTTAATTCATTTGGGATGCTTGCTCAGATATTTTATTTATAAATATATATTTATATATACACACAAAACACAAATGTAAAGTGGCTTAGTAGGTGTTGAAATAACTCAAAAACTAATGTTGAAAACAAAAAAATAACCACTGAAATTAACAAATTATAGTTTACTCAGCCAGCTATAACTTGCCCCCACCATGCACTGCATAAATCCAAACATATTACATATTACATCACTCATGCTATGAAAAATTATGGTATTCAGACAGAACATCGAGTTCAAAATATCGACAGACAAGAATATTGAATCAGAAATATCGTGACATGGAAATATCGATTTAAAAAAATTGTAGTCATCAATATTGTTTGCTAAGACATAGGGGCCAATTACGATGCTGATCGGAAAGGCTCCGAACGGCATTTGGATTTTCCTAACCTGTTTCGGAACCCATGTTTCCGACGGACTCGGAAACATTTCAAACTGACTGATTACAATAGAAGTTAACTGTTTAGTCTTTCCGCCTCGGTTCAGACCGGCATTCAGAGACTCCGAGTCGGTCAGAGCCGAAAAGAATATCTCTTTGGACCACGTTTCCGACTGACATATTATGATGTCGGATTCGGACAGCATTTCCGAATTGGTCTGTCCGACACAAAACGGATGTTGGAAACTGATTTTGGGGGACTGTAGCAGGCACCCCTTCACCCTGAGGCCTCCGGTTGGGGACCGTTGGGGTTCCCATGGGACCCCTCCTTACAACCATGCACAGTGTGGCAGGCGCCATGGGGTGCCCACCACAGGGAGCAAGGTTTTCAGCAACAACACCTTTTTTCAATGGGAGCCTGTGTTGTCGGTTAGAACACAAGCTCCCTTTGAAGTCAATGGGAGTCGGACTGAATGGTGTTTGGAAACCTTAATAATTGGTCAGTCGGACTCTCCAAGCCAGAGTTGGTAGGAAACGATTCCAACCAGGAGTCAGTCGGATTGCTTTCTGACTGACATCGGAATGATGCCCATAGTTGTTTAGAATGTTGTTTTTTATTACTGTTATGTATTTTAGTATATATTTGAAATGTTTATGATGTAATTTATTTGTTCAATTATTGTTTATGTTTCTTACATTTGTAGTAGTTATGAAATTCAATTGAATTTAATTTTCTAGTTTCTAGTTTCTAGTTCCGTAACAGGTTGTGGATTTATAAGTGGATAGGGTAGAGAGTAATTTAAATATAATGAATAGCTATTTGTATTCAATAATATTTATTTAATAGATATTTAATTAGGTCAATTGTGCTAATAATGTTTTTAATATAAATCTTTTGCATGTGTTGTGAGGTCTATAGGGGTAAAGGGTGGGGAGAAAATTAATTTTAATTATTTAATAATTATTTGTTAAATACTATTGATTATTTAATTGTAAATTAATTATTTTAATTACCTTATTAATTGTTTTGGTTTAATTTTAGGTGGGGTTGTGGCATTTATATGGGTAAAGGGTGGAAAGTTAATTAATTGTAATTCATTTATATTTAAATAAATAATATTTGTTTCATTGGTAATTATGGGCTCATTATGATGGCGGGCGTACATCAGTCTACCCGCCATCATAACGGTGATGGGACCACCCGCCAGACGTGCGGTGGTCCCACCAGTGCAATTAGGATGCACACGCCATACTGGCGGGCGCATCCTGGCCTTTTACCATTGGAGACTGTGCTGCTGGCTGCAGCACCGTCCGCAATGGTAAAAGAGCCTGCACAGCATTTTCCTGCACCATGTGGCAGGCACCACGTGGTGCAGGGAACTGCAGGGGGGGTAGCATGGGTATTCCCCCAGTGTACCCCCCAAACCCCCACAGAGGGGGCCCGCAGCGGGCCACCAAAGCCAATCCCCGCCAGCCTTTCCATGCCGGCATCGCCGCAATGGAAAGGCCCCTCAAACACTCACATCCTAATATCGCAGACAGTGCCTACTAGGCACCGCCACCATATTAGTGGCCCAGCTTTGCCTCGTAATGATTGCCATTGGCGGAAAAGCCAAGATTATATTGAATAAAAAATCAATTGAATTTTGCATTTTTAGGTCTGTAGCGGGTTGTGGGTTTATAGAGGAATAGGGTGGGAAGTTTTAATTTTTTTATTTAATTTTTACATTTTTTGTTCCGTAGCGGGTTTATAGGGGAATAGGGTGGAAAGTGACTTAATTATATTTAATGTATTGATTAATTTTTATTTATTAATAATTGTTTGCTTGAGATGTTATAGTGTTAAATGTGTAAACTAATTTATTATTATTAATTTGTTTTTAATTAATTTTAATTAATTGGTAATTAATTATGGTAATTTGGTATTTAATTTTAGGTGTGTGTTGTGGTGTTAATAGGTGTAAATGGTGGGAATAACTTTGGGGCTCATTAGGATGGCGGGCAGACATCAGTCTGCCTGCCATCGTTGCGGTATTGAGACTGCCCCCAGACAAGCGGCATTCCCACCACTGCAATTAGGACGAGCACGCCAGTATGGCGGGCACATCCAGGGCATTTAATATTGTGGACGGTGCTGCTGGCTGCAGCACCGTACGCAATGCTAAAATGCCATGCTGTGCATTTCCCTGCACTATGTGGCAGGCACCACGTGGTGCCTGCCACGCAGTGCAGGGAAATAGAGGGGGTATCATAGGTATCCCCCAGTGAACCCCCCAAAATGGAGGGAACCCGCAATGGGACCCCGAATCCAGCCTCCGCCTGTGTTTTCGCTGTGGGATGACCGCAGCGAAAAGACAGGTGGGAAGGGATTTCCTAATCCCTATGGCGGTGCCTGGCAGGCACTGCCGCAATGCTGGCCAGAGTTTTGGTACCGCGAGGCAGGCAGAAAAGGACCGCCTTGTGGAACCGTGGCGGGCGGACTTTCCATCCGCCGGGGACAGACTGGGATTTTACCTGCCATCTTAATTCGGCGGTGGGAATATCCTATGTGATGGCGGAAGGACCGCCACCGCCGGCCCGTCGGTGGCAGTCCTTGGGCCATCCTAATGACCCCCTTTATTTTTAATTTATGAATTAATTATTTGTTGTTAATGAGTATTAATTATTTTGTAATACATTTTGGTAATTGTGTAATTAACTATATATGTGTGGTAGTTTTTAAGGGTGTAAAGGTTGGGAAGGAAATTATTTTAATTGAAGAATTAATAATTAGTTGTTAATTAATTTAAAATAATTAATTGGTAATTAATTATAGTAATCGTGTAATTAATTTTATGTGTGCTTTGTGGTGTTTATAGGGGTAAAGGGTGGGAAGTAATGTGTGTTTAATTAATTAAGATATAGTTGTTAATTAATGTTAATTATTTGATATTTATTTGGGTAAATGTTTTTTTTTTGTTTTTACTTTTAAAGGGGTAAAGGGTGGGTATTAAATAAAATTGTTATTTAATTATTAGTTGTTAATAGTAATAGTTTTTCCTTTAAAAAATAATATATAATTGTGTTTTATTATTTTATGTGTGTTTTGTGGCTATTAGAGTGTTAAAGCTTGTGTCCTCAATGAATGTTCATTTGAATTTTTTATCAATAAGATGTATTTTTAATTTATTAATAATTATGTTAATTAGGGAAATAAATGTAATTAAAAATCTTGAAGTGTTTAGTTATTGATGTGGTGTTATAGGGTATGAAATAAAATAAATATGTTTATGTATTTATATCATTCTTTTGTTTGTTAAAATTTGCTACTTTTAAATAATTTTTGTTTAGAAATGTATCCATTTATTTTATGTTATTTGTAGGTCTTTGTTATATGTAATTAACATAATAAAATGTTGTCTTTTCATTTGTTTAATACATTTAAATTTATATTTTTGACATTTTCATATTTTGATGATTTTTTAAATTTTGTAATATATTTTGGGTTTTTTCAACTGTTTAAGTGTGATTAGTAATTTTTGTTTCTTGGCTATCCAACACTTTGCCTAATGTTGCACTCACTGGAGTGGGAATAGTAATTTTTACCCCTCCACTATCCAACACTTTGCCTACTGTTGCACTCACTGGAGTGGGAATAAAAAAATGTACCGCTCCGCTATCCAACACTTTCTCTACTGTTGCATTCTTTGGAGTGGGAATAGTCATTTTTACCCCCCCCAGTTATCTAATACTTTCTCTACTATTGCACTAACTGGAGCGGTAATAGTAATTTTTGCCCCTCCACAATCCAACACTTTCCCTACTGTTGCTCTGTTTGGAGTGGGAATAGTAATTTTTACCCCTTCGCTAGCCAACATTTTCCCTACTGTTGCACTCACTGGAGTTGGAATAGTAAATTTAATCCCTCTTCTATTCAACACTTACCCTACTTTTGCACTCACTGGAGTGGGAATAATAATTTGTATCCCTCCGCTATTCAACACTTTCCATACTGTTGCACAGTTTGCATTGGGGATAGTAATTTTTGCCCCTCCGCTATCCAACACTTTCCCTACTGTTGCATTTACTGGAGTGGGAATAGTAAGTTTTACCTCTGCGTTTTCCAACATTTTCCCTACTGTTGCACTCACTGGAGTTGGAATAAATGTAATTCCTCTGCTATCCAACATTTACCCTACTTTTGCACTCACTGGAGTGGGAATAGTAATTTTTACTCCTCCGCTATCCAACAGTTCCCCTACTGTTGCATTATTTGGAGTGGGAATAGAAATTTTTACTCCTCCGCTATCCAACGCTTTCCCTATTGTGTGTTATCACTGAGGTGTTGCATTCACTGGAGTTGGAATAGTAAATTTAATTATTTCGCTATCCAACACTTTCCCCACTGTTTCATCTATTTTTTAAACTGGGAAATGTTAGTTTACATTTTTTTTTAAATAGTTTAATGTTCAAATTTAATATAGAATGGTTATTTTTTATTATTGTTAAATATATATTTTATGTAATTTTAAAGTATAAAAATTAAATAAAGATAATATTTCATAAATTATTTTTAAGTAGATATATGTATACATTATGTTTGTGTGTTTATATTTTTTTAATTAATTTTATTTTTTATATTTAGTTAAAAAGTATATTAAATGGATCTTGTTAAAACAATATTATTTAATATATTTAATATATATTATTTAATATATATTTTTTAATCAACATTTTTTTACATCTATATTTTTTACCTCAATATTTTTGAGTCGATAATTTTGTACTTACTTGTTAAGGAATGGGAGTCGATATTTTTGTAGTTGATATTTTTTACTCGAAATTTAGAATCTTTGTGACATCTATATTCTAGCAGTGAACCATTATATGCCTTTCATACAACACTCCACTTAATAACACTCCATGCCACTAAACTAGGAAAATGTTACAAAATTGTTACTCACATTATAAAAACCATTGAAAGTCACACAAAAAAACAACAACAAAAAAAACAATCACAAAGAGGCTAAACATAAATTACTTTGTTTGGTATACAAACCCAAATTAAACTCCACAAACATTAGCAATTCTATAGTTATGGTTATCTGTTAATTTTATGATTTCTGAACCACTTCTGCACTTCTTTCTATCTTATGTGTGCCAAACACACCATAAACTACACATCCATAACAAATTCAAAACCACTTTCACATTACTATCAGTCATAATTATAACTCACATTTATTCTTATGACCACCTTTAAATTATTATCACTCGCGCACTTCCATACATAGTCTTGTGACCTCACTCGCTACACTACATTACCGAGAACTCACCCCTTCTCCATGCACTAGCTATACCCTTGGATATTTCCTACGTTACAGCATGTGAAATCCTTGCAGTAAACGAAACACTTAGGACATCAAAAATTATATGAATTGCCAGAACGCAGTGCATGGCACAGTGACATCAAACGTTCATGCAAAGGAAGTGGGTAATAATTTTTTCCTCATCAGAATATGTTACAAAATATTTTGAGAGCAGGTGCTGCAAGGCTAGGTGGAGTTCCAGCAATCAATGCTTAATTTGTGACAGCGTTTGCTGTGCACCAGCACTTATTTATGAGACCTCATCACAAGCTGGCGCCCTACCTATGTTTTGCCAATGTATGCCAGCTGAGTGTTTAACAATGTAATATATATATATATATATATATATATATATATATATATATATTCACTGAAAAAACCATAGGTTTCATACATGTTATAGATAGCTGGACATTTTACTCATAAAAAAACAATGAAATTCCCCCGTTATAGTTAGTGCAGGCAACTATAACTCACGCGACCGCAATCCTCTGCTGATGCTAATACTGTATTTAGACACTTATTTGCCCATGTCTTCTTCCATTAAATTTTAGCTATACATATATTACAAATATTTTTTTTTCATAAAGACACATATGTCATCAGCAGAGGATTGCGGTCGCGTGAGTTATAGTTGCCTGCACTAACTATAACGGGGGAATTTCATTGGTTTTTTATGAGTAAAATGTCCAGCTATCTATAACATGTGTGAAACCTATGGTTAATTCAGTGAATTTGCAAGGTTTTTTAAATGCTAATTCCTAACTATAACGTGTGTGAAACCTATGGTTTTTTCAGTGAATTTGTACGGTTTTTTAAATGCTAAGTTACTTTACGCCGTTCGTGGCGTGCGCGCCCACTTAACGCAGTTCGTTCCGTGCGCGCACCGTGCGCGCACAGTGAGCACGCGGTGCGCGAGTTAGTGCCATGCACGCACGGTGGGCACGCGGAGCGCTACGCGCACCGCGTGCCCACGTTACGCTGGATGGGCCATGTACGCACGATGCGCTTCGCGCACCGTCCGCACACGGAGGTCATATTATGCACTTCGTTGTGAAAGGAAAACTTTTAAATGTTCCATTGCTTTATGTGCCATGCACAAGAGGTGCCCTGCGGGCGCCTTTTGCACACGGGGGGGGGGGAAACGGTGGATAATTTTTTTTTTATAATTAATTTTTACCGTAAGCGTAATCGCCGTTTTTTCGAAAAAATATAAAATTGAATTTTTTGCCTTGGGGGTTCTTTTGGGGCACCTTAATCAAGGCTATGTGGTTAGGAGCTGTCTAACATGCCTCTTTACATGTTTTCAACCTTTGTTTTTCCTCCCCCCCTCAGAGTGCGAGAGAGAAAATGGCGGCCGCCGCTTCCTGGTTTCGACCGATTCGAATGTTTACTAAGATCTAACAGCCAATCAGAATCGCGCTCGCGCACGGCACCGTACGCGTACGGTAAGCTTACCGTAAGCTGCCACAGATATATATATTGATTTAAATGCTATTTTCTCAGGAACTACTGAACAGATTTACACCAGACCTACAAAAGGCACTTCCTTGACCTGTAGACTACCTCTCTGCCAAATTTCAAGTAACTCTGTTCAGCCGTTCGGGCTGTAGCTGTGTCTAAAGGTCCTATGGAAAAATGCATGGGAAAAATGCGTTTTGGGACCCCCCTTTTTTCTCAGCCCCCGCTTGACAAATCCCCCCGAGACTTTCAGGGTAGGAGCGGAGCGTAGCGCCCCATTAGTTTTGAAAATTTCACGAGGATTCGTCGACCGGCGCCAAAGTTATTCCAAATAGAATGTTGCGGTTTTCCTATGGAAACAGGGTCCTAACTATAACTACCTACTGGCGACCGCCAGTAGGTAATATATATCCGACTGGTGGTTGCCAGTAGGTAGTTATAGTTAGGATCTCATGCCCACAGGAAAGGCACCTTTTGTTTTGCTAATAACTATAGCACCTCTTGACGAATCTTCACAAAATTTCAAACTAGTTTGCCAATCACTTCATCTGCTATTTGGAAAGTTTTGGGGAGATTCATCAAGCTGGCGGAAAAAAAGGAGGGGGTCCCAAAATGCATTTCCCGATGCAATTTTCCATAAGGATTTTAGACATGACTGTAGTCCAAACTGCTGAACGGAATTACAACAAATTTGGCAGAAAGCTAGATCTTGGTCCAGAAAGTTATGTTTGTAATTTGGTATAAATCTATTTAGTAGGTATGGAGTAATAAAAAAAAGAGATTTATGTATATCTAGAGGCATGGAGGATCCCACGATACGACAGACATCATGTGGCAGCCATCTTAAGACTTGGAACACAGCCAAAGTCCTTAGACAAAAGGCAAAAAAAACACAAGGGGGCAGGGTAGGAATACCAGACCCAATAGGACTGGTGGTGGGGCCAAAGATTTTTGTTTTAATTTTGCCACAGACTTGGAGAGGATCAGCTGCAATTTATTTTTTAAGTTGGTTGCTAATACACACAGGATCAGAGGCTAATTGTAAGAAATAACAAAAAAAACACAAAAGATCACTCAAGCTTGTTTTTTTTCAACTACCCGGGTTGGCCAAATCCCAGGGAAATAATCAGAAATATTTAAAGGCCATTTTCGACCCCGCGAATGCAATCCCTGCGGCCAGGCAAATTGAGAAGGGGGGCCATGCGGCCCCACTCCCAGGCCGTTTATGGCCCTTAGAAGCCCATCCCAGAGGGCTTAATTCAGCCCAGGAAGGAGTAGTTGCAGGACCAAAATTTGCCAGGGAAGGGGGCCATGGGGCCGCCCTCCCCCTTCTAAAAAATCAGCCAGAACCCATCCCCCAGCCGTATATGTAATGAGGAGGGGTGTCACGTGGCCCCACTCTCTCAGCCATTAATGGCCTTGGGGACTCGATCCCCCAGGGCCAGCTCATGCTAAGTATCAGGTTGCACACTCTGGGACATAAAGGTTTTGCTGCCTGTTCAGGCAGGGAAAATTGTGTTTGCTCTTGCTTGGCAGGAGCAATTTGAAAACTCCTGCCAAGTAAGAGCAAACACCTAATTTCCTCCCAGTGGGCAGGAGCATATTTGCACCTGCCTGCTGGGAGCAGACTTTTCATCTGTTAAATGCCTGCACTGAAGCATGCAGAGAAACAAACAAAAAGATTACTTCCGCCCACTGGGAGCAGCATTTTTAGCTTCTCCCTGCAGATGTGAGCAATGGCGGCTCCTGCTGGATGAGGCTGCAGGACCTCGGGCTCCCCCAAAGTCCCCAATCATAGTGTGGTGGGTTTCCTAGGGCACCCACCCTTTGCTGGATGGAGTCCACTGCCCCCCTTCCTCTTTGGACATTGGCTGGGCCCTGATGGATGGGGTCCCCAGGGCCAATATCACCCCACGGAATGGGTTACACGGGGCAAAAAACTGCCTGTGGAGGGGGGAAATGTGCCCCCTTCCCCAAAAACATATGATGGGCCTGGGGTGATGGGGTCCCCAGGTGACAATTGGCCTGGGGAGGTGGGTCACATGCCCCCTTCCCCCTGAAGTATGTTTCTGGGACCCCGGGGGTGGGGTGCCTGGGGCCCAGAGCAGCCCGGGGAGGGGGCCCTGTGCCCCTCCCCCTAACTAAATGCTACAGTCTCTGGGGAATGTGGTCCCCTGGGCCAAAAGCAGCTGGAGAGGGGGGGCTGTGGGTTGGCTGCCTTTGGGGGTTGGCGGTATGCCAGCCAGGCATTGTGGCCAACCCCCACTGCACATGGCCTAAGGCCATGCGCAGCCTGGAGTTAGTTAAATGCAGGATGTTGGCCACAGAGCTTGGCTGTGCGCGGCAGGGGTTGGATTAAAGTATGGTAATTAAATATTACTTTATTTTTAAAAACATGGTAATTCACTAAAAACAAAGGTTACAGGGATGTGATAGTTAGGTTCATATATGACAAAAAGAAAAGCATAGAAATTCAGTAATTAGTTCTCTCAAGAAACTATAACTGGTGCCCGAAGCTAACTTTCACTTGCGCCCTCGCCATGCACTACTAATTACCCGACATATTACATCAGTCATGACATCATTAATAATATCACTGCAACATTTCCAATAAAATTATTAGTGAGGAAACTGTGCATGGCGAGGGCGTGAGTTATACTTACCTTAGGGCACGTGGTATAGTTTGAGATAACTATAACTGCTGAAGTTCTATGGTTTTTATGCGTTTACCATCTGAACCCAACTATAACATCCCTGTACCCTTAGTTTTTCTGTGAATTTCTAAGGTTGTTTTAATTCTATTTCTTAACTATAATATCCCTGTAACATTTGGTTTATTCAGTGAATATATATATATATATATATATATATATATATATATATATATATATATATATATATATCCAAGAAAGAAGTGACAGATAGATTCACCAAAGAACAAATATATATTTCCACTACAACGTTTCAGCTTCCGCCTTCCTCAGGTAGTACAACATGGTTTGCTCTGTGGCTGCACAGATGACAGCTGAATTTTCAAAAAGCATCATGAGTGAAGATTCCATTTGGAATGTGGAATCAATACACACACACACATACATATGTGTAATACCTACTGGCGGTCGCCAGTAGCTAGTTATAACCGTAGTTTTTATAGAAAAATCATTTTTGTTTTGCCAATATCTTTGGCACCGTGTGAAGAATCTTCATGAACTTTTCAAAACTATGCTACCAGGAAATTCAGCTGCGGTCTGGAAAGTATCGGAGTCGTCAGTCAAGTCGGGACCGAGAAAAAGGTAGGGGGTAAAACTAGTTTTGCACATGCTTTTCCATAGGGTTTTTAGACACAACTACAGCCTGAACCGCCAAATGAAAATACACCAAATTTGACAAAAAGCTAGATCTTGGTCCAGAAAGAGTGCTTTCTGTAATTTGGTGTAAATCTATTCAGTAGTTTTAGAGTTATTAAAGTAGAACGATTTATGTATCTTTAGAGATGCAGATCCGCGGATCCATGCACCAACAGCAATGATGCGATTGCCTGGCTGCAACCTGAGAGGAAAGTTGCAGCTGCAATTTTTTGCATTGGGACACTGTTGCCAGGGGAGAAAATGTAATGTAAAAGTAATAGAAGGGGCCAGGTAGAGGTAGCTTAACTCCATGGGACTGAAGGAGTGGTCTGAGGGACCCCTCATGGGCAAGAACTTGTCTAAAAACATTGTTTTGTTTCAGATTCAGGTGGATCCGTGGATCCAGACCCTAATTAAAAAATTATAAAACACCCACTCACAGACCCACACAGCCACTCACACTTCCACACAGCTACTCATCCACTTGTTCATATAGCCACTAACACAGAGAGACAAAACCACTCACACACCCACAGACACTCACACAACCACTCCCACATCCATATAGCCAATCACACACACATATAGCCACTCACACATAGGCAGTGATACAAACATATGCTATTGCAATTTCTAAGTGTATTAAATGCATTGTTTTAGTATTGAATGTGTACAATATAACCAACAGACCCTTTTTTTTCTGAGGATTCGTAACAGATGCACAGATGAATTTAAAAAAGAGAATTATTGGTGAATTTATCGAAAGACTACATACATTACCTGATTTATGTAGTTTTAAAATATGAAAAAAAATGAATGTGTGAACAAAATGTATTCATAAAGTTGTCAAAATATTTATTAGTAGATTGAACTTATGGGTCAAATTGTAGGACAATTTCTAATAAAAGAAAGTTACAGGGATGTTATGGTTGGGAAATAGAATTATAAAGAAAATTGAAATTCACTGCAAGAACTTAAGGTTACAGGGACATTATAGTTAGATTCTGATTTTTCACACACAAAACTGAGAAATTCAGCGATTATTGTTATCTCAAGTAAGTTTACGTTGTGCCCTAAACTAACTACCACCCTCGCCATGAACTGCTAACTACCCCACAATTTACATCACTCATGACATCATTGATAATAGAACTGCAACATTTGCAGTGAAATTATTGATAACTGTGCTTGCGTGCCATGAGTTACAATTAATTGAGGTAACCCATTTGGTCCATGATTTCCTTGGTCCATGATTTCCTTTGCTTTCTGGGATTCTGTTGCTCACATTATTATATCAGGACTGCAGATCTTAGACTGCAAGAAAAATGTTTGGACCTGATGAGCTGCTGGCACATGTAACTGAGAAACTTAACAGCTTTGGGCAACCACTTACTGTCAGAGAGGACCTGGGCACCCAGTCCCTTCCCAAGACTCTGGTTCAACATTAAAATACTGCACTAATAGCAGGTGTGGTAAAGCAGCCAAAGATAGCTATTTGTGTAACATTTACACACTTCCACACTGGGCTGTAAAATGGGTGGCAATCCTTAAGGAACTGATATTTTTTGCCTCGCAAATTAACACCAAACGCTACAAACAGGCCAGCGGAGTGCAGCAGTAAAAACCAAGCCTGGATGAAGTTACAAAAAAACTCAGTGGAGTTCCACAAGTGGCGGAGTGCAGTGAGAACTGCAGTTTGTGCTGGTATTCCTGCCGCTTAGGCAGAAATTTTACCCAAGCGCTAGCTCACACTCACAAACTTACCATTTGCGCTCGCAATCTTACCGTTCGCGAGCGGGGAAAAAACTCTGCTGCACTACCTGAAGCAGAGATTTCTGCACTCCGCGAGCTCCACGGAGTGCGGAATGCAGAAAACTTTGCAAACTCTGTAAATGGAGCAGAGTTCACCACCCAGGCCTAGTAAAAACCACATCACAGCATACTAAATGTTACCTCATGTTATTCCTTATTTTTGAATTGTTACAATCATAGACAAGTCCCCCAAAAGAATTCTGGTCTCAGCATATTAACTCTAGATTAAGCACTCTAAACAAATATTCATATGTAGTCAAATGAGTGCTTTGTGAGAAATTTGTTTCAATTTAATCTCCACATCCCATAACAAAGTTTTATATAAAGGAAGAGTCGGTAGTGAACATGGGGCACATTTCACAAAGAGTTCAAAATCTGCACCCACAGCTTTACTATCTTTCATGAGTTCAGATATCCGACTTGTAGAAAGCCACTAAACTTTTCCACGTTACACCTCGAAAGCTTTTCCATTCACTGTACCTAGGAAAAGATAGTGTATTCCTCTGCTTTTGTTTGCATTTCTGCTAACTTAAATTTTACGTGATGTATAATTATACCTTCTAAAAGGTCAGCACCTTCGTGTAATGGCACTTTTAATATTTTTTTCTACACTAGGAAACTGTATCCTCAAGTGGAAACCTGCTCTCCTGTTTCCCAATGAGTTGTTGAAATGGTCAGCCCCTCTTCCCACCCTGGAAAGGGATTTACTTGACAGGGCTAAGTGTATGTATGCTCTAAGAGGGCAACTTGTTCATAGAGGAGTTTGTGAATGTCCACAAAGGCGTTAAACTTTTACAACATCTCTGAAACATCATCTATCACCAGTTGTGCTGGTTATTAGTAGGCTTGGGTGGAATTTCAAATACGCCGGAGTTATCAGAGCAATTACGCCTTACTCTTTGATGCATCATTATCAAAAATTACGTGAATACACCTGTTCGTGTAATCAAAAGCAATTTTGGGAGGGAAGGGGCAATCAAATCCTGCAGTGAGAGCACATTTAGCTAGTGCAAGCGGGCACTCATGCTCACTACTCACATTCTGCTGCATTTAGAGTTATTTCTTGATGCAAAGTGAACCATTGCATGCTTTTTGGACATGAGAATGCATTTTGCACTAAGAAAATAGCTAAATGCCAGAGTACGTTGGGGGAAAGTTTTCAAGAGCACTTTAGCAAGCATCTGCTTGCACTCACTATTCATGTCCTATAGCATTTAGCATGATTTCTTAATGCAAAATGCATCCTTTTTGGATTTCAGGCGGCATTTTTGAACTAAGAAATAACACTTAACGTAGAACTACTCTTCTCTTGTGTAATTCTTCGTTAATTCTGCGTGATTCCACTACATGGAATTATGCGAGTTAGGCCCACCCCTAGTTTTTACATGGTCGAGGGCTAATATAACTCATTAATAGAACTGCTCCCGAGTGTAAGTCACCTTTTGTGCACTGCTTGCTGTTGGAAACATTGCCTCTTAGATTTGCCCCCTTCATCAGGCGCCACTGCTCACCCACCAACTTCATTTTTCACACACCTTGCAGCAATAGACAACGTCAGCAGTGGCTTTGAACAATAATTGTAACTTTGCTTTGTGCATAGCCCTTATTAATGCATTGTCAATATGTGATTGCTTACATTACAGAATTTATAGCACTCAAATGACAGATTTCCGGAAGAGGGAAAGGTGAGTCACCTGTGGGATTCGAACTTATGACCCACTATTCACTATTCTAACTTTCGGATTGGTGATGCATCCTTCAGGTATCATGATGGTTTTACAACCGTGAGGAGAATAAACCCTGAGGCAATCCATTTATACTGCTTCTTGAAATGTGCCATTGAACTTCAATCCATGTTTATTGCATGTGCTTTAAATACAGTGAGTCAGATACACAGCAGAATGGTGAATTAAGGTCATACTTGCGTTAAAAAAAGAAACAAGCATTTGCAATGCAATCAGTCTTGCATTTATTAATGTTAGAGCTATTGGCGCTGTGAATACCAATGTTTTTCACCTTTTTTGTTTGCATACGTATAAATAACATCAGAATACCTAACAGCAAAGATGAAAGTTATGTATCTTTGTGAAAAAGGGAAGCCATTCACCAAAGTTAAATCAAATATATAAAGAAGTCCAATATACTGAGAATAATAAGAGTCAGGAGTCATAAACTTTTGTAGTACTCACCAACTAATTAAAGAGAACTGCATACCCCTTTATTTTTAGTAAAGGAGGTAAACAAACAAAAAATACGAATTATGAAACCGCCCTAATTATGTAGTAAAGCATAGAAAACAAAAACACGAAAACGTCCACCATAGGTTACAAGCTACATTCTACAAAATATAGTGTGAACCCTTCTAAAGCTCAAAGTGCAAGCTAAACAGAATTCCAAGGTCTAAATCAGGAAGCGGGGGCGTGGTCTGGCCACGAAAGATGATGGCCACCTAAACGAGGAGCTCCGCTCTGGGACGACACTCATATGGAGGCAGCGTTGTTTGCAGCAAGCTCAGGTCTACTAGTGCAATGTTACAGCACAGGTTGGATATCGTGGCAATGAGTGGTGCGCTTTTTGTTGACATGCAAGCTCTTTCTGGGATTCTTTTCAGTCAAAGGGTTGTCTGAGGAGAAGAGCACCGGTCGGGCCTCGTGACTTCTAAAAACCACCGTGCCTCACGTAATCTGCACACCCGCCTCCTTGAAGTGCTGCCGGGCTTGACGTGTGGTGATTTGTGTAGCAGACGCTTTATTCTTTTTTCCTTCAGAATGCAAGTTCATCTCTTCAGTAAACAATTGTAGCTCAGAGTTTACTGCCAATTGACTCTGTTAAGAAATGTATTTAAAGGCTAGACAGAAGAATTTCCAGCCACTAGGTATTTTCTCTGTCTTTGAACTCTTATTGCGCTTATAAATTAAAGATAGCTAAACTAAGAGGCATAACTACATTCAGCTCTTCTATTTTATAACAAATATTTTGAGATAATTGCTAGCTTCTTTGACTGTTTGAAACTTGTTCTGGTTTCTGTCAGCAGTGGTTGTACTCCATCAATTAACAGCCAACATTTTCCTTTCTATGATATGAAGCTGGCTGAAATTCATGTATGAATAGCCTTTGAATGTAAAAAGGGCAACAGAAGTCTATTTTGAAATATATTTAACGCTTGAAATATCTGCCTTGACAAATGCTAATTTATCGAAGTTTCCTCAAATTACTGTGACCACTTGTGTACTAAGACTCAGTAATTAAAAGACCTCATAACACCATGTTAATACTTTTTACATGATGTGAAGCAAAAGTACTATTATGTTATACTGTGTACTATTTATCCTGGATCTTGCGTGACTTGCCAATCATATAAATGTGCATCTGTTACGTTATTTGCATAAGGAGTTCACACATACTGAGTACATGATATTTTCTCAGCTCTATACCCCTGGAAACTGAAGTTCTGTATTTTTCAGCTAATACTTCTGTCACCGCTTGCTTCACCAATACAAAATTACCACCTCTCACTCCGATTATGATACCTCACAATATCAGCTGACAAGCAACATATGCAGGGTTGTTTACATCTAACAAGTGCCAATAAATATATATACGCTTCACGCTCCATTAAAGAACGTTCAGTAAATACAATTTACTTAATTTCTATTGCCAAGTTTGTAACATCATTGTTCTTAATTACCTCAAATCAATGTGAGATATAGAGCTCTGCCTCATCACCATCTAACCAGCCCCGCGCTACCTCAACTGCAATATCAGAAGATGCTATGGACTGTCTTTTTCAGGAAATATCAACCGTTAGTTGCCGTTTAACGGAAATGGATATTAACATCTCTTCCCTTGCATCGGAGGCCAAATCAATCAGAGCAGATATAGTGCAATTTCATACTAAAGCGGAAGGTCTGGATCAATGCTTGAAAGTAGTTGAAAATAAACTTGACTCAGTACAAAGCAGAGATCAAGAATTATTGTTTCTCTGTAGTCAGCTGGTTGATTTAGAAGATCGCAGCAGGAGAGATGATATTCGTTTCTTTGGTTTTCCAGAGAAAATTGAAGTCCAGAATACTAGAGTCTTTTTGTGTGATGTTCTTCCCAAATTGGTTGGTATTCATTTTGAACCAATGCTTGAAATTCAACGTGCGCACCGTCTTGGTCCTCTGCGTAAAGACCTAGATACTCGCCCAAGACCCCTCATTGCTTGCTTTTTGAGACATGATCAGGTTAGGCAATTGTTGACAGCGGCACGCACACAAGGCTTCTTCAGCTATGAGGGGCATGAAATTTGAATGGCAGCTGATTTCTCTCGAGAAACTAATGAACGACGAAAAGCCTTTTTATCTATGAGGCTTCAGCTACGAAAAATGGACATCAAATACGGCTTGTTTGATCCAGCCCATTTCGTGTCACCAAAACGGTGATTCAAGAGACTTCTACAACCCAGACGAATTACAATGTTTCTTGGATGACATGAAGTTGCAAGATATGGAAATTCAGCATACGTCTCCGCTTCAGATTTCTCAAAGTTCTCAATCTACTCATCACCTTACAGATGGCAGACGTCGAATATCGGGTGAAGCTCGACAACGTGGTAGAGAGACTGAGAGATCGAATCGTATCCACGAAGATAAAACCTCAGCTTTGCAGTCAGTAACTAACTTTACTCAAGACCAACATAGAGACAAATCTCGCTCCCCTTTAAAATCCGCTTCAGATGGAGAGTAGTCCTTGATGCACTGTTTCTCCTTTGTTATTTAAAATCTCAGCTAGTGATTTCCATATCCATGTTTCACAGAGAGACAAGCACCCTTTACACTTCAATTAATAACCATTCTAGGTTACAAATTCCATGTCCATATTGCGCAGACAGATAATCCTTTCATATGCATCAGAGGAGTATTATTCACACTAATTCTCAATTTACTTCCTTATTAATGTTACCAAAGTTTCAAATGAAATGTTTATATATTTATTTATACTCACCTTAAGATCTGAAATGTATTTATTATATCATTTATGCTAAAGATATATTTTCTTTATAATGTTTATTGTCATGATTCATTATTTCTCATTAATGATATTTTAACAGTTTTGTGAGAACACACTTTCTTAGTTTTTTGATACTCTGGAGATTATTTAACATCTCCCACAAGTAGCAACAGATCTTTAGAGGTAAACCTTTTAGTTCCAAGATTTAATTCTAACCATTTTTTCAAGTTTTTTTTATATACATATATTAGCCTATCTACTTAGGATGAATGTTTGTTTATTACACTAGCTATTTTATTATTCATAATTAATGTTATTTATTGGATAATATTTTCTTCTCTGCTCATCTTTCATACTGATTCTATTGGTGGATTAATAGTCATTCGAAATGTATTTATTCTACTTGCAATCTTTTTTACAAACATGTTTACTAAATGATATTTATAGTTTTGAATGTAATTTATTATATATTAGATCTTTTATGATATATTTAATATGAAATGTGTTCTTTTGTTTACATTATTGATATGTATATTCTTCTAGAATACTCTCTAGTCTTCTTTTTTACATATCCTAAGGTATGTCTGGATTTATGTCTTGTAGTATTTGGGCCTCTCCTTCATAGATCAATGTTAAACATAATCGGATTCTTTAGATTTATGTCCTTCTTATAACTGGTCCTGACTTTTGATTTCTACTTCCGGTGGGGGTCCTACCCAGAGCGGTGCTCTTGTGAGCCCAGACCCGCGGTTGATGTCTTAATATTGTAATACTCTATATACCATTATATTGTAATTTGAACGTATATTTCTATTTTATCTGCACAATACACTTCTTTTCATTGACTAGTAAGTCAACAAACTTTATATTGGTCATTGGAAAACGTATTCCTACATACTTCATTTTCCTCCTTTTAGCTGGGAACCCAATCTCCAATACCTTTTTTAACAAAAGAATTTAAACAAAGAATTACGGCAAAACCCCTAGTACTCTTACAAACATGATTGTTTCTCATGCCTTATTTGCAATATCATGCAATGTTCATGGTTTAACACATTACATTAAGAGGAAGAAAATCCTCTCTTCTCTTCAATCCAAAAAAGTAGATGTGGCTCTTCTTCAAGAAACACATCTTGACGAACTTGAATTAAAAAAATTGTGTAGAGATTGGGTGGGAAAAGTTTTTAATAGCAGTATACTTGACGACAGTTGCTCAGATACAGGCCCTTCTCGAAAATGTGGTGTGGCAATCCTCATTCGAAAATCACTTTCAGTTATGGTATCTAAAACATGGGAAAATCTGGATTGCTGTTATGTCTTTGCTAGGTCACGCATTGGAGACACTCATATCTGTGTGGGATCAGTTTACGCTCCGACAGGTTCCAAAAAATCCTTCCTCTTGCGTTTGAATCGCCTGCTTTTAGTGATTGATGCTTCACATTACCTAATAGGAGGTGATTGGAATTTGGTGAGAGATCCAGTTCCCGATAGGACAGGTCCTCTTGATAGACATAATGCTGCAGACAGAGCACTCATGAATGATATAATTGAAGACAACGGCCTTGTAGATCACTGGCATCTTTCACACCTAGATGATACTGAATACACCTTCACTTCTCCCACTCATGGAACTCTTTCTAGGTAGGACTATTTTTTAATCTCTCAAGGTATAGTCCAATCAGTTCAAGAACCCCATATTTTAGAAGCATCAATGTCTGACCACTCTCCAGTTTTATTACATTTACGAACAGGAATGACCAGACCAGGCCGAAAACCTTGGAGGATGAATATTCAACGCCATAAAACACCTAAGGGTAAAACACAATTACAGGATCAGGATCATCTTCACGTCTTCCTTTCTTTAAATCAAGGCTCTGTGACCTCTGGTAGGATTTTGTGGGCTGCTGCTAAGGCTACTATTCGGGGGCACCGTATGTGGGATGCAGCTCAGGCCAATAGGAACAAGCATTTGCAATGCAATAGGTCTCGCATTTATAAGAGTTTGAGCTATTGGCATTGTAAAATTACAATGCCTTTTATTTATGTTTTGGTTTTAAAACAAATAAAAGGCATTGTCATTTATAATGTCAGTAGCATAAACTTGCATAAAAGCAGTGTGCGGCGTGCAGCAGTGTGCGGCGTGCAGCAGTGTGCGGTGTGCAGCAGTGTGCGGCGTGCAGCAGTGTGTGGCGTGCAGCAGTGTGAGGCATGCAGCAGTGTGCGGCATGCAGCAGTGTGCGGTGTGCAGAAGTGTGTGGCGTGCAGCAGTGTGTGGCATGCAGCAGTGTGTGGCGTGCAGCAGTGTTTCGTGAAGCAGTGTGAGGCATGCAGCACTGTGTGGCGTGCAGCGGCGTGCAGCAGTGTGTGGCATGCAGCAGTGTGCGGCGTGCAGCAGTGTGCTGCGTGCAGCAGTGTCGTGCAGCATGCAGCAGTGAGTAATGCAGCAGTGTGCAGCAGTGTGTGGCGTGCAGCAGTGTGTGGCGTGCAGCAGTGTGCGGCATGCAGCAGTGTGTGCAGTGCAGCAGTGTGTGGCGTGCAGCAGTGTATCGTGTAGCATTGTGCGTCGTGCAGCAGTGTGTGGCGTGCAGCAGTGTGTGGCGTGCAACAGTGCGTGGCGTGCAGCAGTGTTTCGTGTAGCAGTGTGCGGCGTGCAGCAGTGTGCTGCGTGCAGCAGTGTGTGGCGTGCAGCAGTGTTTCGTGTAGCAGTGTGAGGCATGCAGCACTGTGTGGCATGCAGCGGCGTGCAGCAGTGTGCAGCGTGCAGCAGTGTGCGGCTGCAGCAGTGTGCTGCGTGCAGCAGTGTTGTGCAGCATGCAGCAGTGAGTAATTCAGCAGTGTGCAGCAGTGTGTGGCATGCAGCAGTGTGCAGCATGCAGCAGTGTGTGCCGTGCAGCAGTGTGTGGCGTGCAACAGTGTTTCGTGTAGCATTGTGCGGCGTGCAGCAGTGTGTGGCGTGCAGCAGTGTGTGGCATGCAGCAGTGTGTGGCGTGCAGCAGTGTTTCGTGTAGCAGTTTGCAGCGTGCAGCAGTGTGCGGCGTGCAGCAGTGTGCGGCGTGCAGCAGTGTGCGGCGTGCAGCAGTGTGCGGCGTGCAGCAGTGTGTGGCGTGCAGCGGCATGCAGCAGTGTGTGGCGTGCAGCAGTGTGTGGCATGCAGCAGTGTGTGGTGTGTAGCAGTGTGCGGCGTGCAGCAGCGTGCGGTGTGCAGCAGTGTGCGGCATGCAGCAGTGTGAGGCGTGCAGTGGGAGGGGGAGTGGGAGAGGGGGGGAGGGAGAGAGGCGGGAGAGAGGTGGGAAGAGGGAGAGAGAGGGGGAAGAGGCAGGGAGAAAGAGAGAACAAGAAGAAGAAGAGAGAGAGAGTTAGGGCGAGAGAGAGAGAGGGAAGATGGAGGGAGGGAGCGAAAAGAGAGAGTGATTGCGTGTGTGTGTGTTTAGTTAAGTTATGCTGAATGTTTGCCCAGCACTTTATGCACTCTGTAAGATTAACTCAAAGCCTTCAGGAGGGACAGGCGAAATGAAACAGAGGAACAGAGACAGGGGAAAAGAACAGATATGGAACTGAGGAAGAAAGTGCAACCTTTAGGGATGGAGTGGTTTTCTCCAAAAAAAGGTATGGACTTGTCTGAAGCCTGGGTGTTGCTGAGAGTTTTGTTCTGCGCCTGCGTTTGCCTAGATCTTACACAGAGTGTTTTTATATCTGTTAATTAGTTCTTCTCATTAATACACTTAAAATGTTTCAGTGAAAAATAAATTATCATTTTATGAATCAGTTGTTTCCTAATAGACAGATACCCCAATAACATATGTGAAACAAGATATATACAATATTGCACGTGAGGTGATTACATAAGAAGGAAGAAACTACACGTACCCACAGGAGTCAGTAAGAAAAGTTCACTCGTGTGTGCATTAAACGTGGGCAAATCTATATCACAAGGATAGAAATCTGACCACTGTGCTAGGTTTTTACTCCGAAATATTTTTCGCGAGGGCAGTGGGGCGGGGGGGGGGACAGTGAATTGTTGCACGCAGGGGGCGCACGTGATTAAGGACAGCTGGTAGGCTGCACTAATGTACGGTTTCCCCTAGTTTAATGTTGTACCTGATAATGTGAGACGGAGAACTCCGCTGCAGAGCCGTGCTCAGCACACCCCCTCCTCACCCCTCCCCCGGGCAGCCGGGCTGTGCGCACTGTGTGGATATACCTGGACCACGACATCGGTGTTTGTAACAAACTGAGACCGGTCATACACTTGTCACACACCAGCTGCCATTAAAATGCCATTATCCCACCTTGATCAACACTGATCAGCACGGCACGTGCTTCATTTACTTAACACAACATATAGCGCTGCCGCCTCTCGTCAGGGGTGCCAAGCGCTACATAACTGTAATTTTAATGCAGTTCAATGCAGCGCCTAGGCGGATGCCGTCTTATTTCAGGAAGATTTGGAAATATATGCTATTTCCAGGAAGCCTGTTGTAGGCATATCAATTTCAACTATATCATGGAACAAAGAGATGGTCACGAGACGTCCTCGGGAGGCGCGTGCTGCCTCCTACCTGGCGATGTATCCGAGTGTGGGAGAAGTCAGATACTGCAACGACGCACAACTTAAAAAATAGGAAGAGAGAGGCTTAGATGGAGGCAACGGGGGCCTGGATGGGTTAAACAGAGAAGGGCAGAGAGAGAAACAAAGCAAGGTAGAAAGGGGAGGTGAAAAGAGAGAAAAAAACGAGCGAGGCATGCAAAAAGAATGGGAGAAAAAGAACAAGGGAAGTAAGACAAATATAGAGCTCAAAGAAAAAGGAAAGAGTGTGAGACAGAGAGCGAAGAAAGAGTAAAATGGAGAAAGTGAAATACAACCAAAGAGAAAAACAACGAATACCAGCGAAGAAAGAAATATAGGGGTCAAAATGAAGAGAAAGCGTGAGACGGAGAAAGGAAAGAAATAGAGAAAGTGGAATATAACGGAAAGAGGATGGAGTAAGATACAAAAAGAGAACGGGGAAAGAAGATGCAAAGTTAAAGAGGAAGAAAGAAAACAAGCGCGCACTGAAGCTGACGGAGTGGGAGGGGGAGTGGGGGCGGGCACGCAGGCTGCCAAATGGTGCGATGAATCACGGCTAAAGTGAAAGCAAACAAGTGGTTGCAGGACTCCAAATGGTGCGCGCGCCCGGACGGGTCACATGCACTGTAGTTGGAGGCCTGCAAAGCCACTGTTTGCACTTCCAAAACGCGCTTACTATAAGTCTCGCCAGAGCAGCGCTAAAGCGCTGGTCAGGCGAGACCTAAAAATGTTACTCGACAGAAAGAATTAGAACAAGATATTGCACATTTCACCCGCCTATACACTAAAAAACCTACCTTACAAAATCATAAATCTTTCGAACAAGCCCGTATGGCACTGAATAGTCTCTTCACCTCTAAGGCAGAATATGCTCTACAAAGAATGAAGGGGAGACATTATGAACAGGGAGAAAAGGAGGGTGAGCGTTTCTTGACGGACAGAATTGTGAACTGTGAACACATGATGACACACGTAGGCGACGAGCATAGAATGGCTCTTTCCTACTTAGGATATGCAGTGTTTGTGCACATCAGCTGCCCCCGGGTATTGCAACCTAAAATGCTCAGGCTGGAACCCACTGGAGAGAAAAAAAAACACCTAAGAACACAGGAAAAGGAGTGTATCTTTTACTGGCAGAAACGCTACACAAAATAGAAGGGGTGAATAAAAGAGAACTGGAAAGGGTGTGCCCGAATCTGGGCATAGGAACTTACATGCAGCAAATGTGTGCGTACTGTCCATGCCCAGCTCTAGTCTAAGCAGGATTGGGAAGCAGATTATGGCTCAGTATCACTCAGAAGCAGGTAACTTGCTAGGAAAAGAAAAGATGCTGGTATTTTACAGAAAGGAGTCGGAGTAATGGTTTAATGGCAGAAAAACGTTCAGAAATTAAAAAGTAGAGTTTGGCGAGCCGCATCAATGGAAAAAAAGACAAGGCTGCCAACTTCTAATTTATCAATATTGTACGTTTTTCTGAGCTCTTTACTAAAAACATATTATATTGAAAAAATACAGTTTAGCAAGCTGTGCCTTTCTTTTAATCGACGCGGTTCGCCAAAATCCATTTGTTCAATATTGTACATTTTTCAGAAGCACCGCAGCACGCCACCTATGCAGCGTTGGTTACTAAAAGCATACAATATTTAAAGCAAGCGGCCGCCATTGTCCCGGCTGCACATGTCGTCCTGCCTCCAGTAGGAAAAAAATGAAATAGTGCTTACAGACTAATAAACAGTACTGTGTAACAACAGAAGTAAAGAGGCCAGTAGCCATGGGATGTTACAAATGTAGAAAAGGCGGTACTAAAGAGGGACTAACAAACCGATTACTGAATCAAAAGCCTGCATTTATGAAGGAAAAGACAAAAGCCAATAACAAATATAGGCGGAGTGTGGGCGGGGTTTCTCTTCGATGCTCCACCACAGCAGATCGCCAGGGCAGCGCATACGCGCTGAATCAGGCTCGACCTAAAAAGGAGTCTCCCTCTAGAATTGAGTTCCAACCACCAAGGTGCAGCAAACAGTGAGGCAGAGGCAAACCCAGCTATTTGCAGTGTTAGTAGTAGTGCCATGCGTAAAGGGCTTTGTGAATCGGAACCCTGGTGCTTGAAGTACGTGAAATGAACTAACCTCATGCATTCACTATTATGCCATGGTGCATCGGCGACCATCTTCTTGCAATAAAGACCACAGTCAGCAAGGTTATTGGTGGGCAGCATTTCCTTATTCCAGTTAAGCACCAGGAAATAGCAAAATGAAAAAAAAATCTGAGGATGTTTCTAAATTCTGTACAGGGCCACTGGAATTATGTGGCAGAGGAGGGCCAAATTATGCAGTAAGAAAAGGCAAATTATGTGGCATGATGCAGCACACTGTGATAGTATACTTTCGTTATTTTGACATTTTTACACTTCTTAACTCTCTCTGGACACAGGTTGCACCTCATTGGTACCAGTTAAACCATCTAAATATAGGCGTAGGCCACAAAAAGACAACCAGTCAACCTTTGCAAAGGGCCTTACACTGCAAGGCACAACGTGTTCCTGTGTTTGTAGTAACTTTTGAACCGTTCCAGCTAGAATGGACATTTTTTGTTTAAATATACAGATAACGTAGCAGATGATGGATTACGTGGCAAATGTGGCAAAGCTACAATTACGTGGAAAATGCTGCAGTCTTACATTCACATAATTCTAGTGTGATCCTGATTATATAGGGGTATGTACGTTTCCTTGAACCGGCCATCTTTTGTTTCCCTTTCTTTGAAATGTCCTGCTGCTGTCATATCAAATTACAAAAGATGTACAGGAAAGAACGGAATGTTGGCCACATGCCCGTCTTTCGGGGCACAGGGGTGTCACGAGAGATGCTTTCCAGAGGTCATCTCCATGGTGGCACAGAGCTCGTTTAGCAGACTTGCCTCTCATGAAAGCTGAAAAAAAATCCTGAAATACTACATAACCTGCATTTCTCATCGTTCTACCACGTTCCTTGAAAAACAACTTTAAATAGGCACGGGTGGGGGGAGACTTAACCGCACCTCAAAAAAATATCTTTTTTTAAGCTTCACACACGTCTCTAAGAAATATATGTTTGAGGTTAATGGTGGAGAACGATGTGTTAAATGATCTAGGAGACAAAAGTAAGTAAAACGTGCAACCTGGGAGGGCGAGCTGCCCACTAAGGCGCACATTCGACTTGGGTTCGAATCCCTACTTCAGCACTTGACTCAACATTGTGAGATTCTGAAAAAATAAAAAACACAACTTTTCTTTGCCAGCAAAATAACAGGGAAATAACGTAATTGTGTAGTTTTCTCTTGACATAAACGAGATTGCCACTCCCTTAACAGTTCAGGTGACAGATGTGTTTATGGCAGCTTTTCTACCGCGAACTCTAAGGTATGGGAGCACTTTAAAGGAGCACTAGTTACATTACACTTTCATTTTTTATTAACGGGGAGATTAAAAGAATTGCCCAGAATCACGGGTTGGCGAGCCGACGCTGAGAACAGAACATGGCTCCCAGCTCGAAAGTCGGCTGCTCATTCTCTCTTCTCTAAAATTCAGATTTGTAAACCTTCGAACTATTTTTCTCATACAATTGTGCAAGTAGGAGGGTTGTTGCTGGAGAAGTGACAGGTAATGTCTATGGCCATTGTCCCACCCCTGGGGCAAGGTGGGTTAAAAAACAGGCAGGTGCACCAAAAAGGAGAATAGCCACAGATCACAATTTGACACACTGTGTGGTCGTACCAAAACAGTGCACTTTAGATAAAATGTGAAACAAGTTGTGCATATTAAAGCAGATTGTGTGTAGGGACATCTTAAGGATTGTGGGGGCCCTGGGGCAAACACATTTTTGGGGCCCCTCTTCAGGACAGCTTTGAATTTATGATCCAATTTCAGCTTGTTCATGCCCAGTTGGCCAGGTCACTGGCAGTGCACAGACATACTCGTCCATATTCTAAATGTGTTTACATCTAACATTCAGGGGTAGTGGTGTGTGTTTTCAATATTGTAACAAAACAGCAGCTCATTAATAATAATGCAAATAATATCTATGACCCCCCTCCCATTTCACATTTGTTTGGTTCTGTTTTGATCTAAAGAAAACTTTTTTAAGGATGCTACATGAAACAAAAACACAACATTTCTCTTCAAAAACTCTGCAATAGACTCCACACCCACATTAAAAATAAATGGAAAACGGATTTAAAACTATCTGTTTTAGAATTATTTATGGTAATCATGGCAAGACTCTGCAGAATAGAGGTGGCTCTATCAGGGGGCCCCAATAAAGGTTGGGGCCCTGGGCCAGAGCCCACTTTGCCCATGCCTTAAAACATCTCCGATTGTGTGCCAAAGAGAGTAGGATTGCGAGTCTAATTGCCTGTGCTCACCTCCCTTGGCACTATAGCACTACGTCCCCAGCAATTCACCGGCAACCTATGTTAGCTCTAAAATAGAAATAAGGAACACAAAGTCGCCTTTATCTGTACACGATGGGGAGGAAAAAAGCCCACAGTAGCCTTTTAGACCCAACCCTTCTGTCACTGCCCTAAATGGCCAGTCCGAGCCTGTTGGCCCATGAGCCCAAAGCCGTGCACACTCACAGTTCCAGCGCCTGGCTGGTCTTTCTTCTCCACCCTTTGTACTGTCTTGCTGGGTTCTTCCTACCTTGGTTCCTGCTATTGTGATTCAAACCACACCACCAGAGCTTGTAGTGGCCCCTTTTCTGTTGTGATTTGCTCTAACCCGCCCCAGACAGGACCGGGCCTCTGACTGTCCCTCCCAGTCAGAGACCCCAGGGTGGAGGTAAAAGGTCGCAGTTTATTTACTTTAAGTCATACATCATGAGCAGGTCAAAAATTATCATGACAGTGATTGATTGATATACGCCATAAATCATGCAAGAAAGTCAACATTATTCGATCATACAGTCATAAATCAGTGATCCCCAGTCTTAAGCCAGTTTGGCAACACCATAAATCACCTTTGGCAGCACCAGCAGACACAGGATCCTGTCCATGAGCTGGATGCGAAGGTCCCTTCCCTTGCGACTGATCTGTGACATCCGAGGACCTTTCCGGCACTGACCGGGCTGCAAGTGCTGTGTCTACTTTGCAACTATTTTCTCGGGGAATCTCTGTTGCCCCCCCCCCTCCTCCAAGTGTCCCAGCTCTCAGGCCCCCCAAGAACCACCATTGTTACTGAAACTCTTTCCTTTCCAACAGCCTACCTGCTGCTCTTGTGTACTTATTGCAGCTTCACGGTCCTGTCACAGCTACACTTCACAACCATTGGCAACTCCCCTCCCCATCGCTAGGCCTTCTTTTGCCTGGTGCTTTACGAGCACGCGCATGGCAGCTCCATCTCCGCTGCTCAGCCCTACTCCTTTAAGAGCGGCCCACCAGCACCCAGTGGTGCCTGGGGTGTTAAATAGGAGCATGACCATACCTACACAAGGTACGTGGACCCGGACTTTTGCCGAGTACCCCGGCATCCGCAGGTTGCTGAGCCTTTGTCTGATGCACACTCCTAGCCCATGCAAAAATGCACACATCAGGCTTTGATCTTCTACCACGCTGTGATTGTCTACCTCTTTCATTCGAAGCGGGCTACGCAACTGACAGGAGATAAAGTACTGGTCTTTAGACGTCCATAACCTGTGCTTAATTTGTCAAGAAATAAGTGCCATGGCCCCTGTCAGGAAGCCAATGCAGCTTGTACACCTATTGCTACTGTCAACGCCAATACCAACACAACTACGAACCATAATGCTCCTACCGTGTGACAATTCAGACTATTCCAAGCCTTCAAGCTATAAAAATGGCTTGGGCGACAGGTAAAACAATTGTTGTGGTACTTCTCTCTGTTAGGCAAACAGTGCCACTATGTAGCAGACTGCCATAAGTGCAGGTGGTAACAATTAAGCACCAGTGCTGAGCACCGGAAACCACAAGCTCAAATTAAGCCCTGTCCATACCACCTATAGCATCTGTCCGAACCCATTAATCCTTTTTTGCCTCCGAGCGAAACCCTGCCCTTTTGTGAGACGCCACTGCCCCCATCGTAATGGAGCGTCAAGCGGTAGTTGATGAGTGGCAATGCCCAGTGATCTGGGCCAATTCAGCAGGGGATGACACCTGCCGACATATGTGCTGGAATTTGTGCCTCACAAACATTTGGGGCCATCCATTAGATTCCTCGTGCAGCACTTGCGCTTTCCCCACGGATTAATATAGGGATGGCGACAAGCTTCCTGCCTCTGGCTTCAAATTCGCAGAGAGTTTTAGGCTTTTAGTTTGCTTAGAGGGTTGACCAGTGACTTTGACTCAGGAAGGTCTGTGGTCTGAGCAGATATTCATTATTGAGTAGTTGAATCACCAGCAGTAGTGCCAAATGCTTATGTAATGCTTCCAGGGACTTATGATCCACAACTCCCTCCTTGATTTGTCAGATTTGGTGGGGGGGGGTAACCAGTTTCCAAAACAGAGGCAACAGGGAACTACCAGCCCTTTGAATTAGAATATGCTCCACTTTAGCCCTGACCTTACCATATGTGAAAGAAAATTATGTTACATGGGATGAGATTTCAAGTTCTGGGACCTGTAAGTAAGGACCTACTCTCAGGCCATCCAGAAGTATTTAGTGGTGTTAGAAATAGGGTTTCTGGTTGGGAAGCGTATGCACCTAAGCCAGGCCGAACCCACCACTCTAGTAAGGGTAAGGGAGTTACACACACAAGATAATCCCTGCTCACCCCTTTGGTAGCTTGGCAGAGCAGTCAGACTTATCCCAGAGGCAACGTGTAAAGAATTTGTGCAACACACACACACACACACACACCAGTGGCACACACCATACACCACAAAAGTCTCAACACAAGGTTATATAAAAATCTCAAATTGTATATAAAACACATACGACCGCAATCACATAAATCACTTTGCCACAAGCCAATTATCATAATAATGCATATATCACAAATCACTTTGTCATGAGGCAATTATCATAAACATAACAGTTAGGGCACTAGATAAATACTTATAAGTTGCACATGTCATAAAAACATCATGAAAAACACAACTTACACCACCACTGCACATAGCATACAGCTTCCAAAAATACTTATTTTGTCTTTACGAGGATCCAAACTGCATCAATCCTAATGTCAGGGCATATAAGGTAGCAGTTATTTTACACATCAATCCCCAGCTATCACTATTATAACCTTGGGCACCCTGAAATCATTGAGAATGTCAAACCTGTGCTCCTATCACAGGTTATATGGTAATTTCCTGGCCTTCATGTAACCCCCAGAGGTGCTGCGCGCCTACTCTGGGGGACTACAGTAACTTTGAACTCTTTTGGCAAGTGGGCTCTCCCCACAGTGCACCCAGCCCAGACCCAGTGTCCCAAAATATGGCTAATATATGGTGGTGGAGATACCTACACACTTTAACTGTCCGGTCCACAGTATACTGGCAGGGCGGGAGGAGTGTAGCTTCCCTTCCCGTCCCGTGCTGGAATCCAACGGAAGCAGAACAACGCCGCACTCCGCCCTCAGCGGGACGATGGCGGAGTTCCTCTGCTTTCCTCACTGCAATTCACCTGGTGAGACCAACATCTGAGTGGCACCCTCCTCCTGCTCTCTGAGGTGGGAGGCTGGTGCAGCTGGTAACTTTGAGCCCACAAGCCTGCCCCTGGAATGGGGCTGACTTGATGGGCATTTGCCGGCGCTGCAACAGGCCGTTCCCCTTCTTCTGGGACTTTAGCCGCTTGAGGCCATTTGCCAGGCAACACCTGGAGCTTCTGAAAGTGCTCTCTCAGTTGGCAAGCATTTAGGCGGGGATTCCAAAGGACTTCTTTCCCCCATGGGGCCTCACGATATGGCGTGGTGCAGCCGAGCCTCGTGCAGGTTCAAAAACAAAGTGCTCAGGGAAGTTTTACCATACGTGAAACACAAGGGACTTCATGGTAATAAAGCGCTCACCTGTTTGCACTTCCTCAGCTTGGAATGGAAAGTAAAGCGGGAGCAAGAAAACAATAAAGCGCTCTTGCAGGCTCTCTTTTCTTCAAAAGGTGAAGAGCAGTCCAGTCTGTTTTCTTGCTCTAGGCAGAAGCAGCCACTGCAGGCAGTCCTACCCCACACACATCAGGGGCAGCACTACTCACACAGCGTCTATAGCTCTCATCCCAGGCAGGTTTTTTTTAAATCAAGCAAAATCTTTCTCTGAAGTCTTTTATCTCCCTTAGACTTCCACCAGGAGGCAAGCACACACAAGCCCTTGGAGATTCTAGACAAGCAAGCTACCACAGCACCACAGAAAAAAGTAGCAACTGCAGGCCAAGCCACCCATCACACAGAAAAGGCAGCACTCCTCACACAGTTTTTCTTGGTGGGGTCCTTTTGTTTCTCTAAGTAATCTAAAGTCTTGAGGTTTAACGTCCAATACTTATACCCAATTTTCTCATTGTTCTCTTTGCTTCAGAGTCTCTAAGCTCAGTACAAACCAGCTATGTCCTCCCTGGTCCAGCATGACCATAGGTAGTGGAGTTAGCATTGTGCAAAGGAAACGCAGCCTATTCAGGTGCACATGCAGACCATGTCCATTCAGCCCAGGGAAGAGTCGCCCAGGCATGTCAGGATACACCTCAACCCCACTTGTGACTGGCACATGCCTAGCTCCTGTCAGTCCAAAAACAGACGCAGAATACACAAACAGGCAGAGGCACACAGAATGGTAAAGTAAGAAAATGCCCACTTTCTAAAAGTGAAGATACAAAAAGCGTGTGATTGACGCACAAGATAGGCGCACTGCTGTGAATGGGACCTTTTCCCTTTCCAATCCATAGCTTTCATTCATAATTCGTCCATAACTTGACAATTTAATCACCATATTCTTCCAATTCATCCTCTTAAATATCACGGAGACAGCGAAATTCCATTTAAGCGTTTATTGCACATTTTCAAATGCAGCTGCATTCCAATCCAGGCTTTTACACAGCGGCACGTGTAATTTAATAAACACCAATGTCAGCCCTGTGTCTGTAACCCAATGCATTTCGAGCTAAATGCTCTTCGTCAGGGGTTTCTGCAAAATACAACATAATCAGCTATAACAACTGCTCCAAACAGATATATAGATTACAAAGAAAAAGCCCTCTCAGTTCCCAGTTCCCAAAATACAACACAATCAGCTATAACAACTGCTAATTATGAATGAAAGCTATGGATTGGAAAGGGAAAAGGTCCCATTCACAGCAGTGGGCCTATCTTGTGCGTCAATCACGCGCTTTTTGTACCTTCATTTTGTACACAGTGACTTGGGACGGGTCACTAAGTGGAGCGCACGCAAGTCTGAACATGCATCAATTGTAGGATTACATAAAAAGGGAAGGAGTGCACTCTAATTCAGACATTCTTGTTGTTCACTTTCTAAAAGTGGCATTTTCAAACAGACAATTTAAAAAACCCCTTTACCAAAATGTGTGTTAATATATTCTGAGTTCAGAGAGCCTAAACTCAATTTTTCTATCTTTTGCCAATTGAAAGTTACACATGTAAAATGTTATAGTGCAGCTCCAATGTTAACCTATTTGACAGACAGCCATTCAATAGTGGAAATTGAAATACACATTATTTCACTATCAGGGCATGTCACACACACCAGTACATGTCCTAACTTTCACATACACTGCACCCTACCCATCAGAGTACCTTGGGCCTACCTGAGGGGTGTCTTATATGTAAGAAGAGGGAAGGTTTGGGACTGGCAAGAGGGTGCCATTGCCAGGTCAACAGGGCAGTTTACATCTGTGCATACAGACACTGCAGTGGCAGGTATGAGGCAAATGTACAGGTCTACTCATGTGGGTGGCACAACCAGTGCTGCAGGCTCACTAGTAGCGTTTGATTTGCAGGCCATGGCACACTCAGTGTACTTTACTAAGGAATTACCAGTAAATCAAATATGCCAATCATAGATAACCAATCAGACGTACAATTTGCACAGACAGCATATGCACTTTAGCACTCATCAGCAGTGGTAAAGTGGCCATAATCCTATAGCCAACAAAAATAGGAGGCAAAATGCAAAAACGTTTGGGGATAAACCTGCAAAAAAGGGCCAGGTCTAACAAGTGATCAGACAGCAGGCTAATAGGCTACTACACAAAACTCATAATCAAGGTTCGGGATGTACTGGGCAACCAGTGTGCCACCCACCCTGATTGTAACATCGTACTGCAATAGAGAGTCACTTGGAAGGGTGGAATTATTGTCTGGTTTGAGACATTCATTACACCCTCTTTTGGTGGGGATATTTAGAAACCACCTCTCGCAACATCTTGCAATATTTTCACTCGCCATTCTTGGCATTTTAGTTAATTATTCATCCACTTTCCTTAGAGCCAGGACCTGATATTTAATGCTGTGTGGTATAAGGACAACTGCTGGTTGTGACTTCAACATCAATAGTAATCACAAGTGAAGCCATCCTGTATTCACAAGGACACTAGGTGTGCCCCCGTTAGAAGAGTATTCCCCATCTCCACAATGAGTGGAGCCTATATATACCAATACTATTTCTGTAGAGTTATCGATCACGGAATCACCTTCACTCACATTAGCAGTGAAGAATCCCAAAAATGCCCAATTGTGCTTGCACTCTTTACAGTGTCTCATTTCTTGCCAGCCATTAAGGTGCTTCCAGCAAAGCCAGATGCCTGTCCAGAGATATGTGCCTGCCTATGACACGAATTGAAACGATGCACTCTGAGTTAATGAACCATCCAGGATAACAGGAACAATCCAGAGTCAGAAGCAATCTGAGATGAGAGTGGACAAAAAATTCCCATTCAGAAACACAAAGAGGCATCGCTCAAGATATGAAAAACAGGCCAGGGGGTGGGGGGCGGGTAAGCCAGATCAGCCATCCTTTGTTTCCCTTTCTTTGAAATGTCCTGCTGGTTTCATATCAGATCACAAAAAGATGCACAGAAAAGAATGGAATGTTGGCCGCCTGCCCATCTTTCTGGGCACAGGGGTGTCAGGAGAGATGCTTACTGGAGCTTACCTCATTGGTAGTACAGAGCTGGCATAGCAGACATTCCTCTCAAGAGCTGAAAAAACCCAAGAATGTCTACATACCTAGCATCTCTCATCGTTCTACCACGTTCGTGGAAAACACCTTTAATTAGGCACAAACAGGGGCACAACTAGGCCTGAACTTCGTGGGGAACAAAGGGACGTGGCTAACATATCATTCAATGGGGGCAGGCTTAACATGGCAGATAATGAGTATCAGATCATATTCGGGCCAAGCTTTGAAAAAGAAGTGACAAATTCTGCATTTGAAACTAGACAACAATCAGCACACATTTTTGTTGAGTTGATGCATTTATACACTATTGTTCTAAGAAAAAGGGACAGAGTGTACTAAAAATTGAATTAAAAGGCTGATTCTATATATTTTCTACAAAGCACTTTGAGAGCACAATAGAACCAATTTTAACAATGCTATTTCAAGGTGGCAACCCTTTTTCGCCAGTTTATTTACAATTGCTTCAATAGGAGAACAATGTGCTTGCAAAATGTTTATCATTGCAAGTCTAGAGAGTTGTTCTTTCCCCATTGTTGACCGAAAATAGGTTTTCAGTCTGCGAAGGCAACTGAAACACCATTCTGGGGATATGGTTGTCACTGGCAAAGTGGAAACATTTTTAGCAGGCAGTATATGTTGGGATAGAAGTCAATGTGAGCATGACTTAAGTTATCCATAATATTCCTTCGCCTTTCTCCAATAGGTACCTTCAACCATGTCAGAACCTATATGTCATACTCTTTTTTTAGATCCTTACGTTACCCGGTAAATCATCCTCATAGAAGTCGAGAACATCCTTCAAGATTTTAAAAGACTACTGGTTGACAAACCTTGGTACGAGATACTGCATTGTGCATGACTTTTCCACATGCTGGCTGAATCTCTGACAATTCATTCAATAAAGATCCTATAAATGGTAAAAATATTAAAATCCAATAGTAGGCCTCAGGATAGCTAGTCTTGTAATTGGGCTGTTGTGTCTGCCTGCCAGTAAGGAGTGGCATGGTCAGAGGTTCCCCTTGATGTGGTTTGGGCTTTCACAAAAGTAATGAAATGCTTCTTCAACTTTGTCTCTGCTTTCTATAATCATCTGTTTGACTTTTTCAATCTGTCTTCTGCACTTCAACACATCTGTATTAGGATTTTTGAGCGCCGCTGAATCAGGAAGCAGTAGCCCAGAAAATCATGCCAGGATGTGTAAAGCAAGACTGAAGCTAAGGGCCTGAACAGCTGTGAAAAATTGCCCAGCCTTGGAAGATGCATTGTGATCTTGCTAGTCTGAGATCAAGCAAAGAATCAACCACAGCTAGTTACATATCAACAAAATGAACCACAGATTCATTCCTTTCTACCCTGGAGGTTTCTCAGGTGATCTGCGACGCGGCTGCGGCGGGGGATGTCCAGGATAAGTTTCACAGCGGCATTCTGGATTCTTTGCAATTTCTTTCGGAGCTTCTGGGTGGTGCCGCAGTAGTGTGCATTGCCATAGTCAGGTTTGCTGCTGATGAGTCCCTGGGTGACTGTTCTTCTGGACTCAGTGGGGATCCACTAAAAGATCTTTCGTAGCAGCTTTGTGATTAAAGCTGCAACATGATTTATCTAGAATTTGGTGGTTAAGCATTTAAGCTGACATAAGTCCGAACACATGGGAAAAAAAGGAAAGAATTTCAATCAAATCAGTAAAACAAAACAATCTCAACAAGGTTGTTAGTCTCTGTAGTGGTATGACAATCACATTATATGCATTATGCAGTTAGGTAATGTTCTCCCACCCATGAGCAGTGAAAATATTAAATAAATGGAGTGAGTCATTTATCTATTTTGTTGATAGTTATAAGTATTTATTTATATTTCCATGTGGATACATACATCTGTGTGCAATAATACAATGTAATTGGTAAATAGAAAAACCACATTTTGCAAACCATAGAGTTCAATACTTTGTAGTTTTAAATATTGCAATAAGAGCCTTACAACTACCCAGTCTGTTTTTAAGTTGTTTAAATGAACTCTTGTCAGGTAACAAGTTGACACAATGGATTTAAATGCAATGATTTGCGGCCTTTCCTCATGTGATCAAGGTCAGGTGCAGTGACCGAAACGCGTAAAGGTGAGTTAAGGCGAGGGAAATAAAGAAGATTTGTTTGCACTTATATTGGAGTTCGTACCCATTTATCCGTATCGAGTGAATGTTGTTGGGAAACGTCGTGGCATTGAAATTATGGAAGCAGGCTTCTTCCAGTTATTACAGACCCCCTCCCTGGTTGAGGTCGAGCGACGCACAGCCTAATCGGAAGATATATATATATATTTATAGATATTTTTTTATATATACATAGATATTAAAGCTCCAAGGCTCCCAACTGTGGAGACGCACTCTGACATCCACTGCAGCAACCTTCATGAGGTAAAAGCCGGATCGGCGGGCGGATCCAGTTTACAGCATGCCTGTTGATTCACGCCTGACGCGTTTCGTGCTCATTGCACTCTTCAGAGGCGCGACAGTAATTTTGGCATAGAGGCCACACCTCCCACTTAAAAATATGAGCCCTCCAATGGGTGACTCAAATAAGTCCACGTTAATTTGTGGGTCTTGTAGTGTGTGCCTCAGTTGTGTGCCGCTGTCTGAGACGTTTCAAGCCCACCAATGGGCCTCCACTCACACATCCGGCTTGTCAATCCTCCATGGATGCCTCCACACTGAGACTCTGTGATTCAGAGCTCCGTGGCTCCAAATTTCCGGGTGGTGCATCTCCCACGGCTGGGAGGCCGAGTAAAAATCAAAGCTACAAGGTTCCCACCTGTGGAGATGCACACTGACATCCACTGCAGCAACCTTCATGAGGTAAAAGCCGGATCGGCGGGCGGATCCAGTTTACAGCATGCCTGTTGATTCACGCCTGACGCGTTTCGTGCTCATTGCACTCTTCAGAGGCGCGACAGTAATTTTGGCATAGAGGCCACACCTCCCACTTAAAAATATGAGCCCTCCAATGGGCGACTCAAAGGAATCTGCGTTAGTTTGTGGGTCTTGTATTGTGTGCCTCAATTGTGTGCCACTGTCTGAGACATTTCAAGCCCACCAATGGGCCTCCACTCGCACATCCGGCTTGTCAGTTCTCCATGGATGCCTCCACACTGAGACTTTGTGATTTGGAGCTTCGTGGCCCCAAATTTCCGGGTGGTGCATCTCCTGCGGCTGAGAGGCCATGTAAAAATCAAAGCTCCAAGGTTCCCACCTGTGGAGACGCACTCTGACATCCACTGCAGCAACCTTCATGAGGTAAAGGACAGATCGGCGGGCGGATCCAGTTTACAGCATGCCTGTCGATTCACGCCTGACGCGTTTTGTGCTCATTGCACTCTTCAGAAGAGCGACAGTCATGTTGGCATAGAGGCCACACCTCCCACTTAAAAATATGAGGCCTCCAATGGGCGACTCAAATGAGTTTGCTTTGGTTTGTGGGTCTTGTAGTGTGGGCCTCAGTTGTGTGCTGCTGTCTGAGACATTTCAAGCCCACCAATGGGCCTCCACTCGCACATCCGTCTTGTCAATCCTCCATGGATGCCTCCACACTGAGACTCCGTGATTCGGAGCTCCGTGGCCCCAAATTTCCGTGTGGTGCATCTCCCACGGCTGAGACACCCAGTAAAAATCAAAGCTCCAAGGTACCCACCTGTGGAGACGCACTCTGACATCCACTGCAGCAACCTTCATGAGGTAAAAGCTGGATCGGCGGGCGGATCCTGTTTACAGCATGCCTGTCGATTCACGCCTGATGCGTTTCGTGCTCAATGCACTCTTCAGAGGCGTGACAGTCATTTTGGCATAGAGGCCACACCTCCCTATAGATATATAGATATATATATATAGATATAGATCAAGTTATACATATTAAAACAGATTGTGTGCAAAAGAGTAGGATCACAAGTCTAGTTACCATGGTGAATTTAATTTCCCACTGTAGGAAGTTTGTTGTCGAATAGAGGCTAAAGGTGAATGTTGAGACACTTTAGGCACTTTTCTTTGCCCAGGGCATGAGCAGTGGGGAAACCTGTGCTCACTTCCCTGGGGACGGTAGCTTTACATCCCCAGGAACTCCACCTGTGTTAGCTCTAAAATAGTGATAGAGGAGCAAAAAGTCACCTTTCGCTGTGCATTGTCCATGATGGTACAAACCAAAGCCCCTCCCAAAAAACAGCCCACAGGTGGCCTTTTAGTCCCAGCCTTTCTGTCACTGCCCTATTACTAGACAGCTAATCCAAGCCTGTTGGCCCAGGGGCCCGAAAAGCATGCACATCCACAGTCACAGCGCCTGGTTTGTCTTTCTTTTCCACACTTTGTACTGTCCTGCTGAGTTCGTACATAGTCAATATAAAGCAATGGGGTAACCCGGTTATGTGCAGAACCTGGGGATTCGCACATTAAGTGAACAGTGGTTCTGCCACCTATTAGCTTTAGAAAACGTCTAAATTATTTGTATACTTGGTCCCTCTACTAAGATGAGACTATCATTTGATGAAATATGTCCAATTTTAAGTCCAAACAAAAGAAACTAATGTAATTCTGAAACAATATGTTATAAAATCATATATTGATTCAGAATTACATGAGTTTCTTTTGTTTGGTCTTAAAATTGGACATATTTCATCAAATGATAGTCTCATATTAGTAGAGGGACTGGGTACACAAATAATTTAGACGCTTTCTAAAGCTAATAGGTGGCAGAACCACTGTTCACTTAGAGTTCGTACATAGGTTCCTACTATTTTGATTCAAATCACACTGCCACAGAGCTTGTAGTGGCCCCTTTGTTTTCTGTTGTACTTTGCTCTAGAGCTTGAGAAATGCCTCTCTGTGTTACTGGATGGGGCTTCTTTGTTCACTCATCTCAGATTGCTTCGGACATTTGATTGTTCCTGTTCTCCTCAACGGTTCCTTAACTTTGAGTGAGTCCTTTTAACCTTTGCAATAGGCTAGTACATATCTCTGGACAGACATCTTTCTTTGATGAGAGCACCTTAATGGCTGGCAAGCAATGGAGCACTCTAAAAAGGGCAAGCACCATTGGGCATACATGGGGTTTGGGGGTGGATAGAGGAAGCAGCGCTGTAAAGAGGACATGCACCATTAGGCATTCATGGGTCCTGGGGTAGATAGAGGGAGGAGCACAGTACAGAGGGTAAGCACCAATGGGCATACATGGGGATGTATAGAGGGATGAGCGCTGTAAAGAGGACAAGCACTATTTGGCATACATGGGATTTGGTAGTGAATAGAGGGAGGAGCACTGTAAAGGAGGACAGGCACCATTGGGGGTGGATAGAGGGAGGAGCACTGTAAAGATGACAAGCACCTTTGGGCATACATGTGCTTTGGGGTGGATAAGGGGGAGGAGCACAGTAAAGATGACAAGCGCCATTGGGGTGGATAGAGAGAGGAGTGTAGTAAAGAGGACAGGCACCAGTGGGCCTACATGCTAGTGGAACGTCTACAAACCATTGTGTTGGCTTTTTGACTCAGAATCAATTTATTATGCAATAATCTTAGGGGTTGAGTTTTCTCCAGTGGTTAAGGAGTTTCTTCCACTATTTATAAGGGGCATTTCTACTTCTTGGAATACAGAGTTTGCATACCAGCGAACCCGAGGAACAATCTCACAGTGTGAGGAGGAGGTGGGGCCTTGAAGGGGGCAGGCCCTTGTGCTGAGAAGTACTTATGAGGCACTTCTGAACCCCACCCTGCCCCCAAGCCTTCTCCTCCCAAAAAAAAAAAGCTTTCTGAGGCTGGTGCCGATGTCCTGGGGTGTTTTCACAGTCATTAATGGACGTCGGCTGTTCAAAGCCTCTCGAAATCGAGATGGAAACCACTATTTACAATGGTTTTCAGCTCGTTTTCCCTGACAATGTGATTTCGGCTCCTCACCAGGGGACCGGTGCTGATATCATGTGTCACACTTTGGCACCATGTGAGTTGGCAGGTATGAGTTTGTTCAGGTCTAAAAATTGCACCGCTTAAGAGTGCCAGTCTTCATGCACGGGTAAGGTGGCTTATTTCAATTGCCTTCTGATTAGTACAATAAGAGACCAGTAAAAGACTTAGGCAACAAGTGCTACTTGTTTTGGCTCAATATCTCATTTATTAGGCGGGCAAGGCTGATGGGTGGGATGAAAAGAGGAGCCCTTATCCTCTGTGTGCCAGGCCTCAGCTGTAGTCTGTAGCATCTGCTGCTTGCATCGCAAATGGATTTCACGTCAAAAGTGGTAGGATTGTTACTATGAGTGAAATATGAGAAGCCATATCATTTAGAGTATCGATGTACAGAGCAACACAGGTGAGGAATTAGCCTGCATTTATCAATTTGATAATCATTCATTTAAGAAAGAAGGTGAAATCTCAAACACTAGTGAGGAAGGAAAAGGAGTACTAAAAAGATGCACTTCTTCAAAATTGTGAAAATGAGATTTAAATCATACTGTTGCATATATAATGCATTTGAGGGTTCCTATTTAGACAAACTGAAGCAAACTTATTGAAAAACAGTTCCTTCTCAACCCAGCTGCACAGAGGAACAAGCGGCGTGTAGTAGACACATTAGAGAAATTACCTTAGGCACATTGATTGACAGCTGGATGCTGAAATCAGCAAGAACACACAATTACTCCTAGTGCTACTCACCTTCATTAGCTTCCTCACTTGTGATTGGTCCTCCTCTCTACCTGCATCCAGATATTGGCCAAGCATCAATGTCTGAAGCATAGAAGTCCAGGAAAGGATGGGGAGGATGCGAGGACTCTGAAAGCGGTGTAGGACTTGGTTATCCAGGCATTACTTCCGTGTCTGGCTTTCTCTTCCAAAGTCCTCTTTCTTGAGTCAGGTCAGACAATCCCAGGACGTTGAACAAACCGCCAACCAAAAGATGCAAGCTGCTGAACACTAGTATACTTTACCAAAAAAGTGTGCCAAAATACAGCACTGAACTCACAACCATAAACCTTGAGGGTTCAACATCTACCGTCACTAATCAGCAATGATACTGAGGCAGGCGTACCCATGCAGCTCTTCCTGAGAGTCAAAGACATCAAGTCCTCCAAAGATCACTCAGTCACATGTATCATTCCTCGACCCCCACCTAAAAGATGCTATTACCAACCATGGTGTCCTACAACACTCAGCGCTATCTACGCATTACCAACCAGCACCATGCCAGAACTGGTTGAAGACGCCTCACATTTCAAGGAGTCCCTTTGCAGCTAGATACAACTGGATTTCGATATCAGTTCAGAACAGCAGCACTCTTACACCATGTCACACTGAAGCTAGTTTCTTTTAGAAAGCGCTCACTGCAGCTGAAATAGGGCATTCAGTGGTCCAACAAAACATTTTCAACAAATGTGAAATCCCTGCTTGGAAGAGTTAACTAGGGACGCAATTTTTCCACCTCTGACACACAAAAACTTCTCTGGACAACATTGTTCATGGTAAGTTGAGAACATATCACTACAGTGCTAACAAATGCAACTAAATGGGTGAATTTAAAATAAGAATATACGACCTTTCGCTTTCTAGTGCATTGCTGTATACTGTAAGAGGTTTATAGTTAGCAGAAAAGCACAACACCAAGAACACAGTGCTCCTGTCCTAGGCTCTTCTTTTACAAATGTTTGTTTTCAGGTGTGTTGGTTCGTCATGTTCCTGACCTAGGACCACAACTACCCAAATGACCTGGCCATCCTAAACATAAATTCTCCTGTGCTTAATTCTTTAAAACAACAATTTCAGTCTTTCACCTTCCAATAACTACATATAAAATAATGCACAGCTTTAGCGAAAATTAAATACTAGTTATGTTAGTCAGTGGGAAATGCAATATCGTACATTTATCAGTTATTGCACTGAAGAGATCTGTGTCTAACTAGAGAGTCACAGAATTGAAACCTGGTTGATGCAGTATAGAATAGAGACTTGTGTATGTTTAGTGCTACAAGGTCCCAGTCTGTGACAGGAAGCACTGTGAACATGTACATCATTATATTAAACTTTCATTGCACATAGTATAAAAAAGACTGTTCCAGAGTGCACAAAACGGTATAAGATAAAAATTAATTCCAAATTATTGATTTTTTGTCAGACTGAACATAATACAGGTTTTTTTTATAACTGTCTTTTAAAAGCAAGCACTTCACAGCTTAGCTAGTAGCTCCCTTACAATACCGCTCAAAAAGAATAAATATTTGTAATCAGGAAGCAATTTGTTTTTGGTAGATGTCCTTTAAACGCACACACTTCACATCGTAGCTGGTAGCTCCCTTACAATACCTCTAAAAAAAACGTGTCATCCATCAGTCTCAACTTATTCCATCAATTAAAGTCAATACCGGCTTCCAGGAAACCTTTACATTTGCTGATTAACCAGTTCACACATTTACATTTCTTTCAGGCAAACAGACACCCTGGCAAGTAGGCTTATTTAGCTGCCTGCCCCTCCCTCGGTTTCACAGAGCAGGAGTCTCTCTACCCTAAGCTTCAGCTGAGGTATTTCAGCTGTCAGAATGAACTGTCCTGGGATGGTTGTTTTTTGGCAAAAAGTAGGGGAACTTTTTTTCTAAAATTAAAAAAGCTTGGGCATGCTTGTCCCTCAGACACCCCCCCCCCCCCCACTGACCACTGGTCATAGGACACCTGTAGCCACTCCTGACTCATTTTGCCATAGCACGCCCATGCAAAACAGAGTACATGCCTATACTTGACTGAGAACAAGGTGTCATGGAGGGATCTGACAGGCCATTACTCGATGGCATTCATCAACAGTATTTTAACAGATTGCTCAACAGACTAATCTATTGTGATGTACAAAGATTTCAAGTTTGCCAGGTCCATTCATGATTAGCTCGGAATGGTATTTCCAATCGATTTTTTACTGCATTGATACACAAAGAAAATATTCTGGACAGGAAGAACTACTTATACAAGGATCTGAGAAAGTTGAGAGCTGAGAAAGTAGTGGGTGGTGTAAATTTGAGACAGTAGCATCTCTAGAACTAATTAAAATCAGTGGGACCACTTGCAAAAGGAAATTGTGAAGAGTGTGTGTATTTATATTAACATTTGCATAAAACGTTTAAACATAACTACATTTATATAAATATATGTACACACACACATATATATGTGACTCATTGATATATGTGTATGTATAAAATATATATGTATGTATACATTACCTACTGGCGGTCGCCAGTAGTTAGTTATAGTTAGGACCACGTTTCCATAGGAAATCCGCAACATTCTATTTTGAATAACTTTGGCGCCGGTCGACGAATCCTCGTGAATTTTTCAAAATAGGTGGGGCGCTACGCTCCGCTCCTACCCTGAAAGTCTCGGGGGGATTCGTCAAGCGGGGGCTGAGATAAGAGGGGGTCCCAAAACGCATTTTTCCCATGCATTTTTCCATAGGACCTTTAGACAGGGCTACAGCCCGAACGGCTGAACAGAATTTAATGAAATTTGGCAGAGAGGTAGTCCCCAGGTCAAGGAAGTGCCTTTTGTAGGTTTGGTGTAAATCTGTTCAGTAGATTCTGAGAAAATAGCCTTTAAATCAATATATATATCTGAGCCAGCTTACGGTGCGCTTACGGTGCGCTTACCGTACGCGTACGGTGACGTGCGCGAGCGCGATTCTGATTGGCCGTTAGATCTTAGTAAACATTCGAATCGGTCTAAACCAGGAAGCGGCGGCCGCCATTTTCTCTCTCGCACTCTGACAGGGGGTCGAAAAACAAAGTGAAAAAACATGTAAAGGGGCTGTTTAGACAGCTCCCAAGCACCTAGCCATGTCGATGGAGTCCCCAACGATCCCCCAAGGGAAAAAAAGCAATTTTAATTTTTTCGGAAATTTCGCCGATTACGCTTACCGTACGCGTACGGTAGCCAATATTAAAAAAAAAAAAAAATATCCACATTCTCCCCACCCCGTGTTCCACTGGTGCCCGAAGGGCACCAGTTGTGCATGGCTTATTTAGACATTACAAAACATATATTTTACCTGTCACAACGATGCTCATCATATGTTTCCTCCATGTGCGCACGGTGCGCGAAGCGCATCGTGCGTTCAGGGCCCATCTAGCGTAACGTGGACACGCGGTGCGCGAAGCGCACCGCGTGCTCACTGTGCGCGCACGGTGCGCGAAGCGCACCGTGCGCGCACGGAACGAACTGCGTTAAGTGGGCGCGCACGCCACAAATGGCGTAAAGTAACTTAGCATTTAAAAAACCGTACAAATTCACTGAAAAAACCATAGGTTTCACACACGTTATAGTTAGGAATTAGCATTTAAAAAACCTTGCAAATTCACTGAAAAAACCATAGGTTTCACACATATTATAGTTAGCTGGACATTTTACTGATAAAAAACCAATGAAATTCCCCCGTTATAGTTACTGTAGGCAACTATAACTCACGCGACCGTAATCCTCTGCTGATGACATATGTGTCTTTATGAAAAAAAAATATTTGTAATATATGTATAGCTAAAATTTAATGGAAGAAGACATGGGCAAATAAGTGTCTAAATACAGTATTAGCATCAGCAGAGGATTACGGTCGCGTGAGTTATAGTTGCCTACAGTAACTATAACGGGGGAATTTCATTGGTTTTTTATCAGTAAAATGTCCAGCTAACTATAACATGTGTGAAACCTATGGTTTTTTCAGTGAATATATATATATATATACATACATAGATAAAGATGTACATAAAGTTAAATATATGGTCAAACATTTAAGCAAACATGCAAGCGCATTGATTGCCTTTCTCGTCATGTGATCAAGGCCGTATACTGGCCGATACGCGTCATAGCGGACTGAATTGGTGGCAATTAACATCTTGCACAAATGCTGGGTCTACTCTCATTTTTTAGACTTTTTAAGTACAACGAGGCTGTTGGAGATATATATATATATATATATATATATATATATATATATATAGTTAGGACCGTGTTTCCATAGGAAATCCGCAACATTCTATTTGGAATAACTTTGGCGCCGAATGATGAATCCTCGCGGAGTTTTCAAAATAGGTGGGGCGCTCCGCTCCGCTCCTACCCTGAAAGTCTCGGGGGGATTCGTCAAGCGGGGGCTGAGAAAAAAGGGGGGTCCCAAAACACGTTTTTCTCATGCAATTTTCCATAGGGAACTTTAGTCCAAGGTACAGCCCGAACGGCTGAACAGAATTATTTGAAATTTGGCAAAGAGGTAGTCCTCAGGTCAGGGATGTGCCTTTTGCATATCTGGAGTCAATCTGTTCAGTAGTTCCTGAGAAAATTGCAGTTAAATGTACATACATATCTATAGCCGCGCACCGTGAGCGCAATTCTGATTGGTTGTTAGATGTCAGTAAACATTCGAATCGGTCGAAATCAGGAAGTGTCGGCCGCCATTTTGTCTCTCGCAATCTGAGGCAGTGAAAAACAAAGGTGGAGAACGTGAAAAGGGGGCAGGGTGTACAGTTCCTGACCCCCTAGCCTTTGTCAGGGGGTCACTCAAGGACCCCGAAGGATGAAAAAAACATTTTTTTTTTTCGAATAAGCGCAGGGTGTGTGCACTGTGCGCGCACGGCACGCACAACGCATCATGGGCGCTCGGTGCACCCACAGCGTGCGCACGGTGCGCGAAGCGCACGGTGCGCACACGGTGCGCGCATGGTGAAGAACCTGAAAAAAAAATATTAATAAATACATAACTTAGCATTTAAAAAACCGTACAAATTCACTTAAAAAACCATAGGTTTCACACACGTTATAGTTAGGAATTAGCATTTAAAAAACCTTGCAAATTCACTTAAAAAACCATAGGTTTCACACATGTTATAGTTAGCTGGACATTTCCCTCGTAAAAAAACAATGAAATTCCCCCGTTATAGTTAGTGCAGGCAACTATAACTCATGCGACCGCAATCCTCTGCTGATGACGTCAGATATTACATCACTGATTACATATGTGTCTTTCTGAAAAATAAATATTTGTAATATATGTATAGCTAAAGATTAATGGAAGAAGACATGGGTAAATAGGTGTCTAAATACAGTGATGTAATATTTGACGTCATCAGCAGAGGATTGCGGTCGCGTGAGTTATAGTTGCCTGCACTAACTATAACGGGGGAATTTCATTGGTTTTTTACGAGGGAAATGTCCATCTAACTATAACATGTGTGAAACCTATGGTTTTTTAAGTGAATATATATATATATATATATATATATATATATATATATATATATATATATATATATATATACATATTACCTACTGGCGGTCGCCAGTAGGTAGTTATACCAAGTTTCCATAGGAAGAGCATTTTATGTTATGCTTATAACTCTGGTGTTGTTTGATGAATCTTCATGAAATATTCCAATCTAATTCTTTGCTCATATCAGCTCCTATGTGGGACGTTTGGGGGTGATTCATCAAGGGGGGGCCGAGAAAAAAGGGGGTTCCTAAAACATGTTTTCTCCATGTTAATTTCCATAGGAAACTTTTGACAAGGCTACAGGTCGAACGGGTGAACGGAATTACCCCAAATTTGGCAGGGGGAAGGGTCTTGGTCTAGAAAGCACGCTTTTGTTTATTTGGTGTAAATCCGTTAAGTAGTTTTTGAGAAATATTGAAATTTACAGATATCGATATTTGGGAACTCTGCCATCTGATTGGCTGAGGCATTACGAGCACGAGCTTGCTGCTTATTGGTTGTGAGCGCTGCGAGCGGTTGCAACTAGGAAGTGTTGGCCGCCATTTTGTGATTCCGTTGAAGCGAGTAAGGGGAAAAAAGGGTGAAAAGAGTAGGAAAGAGGAGGGTAGGAGCGCTGTGAGGTCTGTGGGGTGGTTAGGGTGTGCTATACAGGGAATGTGAAGCAATGTATTCACCCCTACCGGTGTGAAAGTGCTGTTTTGCCCAGAGTGAGATGGTGCTGAGGTGAGGTGCCGGTACACTCGGGGATGAAACCGTGAGCTGATTGCTGTAAACTGAATTGCTCTGAGCGCTGTCGGATACTGGCCGCTGTAGCATAGCTGTGCAAGTGGTGTTAGAATGGGTTTAGAGTATAGCGGTGTGAGCTCTGTGGGGTGGTTAGGGTGTGCTCTACAGGGAGTGTGAAGTGAAGTATTCACCCCTAGTTGTGTAAAAGTGCTGTTTTGACCAGAGTGAGATGGTGCTGAGGTGAGGTGCCGGTACACTTGTGGATGAAACCGTGAGCTGATTGCTTTAAACTGATGTGCTCCTGGCGCTGTAGCATACTGGCCGCTGTAGCATAGCTGTGCAAGTGGTGTTAGCATGGGTTTAGACTATAGCGGGAGTGGGAAGCAAACTACTCACCTCTACCGGTCTGAAGACTCGAATGGAGTGTTTTAGCAAGCAGGAATAAAGAAATAATCGTGAAGAATATAATGCAGAATGTTGCGATGCCACAGAAGACAAATGGTGAAATCAGGTGTGTTTAAGAAAGTGGCTGTGTGGGATAAAGCGATGGAGTCTGCAAGTTATATAAAAAGTGTCTTTATGTAAGTGCCATAAATGGAACCACTGGTGCAAGAGCTAAGGCATCCAGCTGAGGCAAACTCCAATCGCTTCTGCAGTATTCAACGCTAAGCTCCTGCATCAGTCAATTCCACATTACATGTTACAGTTCCATGTGACATAAACAATACCTATTAGACATGAATGACTGTAAATTGTAGAATGAAAATAAAGGTAGGATACGATTACCACACTGTGCCTACCAGTTCCAATACAATGCCATTTTTTTTTTTATCTTGATCGCCTGTTTGTGAACAGAGGCTGCGGATGAGCTAATTTGTGTGAAAGGGCTTCGTGGATAAGAGGCAGGCAGAGAGACGTTTGTACAAAGAATAGATATGGTTTCAAAATGGATGTCGGGTTTAGGCTAATTTAGCAAGTAAATAGCGTATATGCATAGGCCATACATCATCCATCCCTGGTTAGTGTGGAGAGGTAAGGGCCAATAATGAAATCAGAGTTCAAATGCCTAAGCATACTTAGAAAGTTATTATATGAAAATAGTTCAATTGAAGTGTATTAAAAAAGTTAATAGGAAAAAGTCAAAAAAGTTGGAAAAAATCAATCCAAGAATAAAGTGAATTTCTTGGAGATTGCAGTCCGGAAGTTCTTCAGCGGCTTGAGATGCGTAATGTTCCAAGAGGTGATTGTTGCCATTGTGTGAGAAAAGCGAAGCGATCCAATTCATATCCTCAAAGGGACAGTAATGTTCCTCGAATGTTGGAGCAGCAATTTGAATTGGCAGGCAATCTGCGATGTCAAAGGTCGCACGTTGCAGGAGATCTTTCGCGGATGCGCAGAAATCCCATTCCGCCAGGATACCTTTTTGCGTTGCATCCGCCATTGCTCCACTGCCCGAATAATCAAGTTCATGGTTTTCAAGATACTCCATTACCTGCTGGATATTGGGAGCGTTTGCTGGGATGTTGGCAAGGCATAGATCCATTCGCCAGTCGATTGGGCAAGTTTTGAAATAAAAAGATGGCTGCATGCAGATTGTATATGTGTAAATAAATGTCATGTTGTAGCTGGCTCCGATAATAGATAGAGGCAGGCAGCCGAAAAGTTGGTCCATTTTTTCACGGTATTGATGTAGCTTCGCGTAGGGGCGTATTCTGTCGGACATGCTTGTTACCACAGGGAGCGTAGCCATTTTTAACAAGCTAAAATAGTAGTAGGATGGCCGCAAACAGAGCGAGAATTATGGGCACTGTTGCTGTTATTCCAGAGATGATCGAATGAATGAAGTCTGGTATTAGACTAAAGACAATTTGAAAGCCTGTAAGAAGGCCGGAGGAGACAATGTTAAAAATGTGTGCCAGACCTTAAATGTCAGATGTGTTGAAAATTGTGTAACAATTCACAAAGTGTAATGGGAGGTTTGTATTTAAAAGGGAGTGTATTTTACTTGAAGTTTGTGCTATCTTCAGTCGATAAAGTACTTTTGGAGAAGTGAGGGACACTTCTGTTTGAAACAAAAGCGCTTTCAGTGTGCTCCGTTTAATAAAATCTGTTTTCAAAGTAGGTATTGAAGGCCAAGTTGAACTTTGGGAGTTACTTTGTGTGGGTGGGAATAGAGATCACCAGAGGAAGTTATCCGGTTTGAAACAGTAAGGACATACGGTATGGCAGCTCACATTGCGTAGCAGTCCATGTTATTAAGAAGCAGATAACTGCCGTTAGAAAGCTGTGTGAATGTTGGTCTGATTGTGGGAGTTAACGTGCTTTTAAGAAAGCATGCAAGATTGGGGGCTGTAAGCTTAGAAGCGTCGTGGTGTTGGACATTCTTGCATAGTAATGGATGACTGCCATTGTGGTCGCACTTTTCACCTGTGAGAAAAACGTCTGTACTTCTGTACGGTGGGAACAGTGGTTAGCCATGTACACAAACCAAACATGGCATGGAACCTCTGCCACACAATGCAGAATGCGGGGAGAGATGAGAGCAAAGTATGTGCAAAGGTGGCATGTGATTCTCGATTATAAAAGTATACAATGCAAAGTGTTGAGGGGATGTGCCAGAGAGACTTGAGTATGCGGAGCACAGACATTTACATGTCAACATACACTGATGGTCTATTGAGTGAAGTCGACAGTGGACGCAATCATGATAGTACAGTCAGTAGGGAAGATTACGAAAACATAGCGCGTGCGTGCCCCCTCCCCCCCCAAATCTTTAGCGTTGTGGGCTGGCTTGGCGTACGCAAGGCTAGCATAGGGGTATGAATAAAAGGCACGTTTCTCTGGGTGTGGTTCTCTTCCGGAATGGTGAACATGTCTGTCAGGTCTGCGCAGCTTACACCGCTACGAGGCTGACGCCGTGATCGAAGGTGGCTGTGGGAATAATAATCTCAGCCTGCTGCTACCCAGAAACCGCCATGGCCGCTGCAACGCACATATGTCCCACAGTTCACCTTTCGACACCGTCGCATGTGAAAGAGGGCCCACCACGTGCCGGCGGAAGCTTTTGGGCCGAGGTCTGCGAGCTGGGAAGGCTCCTGAGATCAACGCTGGCTACCGTGACACAGGCAGACAGCTCCCAGCCTGAGGCCCAGCACCGTGAAGTGCTCTGTATACTACTAACACAGTAGTCGAAGAGGTACCAACAGTGGAACGGTGTCTTGATCCCACAATGGAAGATGTTAGAACTATATTTGAGAGCGGAGATGAAGGTACTCCCTTCGACCAGCTGCAACCAACTCTAGGTCCCAACAGTGGAACGGTGTCTTGATCCCACAATGGACGATGTTAGAACTGCATCTGAGAGTGGAGATGAAGGTACTCCCTTCGACCAGGTGCAAGCAACTCTAGGTCCCAACAGTGGAACGGTGTTTTGATCCCACAATGGATGATGTCCTTTATTACCCGCTGCTTGTGAATTTTCACAGAAGTCCCTGCGTTGACGTGCATCAGACTCTGTGCTTCCGTAGCTATCTGAGGCACGTGATTATTGTGCTTGGTTGACACCAGTCGGTGGAGTACACCGCGGTACAGCAGGTCCGAACAGTGGAACGGGGTCTTGATCCCACAATGCATGATGTTAGAACTGTATCTGAGAGTGGAGATGAAGGTACTCCCTTCGACCAGGTGCAAGCAACTCTAGGTTCCAACAGTGGAACGGTGTCTTGATCCCAAAATGGAAGATGTCCAATATTACTTGCTGCTTGGTTTTGACAGAACTCCCTCCGTTGAGGTGCATCAGACTCTAGGCTTCCGTAGCTATCTGAGGCACGTGATTATTGGGCTTGGTTGACTGCAGTCGATGGAGTACACCGTGGTACAGCAGGTCGGAACAGTGAAACTGGGTCTTGATTCTGTGACTGAGGATGTCAGAAGTTAAAGTTTGTGATGATTTCTGTGTACCCACTCCGTTCAGGTGCAACCACCTGCGTGCTTCCGAATCCAACGGCACGTGGCTGTGAGGCGTTAATGACAACTGCCTCTGGCCTACAGTGCGGTCAGCAGGGCTCACAATTCTGATGGAGTGGTGATTGTTTAATTACAGAATCCAGTAGGCTACTAACTACAACGTCTATTGAAATATACACAATAGCCTTTTAGTATACTTGCTTGAAGAAGTTTTTTAAGATGACTTATAGGTCTAGTACAATGACCAAATTCTTCTTGGTAGTGGTAAAGGACACTGAATAACAGTGTACACAGTGGACAGCAGAGATCACAATTCGAATTGTTTTGATTTATTTATTGCAGAGTTTTGTGTAATTTATGTTGTTGTATTTTGTGAAGAGGAAGTGAGAAAAAGTATTCATGGAAGACTGTGCTCACTACTGCCTTCAATTTACACTGCAGACAGCAGTGTTCACAATTCAGATCGAGTCGCTATTGTAGATTGCGCAGTCCTGTATGCAAAAGACATTGCTCCAGTGCGCTCTGTCCGCACCACGCATACGCATCATCACAGGGTCCGCACGCAGTTTTTGTTGCTTCGCGTACGGCAAGCTGGGCAGCTCAAGTCAACGCCACTTGGCTGTGGGCCCTTGCTGACAGCTCTCTGGCCTACACTGCAGACATCAGTGTTTACAATTTAGATCGAGTGGCTATTGCAGATGATGTAGTGTTGTAGGCAACAGACATTGCTCCTAGTACGACCCGCCTGCAGCACGCATCATCACTGGCTGTGCACATGCTGAATGCTTTTGATGTGGCTATCTAAGTGCACTAGACCTGATGGACCCTTTATGATACAATCTATTTGTGTATTATTTCAGATCTACTGACTGTATCTTAGTATACCACAAGTTATGGTTGTTTTACGATAGAATCTTTTCTGTATTATTTCACATCTAGTGTCCATACCTTACTGCAGCACAAACTATTGATCCTTTTATTATTGAATCTCTGTGTGTGATCCAATGATTACTGTTTTAGTTGATGCTAGCAGCAACTATTCCCTGAGGGCTGCTTTACACTCACCCCACAATCATCCAGCACAGACGTCACTGGATATGTAACCCTGGTAATAAAACGGAGTCGAGCGCACGTGCCCATACCCACTTCCACTATCTATCTGTGTCCGTGTGTTCATTATGTATGCATGATACTGCCCCTGGGCCGTACCACATTACATTGTGCTGTGGACAGCGTATGCAACCATGTTACCTCTGGCAGTGGGGAAAAGTTCTGTTATGTAGCTTTTAGATGCATGGCTATCACAGGTGGAAGGCTGCTTTACAGAGCATGAATATTGATGAAGATGATAGTTGCATGTTGTGTGTACTGTCAGATATGTGTACATAGCAAAAAGTTTTCAAAAAAGCTCTGTAAGCAGAAGAGGAGTCTCTCATCAAATGCTGTAGAGAGAGTGGCGAAAATGGGTGGGGTCCTCCAACTGTTACAATGGGAAATGTTATGAACCAATCAAATACTTTTTTTTAAGGTCACATGGCAATCGTGCAGCGAGCGCGCAATGTGGCCGCACCGATGGATTTTGAGAAAATAGTACCATAATATAAGTTTATTAGAGTTAGAAATATATAAAGATAATCGCTTGTTCTCATATACACTTTAAACTTATTTAGATATAGTTTTGAGACAAAAAAAAAATGACGGAATTGTGTTCCCGGCACGACACCATACGTGTATGACGTAACACAGGGCCTGGCAGCATGCACTCGTCGCATACACAACACGCAGTGGGCGTGACCCCATATGTACATGATGTAAGGCGCAGCTTGGTACTGCGTACCCGTCGCATACCAAAGTAGCAGCTGGTGCGACCACATACGTATATGATGTTACACAGGGCGCGCTGCCACGAACCCGTCAGATACGAAATGCGCATCCTTTACGAGTTTAGCAATATGGCAGATAGGATTGGTGTGCTGATGGAGCTTGGTACACTACTGGTACGGGACTGCAGTTTTCTCAAACAAAAAAAAAACAACATACATACTTTTTGGGGAGATATAAAACATGACATATTTTTCAAATTAAAAACAAAAAAGGATAATAGAGTTCCAAAATATTACAAAAAATATAGGTTTTATAAATATTAAAATATGAAAGTAATATTTAAAAAAACCTTTGAAATTCACTGAAAAAACCATAGGTTTTACAGACGTTATAGTTAAGAATTAGGATTTAAATAGCCTTAGAAATTCACTGAAAAAAGCATAGGTTTTACTGACGTTATAGTTAGGAATTAGCATTTTAAAAACCTTAGAAATTCCCTGAAAAAACCATAGGTTTCAGGGACTTTGACTCATACAAAACCAGAGAAATTTGCCCGTTATATTTAGTTGAGCTAACTATAACTTGCGCGCCCGCAATGCACTGGTGATGACATCACATATTACATCATTCATGACATGGTCAGTGACATCACTTATGACATCACTCATGACATCTCAAATGACATCACTGATGACATCACTGATCACATCATCCACCTGATAATCTGATGCACATACTGATGGCCTAATATAAACTTTGATACATGCACTCTAAAATACAGACTTCTAATTTTGAAACCATACACACAACAATGCCAGATATTACATACCACCCACTATTTCCTAGGGCTACACTCACATCCACTCACTTATACATGCAGTTACTCATCAATACAGTACTATAATATGCACTCATACACCAATACATACAGTCACAGTCTGCCACTCATCCATAGAGTTACTCACACACCTAGTCAGTCATGCAAAGAATCAATCACATACCCATTTACTCATGTATACAGTTATACACACCAACTGTGTTATTTATACACACACCACATCACTTATTTATGCAGATACTAACACATACTTACTGTCTTATACAATCACTGATACAAGCAGTCACTTTTATACACCCACTCCTTCAAATAACTTACTCTCATGTATAGTCATTTATATACTCCAACACTCACATATACTGCCTTAAAACATATCTAGTTAATCACACATATACCAGTGAGACATTCATTCACTCACCAACACAGCCACACACATACTAACTCACCCATACAGCCCTTCCCAGATGTACTTTTGAATCCATACAACCAGTGAATCACCCACTCAGACATGTATGCACAGAGTCACAAACACAGACACTCAGGCATTCATACAGATACTCAGACAACAAATAAATAACCCATATAGACACTCATGTAGCTACTCACCAACCCATGCAGCCGCTTATACACTAACTTAGACACTAATACAGACTTTTAGACAGTTTAGTCACTAACCCATACATTAAGTAACACATGTTCAATCACTCAGTTATACAGTCAGGCACACACCTACTAAATAATCCATTCAGGGACTTGTAAATTCACTCTTTCTTCAATACACCTTGGCATAGATATATATGAAAAATATTTAAACTTTACAGAAACACACATTCACTGGATGATGTCCTCAGTGATGTCATCAGTGATGTCATTTGAGATGCCATCAGTGATGTCACTGACCATGTCATGAGTGATGTAATATGTGGCGTCATCACCAGTGCATTGCGGGTGCATGAGTTATAGTTAGCTCAACTAACTATAACGGGCAAATTTTTCTGGTTTTATATCAGTCAAATGTCCAACTAGCTATAACGTCCCTGAAACCTATTGTTTTTTCAGTGAATATATATATATATACACATACATACATACACAGATATAGATGTACATAAAGATACATATATGGTCAAACATTTAAGCAAACATGCAAGCGCATTGATTGCCTTTCTCATGCCTCCTCTGTGATGCGCTCACCCTTAAGGGTGTGCTTCCCCATGATGTTTTCTCAATCCTGTATTTCACCCCTCCCAACTCCATATTGCCCCGTCTTGCTGGTTTGCTTTTCACTGGCATGCCACAATGATCCCTCTCTCACCGGTCTGTTTTTCTCTGCCCCTACCTGCACTCTCCATGTTGTTCCCCCAACCCTCTGTGTTGCTTCCCCCCACCCTCACTCCCATGCTGCTTTAAACCCCCACCCAGTGTTCCATGTTGCTTTCTCCTCCTATTTGCTTCTGCACCACTCACTTCCGCCCATTTTTTTTCTTTCCTTTACAGATAAAATTCAGATCAATTGTTTTTTTTTTTAACACCCATGTCATTTTTGCAGAAGTATACCTAAGAAATGATGCAGGTGGCCGTCTCTCAACCTTTAATATTCTTCTACTTCTTTAGCCATGCTGCACAGCATCGCTAAAAACCATTGGCAAAGCCAATAGTTTCTGAAAATGAGACCTATTGGTGTTGCCAATGCTTGTTTTGTTTAGCCCACAGCAGCAAGCATGCTGGGACTTGTGGTAGGTAGTACAGGACCCTACCATTGTACAAGATCATAGTTTATCACGTGGGTTTGTCTCACTGAACAAGTCTAAGACATATGACCCAAAACATCTAGATGCGATGCATGAAAGATGCGGTGTCCTCGTGGCATGAAGCCATCCATGCAAATGAAGTCTGAATATGATCTGGCCACAGACCTGCCAATGTAAGAGAGTTAGAAAAAAAGGTGTGCCCAACCTCGACGCTTGTCAATCCAGATTTAATTACGGGTAATTAGATTCTATCTGCGGATTGCAATTAAAGCAGTTTTTGGCAAACCCAGGCGACAGCAATGAAAACCAGCGCTCTGATTCTAGAAATGGTACTCGCGCGAGGCGAGTATCAGCGCACGCTGGTAGTAACAAACAACATTACCAGGTGGCGAGCGGCGGTCAGTGCTGTCAAATAACTATGTGACAGAATCTGTGACATAGGTACGCCCCTGCACCCCTAAAACCCGAGATATGAAACTGCAGTGTCTATAAATTCAAACTTCTGGAACATTAGTAAAGCATAAATGTAAAAAAAAAAAAAGTGTACCTATTTGCAGGAAACTAATGCGTTCCAAACAAACCAACGTGGTCAGATTTCAGGCGTCTTACCTGTGATGAGCACCGCCTTCCCTTGTGCCGGTAGCATGTCCTGCAAGGGCACGCAGAGCGCTGAGAGCAGGCATGCCCCGCAGAAGAGAGGCAGCCCCGCAGCAGCCGGCAGTGAGCAGGCAGAGAGCGCTGCTATCAGGAGCAGGGAGCACGCAGCCCTCCCCTGCACCTGAACCTTCCTCCCGCGGAGCCTGAGCAGCACCCAGCATCCGCAGGCTGCACTCAAGCCCACACAGAGCAGCCCCAGGATCTCCAAGAGGGACATGCCACGCGCAGGGTCACCTCCACAGGAGAGTGCACAGCAGGTGCTGCTGGCAGCGTGCCCCACACCCAGGAAACGCGGCTGCAGCCCTGCAAGGACTGGGACACAGCCGCACGGTATTGTCACCAAAGTTTAGCATGTGTGATGCTAGCAGGCTCTGGTTAAATACCATAGGCCACCCCCCGCCCCACCTCCTCATCGGGACGTTTTGTTTTCCATGGTGTGTGGCTCCGCCCCTTCGTGGCTATCTCTTGCCTGAGGGTGATTGACAGACACGGTAGGATTAGCCTGAGTGAACAGACCTCTCATCCTCTGGAAATCTCACAGGCTCCAGGGCAGGCGCGCTTGCCACAAATCGCGCTATAGAATTAGGGCACGCGTTCCGGGTCCCTATAGAAAGCAAGGTGTATATTTCACGTGCTGAACATGGCTCTTCACAGAACAATATCCTAACACGCCTGCACAGGACCATTTATATGTGTTCGTTTACACCTTGCGTACATGGTGCAAAGTGCAAAGGTGTGTGCTTCTCACAATGAGTCATAAGGTAGGAAACTATGCAGTTCCCCGAGTTACACACGGTGTGACTGCAAGCTACCTTGACAGCCAGTCAGCCACCCTGGGAAAAACACCGCACGAGCGCACCCTCTGCACTCTTTACACAACGAAGGAACTCTATTTTCGGAACCAATGAAAACTCCGCACGCGGAATGGCCCGTGCCCTGCCGTTCTAAAGGCATTGATGAATATGCCGAGGCTGCTACAACAGGGATGCAAAGGTGCGGAAAGAAATGTATAAATCCATGGCTATCCAGACAAAAATGTACTTCGACAAGTACCTGTGTGCAAATGCTTTTTATTGTAAGCAGACTCAAAGTTGTTTGGAAGATCTGTAGCTGAGAAATTGTTGTTCATTTTGAGGGAGTTCAGGTTCTGCCTTTGGCCTGTGAATGACCTGTGAGATCCATCCAATGGGGTAGGACTGAAAGGCCTCACTCACAGTGAGGAGACCTACACCTTTCACACTAGGGCACAAGTCCTACAGAAAGAACTGGGGAGACTAACCTAGTTAGGCAGTGTGCAAGTGACATCATGGCACATGACATCACTGTGCGTGACATCACGGCATGAGACATCCCACGAGGAATGACAAGCAGTGACATCACAACTAATGAACTCAAAGGAAGCGACGTCACAAGCAGTGACTTCTGATCTTAAGACCTCACACATATTTTTAGAAGTTTTATCAGCTGTATATTTGAGCACATTACAATTTTGTGTTGGGTTGTGCCAAAAAAGTGACGCAATGTGTCGGGTTGTGCCAAAAAAGTGACGTAACTCCGAAGCAAAATCTGGGCTTCAACTGATACATTCACTTTTTAATACCCTGCCATAAAGAAATCACCAACAATCAGAAATGTGGCAGGAAATCTGTTCTGCTTAATTGGTTGCAAAGTCTGCACTTGAAAATATCTGATGGGGTTAAGGCAGCTGCTGCAGAGATCTCCGAGTGCCAACTAGATCTCAGGGACTAATATTAATGGCAAGATAACTCTGGAGGTTCAGGTATTTGCTGGAGAGATCTGTGTTTTGTTTAGTCCCAGTTTTGAATCAGAGCAGCACAGATGGTAAATACGTCTCCTGCAAAGCACATTATGTAACACGCAGATGACAGATTTTTATTTTATGTAAATGGATAAGTGGCTTACTGCTTTTAACATAGAGATCCTTTTGTTATTTGCTGTTCATAAATTGTAATTCGTCTAATGTAGCAAGCACAGTGAGCTATGGAGGACATGTGGCCTTGTAACTCTCACTGTCTTATGTAACACATTCCACACACACATTTAGATTTATTGTCAATGTATAATGTGTACATCTGATATAAAGCTCCATTACACCCTGCATTGGGATGAGTAGCGCTAGAAACCAAATAACACAAAATAGTGGTATTTAAACTGCTATTTGTGTAAAATACTGAGACAGACCAACACATCTGACATTCATACAGTATTTGCATATCTCTTATATATCTTATAGGGACTGAGCAAAGTCAAAAGGATGCCTCTTTTAAGTACCTGTGAAGTGATTTGCTGTGTGCCTTTGTTTCCACTCCATTGTGTTTAGGTGTGAGGCTTCAGATAGGCCCCAGCCAGGATAATTGAACAAAAGGATGGCCCCTTAACTCCGGCCTTTGCTATGGGCCCAGCTGGAGTATGATGAGCCCTCTTCCTGCCTGCACATTGCTGCTTGAAATGACAGCAGACAACGTCAGGCGTTGCTGAATGTGTCTTGGTGTTTGAACAATACACCGGGACTTAGCATATTTCTGTGGTGCCCAACCTCATGGCAGGGTAGATGGTGCCCACCCTGTGAAAAGAGTGGGCAGAAGCCGTCTACCCATGCGTACCCTCGACTTGTGCCCTGATTCACATTCTGTACGATGTTTTATTGCTGAATCGGTGCTTTCCACACTGGACTTCAGGTCAGTAAGCCAACGAAAGTGCTCCACATTTTTGTTTTTCTCCCCAATTGTGAGGAGCAGTAGCGGTCCGTGGAGGGAGTTCTGTGGGGCTGTGAGGTGGGGCGGGGGAGGGGCAGGGTGGGGAAAGGTAAACACCGGAATATGGATGAACGGAGGTAAGTACACATTTAAATAAATAAAACGAATTCCTTTGCGCACGCTGCATCGCAAAATGCGATGCAGCCCGCGCAACGAAATTCTCTGTATTTATTTAAATGTGCAATTACCTCCGTTCACCCATATTCCGGTGTTTACATTTCCCCACCCTGCCCCTCCTCCGCCCCGCCTCACCGCCCCACGGAACTCCCTCCACGGACCGCTACTGGTGAGGAGGGTGCAACAGAAGTGTACCCCACTGATATTGAAGGATGGGTATTGCAACCTTTACAGCCAATAATGCTTGGTGGGTGGCAGGCGCGCATCACCCATTGGGCAGAGAGGGCTTTAGCCCCAACCCCCCCTCCCTCCCGTCAGCCTCCGCGGCCTGCGCTGAGCCTGGGAGGCAGAATTGCCAAGTCCCATCAGTGTGTGGTGCTGCTCTGACTTCTCCTCTAAAGCCTGTTTGTGGCACATCCGGCCTTGACTGTCTCCCTGTCGACCCTGCTGCTCTTGATCATTCTGCCCCATCATGAAATCTGCATTACAGAAAATACCAAAGTAAGGTGCTAGGTGCACCCCTTTCAATAGATCTCCGCGCTCTTCACACTGAATTCCAATAATGCCTATGCCATGCAAGCCCCTCTGTTCAACTCTTCAGTAGCCTGCACGACGCCACAAAGCCCCCACTGTAATTTAATTATAATACAAAACATTTGTTACATCAAAAACAGGGTTAAAAAAAGTGAGTGTTAAAAAGGCTACAGGGTGCTCTGTGAGAAGAAAGAGTTTAAAAAGTACTGAAACACATTTTAAAGTGATTTTTTAATTTAAAAAAATAACCACATAACACTATACCAAGCATAACTTTTCCTAAATATTGCATGAAGTCACGTTATGTGTTGTGAGTATTCAACTATGATGAATTTATTCACAAGCACCTAAAGTAATGTATAGCTGCCTTATTGCACTACCAGGAATAGGCATGAAAGAGTCCCATATTGCAGAAGGAAGCTACAATTAGGGCCTTTTTGAGAATACGTTTGCCTGTGGCACCAACAGCCCTTGCACCACGCCTGTATCTTAATAGAAGCTTTGTATTGCAATGTATTGTAATTGCATTTATATAGCACGTACTACCCCTGACGAGCATCAAAGCGCTTTTTCAGCGAGTTGCACGCTACTCTGGAACCCATAAAGGATTAGTGTTGAATTAGTTGAGTGAAATATGAAAGTGATTTAAGTGGTAGATAGGTTAGTCAATTATTTGTATTCAGAAGGATAGCGGGAGGATAGAAGAGGGAAAAAAGGTTTGTATTTATATACAGCTTGTTACCCCTGATGGGGTGTTGAAGCACTTTTTTGTTTGGCGAATAGCACGCTACTCCGGAAAACCATAAAGGATTAGTGGTGAATTAGTATAGTGAAATATGAAAGTAATTTGAGTGGTGGATATTAGTAAGTTATTTGGAGTGAGAAGGATAGCGGAGGGATAGAAGATGGAAAAAAAGGTTTGCATTTATATGGTGCTTGATACCCCTGATGGGGTGTTGAAGCACTTTTTTGGCGAGTAGCACGCTACTCTGGAACCCATAAAGGATTAGTGTTCAAAATTAGTATAGCGAAATATGAAAGTAATTTGAGTGGTGGATATGTTATTCAGTTATTTGGCTAAAGATGGGTAGCGGTGGGATAGAAGAGGGAAAAGAGGTTTGCATTTTTATAGTGCTTGCTACCCCTGATGGGGTTTTGAAAAGCTTTTTTGGTGAGTAGCACGTTACTCAGGAACCCATAAGGATTAGTGTTGAATTAGTGTTGAATTAGTATAGTGAAATATGGAAGTAATTTGAGTGGTGGATATGTTAGTCAGTTATTTGGAATGACAAGGGTTGGTAAGCTTTGGAAAAGGGAAAAAGGTTTGCATTTATATGGGGCTTGTTACCCCTGGTGGGGTGTTGAAGTTCTTTAGTAGCACTCTACTACGGAACCCATAAAGAATTAGTGTTGGAAATTAGTATAGTGAAATATGAAAGTAAATTGAGTGGTGGATATGTGAAGTGAAGAAGTCGCCCAGGTAAAGATTAAATTTGCTTTATTAAGTTCCAAACATATATGCACCCTCAGTTTGCTGGCAATGAGACTCTAAGGTGAAGGCAGCCTGTCAACATTCCAAAGTTGCCTTCACTACAACATTCTAAGCCATACCAGTGCGGAGGGTAGGGGAGGGGAGTACGGAACATACCAAGTGGCAAGTTATAACATATCTTCCCCCTTAAATGATTGCAAGCAAAAGAAACAGCAACATGTGTGTACCAACCTAAGGCAGGGGCAAAACAGAAAAGGCCAGAGGGTTACCCACAATGTTCATACCCTTCTGAAATCCTTGTGCCAACTAGGGGGATTGCGTTGTCTGAGCCCCCTTCCCTCTTGGGTCGCCCTTGCTCTGGGTCTTAGTTCCTGATTTCCCCTTTGCCCCTCTTGGTCAGTCTCCCTCGGTCCTGTTGCCACCCGATCCATGCTCCACTTTCTCCCATCTTCCAAGATGACAACATTTCTCTTCACCTCACTTATTTTTCTGGGGCATAGAACTTGTCACCTTTGCCTCCTAAACTCACAGGTTTCCGAATATACACACTTTGCCCTTTGCTAAAGGGTCTTTCCTTTGAGCCCCATTTGCTGTCATATCTTTCTTTGTACTTCTTTTGCCTTGAATCTACTTTCCTACTGAACTCTTCTGGATTGATCAACACAGGCTCCTTAGGCTTCATCCAATTGGGTGACAATTTAGAACCCGCCTTTCTACCTCTCAACAGTTCAAAGGGTGTATGACCCGTGGATAGGCTTGGTGTTGTGTGGTAGGAACAGAGCATGTCTCTCAGAACCGCTTCAATGTTCCCCCCAGACTTGACTGCTAGTTGGATACACTCCTTCAACATCCGGTTAGCCCTCTCCACTTTGCCATTGGCTCTAGGGCAGTACAATGGGGTCCGTATGTGCTTTATGGACATATCCCTTAGAAACTCTCTCATCTCCTCCGACACCAATTGTACTCTGTTGTCCGTGATCAAAGTGGAAGGTATGTCCTCCTTTGAGAATACGTCACTCAGGAATTCTACTATAGCTTTGGTGTTGATGTTGTTCACGAATTTGTGGGTGACCCAATTAGAGTAATAGTCAATGAGCACCAGAATGTACCATTGCTGTGGTCCCTTAGCCTTAATAGGGCCTGTGATGTCAAATCCTAACTTGTCCCACGGGGACCTTGGAATCTCCACAGGACTAAGTGGGGGTCGCCTGGTACATTTTGATTTATCGCTAACCCCACACACGTAACACTCTTTCACTTTCTCTTCCATGCTCGAATCCATGCCTGGAAACCAATATTCTGATCTCAATCTTGCCCTGCATAGACTCCTACCCAGGTGTCCCGCATGGGTTAGATCAATGATTTGTTTCCTTAACCCCTCAGGGGGGGACTATTCTGCCGGCCTTGAGGAGATACTCTCCTGCTATTGACAGCTCGTTGCGTACGTTCCAAAATGGTTGTATGTGCTCAGGTAGGACTCCGCATTTGTTTGGCCACCCTTTTACAACCCATGTTTTCACCTCCCGAAGGGTATTGTCCTGTTCCATGTGTTTGTCCCACTGTTCTTTTGTCATAGCCGGGAGTTTAATTTCCAGGACACTCTCCCTGCCACTGACTTCTTCTTCCTGTCTCTCCACTGGGGCTCGGGATAAAAAGTCTGCCACTTTATTCTGTTGGCCCGGTATATATATTGTTCTGAAGTTGTAGCCTTGCAACCCTAGCACCCATTTCGCTATGCGGGGAGTCATATTTTCTAAGACCTTGTTATCAAACAAGTTGACCAAAGGTTTGTGGTCTGTGCATACTTTGAATGGCAAACCCCAAACATAGAAACTGAAATGTTTAATTGCCCAATACACCGCCATAGCCTCTTTCTCGATGGTGGAGTAGTTGGACTCTGCCCCAGACAAGGACCTTGATGCGAAGGCTACTACTTTCACCGTATCGTCCACTCTTTGTGACAGCATGGCTCCCACTACTTTGCCGCTTGCATCAGTTGTGATTATAGTGTCCTTGTTTATATCAAAATTGCCTATAAATGGTGCTGACACTATTGACTCCTTTATGCTTTCGAAGGCCTGTTCTTGTTCCTTCTCCCACAAGAATGGCGTGTTTTTAAAAAAAAATTCCCTGAGGGGATGTGCTATCATTGCAAAGTTCTTAATGAATTTAGCCATGTATTCGGCTAAGACCAAAAACGAAAGTACTTCTTCCTTACAAGATGGAGTGGGTGCTCTCCTTACTGCCTCCACCAGATCTATTTTGGGCTTTATCCCCTCCTCCGAGATGGTGTGCCCTAAGTAATCCACAGAGGTTACTCCCACTTTGCATTTGCTCTCTTTAGTGGTGAAACCTACCTCCCTTAACCTGTGGAGTACTCTTTTGGCATTCTCATTGTGCTCAATGTCGCTCGACCCATAAATCAATATATCGTCCTGAAAACACATTGACTTTGGACAATCACTCAACACATGTTGCATTGCTCTTTGAAGCGCTGATGCCGCCGACGCCAGCCCAAACGGCATCCTCAAAAATTTAAAGTTGCCGAATGGAGTGGTGAAAGCAGTCAATGGTTGGGACTCAGGAGGCAGCGTGATTTGGTGGTAGGCCGATGAGAGGTCGAGCACGCTAAAAAACTTAGCTCCCTGCAATGTACTCAACATTTCGTGTATTCTCGGTAGGGGATGCCTGTCCACCACAATGTTGGCATTCAACGCCCTCAAGTCCACACATAGCCTAATGCTTTTACCTCCTTCCTTACTCGTTATTACAATGGGCGCCAACCATGCTGAGCATTCTATCTCTTGTATGACCCCTTGTTCCACCAATTTCTCCAGTTCCATTCTTAAAGGTTCCCTCATCAATAGGGGAATGGAGCGTGTTTTGTGCACGACAGGTGTTGCCCCTTCCTTGAGCTCTATTCTATGCATGTAGTTTTTGAGTACCCCCAGCTTTTCATTAAACACTTCTGGGAATTCTTTAACCAGATTGGACCCCACGACCGGGGGATCTATGAGAAGTACTTGCTCCTGGTTGTTGGGGTCGAGCTTTATTCCCAATTCCTTCTGGTGTTTCCACCCTAATAGACTTGAGCCCTCCCTGGTTACATATACCTTCCCCACAGTGTGCCTGTCTTTGAAGGATATTCTCATTCTCACCATCCCTTCCAACGGGATGGGCACTCTATTATAACCTGAGGGAGCTATATCAGCTGTCTCTAATTTGATGTTGTGCTTGGCAAATGTTTCATGGAACACATTCTTGTCTACTAGGGTAAAGGGAGAACATGAGTCAGCATACACTTTGAACTTCTCTCCATCCAGACTTATCTCACATGTGGGGTACTGTGTATTATCCTCCTTACTTTCATTCTCTATCTGACAAATAAAACTTTTCTCCTCCCCCACCTCTTCTTCTTTGTGATCAACCATATGCACCTTTGTACTACTAACGTTGCATACTTTAGCAAAATGACCCTTTCTGTTGCACCTCCTACATGTGACATTCCTTGCTGGGCATCGCCAATTGTTGGCTAAGTGATTGTGGTTCCCACACCTAAAACATTTCAGACATTCCATCTTATTGCTCGCCCCCTCTCTGTACTTGTTCTCCACTTTACAAACTGCTTCCCCATTCAACGCATCTTTAGACGTGGCTTTCTCTTTACTTTCCTCTGACCCTTTCATCTCTCTCATACATAGTGCTGTGTGTTCCAGACCTTTTGCTATACTTATAGCTTCCTCTAGATCTGGATTCCTTGTGAGCAACTCCTCCTGTACCTTCTCCTCGTTGGTGCATCTTACTAATTGGTCTCTGATAAGAGAATCAGTAAGCGCCCCAAACTCACATGTAGCCGCCATACCTCTTAACACTGCAATATAAGAGGACACTTTCTCCTCTTTCCTTTGAACCCTTTTGAAAAATGTATGCCTTTCCAGAACCACATTGATTCTAACTTTAAAATGTGCCTCTAACTTTCGTAATGTGTATTCATAAACATCAACCCCTTCATCTTCATCCGGGACCTCATTATCCACCAATCTTCCTGTTATGTCCTCATACATTTTTCTACCATGTATTCCTAAATTATGTAACAGTATATGCTGCTTCCTTATGTTAGAGAAGTTCCCACCCCGATGGCTATCAGGTAAGACTTAAAAATACCTTCCCACCTTTTCCAAGGGATCTCTGGTTCCCCTAACTCATTCAGGAATGGTGGTGGTTGACTCATTCCTGCCCCTGCTATTCTGCGAAAGGTGCACTCCTTACCGCTGTGCAATGATCTCCTGAACCTCTGCTACCCTCAACAGGGGTGGGAGACTTTCCCCCCAAAATTGCGTGTTAAGGGCCAACAGACTCCCCTTCCCAAGCCGACCACCGTTACACCTCTAAGGAGTTTGTGCCCCAAAAACCCAGTTGGCTGGATAAGGGGTTGTTAGGGTACTTAAGCATATGAAAACCAAAATTACTCCTCCCTCAACACTCCTTAAAAATGTCTGAACGATATACAACTAACTTAAGCCCTGGGGCCACCTATATTGGATAGTTTACAACTCCTCCTACTATATTTCTCCCACAATGAACAGTCCTATTTCTATTTTACTTGTGGTGAGCTCCCAGAGTTCCCGCCGTGAGGCTATGACGCTCCTTCCTGTAGTTATTCTTGTCAGGCCGTGAGGAAAGTTTGTGCCTCTGAGGAAACTTTGGATGGTACCCTGAGGGGAGACAGTCTGGGAGAAGCGACAGTCCTCCACCCTGACCGTGCAGTCCTGGAGGCAGCACACGGCTTAATCCCTCGACAACTTTCACAGGCGGCTTCCCCACTGCTCTGCGCTTTCGCCGACGCTCCGCTGGAATGCGCTGCTCCTCCGTTGATCGCTGGCACGGCCTGGACTCCCCCTACGGTGCTGTTCGCTAACACCCTTGGAAGCAGCCGGAGGGATTCCCGAACCGCACCACAAACCAGGTCCGAGGGTGAAATTTCCCCCGTCAGTACTCTGAGGACGGCGGATGGCAAGCCCCGCCTCCTAACAGCTGATCTCCTCACAGAACTCTTTCGGCAGGTTTAAGGCTCCGGTATTATTGTACACAGTCACCGTGGCAGGGGGCGCGAGGGCTCCTCACCCCAAGAGGACAGATAAGCGCCTTACGCTGATCCGAAAGTGCTCCACTAGATTTGCGGGTGCTCACGTGAACTCTCCGCCCTCATCAGCTGTCGGACTTGGCATCTGTCCGTTTCCATCGTCACGGTGGAAATTACAGTGATTACTGAAATCAACCACCAACCCCTTCTGCCGTAATCCTCTCACCTTCGGAGATGGTAGCACCGGAATGTGCCTTAGGTTTCAGTCTATAAAATATCTCTCAGCTTGAGTGTCACGTCGTCACGCCAGCAAGTAGAAATTTTCGCAGGGAAGGGTGCCACGCTGTCCCTGCCACAGCCGCTGTTATCCTCGTCGCCAAAATGAAGTGAAGAAGTCGCCCAGGTAAAGATTAAATTTGCTTTATTAAGTTCCAAACATATATGCACCCTCAGTTTGCTGGCAATGAGATTCTAAGGTGAAGGCAGCCTGTCAACATTCCAAAGCTGCCTTCACTACAACATTCTAAGCCATACCAGTGCGGAGGGTAGGGGAGGGGAGAACGGAACATACCAAGTGGCAAGTTATAACAATATGTTTTTCAGTTATTTGGATAGAGAAGGGTAGCAGAGGAATAGAAGAGGGAAAAAGGTTTGCATTTATATAGTGCTTGCTACCTCTGAAGAGGTATTGAAGCGCTTTTTGCCGAGTAGCATGCTACTCAGGAACCCATAAAGGATTAGTGGTGAATTAGTATAGTGAAGTATGAAATTTGAGAAGTGAACATGTTAGTCTGTTATTTTGATTGAAAAGGATAGTAGAGGGATAGAAGAGTAAAGGATTTAGACTTATATTTTGTTTTGGAAGTCAAAGCAGTAGGAAGAGGCTTTGGAATGAGTACAAAGGGATGTGGAGGGGAAGAGTCAGAGGGAAGAGTTTAGAAAGGCTTATTTTGGGGATCGGTATAGTAAAAGAGGTGTCAGATGATGTGAAGAGGGGTGTGTATGAGAGAGTCTAGAAAGAGTTATTTTGGGGATCATAGTAGTGGTATGGGGTTTGGGATAAATGAGAGAGTAGATGTTGAGGATATATTGATAGAGGTATAGGTTTAGATATAGGGTAGTGCATTGGAAAGAGTAGTAGAAAGAAGTTTGGGATGAGTCAGAATGTTGGGGTAGAAGATATATTGAGAGAAGTAAAGGGTGAGAAATAGGATACTTCATTGGATATGCTGAATTGGAAGAAAGTGATAAATATTTAGATCTATAAATACATGGCAAGTATAAAGATGCATAAAGGAGGTAGGTATATGTAGATTAAAGATATTGATAGAGGTATATGATGAGAAATAGGGTAGTGCATTGGATATGCTTTTTTAGGATAAAAGTAATCAATATATAGATCCAAGTACATGGAAGGTATATAGATGCATAAAGGATGTAAAAAGAAGCATTAGATAAACTCTGTTTTTCAAATGTTATTATTCTTTAAAAATGTATTTGTATTTATTTTTTTTTTTTTAAGTTTAAGTTTATTGAGACCAGCAAGAAAATACAATACACAATGAAAATCCGGTCAGAGAACATGAGTACTTATGTTATGAACAATAAAGGATATTAAGCATAAAGGGTACAATAAACATGGTGACCTAGAAAAGAAGAAGGGAGAGAGAAAAAGAAAAGAGGGGGAGGGAGGGGGAGGGAGCAATAAGAATTTCGTTGGGGAGAGTTCAGAGCGATCAAGGGCAACAAAAGAGGTAAAATGAAGCATTACATTGCATGTATTGTAAAACTCTAAAACGCATATAGTGATGTAAAGGGAGGAGTACAGTATACAAGAACAATAATAAATTATTCAAACAAAAGACAACGAAATTAAATCAAGGCGGTTTGCGGACATCATCCGATGTTCTCACAGTAACAGTAATGGGAGTATTTGGGGGGGGGGAAGCAGATAGATATGTAGTGAGAGGAAGCCATAACAAATCCCTTTTAATTGCTAGTGAAATAGGGGTAACATAGTTGGTGTCAAGTCTGTGATTAAAACAGATGGCGTTCCACCAGGCTCTGTAAGTGACTTTATCCGCGTGTTTCCAATTCAGGGTAATTAGATGTAAGGCTATAGCAATTAACAAATCTATTAACTGACAATGTGGTGAAGGATGAGGCCATGAGGGGGATAGGGAACCAAGGAATATATTTGAAAGGGAAAAAGGGACTTTAGTGTTAAATATCTTGTTAATTTGAGACCAAACTAAGAGCCAGAATTTAGCAATGTAAGGGCAATCAAATAGCATATGTTTTAAGTCAGCCTTTAAACACGAGCAGGACCAGCAGTGTGATGAAGTGGTGGAAGAAAAGGAAGCCAATTGTGCGGGTGAGTATAATGCACGGTGGTATACAAAATAAAGAGTCTGAGTGGTATTGGCCGCCCGCGAAGTTTTATGAATCTTTAACCACAGCTTATCCCACAAAGGGACAGACCAGGAATGTAGTAAATCTTTTTCCCATGCCAGTTCAGTCCTTGTTTTGCACCGCGTTGCCAGAGATAAGAGACCATTGTAGAGGGAAGATGCAGAAGGGGAAGCGTTTATCAATGGAAACAAAGTAGAGCAAGTTGTGGGGAGGTTTGGAGAAGGTGGGAGCGATGAGAGATATTGGTGAAGAGAGGGAAGTAGAAGGTCATATTGCTTTTTACAGGAATTAGGAAGGGTAAAGTCAGATTTGAGGACTGAGAAGGGAAGAGGTGTACCGTCCATTAAGAGTTGGGAAATCCATTTCAAGCCCTTGGAGTGCCATATCTTCCAGTAGAAAGCACGATTTTTAATACGTAGTAACTTATTATGCCAAATAGGTTGTTGAGAAAGTGAGTCACGTGAGGGATAAGAGGCTGGTAGGAGAGGAGTTAAAAGTTTTCGCGTGTGAGAGATAACAGGGTGACGCAAAGAAGAAGTGTGCGCAGAGAAGGCAAGGGATTCCAAAAAGGCGAAGGGGGAAGTAAAAAACTTCTCGATGTTAAGCCAGATTGGAGGATAGGTAGGAAGGTCCGAGGAAAGCCATGAAGAGGCTTGTTTCAGGGAAAATGCGTGGTGATAAGATTTAAAGTCAGGAAACTTAAGCCCACCATTTAACTTATCTTTTTTAAGAGTAGATAAGGCTATCCGAGGGGGTTTACCTTTCCAGAGGAATTTTAGTAAAGTGCGGTCTAATGTCTTAAAGTAATAATCTGGTATGTGTACAGGAATCATTGAGAGAGAATATAAAATGACGGGGGCAAGCATCATCTTAATGGAGTCTAACCTACCCCACCAAGAGAGAAAAAGAGGGTGCCACTTGGTAATAGAGTCCTTTAGCTTCTTAGTAATGTAATCAAAATTGTGTTTGAGAGTTTCGGAAATAGACGGGGAGAACCATAATCCTAAATATTTTAATTTAGAGGATTGCCAGGAAAAACCGGTATGATCAAAATAGTGTTTAAGACACAAAACATTGAGGGGCAAGACTTCACATTTATCACGATTTAGGCGGTACCCTGAGAGTTTTGAAAACGCATCTACTTGGGAAAGGAAAGGAGGAAGAGAAGTATCGGGATTGGAGCAGTATAACAGAATATCGTCTGCATAAACAGACATTTTGACTTGATGGGTACCTAAATGGAATCCTGTAATTAGGGAGTCCTGTCTGATTTTGGTAAGGAAAGGCTCCAATGCCACTACAAATAGGAGAGGGGATAGGGGGCAACCCTGCCGTACACCTCTTGAAAGAGAAAAATAATCGGAGACCTTACCATTAGCAAAAATAGACGCTTTAGGACCAGAGTATAAGAGAGAAATAAAGGAAATTAACTTAGAGGGAAACCCTATCCATTGAAGAGCGCGGAACATAAAGTCCCAGCCAATCCTATCAAAAGCCTTTTCGGCGTCTAAAGCTATGGCAGCAAGCGGGTAGTCTAAGGAAGAGGCCTTGCTAAGAATGTTAAAAAAGACTCTAGAATTATCAGAGGATAAGCGACCTTTTACAAAGCCCGATTGCTCCGAACCAAGAAGCTCAGGTAAAATTGGGTCAATACGTAAGGCAAGAATTTTAGCAAAAATTTTATAATCCGTGTTCACTAAAGATATCGGGAGATAGTTTTTACAGAAAGAGGAATCCTTGCCTTCTTTGGGGATTAGGCAGATCATAGCATCTTGGAAGGTACCTTGAGATGATCCGTTTGCGATAAAAGAAGTAAACAAAAGAAGAAGTTGTGGGAGGAGGAGTTTCGAAAAGTGTTCATAAAATTCGATGGTAAAACCATCAGGACCAGGGGTTTTCCCTCGCCTCAAGACCGATACGGCATGAGAAATTTCTGCTAGTGTGATATCTGACTGCAGTGAATCAAAATCAATATGTTGCGAGGGAGGAGAATGGATGGATTGGAAGTAGGAGGAAAGATCAGATTGAAGAGGTTGGGCCTCAGGGGTGTAGAGAGTTTTATAAAAGGAGACAAACTCATTTAAGATATCTTCATCCTTGAGAAGAGTGTCACCATTGGAATTCTTCAGAGACTCTATCCTAGTTCTGTCTCGCCGAGATTTTAGATAGTTGGCCAGTAGCTTCCCCATTTTATTCTGACCTCCATAGTAACGAGCACTACACTTCAGGAGATAAGAAGAAGCCGCTTCTGTGGATACTTTATTGAAAGTGATTTTGGCAGTGATAAGATCTTTCAAAGAAGCTTCAGAGTACGAGTGGTAGTAGGCGTATTCTAATTTTTTAATTTTGGCAAGCAATTGAGCCGATTGTTTCTCAAAAACTTTTTTCTTCCGAGAAACAAAGTTAATAATAAAGCCTCTGGCAGCTGCTTTAAAAGAATCCCAAATCATAGCAGGGGAGGAATCATGAGTAGTGTTTATGGTGAAAAATTCTGACGAAAAAGAACTGAACTGACTGGAAAAATTAGGATCTGCAAGTAGTGAATTATTAAAACGCCAACGTCCAGCACCTGGGGTGTGAGGAAGAAGGTCAAAATCAACAGAAACCGGGGCGTGATCTGAAATTAAAATGGAGCCTATTTCTGAATGAAGTACGTGTTGCGTTAGAGGTTTACTTAAAAAGAGGTAGTCAATACGGGATTGTGATTTGTGCGGGGGGGAGAAAAAGCTATATTCACGGAGTTCAGGATGACATAGTCTCCAGATGTCAACTAAAGACTTTTGACGGATGGTGGAAGCAAATTGTGAGTGCATTTTGTTGTTTACAAATCTGACTGGGGAATTCCTATCGAAAATGGGATCACAAACTTGATTACAATCACCCCCAAAAACAATATATTCATCTGTAAGGGAGAGCAACTTATCAGAAATATGCAACCAAAAAACATTGTCAACTGAAACTGGAGCATAAACGTTGAAGAAAACCACTGGTATTTTGTCAATAAGTAATTTAACAATTAACCAACGACCTTCAGAATCAGTTTCTTGAGAAATCACCGATACGTTAAACTTTTTATGAGTAAGAATAAGAACACCATTTTTCTTACCTAAAGCTGGAGAAGAAAGCACATTACCTACCCAACATCTTTTTAATTTAGATGCTTCAGCCTCAGGAAGGTGGGTTTCCTGAAGGAAAGCAACATCAGATTTTAACTTTGCTAAGTGGGAAAGAACTCGTTGTCTTTTAATGGGATTGTTCAATCCTTTAACATTCCATGTGATAACTCTGAACTTGGCAGGATGAGATTGAATTCAAAAACCATGAACATACAATGCGATAAATAGGGTTGAGATTGGAAAGAGTAGAGAAATGAGAACTCAGAAATGTACAAAGAAGAAGATAAGAGAGGAAGAGATTAAAAACAATGGTATTAAGAAATTCGATAAGGGATAAGGAACAGAAGCAAGGAATATGGATTTGCAAATGACCAAAGAAGGGGAGAAGGGGGTAGAAAGAGGGAAGTGAAAGCGGGAAGAAAAGAAAAGGAGAAAAGAAAAAGAAAAAGAGGAGAAGAGAAACAATGACAGAGAACAGCACAGAAAGCATAAAAGAAGAATATGAACAAAGGGCATACTTACATGAAGAAGATCCAAGAGAACAAGGGGGAGGGGAAGAAGCCACACGAGACAGACAGCCCATCCAGGCTGACCAGACGGAGGACGAGGGGGAAAACGCCAATAAAATAGGATATCTACGGATGCGAGAGGGAACAAAAGAACAAAAACGTTAAAAACTATTTAGCACAGTAAGCGATGAGGAATAGGGGAGTTAAAACAGAGCAAAACGATTAGGTACTAACTCAAATTAAATTAAGAAGACCATTCAAACTAAAAAGAACACCAAAGAATACATGAGGGACGGTGATAAAGAGAAACAGTGAATGAGAGAACCATAAGAAAAATCATCAGAACATCAAGTAACATTTGACGACGAGGGTCCCGAAGCTTCCATGGTCTCCGTCCTGTGAAAGTTTATGAAACTCTGTAACTGCTGCGGATCTTCATAGGATGTTGTCTTGTTATTAAACGTGACCTTAAAGAGGCAGGGGTGAAAAAGACCATAACGTGCTCCCATGGCACGAAGAGTAGGTCTCATATCAAGAAAGGCCTTACGTCTGTTGGCTGTGGACTTGGCATAATCTTGAGCGAAAAACAAAGTGGCACCGGACCAGGTGACTCGTTGAGAGGATTTGGCCGCTGACAAAACCTTTAGCAAGTCCGTGTACTCCAAAAAGTACAAAATGACACCTCTCGGCCTCTGTGAAGGAGATGCACTCGATGGAAGACGCCCTAACCTGTGGGCTCGCTGAATGTTGAGAGCGGTGTCTTCTGGCATATGGAGAATCTTGGGTAGGAAAGTTTTAAAGAAAGTAGGAGGGTCCGATCCCTCTGATCCCTCCACCAGACCATAAATACGCAGGTTGTTCCGCCTATTACGGTTTTCAAGGTCCTCGACTTGGCGTTGAAGGGCAGACACTTGAGATTGAAGGTGAGAGACATTGGTGTTAGTGTCCGTAAAGGAAGACATGTGACTTTCCACTGCAGTAATTCGGGTATCAAGTTGAGCCCAAGAGTCAGTGAGGACTTGTAGTTTATTATTTGTTTCCTCCATAAAGGGACGAAGGGCCCTGATTTCTTCCAGTAGTGTTTCCATAGAAATAGGCGAGGTTGATTTAGGAGGAGAAGGTGGGTTGTGCTTTAGACGTTTGGTGACAGACTTCACAGCAGGTACTGGCGAGGGAGAGGGATCCATATTCTCCGTGGGGTCTTGTGAGGATAACAGTGAATCCTCTAGTTTGGAGAAGGCAGTAAAAACTTTTGAATTTTTGACAAGGGTATACTTGGGCGCAGGGTGTTTAGCAAGTGAGCCTTTCGTTCTCCCCATAAGAGGCAAGTCCAACAGTCCAGGTGAGCGAGAGGGGCAGAGACGTGACCCAGAAGGAGAGTATCACTAGTTAAATGGTTAACATCACAGTCAGATCCAGCAAGTATCAGAAAGCCTCATTGAAGCGCGTGTTTGAACTGAGTTAGAGAAATAGTCATTGAATTGACGTACCCGTAAAAATGAGGCAGTTCCATAAAATCATTTCAATATCTGAGACAAGAACACTCGTCAAGAACAGCCATGAATGAGGAAGAACTGTGTTATCTGAGGAGAACAGTACAGAAAAACACTCTCGTGAAGTGCGTGCACAAAATGGCGGCTGAATCGAAGAAGAAGACGCTGCACAAACTACGCACCTTTCGTATTCTCCAGAAATATGTCATTGAGATTGTCCAAAGTTGGTGAAGAAATGAAAACAAAAGCCAGAGTTGAGCAGAATAATAGCCAAAAGGGAGAAAAACCAATTTTGCAGCATGCTTCTTCAAGTCAACAGCTTACATTCTCCTCAGGCGAAAAAACAAAATGGCGGCCGTTCCGAAAACGGGGCCTCCGAGGGAAATAAAGAGGATTAAATGCAGCTTACTGACATAGCGACTGCAAAATTCAGTGCTCCGGATGTTCAGACAGCCTGTCCTCACTTTGTGGCATCCTCGTACTCGTAATTACGAGAGAAAAAATCGGCGTTGTCCTCCCGACCCCGGGAGCGTCAGGGAAGAGCCGCCATCTTCGTAAGGCGTTAACCACGCCCCCTGTATTTATTTTTTAACAACATAATTTTTCTACATGTTTATACAAAGCAATACACACAGATAAAGGCCGTGTTCTTACCCTTGTCCCGTGTGAGGTAGAGGCCGTGTGCTTACCCTCGTCCTGTGTGAGGTACAACAGGCTGCCCCCCCGAAACTGAACCCATGTCACTCACCTTATGAGGTAGATGCCGTGTGCTACCCTCGTCCCATGTGAGGTAGAGGCCATGTGGCGACCCTCGTACCATGTGAGGTAAAAGCCGTGCGCTACCCTCGTCCCATGTGAGGTAGAGGCCATGCGCTACCCTCGTCTCATGTGAGGTAGAGGCCGTGTGCTACCCTCGTCCCATGTGAGGTACAACAGGCTGCCCCCTAAGACTGAACCCATCTGTTACTAATCCTATGAGTTAGAGGCTGTGTGTTACCCTCGTCCTGTGTGAGGTAGAGGCCTTGTGCTACCCTCATTCTGTGTGAGGTAGAGGCTGTGTGCTTACACTCATCCCATGTGAGGTATAACTGACTGCCCCCTGAGACTTAACCCACGTGTTACTCATCCTATGAGGTAGAGCCCTTGTGCTACACACATCTTGTGTACATATCTGCCAACTCACAGAGTACCACCACCATGTGACACAGGATATCAACTCCCATCACAGGTATCCCGATGATAAGCCGATATCACACGATGACATGGAAAACAAGCTGAAAACCACTAGAAATAGTGGTTTCCAGCTCGTTTTGAGGCTTTGGACTGCTGACGTCCTGGGGTGTGTGGACACCCCCAGGACGTCGGCACCAGCCTGTGCAAGTTTATTTTTTGGAGGAGGGGCTTGGGGGCAGGTGGGTTAAAAAGTGCCTCCTAGGTACTTCTCGGCATGAGACCCAGCCCTCTCACACTGAGATTGCGCAAGTTGGCAGGTATGTGCGAGGCATACCAGGCCGCACCTCAAGTCTGAACTAGTTGTGAAACAGCGCTAGAAGCCCAGTGCCACCTGTGAGGCAGAGGCACGAGGCCCCAAGTGGCAGGGGGAGCTAGCATCAAGGCAGCTTGCTATGCACAGTGTGATGTCATTCATCCAGAGTGTGATCTTGTGTTTTCCAAGAAAAGGTCTCCGGGGAGGAGGTATGGAGAGGAAAACACGCTGTGCTGCCTCCACCTGTCCATCATATCCCCACCGCCCATCCTACCCCCATCCATCCATCCATCCATCCTACCCACCCCCACCACCCATCTGTCCGACCCCCACCACCCATCCAATCCCCACCGCCCATCCAACCCCCACCACCAATCATACCCCTTCAGGAGGGGTCTGGTTGCCCCCACCACCCACCCTACCCCCAGGGGTCTGGCTATTCCCCACCCGTCTTACCCCTTAAAGAGGTGTACGGCTATCCCCACCACCCGTCCATCCAACCCCTTCAGGAGAGGCCTGGCTGTTTCCACCACCCGTCCTACCCCACCACCAGTACTACCCACACAGGAGGGGCCTTACAGCCCCCAACCCCCGTCTTACCCTCGCCTAGGAGGAGCACGGTTGACCCCCCCACAACCCATTCTAACCACCAGAAGAAGCCTGGCTGCCCCCACCACCTGTCTTGCCCCCTCGGGTGGGGCATTATTCAATGAAAGGCACAGGTCTCGCTGGAGTCTGGCCGTCTGCTGCAGTGCCCCCTCTGCCCTGCCCTCACCCACCGGCACCAAGATGAGCCCGCATGGGCTTCTAAGTGCTGCACTCACCTCTCACTCTGAAGTAGATAAAGGTGTAGTCTTGCATGTTGCTCGTGAGTAAAGTTAAGTAGTGGATAGTACACAGGTGTACAGTCTTAAAATGTATTCTTTGGTTCGAATATTCCTCCTTAATTTGTCTGATTATACACTCATACATTTGTTTAGGTTCAGTTCCCATGTGCCAAATAGTTAATGAAGAGGATTTGCTACCAGTTTCTTTATGCAATGCCATATCATGTTGACTGGATAATAACCATACATATAGGATTTGCTTTGAAGGAGTGCAGTATTATATTGTAGCATTTTTATACCACCTTTCTACCTCTGATGATGCCTGGAAGTGCTTTTGAGGCACTTGAGTAACTGTCTCCACAGGGTGTCAAACGTGGCTGGTAGAATGTGTGTGTTCTATGTTGGAAGTATTTTGGGGATGTGTGTGAGGTTCAGAGGCTTGTTCCAAGCATGCAGTAGAAAATGTGTACCTGTGCTTAACCACGTCATGAAGTAGAAAAATGTGGGAAACAGTTGCATTTGCCCATACTACCCCAACCATATTTACCATCGTTATTTATTTATTTTTGTTTTATTTAATAAAGTTTTATATAGCGCGAACAAGATCCCGAAGGATAACAGAGCGCTTTACAATATGAATGGGAGGAATAACATAAAAAAAACAGTATCAACATCCGAGCAGAAGAACGTATCCCTCTTAGGGTAAGAATTTATTCATAAGGAATCATTTAGCTTCCAATATGAAAGCCTTTGTTGAAGAGATTCTGCGCTCTTCCGGTGGAAGAGAGTTCCAAATCTTTGGTGCAGCACCAGAGAAGGATCGGTGACAAGTTCTTTTTTTGTTCAGGATAAGTGGTTTCAGGAGGAAGGTAGTGGCACTTCTTGAGGCTCTAGAACCACAGGATAGTTCAAGTTTTTGCACAAGGTACCTGGGAGTATTGATGTGAAGGGCTTCGTGAGCTAAAACAGCAATCTTTAACTGAATTCGGGCTTCGTAGGGTAGCCAATTGAGAGATTTTAGTACTGGGGATATATGATCGTATCTTTTGGTGCCTGTAACCAGTCTAGCCGCTGTGTTCAGAGTTGACCTTAGTGGTGCCAGAGCATATTTGGGAAGGCCACAGAGGGTATCACTGCCGTAGTCAAGCCTCGGCAAGACAAGCGCTTGGACTACCTGCTTGAAGTCCTTTAGTGGAAGGAAAGGTTTGATATTTCTGAGTGACCTCAACAAATAGTTTGCTCCCTTACATACTTTGCTGATATGATTTTTTATATTCAGGTGCTTGTCCATGGTGACTCCGAGGGATTTGGCTGAGTCTATGATGAGAGGAGTGCATTTGAAAGCAGTGAGGTGACTCAGCCATAGGTCTATCTTGGGTATGAGGTTTGGGGGGGAGATGATCAGGAATTCTGTTTTGGAAGTGTTAAGCAGGAGATGGTTCTCCGTTAACCAGTTTTGATTAGACGTTAGGGTAGTGTTGAGGGAGATGATGTTATCCAAGGATGAGATTTTCAAATAGAGTTGCGTGTCATCCGCATACATGTGGAAGAGAATGTTCATGGAGTTTGATGAGTTAGCGAGAGGTTCCAGGAAAAGGTTGAATAGGATGGGAGATAGGGCAGACCCTTGAGGGACCCCATGAGTACAGGAGAGAGCTATGAGAGGGAGTGGTTTGCCTTGACTCTTTGTGATCTGTGATGAAGGAAAGACGAGAACCATTGCAACACCTGATGAGCAAGACCCATTCTATATTGCAGGATGGATAGAAGGTTGTCGTGATTAACCGTATCGAAGGCAGAGGAAAGGTCAAGGAGAATCAAGAGGCAGGATTCGTTTTTGTCAAGCATTTTTAAAATGTCATCCATAACATGGGTGAGAGCCAATTCAGTGCTGTTTCCCTTTCTGAAACCAGACTGATGTTGGTCTAGAAGTTGATAGTTCTCAATGTGATCACAAAGTTGAGATTGAACACATTTTTCTAGAAGTTTCGCTAGGGTGGAGATGCTGGAAATGGGGCGGAAATTATTGAGATCAGATTTATCAGCATTAGGTTTTTTTAGAATAGGTGTAACCTGAGCTGCTTTTAGGCAACTGGGGATCGTGCCTTGTGAGACAGAAGCGTTTACTATCCTTGTCCAGGTGGCGATGAATGCATTCTTGATTTTTTTGAAGATAGCCGGGTGCAACGGGTCACTGAAGTGGTTGGAGGGGTTGATATTCTGATATTCGTTATTTGTTAAGGTGACTGAGAGGTGAGCTGCTCTGGCTGTGCTTGGTGAATAGGTTTAGGTTTGTTGTCTGGGCTAAAGAAGGGTACAAGCCAATGAAAATCAATAGACACAATTCTAATACAGTGAACTCAATCGCAAAGATGCTCTTGCACTAGAAGATTAAGCGATCCCATATACTCAGGGTTAGAGATTGCATAACACAAGAAAACCAAAAGGCACTTTTCTTATATGAACCTTAGCGGCACACAGAGGCGTGGCGGTGCAGCAACCTTAAGAAATCATGTATCTCTTGGGTCCACTCAGGAGCAGAAGATGCTGTCTCAGGAAAATCAATAGACACAACTTTCACATAGGTAAAGGTTTGTATAAAAGTAAAATGTGGCAACCATAGGGAATTGGTTGACACCACTCGTTTATGAGCCTTTGGGGCCCACTAAGGGTCAGAAGAGGCTACATTCCAGTCTTTTGATGAGAATAGCATTGATAAACTATACTTGTTTTGTTAAAGTCGCTAAAGACATAAAGTCCATGTTGGGACAAAAGTCCCTTGCATGGCTTTGAAGAGTGTGCAGCTCTCGTTATTTTTTCTGTTACAGTCTCCGTTTGTTTTGTTTTCCCCAGTGAGTCCAACAGTCTGCCTGGATCACTGATGCACCTTCATGTTGCATAGACTTATGGCCACATGCATCAAACTAAAAAGCAGTCTCAAATGGGCAGATTTGCAGAATCTACCCCTTTGCGACCTGTATTTTTGCATTTGAGATGCATCATCCCAAATGCAAAAATCACAATTTAAGGAATCGCAAAATTTGCGATTACTTAAATAGCGATTGTATTTAACGAATTGCAAATTGCCATTCAGAAAGTGCAATGCAGTAAAAAAAAAAAAATGCGATTTCGCAAATATGAAACACAAATTACCGTCAATCTAAAATTGATAGTAATTTGCGATTTCTTTGAAAAATGTACTAAAGTGCATTTTTCAAAGTCCCATGTTACAAACACACACATGCCCATGGGGCATGTGTGTGCGCAACATGTGGATAAATTGTCATTTCAGGGGTGCAACAGGGTGTCCTTTTGGCACCCTTGCACCCTTGAAATTGCATGCCCAATTTGCGAGTACCTATTGGGTACTGGCAAATTGCGCATGCAATTCCCATTTATTCCTCGCGGCCTGTAGGCCTGGAGGAATGAATGGGAATCAATTCCTTAATTGCGACTCGCAATTTGCCCCAGGGGGGGCCGGCTGAGCAGTTTGCTAGGGCCGGTTTCTGTTCCCAGTCCGGCCCTGCTAATATCATGTGAATAATCATAATGTGACGCGGTGCAGCAGACAAGTAGACCCGGCCCTGATAAATATGTGCCGGTGCTAAGCACCGGAAAGCACCAGCACAAATTAAGCACTGGCTGATAGGTTCCTGAAAAGACAAAGTAGTGTTAAGCCAAGCTGAATTGTACCGGACATCTTGTACAACTTACTAAACCCAGCCAACATGGAATTGAAGCCCAACTGTGCCAAATCAATACTGTATTGTTCAGAAAAGCCCAAATGATTGAATCTTAAAGCTAAATGATGTCTTCTCCATGAAGATTTAAATATGTAAGGGTCCTCCAACTTGACTCTTTGAATACCGTCAATAGCACCACCTCCGCAAAAGACACACAATTGACGGACGGAATGCAGAACAAATCAAAACATTCATCCCCAGTAAAGAGAGCTGGGTTAAATCCATCATTATTTTGCTCACCATGCCACCCCAGTTTAGACCTGGTCATATGCAAATCAGTCTTGATCCTGTGCCTCATGTGAGCAGTCTAGCCCGAACTGCCAAGCCAGGTCCTCCCTGGACCGGAAACAAGCGTCCTAGGGCCAGTTTCGGGGTTTCACCCCTCATCAGCCAGGATAGCTTGAATCCAGTGGCACAGTGAGCCCGGTCCTAGGATGCTTGTCAAGGCGTAGGGTCAAGACTGATTTGCATATGGCTGGGTTCAAACTGGAATGGCATGGTGAGTAAAAGAAAGATGAATTTAGGCCCAGATCTCTGTACTGTGGTGAATGTATGACATTGTTCTGCATTCTGTCCATCAAGTATTATTTTTGCATTTGTCATCCTGAGTGGGACGGGTAGGCCCAGACATGGGTCCCATGCTCTTCATGCCACTGGACCCAAGCTATCCTGGATGATGTGGGGTGAATCCCCGACAACGGTCCTAGGATGCTTGTTTCCAGTCCAGGGAGGACCTGACCTGGCAGTTTGGGCTGGACTGTTCCCATTGGGTGCAGGGTCAAGAATGATTTGCATATAGCTGGCTTCAAACTGGAATGGCATGGTGAGCAAAAAAATGATGGATTTAGGCCCAAATCTCTGTACTGGGGTGAACGTATAACACTGATCTGCATTCTGTCCAAAATTTTTGTTTTTGCAAATAGCACCACCTCCCACAGCCCAACTTAAATTTTTCAGAAACTCACTCAATATGAGTTTGTTTGGCACACGTATCTGCCATGACCATGGATAAGTCCTGAATACTGATGTATGTACTGTTGTAGAATACCATACTAGTTCATAGGCTCCTTTTGGTTAAAATAGTATGCAAAAGCCACAAATTCTGAAGAATTTCTGTTTATGACATCACTATAGTGCGAAGTAGATTGAAATGTTACCATTTTGATCAAAATATTTTTACATTCTTTTCTTGCCATTAATGGTTTTCTGTAATTCCATATTTCTCTCATATTCCTGCATGACCTTTATCTGATAGCTATGCTTAAGGTAATTGATAACCATGGCTTTGCTGGATTTAACAATCCTGGCTTTTCCAGTAACCATACGTTGCAAGACCAGATGCCCTGTTTTTGCAGCTTCCTGTATGTGATAACATTTGGAAACGTTGAGTTTGCACCACCTTCTAAATGCACTGTACCTGTTGAAGGCATGCTACATGCCACAGAGGACATGCAGATTCTGAGAGATCTTCAAAGTCTCTGGTTAGTCAAAGAAATGTTAGAAATTAACAGAGAAGATAACGAAAAGAACAGGAAGAGAAAAGAAAACAAGATAGGGGCAAAACCAGACACTGCGGCAAAAGAAATAAGAGATGAATATAAAGAGAAAAGAGCTACAGAGGTAGAGAGTAAGAGAAAGATGGACAGAAAATGTACGCAGAGAAAGGCATAAGAGATGGAAAAGACCAGAAGAGAGAAGGAGCACTGAGGAGGAAATGAGAAAAAAGTATGTGAGAAAAAAGAAGTGAAAGTTAACCGGTGACAGGAAAGATAATAATGAAAAAAATGGCAAGCTGCGCTTCCTCAAATGAAAAATGCCAAGAGCAGGTGTTTATTATCCTGCAGTACTTGTTTTCTGCTCAGAAGAGGCAGTACTCTACCTCTGGAATTCACATGAGTTTGGGATTAGGATTGCTGTGTTTATCTCTTCCTCTCACTTCCTTGCTTTCTGCAAGGCAATATAAACTAACATGCCTGCAAATCACTTTTCCTTACACTACAAATACTCCTGTTCAACTTCTGATTTGATGTAACCCAATCACTCTTGATGGTAGCCAGTTTCATGCATTTATCATTCTTTCTTCTATTTGGCCAGTATTGAACATTTTCTTAGTTTTATTCCATGGCTTCTATATCAAATAAAATGTGATATAAATAACAGATATTTAGTTATCAATCTCAGTGATATTAATTTTATTGACTTCAGGTGGATAAAAGCCTATTGGAATTCAAGCATTTTACAATAAGGGCAAATATAGATCCTTTCAGGGAATGCATGAGTCCACCCAACCTCACAAGAATTCCACTGAAGTACACTTATAATGCCATCTGTAAAATTTCCACTGATATAAATTGAAGTAGAGTGCAATCAATGTGGAGAAATCGTTATTTAGGTCTCGCCTGAGACTGCGCATGCGCTGTCTCTTCGAGACATTTAGTAAGTGGCTTTTAAAAGTGCCACAGAGGCTTTTGCTGGCCTCAAACTTGCGGTTACGCGCGCGAGCGCGCACGCAGCCACCAGCTTTCAGCACCCGAGGCGCCATCTGGAGGGTGAGCACTTTCACAGGCATGAGCAGAGGCACCCTATCGCTTCAATGCCCCTTCCCCTCCCCCACCACAGAGCGCGTCTCGCAGCTTGTGTCTTTTTAATCTTTGAGCGCGAGGCGTGCGCAGCCAGTGCTTGTTTATGTAACGAGCGCTGCAGCCTTAGCACTTTGAGAGCTTGTTTTTTCTTCAAATCGAACTCCTGTGACACAGGGCCTCAAGAACACATTTCTGAGTACTATTTTCCAAACCTAAGAATTATGCTTGAAGGATAAATCGCCAAGAAGTTCAGGAGCTAGAAAAAAGCACCTCATAAGCTATGGCCCTGTTAGCATCCATGTACAAAGTGCAGTCAGCTAAATGGCAACCCCCTCCACGCGCTTGTTACTTTTAATTTATTCCGTGAGGAGGAGACGGGCTCATCTGTCCGTTTCATTTCTGAGCCACCTCTGACCTGAAGCGGGAATGACGGCCCAATTGGAGGAAATGCCGTCTTCCCTCAGCAGGAGTGAGTGGGCTTGCTTTTCCGTCTGTGCAGCCTTTCTGCCAGATAAACACGGTTGAACAACCATTGGCTGCAAAGGAGCTGGGGATGATAAGTGACAATGGAGCATAAGTATGGCTCTGCCGTAGCAGTTTGCTTTAAGCGAGAGGCCGTGTACTCCCTCCCATCGGCCAATATTAACAGCTCTGTTTAATAAGGGCACTTCAGCAAGAATGTAGTGCATTACCACAATGCACTCTCCTTGAGGCCTCATTAGTGAGAGGATGTGGCGTAATATACAGAGTTTCCGACTTAGTAACTGGGGCAGGGCTCAAGTCCCGGCCGGCTCTAGCTGTCTAATATTTATAAACTATGGCGGTTTTAAAAAGAATTCAACACAATTACAAATACCTAAAATTGTACAGGTTCGGGTGAACGTACCATCGGTGACACTACAGAAGGAAAAGCCCACATTAAAAACAAACATTGGCATAGCCAATAGGTCTCGCCTTTGGGACCTTATAAGTGTTTAGCCATGCAACAGTTGATGTTGTTGCACCAAGGCTATTGTGCTGCATGACTAAATACTTATAAGGTCCCAAAAGCGAGACCTATTGGCTATGTCAATGCTTGTTATACAGTGTATTACTATTTAACATTGTACAGACACCAATGTTAATGGGCATGTTGCAAGTTTTTGCATTGATTCTGCGTTATTGTGGCACCTTGGATTACTACACTTCAATCTCAGTTTCTGTGTTTCTTGTGTGTCTGCACATTCTACATATTTCCCAATGTGTGCACCATTTTAGCCCTTAGGAGTGCATATGCATATCCTGGAAAAATACATTTTGATGGCCGCTAAAACTCAGAGGTACTATTTAGAATGATGGAAATATAGATTAAACATTCTAAGGGCTGTTCACAGAGGTAATTTACAATGTTGCATCATTTGCACATGTAATTTACCCATACAATGTGTGTAAATGTATCTTTCACTGTGAGTAACTTTTTGCTTGGATGTGAATAGTGGTAACTAGTAGCCCAGTCAGTTAATCAAACTTTATTCTGCTGTGTAAACAACCATAAAAGTACACAAGAAATACATAACAACTCACACAATGTACTATAAAAGCAGCAAAGAGTTATATACAAAATACAGAGCAATATCACAAGGTTAAAAACTCTGGCAGTTCATCATCACATCAATACCTCTTCTTGGTCTGTAAACAGCATGTAACAAACTATAGCACAGCATAATACAACTCTGGGGTGCCTAATTGCTGTATAAAGGTAAAACCCGCCTTGTGCGAACTTGCATTAAAACTGCGCAGGAAAGGAATAAGGAAGAGTTTCCTATGAGTTGCGTAAAATCTACAGAAAAGGATAAAGTACATTGTGTTCTGCTCGAATCAACCATCACAAGGGCTTGGAACACCAGGGACCCATTAGTACAGGCTGAGGGGCCACATCTCCACCTTTTCCAGGCAAGAACAGTGTCTGTCAAGCTGAAACAAGGTCAGCCTGACAATTGCCCTTCTTGTCCAGGTAAGGCAGCAAGGAGCTAGACATGCTCTAAATGGTCAGGCTCCTGGCTGCCTGAGCTAAGCTTTGCCAGACTGAGGATTTCACAGCCCTGTGGGCGTGATCTCCTCAGCCTGGAAAAAGTGCCTCGAGGCCCTCCCGTTCGTGACGAAGTGGAGTTTCAATGATTGCCTCGGCCCTGAAGAGCACCGGGCCAGGTGGCAATCAGTGACACCTTGTCACAGAGTGGTGTGGAGTCCGCAGTCTCACTGAACCCATCCCACTCTGTGACAAGTTTGGGATTTCTGCCTTACCTCCTTGGCTGACATTAAGGGAAGGCAGCAGTCCCAATCCTCCTGGAACCTCTGAGGCTTCCCTGTTTGAGAGTTTCTATTGAGGTAAGTTTTATGTGTTTTATTTTGTTTGGTATGTCCATGTATGTGTTTTTGTTAGTGAGTGTTGTGAATGGGTGTGTGTGAATAAATGGGTGTGAGTGAGGTCCATGTGTACGTGTGTGCCCCTCTCCAGCTTCTCCCTGGTAAAATTACCAGCCGACACTGTGGTGGAAGGGACAAGAACCATGTGCCTTGTACGGGAAATGCCACTACAAAGTGGACATGGTTAAAACAAAACCTTGTGAGGAGAAACCTAAACCATTTGTTTGAACTAAGTTGGAGGTATGCCTTCAGGGCAGGACTCATAATAGTATTCCATTGGGATAGGTCCCAGATCCCTCACCTACAAGTTAGCCCTATGCATATTAAAATCATTTTATATTTCAAAGCTTTAATCTGATCAATAGCTAGGTGTACAGAGCTCTGAGGATTTAAAAATAATTCAGGTACAACTGGCTCAGTAGTAGTGTGCCTAATATATATGATCCATGGCATTCTTAAGTCATTATCTAAAGCAAGACAATCCAGTAGTATTGCTTTTATGAGGTGTGCTTCTGTATTCCTCCAGGCTCTTAGCCATAAGAGCAAAGGATGTAATTTGATAAAATCTTCGATGAGGCCTAGCCCCAATTCAGCATGATAGCAAAGAGTTGGTGAGGATTGGGGAATTGCCAGGAGCTTATGAATGAAGCAATGTACAACTTTTAGTAAGGTGCGGATGTTAGAAATGGGGTCTGCAGTTGGTAGAGGTGTGCACCCTGTCCAAATAGGAACCACCACTCTAGTCTGGGTAAGTCAAATACACACCTTAAATTAACCCGTGCTCACCCTCTGATAGATTGGCACAGAGCAGTCAGGCTTAACTTAAGAGGCAATGTGCAAAGTATTTGTGCATGCTTTAATTACAGTAACACAGTGAAAACACAAAAAAAAGACTCCACACCAGTTTAGAAAAATAGAAAATATATTTCTGCTTAAAACAAACCCAAAATGACAAATATCTAAATCAGTAGAAGTTGAGATATGAATTTTTAAAGATGAAATGTGAAAACAGTGCTCAGAAGTCAATAGCACTAAAGGATTACCCAAGGTCAGGCTGTACCAGGCCAAAATCTTAAAAATCTAGCCAAACATGATGGTTTGCGGGTCGCCTGGAGTTCCAAAAAGTTCCCACTGAAGTTTTACCTTCTCAAGTTGAGCCTAGAGTCCCATTCGCGGGGAAATAGTTTGGCAGGAGCACAGTGAGCTTTGCTGGCGGTGGTCCACAAGGTGCGAAGAGCCCCCGGGTGTCGTGAACAGACTGGCTGGGGCCTCGCAGTTGCGAGCGGTGATGCTTCTGTGCAAAGAGGTGAACTTGCGTCTGCTTGCTCTGATCCTTCCAGCGAGCGACGTGGGCCCGTTCGTGGTCGCAAAGAGCCCAAAGGTTTCGTGTAAAGGGGCTGTAGAGCAGAAAACCCACTTCTGAGGCCCCAACTGGAGGGGCCACCTCAGGCAAGGGTAGGACTCATAGATGACAGAGTCCAGGAGCACCAGCACAGTTGCTAGAAGTCTTTTGTGACCCTGAGACTTCAGAGAACAGAAGGCAAGCCAACAAGCAGCTGACATCTGTGTAACCCCGGACTCTTGCACCACATGTGCCAACCAGTAGGCTTTTCCTTTTATAGATGTAAATTAGTTCCTTAACTGGTTTATGACCAAGTCGCTTAGTGAGACAAAATGCTGAATCAACCATTCTTTGGAATTGAAGTGATCTAATTTTTAGCAAAAATGCTACATGCAATAGAATTCCCAAAAAAGTAATGTTTAAAACTTTGGCCACCTCATTCCCTGAAACTGTAAATTTCCAAGACTTAAATGTTTTGCAAGATTAGTTGTCTGGTCCAGGTCAACCATTAAAGTATTAAAAACATCCAAAAGTATCTGCAGCCCATTGGCAGTTCTAGCCAATAGGACCACGTCGTCTACATATAAAAGGGCTTGGATGGGGTGAGGAACTAACTTAAAATCTTTGACATTTTTACACAGGAAGTCTTCCAAACCGTTAATGTAAAGTAAAAATAGGAAGGGTGCTATGACACAACCTAAGCATACCCCAACAGATAAATTGTCATCGGAGCTGTAACGCAACTTGGCAGATGCCTGCCAGTGTAATCTGCCTAGCAAATAGACAAGGACCCTATTGCACCCCGCCTTCTATGATATCCCATAACCTGTGCAGTTGAACTGAATCAAAAGAACATGTGCGATCCACGATGACTAAGTGTAAAGTTCCTTTCTTAACTCTAACATATTTCTGCGTAATAAGGTAAAGATTAAGGATTTGATCTAACGTACCAACTCCTGGACAAATCCTATCTGTCGGACAGGATCCTGTTCTCATGTGCCCATTCTTCAAGCTTTAATAATACCACCCTTACCACGATTTTAAAAGTACTATCCAATAAGGAGATGGCTGGCATTTGTTCCCCTTTTAAAATATTGGGATGACAACTGACTCCTGCCATGTTGGCACCAATGGGCCTACTATGGCAGCCATTACAACTTTTGTAACAGTTGGGGCGTAGAACAAGGAGTTATCATTGAACAAATCCACCAGGCCTGGTACTTTCCCAGAAAGGCTGTTTTCAATGACCAGTTTTGCATCCTTAATACCAGTAGACTAACTTAAAAGGACAGCAGCCTCATAATCAAAGACTGGTTCTTCACTATGCTGAGTACCCTGATTTGAACTCCCAGGGTCGGAGATTTTAGAAAAACTTTCAACCCACGCAGTAACTGGATTAACGGTGTTAATCTGAGGTCTGTCAAAGCTGCGGATGAATGGTTAATTTACAACCCTCCAGAAAGCACTAAAGTTCTTTAACTTCCAAGTCAACTCCAAGTCTTCCCAAGCCTTAGCCCTTGTTCATCCTTCCTGACTGAAATGGCTGCGTTGTTGGACTTAAATATTCAGTTCCGGAGTTGTGCAAAGTCATAAATGCAATGCACAAGGCTTTCAAGTCAATCCTGGCTGCAGATAATAAGTCAGTACATCAAAACCAGGGATGAGAGGGCCGCAAACCTATAATAGGTCAATATCTGGCTTACCATGTTTGGACTGGGGCCAAGATATTCGATCCTTTGGGCCTGGACACTAAAGCATCCTGAGGCGCAAGAAGATGGACGATAAAAGAATCCCAATGGATGAACTTTGATGTTTCCTTGTAAATTAGTCAGAGGGTGAAGGTAATGTAACATTGCTCAAGCGAATGAAGGATTTTTAAAGTTAATAACGATACAGTCTCCTTTAGATGTTTTCACACTTGTCCCCATGCAAGGAACTCTCCTGGTGGTAAGTATCTCATCAAAGAGGTTGCAAGTCCATTTGGAGTGTTTCCTGAGCCAATGGACAACTTTGTTCAAAAGTGAGGTATGGTTTTCTACATCAGGGTATAAAAGACCTGGAACATTGTCTAAAACAATAATATAGGGAGTACATTGTGGAGGAATCTGCGGACGAGTATTAGTAACATCGATCAAACGGGGAGGAAGGTTAGGTAGCGAATGCGGGAACTCTCTCTCGGCCCCATGATGGACCGAGTTTGCCATTATCTGTGTGAGGATCATTATAGAATGGGTTGACAAGGGGCAACAATTGTGGATGCGCCTGAGACTGGTTATATGAACAAAACCCCTAGGCAACTATGCATTAGTTTAAAGTTCATGATATATGTATCTAAGGGCCAAGCAGACTTAATATGAAAAAAGAGTAAAGACACATTGTTTCTTATCACCTCAACATGTCTCTAAAACCAGCAACATACACAATTTCCATTTGTTCCATTTGGTGAGCTCTGGTAGATGAAGGTTGTGCAACCGCTGAAACTTTACTAAAGAGCTCACATTTATTGTCCATAACTCTTAACTTAGACGGAATTATGAGAGTGAGAGTTTGTATATATTTTTTCCTCCTTGCCATTTCAGAATTTCTCATTAGACTGAATTGTGGAGCAAAAGTTGTTGTCAGTGCTTCTAATTTGTTCAGTTTACCAAGGTACCTCTCGCCATAGTCTTTTACTTTATTTTCAAGTACAGATAGGACCAAAACCGTCTCCCTGTCTACAGTACTGGCAAAGAAACAGGGCGGGGGGGGCCGGTAGTAGATCCCTTAAGTCTCAAGATGGCCTTCTGAGACCTTTTCCTAGGCAGGCTATTGGATAAGTTTGAGTTCCCTGAAGTAGATGAGCTCGCCATAGTGTAAATGGCACACTGATTATGGCCATGCGTAACAGCTATGCCTTCCCCACTAGGATGCATAATGACTTTTAAGGAGTCAGGCTGATGAGCGTATGCAGTTATTAGAGGAGGTTCCGTACAGGCCATCTGGAGAGTAAGGGGCCCTTCCTTATGTGGATTCACAATGACAACATTAGGGTCTTTCAGGGTAGCGTCCAACCTGGCCTCAACATGGCCTATTTCATAATCAATTACGTCCATCAGAGAGTACAAATAATTAGTGATGAATTTAGAAGTTGGTTGTCTTTTCTTAGCCCCCACATAGCGCTGATCCCCCTTACATTTGCCCATTGCAACATCCCAGCTGATGTTTATCAAAACAAACTAAGGTAAAAAGTTACCTTAAGCTTAATTTAGCCTGATCAACCAGAGCCAAGAGACCAGACCTAGCCCACCTTTGTCTGGCCACGGACAGGCGCAGATGGGCCCACTCTTGGACCAGTCTTCACCTGGGCACGTACCCAGGCAAGTCCCACACGCATCCTGTACAGCTGGAACAAGACCGTGCTTTTAGTGAGTCGGTTGCCCCTCCTACTGGGCTGCGGGCAGTGGACTGCTGGGGGACGTAGTCCCAACCCAACTGTGGCAAGGTAACAAAGTCTGCTGGCTCCCGCACTGTGGGGAACAAGATCTGCGGCCTCCTCTGCTGCGGAATCAGGAAAGTGCTCTTAGAAAGTGCTCTTAGTACGTTGCTTGCCCCTTCTCCTGGGCTTCGGGCAGCAGAATTCTGGGGGACATAGTCCCACCCCAGCTGCAGCAAGCTAACAAAATCTGCGAGCTCCTGCAATGTGGGAAAAGGAAACCGCTTTTAGCGTGTTGAATGCCCCTTCTTCTGGGCTGCAGAAGCTGGGGCACATAGTCACACCTCAGCTGCGACAAGGTAACAAAGTCTGAGGGCTCCCATTTTGCAGGGAACAATATCTGCAGCCTCAAAAGTGTAAGAGTAAATTACATGATAAATTACTAAAAACTGTAAGTATCCCTTATGTATAACCCCTCCAGTTTATGAGTAGTCCCTAGGCCCTTCAAGTTGATGGGGACATGTAGGTTACACTTTTAAAACAAATTTACACCTTTATTTTGTGAACAGCTAAAAAGCAGTAAACTCACTGAAAAATGATAAATTACTCAAAGGTTTGTCATCTTTGTGAAAAAGGCCCTCTGTGTGGTGCAAACCCCAGAAAGTAGGAAATTTCATGGAACCCCGCCTACCCTGGTCTTGTACAATGGTCAACATTTAGAACTGGACACTTCACTCCTGCCATGGGTGGCTGCCCTGATGGAGGTTCTACAAGGGCTGATCAGAAACATTGTGAGAGAGGAGCTTGCCCCAGTATCAGCTAGACTTCATAAACTGGCCACCTGTGTGTCAATAGTGATGGAAAAATCTTTGTAAACCCCGCACCAGTCAGAGTAAGCGGAACCAACCCTGTTGACCACAGACTTTCTGGCATCGCAGAGGCTATGGAAATGCCTGAAGCATCTTGTGAGGAGGTCCATGCTTCCATGGCTCTGGCAAACAATCGCTTTGATGCTGGATCTAAGCAGGGGGAGCGGGCACTATCACCAGGGGTACTTTGACTAATAGTGTGGCCAAAGCTGGGCCCCAGAACTGGGCGGTGGGTGAGGTAGGGACTGATTTGCCAACTATTAACCTTCCCCTTGCTTCAAACCGCATATGTTGTTGTACTTGCAGGAGTCACTGAAGTTAAAGAGGGTCAGAGGGAAACACAGTTTGAGCTTAAAAATAAGTGTTTACACTGGCTTGCTAGATATCGCCAGTATGCCTACTCACAGCCGAATGAAATCCTTACGACTAGGAGGGTCAGCTGGACGGGTAACAGGCCCAAAGATCAACATGGGGATTGCGTCAACTTTAAAAACCCACCAATTGTACAACACCTCCTGCAACTGAACCACTATACCCAGGATCCAGGCACCGTAATCAGGCCACTCCTGCTGACCCACTTTTTCATTCCAAGACCGATGATCCAACCCAAGGCAGGCAACTGTTGACTACAGGATGACTGGTACCATAAGTAGTCATCGTTGGGACTGGGGTATCAATACTCGAGACCCCAAACATTTAATCTGCCCATAGCAAATAGATATGGGATGTCAGGGTTGTCAGCAGCGCAAGAGAGAGGAACAAGCCACTAACCATATCACAGCAGCCAGCGAGAACGACAGCAGGTAGAAAAGCTTCCCTATTTGCCAGGGCATAACTTCCCACAGTGTAGGGAGCACGTCTATGGAAAATAGTCCGCCGGAGAACAGGGAAGAAAAATAAAAGGCAGTACTGTAGGCAGTGCTGGTGTCTTTGGGAGAGCGTCTGGTATAGGCTCTTTCAAAACCACCTTCTACTGGTGTACTGCAGAAAGACAAAAGATAGAAGTACAAGTAACAACCATGTGTTGCTCTTATCTGGGTGTAAGCTCTCATAAAACACCTCAACCACTCACTATAGGACTATCTGTGGTTGTCTGGAAGGTACTGGCGTCTTAATCCTGCTCCACCTCCTCTATACTCCAGATATCAGAAGTCCTAAGAACCCATATGACATAACGGTCATTGCATCACCCGGAATTGCCAAGAAACGATTCCGCCTGGCTGTTATCCACCACAACCAGCGGTTAAATGAATTTCTCCACTGCTCGTTTCTCAACGTTACGACAAACGAGGAATGAAATGTATATAACTAACACAAATGGTCACAGAGGAATCCCCATAGTACGCGCTGTTGCGCCTAGAATACTGCTAATGCGTCTTTCGTTTCGTTTCGTCACTGGCAGTGCGTCAATGCCGGGGGCGCTGACACATAACCCTCATCATACACATGATATCTGTGCAATGCGAGGTGGTCCATCGACGTCTGTGCAAGAAATTACTGCGTGGTATCCTCAGGAGAGGTGTCCAGGGGTTTTCGCACTACGCTCCAAGGCGGGGAGGAAAGCGTCCACCCTCAAAGTGCCTAAACACTCCAAGGCGGGAAAGAAAGCGTCCTCCCTCGGAGCTCCGCAGAGGCGTCTCTCGCCTCTCATAGCAAGAAGGCGCGCGTCCGCTCACAGTGGAAGCGTCTGCCTACTCAGGGGTTTCCCGTATCCGTAGCGGGAAAGAGAGCATCCGCGCAATCGCGGAAGCGTCGGAGAGTCCGTAGTTGATGTGAGAGCGGGACAGGAAGCGTCCGCTCGCAGCTTGTCACTGGTACGGATTGTCAAGCACCCTCCCATTGCAGAGGCGGTGCTTAAATATGGGTTGGTTCTTCCGGTAGCGGGGTTGGTGTTGGCCAGGCCCCACTGTCTTATGGGAATTGTAGTGCAGCCGGTTCCCTGACTGCCTACGCCAGTGCCCGTGCACACAGGTGAATTTACGGGGGTGGGAGAAGCTCGGGGCTTGCAGGACACAGCCGAGAATCGTTACAGGGATCTTGGAAGAAGTCAATTGACTCGTACCAGAACCCAATCCCAACCCGCAAACCACCAGCCCAGTGACAATTAAGGGGTGGGGCTTGTGGCCCTGCTTGCGATCTGGCTTGGCTGTTCTGCTTGAGGCGGGGAGGGAACCAAAGATGGCACAAATGAGAGAACACTCATTGGGTACGGCCATGGTTGTTAAAACTGAAGAGTCTAGGTCCATTAGACAGTGTCCCAATGTCAACCCTGTTATTGTGCACTCTAGTTTAACTGATTCCCTGACATTGTCCCTAGCTCCACTAGTAACATCAAGCCCCAAGCTTAACACATTGCCACAGGAAAAGCCCCCTTTAGCTACATAAACTCACATGTTCAAACTCACTCGCCAGGCGTATCAGAAACCCCTGGCCCTTTAGCCGACAGGGCGAAATCTGAAGCCACTGTTGGTATTATGAGCAAGTGTCACAGTGTGCTGTTTGAGTCAGAAGAATCACTGGAGCTTGAAACTCAGGGTGGCAGTTCAGCCATTCAAAACGTAACAAATACATTTAAAGCTCTATCCTGGAATGTAGCAGGTCTCAAGAGTAAACTGAGCTGTTCCGATTGGTGGGATTTTGTGGATTCATTTGATATATGCATGTTCCAGGAAACTTGGGCAATGGAAGAGACATTGGGTGTGGGGTTTGCATCTTCTAAAATTTCTGCCACATCACGGGGATGGGGTAGACCCTCGTGAGGGTTATGTACCTGGGTAGGTTCCCACCTAGGTTGCACAGTCACCCCGGTGGAGTACCCCTCAGTTGATATACTGTGTACTATGCTAACCTTCTCACAAAACTATAAACTAGTTCTAGTCAATGTCTATTCTAGGCCTGTGATGATTGGCCAATAATCCAGACTCTAGATCAACTAGATGGCCTAATGTCTAAGTTTCCCAATAATGTATTGGTGGTTATAGGGGGTGATTTTAACTGCCAATATGAGCCAATAAAAGATCTTAAAGGCACACCTTCCACAGAGGAGGATGAGTTCTGGGCTATCCCTGAGCCTAACACCTCTCAAATCAGGGATTGGACACCGCTGCCTCTCCAGATAAAATCCTTTACTCTAAAACATTCTCTGAGAGCCTGCAATGGCCGAACCAGTTCTGACTCTCCTGGGAAGCACACATTGATTAGGGTTGATCACTGTTCCATCATGGACTACATTCTGATAGAAACCAGAATGTGGGCCAGGGTTGTTGACTTGACACGACAGCGATCATAATGCTTTAATTCTCGAGTTGTTGGTGCCAACTACTGTGGGACACCCTGACCTAGTCTCAACAATAGATAATAGGATAACACTTACCAATGGTAGGCAAAATGTAAGGTGGGTGTGGATAGAACACCACCCCAAAAAATTTCCCTTTTATTTGAATCCATTATTCCTATTTTTGGGGAACCGGCAAAGCTTGTCATGTAAGATGGTACCATTGTATCCACAGTAGTTGTTACTTAGATTCATGAGACCTTGACAGCTAAGTTGGTGGATATATTCTGGCCACTGGGCACCCAGAGGGGAGGGTCAAAAGTGAAGCAGACCTGGTTCAACGGAAGCTGTCAGGAGGCAAAGAAGGCCTTGATAGAGGCTAGGAAATCCAAGTGCGTCCCCAAAATTAAACACCGAGAGCTTTCTACAAAGCCACTATTGCACTCGCAAAAAAATCTTGGGAAATGGACCTATGGGCAACCCTGAAGTTGGCACTAGCAGCCAAAGAGATGAAAGCCTTTTCGAACACCGTAACCACAGGTAGCAGCAATGGAAAGGAGGTTCTGGAGTCAAATATAGCCGCTGCTAGCTGGAAAAAGTAATTCCAGGCTCTCTATGCTCCACTGGAGGCTGAGGACAGCAGTCAGCCCTAGTAACCCAGCCCCTATTGAATTCCAATCTTGAGACCCCAGAGCTAACCCTGGCAGAAGGTATCATAGCCATGAACAGAATTGCTCCTGGCAAGGCCCCAGGTCTGGATAAGATACCTGGGGATCTTTTCCGTGCCGAGCCTAACATTTGGAATCCCTATTTGTGGGTGCTTTTCAATGCCATTTGACAAGGGTTGGCACTCCCCGCAATTTGGGCTGGACTCACAAGGGAGTCGGACAGGGTTGTGTGCTCGCCCCTACCCTGTTCTGTATTTACATCAATGGACTGATAGGTGTGTTGAGTGGTCTGAAAGACATAGATGCCCCCAAGTTAGCACACAAGTTAATTCCAGCAACGATGTTCGCAGATGACACCCTCCTGCTTTCTAAATCTCTTATGGGAATTCAGAGAATCCTTGATGGGCTTTGTGAGTTTTGTAGTCTCAGAAGGTTGGAGATCAACATTCAAAAGGCAAAATACATGGTCTTCAACCCCGCCAGCTCTACCCACCCGCCCCCGCACATGAATGGTATTCAACTTGGAGCCGGTATCTGTTTTTGACTACTTAGGTTTAACCCTAACAGAAAAAAATGGACTGGGGGCCACAAATACACAAGTCAAGCCTCAAGCTGACTCAGACCGCTGGTGGTCTGGCCAAGCTCTACAGAAACTCTTTTCACAAGCCTGTGGGCCTGGTCATAGACATATATATAACACAACTAAGGAGTGCTGCTTTGTATTGGGGAAAGGAGTTGGCCTAACGGCTAAGGCGGTCAACCTCGAATCTGGGGAACCAGGTTCGGGTCTTGGCAATGACGCTGAACATCCTGTGATTCTGGACAAATTACTTAATCTCCTCGTGCCTAACAAAAATGAATGTGTAACTCAACTGGTGCTATGTAAAGTGCTCTGATACCCGATACCTTTGGGTCAAGTTTGCGGTATATAAAACTCTGTTTAAAAAAAGAAAATGGGACCAAACTCTATGGTCATCATCACCTTAAGACATTGGTCTTCAAACTACGGGGCGTGCCCCCTGGGGAGTCGTGGAGTCCTCTTAAGGGGGTCGCCAGTCCATCTCCCCCCAGTGGCAAGCAGAAGCCCTAGAACGCACTCACGAGTGGTTTTGATTCGAACATTTTGTAGCCAGTTTATGTCTTTGTGCACACTGGCTCCCAATTTCGGCCAGGATACAGTTCAAAGCCATGTGCCTGGCCCACAGAGCCATGTGGAAAACTGGCCCAGTCATCACCCACTCCCTTGTCACTCCATATCACCCCTCCAGAAATCTTGGTTCCAGCTCCTCTTTTCTGGCCTCTCCAAAGAAAATACGAAGATCTAGATGGGGCGGACGCTCCTTTTCGTTTAATGTACCAAAACTCTGGAATACGCTTCCCTCTACTATACGGAAGGAAACAAATCTGCTGGCCTTCCGTAAACTTCTAAAAACTCACCTCTTCAAGACATCACTCTAACATCTCGGCTCGTCTGCCTGTTCTGTCTACAGCGCTGGGAGGCCTCAGGGTAGCCATGCACTATACAAATACAATTTCATTCATTCATTCATTCATTCATTCATTTTTAAAATGCAGATGGGCTTGTACTGAGAATGGCTTGGATTTGTGTAAGGAGGGGCAGGAGCAGCCTTGAAAACTCGTAAGTAGCGAAGGGTGGACAGGGAGACTGAGCATTGCACACTTTAAAATTTCTACTGTCTGGATGGGAGTCAGAAGATGGGGGCTGGTTGTGGTTTTAATAAAGACACCCCAGTGGGGTTTTGGATGGGTATTTGGAGAGGACTTTTAGATGGGGATTTTTAGCAGGTTAGGTGGTGCTATGAAAAGGGGTACTGAATGGTGTTTTACAAAGTGGGTTCTGTGTGGGGCTTCGTAGATGATGTCTGAATTGTGCTTTCTAGAAAGGGGCCCGAGCACTGCTTTTACAGGTGGGATCTGTGTGGTGCCTTTCAGAGAAAGTCGAGGTATGGCTTTGCAGAGGGAGTCCATAGTGAGCTTTCTAGAGGATGTCCAGTGCTTTAAATGGGCCAGTAATGTCTATCACTGAGTACCAGCACTTTTTTATTTTGGGAGGGAGAGTACCTGCACTTCTAAAGAAAAACGTGATACTTTTAATTGAGAGTACCAGCACGTCTCAGAAACAAGCAGGTACTCTGGTACAGAGTACCTGCACTTTTATTTCTCCATTTCAAACACTGAGGAGGTCTAGTTGAGAACTCTGGAGAATGAGTCTGGTTATCCTGTCAAGTACCACGCATCGGTGGTTAGACTAAACCATTTTAGTGCTGGTGTCCGCATCACAGCACTAAAATGCATTAGTCACTCAATTTCTTGTTATGGTCGGGTCATTAAGGGGTAGAAGATAAGTGACCTTCCATTGTAGATGTTTTTCAACAGTTTCTACAAATTTTTAATGCTTCTCATTGCTTAAAAGGGTGCAATTTCTGAGATCTAGCTATTTCCATGCACTTCATTGCTTATTTTTGTTCATGGGAAAGTCTTACTTTAAGTGTCACACATTTGATCATTGAATGTCACTCCTAAGCATACTGAAACCATGGAAATGTGACACATAAGCATTCAGAAAACTTAGCAGCTTTGGTATGGGTGTGAATTTCCAGGTCTTTCAGAATAGGGCATTGTAAGTTCAGATCAGGATGGTGCTTGGCAGAGAAGATCTGAATGAGGCTTTGGTAAGAGGACCTGGATGGGGCTTTTGCCCAGAGGAAATCCCTATATACTGGCAATTTAGTTAGCCTTCTTGCCCTTGTCTCAATCTACCCTTTCATATGTTTGAGGGGGGGCTGACCCCCAAAAACTTTTCTCAGGGGGGCTTGGCATAACAAAGTTTGAAGACCACTGCCCTAAGACTATTACTAAAACCGAGAACAGTTTCCTTAGACAGTTGTTCGGTCTACCAGCGAGCTCCCCATTAGTTCCACTTCAATTGGATTTAGGGGTGAGACCCATTGCAGAGGAAATTCATTGTAGACCCCTACTATTCTGGCAACGCTTATGGGTGACCCCTGAACTGGCCGAATATAGGTCCGAGCTTCAAGAACTACTAGGTCTTCACAGCACTGGTAAACTGGCTTGGTTCGCACATATCAAGGAATGTCTCTGTATCATAGGGAGATAAAATCTATAGAACAACCCGGAGTCGGCTTGTGCGGCAATTTCGCGCAATCAACTAGTTAGCAGCTACAAGGGAGGGAAAACTTGCCCAACTTTATAAAATTTTTGTCACTGGTTCCCTCACAGCTAATTGTTTGGCAATAAAGGATATGTACAATCTAGAACCATTCCTAGATGAAATACAACCGGCTCTAGCCAGGAAACTCTACGTACAAATATAGGCACTGCTACCTCACACTGTGTGTATTTACTAATAAATGGACTGGCATCTCTGCTTTGGGCTGCCCAGAACTGCAGTAGGGGAAAGGAGATGACACTGCATGCTTTTTTTCTGTCCTGGGCATCAAAAACTTTGACACAGATGGCTGGGTCAATTGTGCAGGAATCTAGGAACACGACAATGTGAAGAAGCATTTAGGCTCCTAAAATACAACACTCAAATGCCAATTGTCTGTGCTGTATCCTGTTTTTTAAGCTCTATGTGGTGGGTGCGAAAGGTCTTTTTGGGAACCAGCAATGAATTTAATGTCGACTGATTTTTAACTGTTATGTATAATCAAATTATCAAACACAAAAAGAGGGGGGGATCTAGGAGCTAAAATAGGTCCAGTGTCCATGCTCCCAAGACTAGGTACATATTACCAGGAGGACAAAGTTCCTGTGGGCAGGTGCAAAAAGTCACCCGAGCCCTTAAAAATAAATAAGGAGTGAAAGAGTTCCTAGTTTGAAGAACCACTCAGGTAAGTGGAGGACCACTCTATGTCCTCTGTTGCCCTCACACACCCCGAGAGGTGTCATGCTTCATCATCGGGCGGTTGCTCCTCGTAGGGCCGGCGCTGCAATTCCCTACGGGCCCCCGAAGGGTCACTTTTTCGGAGATCTTTTAGGAACCGCCGGATGGTGCATGTGGGTATGTGGAAAGTGGGTTCTGTATGGAGGGTAAAAAAGGTGCGTGCAAGTGAGTGAAAAACATGGTGGGTCATCATGCAGCAACTTGTATAGATGTACCCTGAGCAGAATTAAACTGCTAAAAAATTGTGACCCTGAAGGCACAATCTGCCCATGGATCATGGATCAAAGGCCAACATGTTTCGCGCCTCTATCGCCTGAGAGGTCGGTGGCGCTTCGTCAGGACCAAATTCTTAACAATAAGTGCACGTGAAAAATGAGTAAATCAAGTTAAAATACCCTCAATATCGGTCTGGGCAAATGCCTGTACACCCTCAGAGTGGTAACAGGTCTTGCTGCATGATGACCCACCATGTTTTTCACTCACTTGCACGCACCTTTTTTACCCTCCATACAGAACCCACTTTCCACATACCCACATGCACCATCCGGCGGTTCCTAAAAGATCTCCGAAAAAGTGACCCTTCGGGGGCCCGTAGGGAATTGCAGCGCCGGCCCTACGAGGAGCAACCGCCCGATGATGAAGCATGACACCTCTCGGGGTGTGTGAGGGCAACAGAGGACATAGAGTGGTCCTCCACTTACCTGAGTGGTTCTTCAAACTAGGAACTCTTTCACTCCTTATTTATTTTTAAGGGCTCGGGTGACTTTTTGCACCTGCCCACAGGAACTTTGTCCTCCTGGTAATATGTATAATCAAATCTCATTTTATCTGTGTTTTAGTTCTTTAATCTATTTTTATGCATTTTTTATATTTTTGAATGTTCTTTTATGAAAGAAAGAAAGAAAGAAAGAAAGAAAGAAAGAAAGAAAGAAAGAAAGAAAGAAAGAAAGAAATATGCATGTCCTAAGGGCCTGATTTAGAGTTTGGCAGTCCGTGTACTCTGTTGCAAACGTGACAGAGGGGCATATTATCAAGCCAGGCGATAAAATTATCGCTGCTTTAGCGGCAGAAAACTGCAGCTAAAACGGCGATAATGGGCTTAATATTATGCTCTATGGAATTCCAATTGAAGCCCATGTTAGACGTCCCTCACATTTAACATGGGCTTCAATTGGAAATCCATAGAGCATGTTATCAAGCCCATTATCGCCGTTTTAGCTGCAGTTTTCTGCTGCTAAAGCAGCGATAATTTTATCGCCTGGCTTGATAATATGGCCCATTGTACCCTTTCCACCAAACCATTGGTCTGCTCTCCTTATATAGAGATGGACGGACCTTAAGTATTCTGTCTATGGAGCCTCCATTGGCCAATAGCATAATGTGTCACTCACTGACACCATGGTAAAAAATAAGTCTTCTTATGCTGAGAACAACAATATTTGCTAGTGCACTTAAATAACCATTATTGACTGCGTATGTTTGAGAATAATGACACCCCATATCATGGTACTGAACAAGACGAGCGAAGGGAGTGCAAACAAGTAATTTTTATGCAGATCTGAATATAGCTCCGCTCCCACTGTTAGCCCCCCTCAAAGGTTGGGTCTAGTTGCTTCCCTGGTGGCGGTTGATTTCAAATGCAGCGCAGATATTTTTTAGGTTTCAGCTACAGCCATCTTCAGTAGTTTGCTTGCAAACAGACCTAGAACTGCAGACTTGGAGTAAGCTTTGCATCCATCCCTTGCGAATGATTCAATTACTTTCTTGTCCAATCTTGTGCTTTTGCCACCAAAGAAGGATTTCGGCCTTACCATGTTGGATTGGATGAGGTGCATTCTTTCACTGTAGATGTAACTTTACACTGAAGGGCATGGGTCACCTTCATTTATAAATCCTTTTACTAATGTTCATGTTGTAACTACTTTGAAGGACATCAGGGACTAATTTCCTCCCTCGATTTGTCCCTCCCTTCTCTTCCCTGATTTTTCACCCCCTTGCACTTTTTATAGTTAATTAGTCCCCACTGCACTTGTTTGCCTGCAAACACCTCTTCGTTTCTCACCACTGCACACCTCTATATCAGCAGATGGCCATCTTTAAATGGATTTTAAACAATTTCAAGATGGCTAGGTACATGTGGGTATGCACACACGGTAGCCAAATTGGAATGGTTTTTCTTTTCAAGAACAATCATTCAAAATTGGCTGCTGCACATGAGTGCTCACATCCAGAAGCTATCTTTGAATGATTTTTAATAAAACAAAAAAAACATTTTAAGATTGCCAACATGCATAAACACACTTTCACAGGAGCCACCTTTGAAGGGTTTTTCTTTCGTTTTCAATAGTTATTTAAAGACGGTTATCTCACATGTATAGCAGCACTCTATGAATTCTTTTTTTTAAATAAAAGAAAAGCATTCCAACATGGCCACCAATTAGGCACATGCGTGGCATCAAACTGGGATCAAAAACACAAGCATTGGCAAAGTCAACAGGATGTTACAGGCAGCACTTATTATCATTGTCAATGCTGGTTTACCTGTGCACATGGGAGAGGGTGTACCATCTATCTCTTAGAAAGTCCATTCAGTTCCCAGAACTGCACTCCCCCATGAACAATGTGTTTTATGGTTTTATATGTGGATACTTGTTTGGGAGTTCTAGTGTTTTGTTAATGGTCTGTCCTGAAAGGACACATTCTGCTTTACTCACAATAGAAGTTTTGCATGTGAGTTTGGCTTACACTCACAAATGACTGGATTTACTAGTACTCGGTTTTCACAAAAGGGCACCTTCACTAATAAATCCTTTTACTTATGTCTTTTATCAATCCATAATTCTGTAATATTATGCCGAAGGAATTCCTACTGAATGGGTGGAAGGGCTTGTTCCAGGATAGGGGTCCCTGGTAACTTTTTGAACATCCTCAAACCCAAGAGTTTATGGTCAATATCAAACTCCTGTTTGACCCCTTCAAACCATAGAAATATATGGAGATTAACACCTACCAAGGGTAAAAATGCTTTTTTTTTTACGGGAGCAGGAGGAAGAAAACACCCACGTAATTGTTGAGGGGGAGAGTTATCCGCACACATTATAGGAATTGGGGCAGTGTTGGCACAGGTAAATGATGAGGACCAGGACCAACCAGTTGAAGTTATTCATGGTTGACTCCTCCCCAGAGAGCAGAGTTGGAATGCCATCGAGAGGGAAACCTTTGCTGTGGTGTGGTCCCTGAAGAAGTAGAGGCCCTACTTGTTTGGCACTCAAAAAAGAAGCAGAGAACTCTGGGTAGTTCTCAAGTTTAGGTGGAAAGCAGCTCCTGTATGGAGCACTCTCAACACCAGCGACACTCTAGATCTGCTCACCTCAAATGTCTGTTTTCTATCAAAATCTTTAAGCATAGGATTAGCACAGTGCCATCCACGCCGAGATAGAAAAGGACAAAGTCTTGTTTGGCACTCACTTCAAATTTCAAACTGACCACAGATGCCTCAGGTGGCTGATGCAGGTGAGAGGAGAGAACCCCACATTTGTGAGGGGGGCCATTTACCAATAGGTATGGACTTTACAGTGGAATACTGTTTTGGGACGACTATGCCAATCAGTGGCGGCTCGCAGAGGTAATGCCGTGGGGCGGTGGAGCCGGGTAGGTTTGGGGCTGGGTGTGGGGATAGTGGAGTCTGACATACGACGGCAGATATTTAATCATTTATTTACGTTCACGTTTGCCGTCATATGTCAGACTCCACTACCCCCTACCCAGCCCTGCCCCGCCCCGCCCCGCCTTACTGCCCGACAGCGTTACCTCTGCGAGCCACCACTGATGCCAATGCAGATTTCCTTTCCAGGGTCTTAGATGATGAGAACTACCAGGGTGTTGGTTAGTTGCTTATCACCCTTTTTCTGGAGGTTGGCCATGGAAAAAGAGGCATTTCTTTACATGGACGTATTGGGCACCCAAGTGCGTAACCATTCATCAGCCATCTTGCCCAATTCCTCAGGGCTAGACAACTTAGAATCTATCAGAAGCTGGTATGATGTCTATGGGGGACAATTTGTATGTGTGAGGAAACTACGTTTTGTAGGTTCACCCCCACATTTTGCCACACTTTTTGACTTTTAGGTACTGGTGTAATGGCTCTGCGAGTGCACTGAGGCCTGTTAACCAGACCCCAGTTAAAGCGCTCTGATTCCTAAAAATGAGTATGTTTAATTGACTTATACTCAATTGGCATAGGTTAATTTACCTATAAGTCCCTAGTATATAGTTCCAGGGATACCTAGGGCCTGTAAGTTACAGTATCCTTTGTGGATTGCAGACCTTATTGTGCCACCATGAGTGTGGCAAAGTAAAACAGGTTTCTTAGCCAGCCACTGCTGACTGGTAAAGCAGTTTTAGACTGCTAACTCGACTTTGCCATTTAAACTAATGACAAAGGCCAGACCTTCCTTTTTAATATATATAAGTCACTCTTAAAGTAGGCCCATGGAGCCCCAAGGCAGGGTGCTGTATAATAAAGTAGAACATGTGTCTTTTTAATGTCCTAACAGTAGAAACCCTAAATTTTCAATTTATAGAAGAAAGGCTAGTAGCCCCTTGACAAGTATAGGGTTGCATGCATACAAGTCAGCACTGCTAACTTCTGAATGGGACTACTAAAATTGGTACTTCACAGTACCAAAAGTATCATTACATTACACCCGACTTGATGCTCAAGTCAAATTTAATGTAACCTTTGAGTAAAACACAGCTCAAGAAAGTTACCACTCTTTTGCCCAAGTTTTCTAATGGCCATTTATGGTTGCTGTCCATGAGACACCTCCTTCTGCCCTCTGAGGAGGGGTGTGAATGACCCCCAGGAAAGGCCTGTCATTGGAAGAGATGATACATCTCCCTGGCACAAAGCCAAATAGCTTTGTTATGGGGACAGTGAGGAGACAACTGTTGCTGCACCAGTTTTCCAGTGGGCCTGTAGCCCTCAGGTAGCCACACCTCTAGGGTGGGCTACCAAGCTTCATGCACCCAGAGAAGGGTACTGACATCTTTGAAGTGGCAGAATATTGCACTATTGGATAGATGGATGACACACTTTGCAGGACGTCATGACCAGGTTGAAGGGGACCTGGGAGCCAATTGGCTACTAGTCACCACATCCCCTAAGGGCAAGTTGGGGGCATAAAAGTGGCACCCCTGGCACCCAGACTTCAGAACACATCTGCACAGAAGATAGGACCGAGAAGAACTGCCCAGCTGTTCCCTGGTACTGGCAAAGAGAGGCTGAACCAAGGACTAGACTGCACCTGCTGTTCATGATCTAGCAGAGAGGATAGTACATGTGGTGCCCTGTTGAGGAAAAGACCTCCCCAAGGGGTTAGAAGAGGTGAACTCCAGTAGTCAGTTGGCTGACTTCCTGTTGCAGCTCCAGGGTTACAAAAGGTGAAGAAGCCTGCATTGGCGAGTTGGTAGCCACAATCACTTGACTGCCACTTACCACAGAAGTGCAGCCTGGAAAACTGAGCCCTCATGCTCAAATGTTGCACTCAAGTCTGTTGGACCGGGAGAGTCATGGGAGAGCAGTTTGGCTGCCAAAGATGAACACTATCCTCAGTTATAAGGGACCGCTGGTTTCTCTGTGATCGGAGACCAATAGACCAGTGGCAACAGTTTTTTGGCTGGACTTCACCTGAACTTTGAGGGACATCAACCCCTGTGGCCACAGTTGCCCCATGGTGTTCGTGGATGAGGGGTGGCCCCAGGAAGATCCTCATTGACCAGATCATCATCCAGAGTATCCTCCAGCATCTTCAACATACTGTATTCCTTGCATCAGGACCACTCCATTGATGCCTATAGTGACTGGCCCATAGAGCCTGGAACTGGACAGCCGGAGTTGGTCGCCCAAAGCGGCCTGCAGTTCCCAAACACAACTTTACAAAACGTTTTCAAAGTAAAGAAACTGCTAACCATAGTAGTTGCCAGTGCTTGTTTGCGTTTTTTCAGTGAAAAGCTGTGATTTATAATTTGCTTTATAACTTATTTCTCTGGAGCCCTCTGATGGATTTTGCAGTGGGAGTGCAGCGGGGCGGTGAGGACGGCGGGGGCAGCGCAGGCTGGGGGGGTAGTAGACTCGGACATACGGCGGAACGAAGTAAACTAAGTAAATAAATAAATAAAACCATTTACCATGCGCGCGCTGCATCGCAGAGTTGGCGATGCAGCGCGCGCAAGGTAAATAGTTTTATGTATTTACTTAGATTACTCAGTTCCACCGTATGTCGGAGTCCACTACCCCCCCTGCCCCTCCCACACCCCGCCTCACCGCCCCGCAGCACACCCTCTGCGAGCCGCCACTGGGATTTTGTTTATTTTGGTGTCTAAAAATTCATAAAAATAAAATCTTTTTTATAAATTGGTGTTTGATTCCCTTTGTGTTGTGTTTCATCCGTATTCAATTGTTGTGGTACTTCTAAAAGCTTTGCACTTGTTTCTTTGTTAAAGCCGCTCTGAAACTCTTATTTGAGAAAAAGTGCCCAGAGAAACCGCTGGGATGTCTGCTGAAAATGTGGTCAGAAGGCCACAGAAAAGGAGATTGTCTTTGGGTGGACTTCATGACCCAGACTCTTTCATGACATCATTAGAAGTATGACTCATGGCATTGTATAGTGGCAAAATAGGCTATGGAGTTGTTCATAAGAATCTACTGAATACCTACCATTATCTACCAATAGGTTTCCAAGTTAAAAGGTGCATTGATAAGAAGCCAAAAAGGGGCTTGGCATTATGTTACATGGAGCAAGCCAATACAATTAATGATAATACTCCTGATGAAGAGAAGCGTTTCTAGAAATGCATTCAAGGACAAACAACTGTTCAAGATATTTTTGTTTGAAACTAATTAAAATACACATGAAGACAATCAGCAAGCACTAAACTTATGTTTCATATGGTGAAAATTGTATTAAGTGTCATGCCGTTAGAATTATACGTTGGCAGTCAGTCTGTCGACAAACACAAAGTAGATTAGGTTAATAAGTACCATTTGATCACAAGTTTTTTTAGCTAGATGTTATGTTGATTGCAGATACACATTCATGCAAAAAAAATGTTAGATTCATCCCATACTTTAGAAAATCGATAGATCACTAATTTTGTGTAAAACGAATTATATGTTATGCTCTTTCATAGACTAAACTATACATTGGAGAGAATATTTGAACAATCCAATTTGCTGCCCTTCTCCTGAAAATCCTGGCTCTACATAAAGAAGAGAAATCCCTAGAAATTCCTGCAACGTGGAGCCAAGATTGATCCGAGGTAATGAAGTTATCAATTAACTCATAAGTTACTTGAGCTACTGAACAGCGGGTTGGGAAATAAAAGAGGAAAGAGTGACTGACATCAAAGGAGGCCAGTATGATATTATTGAAAAGATTCTGGAAGGCATTTGGATGTTATTCTCATGCAGTTCTTTGAAAGTAAATTAAAAGGTTTAGAGCATTCATGAAGTCTTAAGGAATTATTTTAAGTTTGGTGGTCCTCCTCAAGGCCCACCACTGCCTCACAGGCAGGGAGACCGCCAAGCCCGCCATTCGCCCGACCGCTGGATTATGAGTAAAATCCAGGGCAGGCGGGCGGTGCTGAAGTGGTCTCACGACACAACTGTATAAAGCTCATAGGAGTGCCTTAACAGCAGACCGCCACCATGACAGCTCCTGCAGAACGTTTCCTGCACGGTGTGGCATGCACCATGTCTTGCATGCCACACTGTGCAGGAACGAGGGTGCAATTCCAGAGACGCACAACATGTGCCCCCCCCTGCATGCACCCCCAGGCAAAGATCTGGCTGAGAGCCCTCTTAGAGCCCCCTTTCCTGCATGTCCGCCACCCTTCACATGGCAAGCTCACCCCCATGAAAAGGGCGGTGGATGTGTAGGTCATAATATGCTCGACAGTGCCGGCATCGGCACCTGCAGCATGTTGAGGATAGTAGCAGACCGTCGGCGCAGTGGGATCCTTGATCCCAGTGTAGCTGGGGGTCTCATGGAGATCTGATCGGCACACTGAAAAACCAGTGGGTGGACCCGCAGGGGTGGCGGTTGTCGCACTGCGAGTACAGCGGTCCTGAGGACCAATGTACTCGTAATAAGGCCCTTAGTTTTGCCCATCTTAGGCGGGAAGATAAAGCCACCTACTTAGGAGATGGAAGGGGAAGGAGTGATGGTTGTTTAATGGAAAAGTGTCTTTGTAAAATTTAATTGGACAAAATTAAATGGCAGAGAGTGTGACGAATTAGACAATCGAGGATAGATATATAATAGCATTGAAACAGAAGACATACAGAATACATGTAATAGAGGATTATGAGGTAATTGTATAAAAGTTTCTGAAAGACTGCAGAATTTCAAATATGTATCCAAAAAAGACAAGCCTTGGGAAAGTCAATAGGTCTCACCTATGAGACAGCTGCCAACTTTGTCAGTTTCTTTTAGCAGTGTTGTACAGCACCACGGCTTCTATGCAGCACAGCTAAAAGTTAAAAAAAAAAGTGATATAATGCAGCCACCATTGACCATGGGAGGCAGTGGTAAGTTTTCCTAGTAGTGTATTCTCTGTGTCCACAAAAATAACCATTCAATTATCTGGTGTCCACACAGCTGTACAAAGCACTGACAACTGATAGACTATGAATAACTCTAAATTTGCACCACAGGTGGAAACACAACTTACTTGAACGGTTAACAAATGAGGGGTGGGAGACAGCGGGTGCACTTGAGCAACAGATAACCGCTAAAGCAAGGTTTACGTTGATGCATTTCATAATCTTATGTCACACATACCTTACAACAGAGAGATTACATGAAGTATATCCAGACTGGCCCTCAGTATGTTTAAGATGCCCGGAGGCCAACACCACATTTAAACAAATGCCCTGGGATTGTGGTCTGGCCTCAGACTACTGTGGGGAGATGACAACGCGACAGGGACGGGCAACATCAGTTCCAGCAGAAGCAATAGTCAAACATTACTTGTTGGACCTTATACCACAGCCCAAGAAGGATACAATACAAAATAAATGTGCTTCTCTCTTGTTGGATAAGCGCAGATTGGCAATACAGTGGAGATCAGCAAGATGCCTGGTATATAGGGTCGGGTTGAGAGATATGAATGAGTTGGCCTTGGCGGAGGAAAGAGGCGGGACGGAAACTCAAAAATTCCTTAGAAGGAATCCTGAGCTCCCAAAAATCCTACATTCTTCCTCAATCGTCTTTATCTGGCCAACCCTGCAATGTGTAATCTTTGACCTTGCTCAAAGTAGAGTCCTTTTTGTAACCAGTTTCCCATTCGATCTCAGCAATACTACCAGCATCACATTCCATGCTTGCGACACTGTAACCATCCCATCACACACTTCATTGCAATCTCCTTGAAACAGTGAACTTCTGAGATAGTTAGCTACATTATTCTTTTTCCCTGGGATCTACTCAACATTCTATGCATAATCAAGTAAGCGGAGAGTAGCAATGTTTGACCCCTCAGTAGTTAACACCTTCACCAGTAGCTTATGGTCTGTCCGTATAGTGAACTCTTTACCCCACACAAACTGCCTGAACATATATGTGGCCTATACACAAGCTAACATTCACAGTTCTATCACAGAATATTTCCCTTCAGGAGAGGTTAAGGATCAGGAAGCTAAGGAAATGAAGCTTTCTACCCCATCACCCTGAAATCTGGCAGAGGACAGCACCAATGTTTTAGCTCTCTGATCAAATCCTTGAAGAGGTATTGCCCCATAGATGCAAAGTTTAATCAGCTCAAATTGCTTTTGACACATCTCACTCCATTCAAATGCTTATCTAGTGCGTAGGAGTTGCCTCAATTGATATATTTTGTCTGCAAATCCCTCAACAAATTTGGCATAAAATTTGGCTAAGCCCAAAACTGATCTCACTTCATCTTCACATGACGGAGCCAGTGCATTCCTAATAGATGCCAGAATTGTTTTTTTTGAGTGATACCACTATCACACAACTTGTGCCCCAAATAAGTCACTGACTGTTATCCAAACGTACATTTTTCTATCTTGGCAGTTAAATTAAACCACAGGCACTCAACTTATCTAAGACTATGTATAGTCTAAACTCATGTTCCTCTTTGCTCTTGCCCATAATCAGTATGTCATCCTGGAATTAGGCTACTCCAGGAAGATATTTGAAAAGTCTATTCAGACTGCAGCAGCTGTGGCCAGTCCATATGGCATGCGAATAAATCTGAAACACATAAACGCCGTCATGAACGCTGTTAAATCTCTGCTGTCAAGATGCAAGATCACTTGGTGGTATGCCAACGCCAGATTAATAGTAGAGAACCACTTGACACCTTCGGTCAAACCCAGCAATTCATTTATATTGGGCAGTGGGAATTTGTCCACAAATATATTTTTATTGAGGTCCCTCAAATCTATACATAAGCTCACTTTACCGTTCCCTTTTCTGGCCGCTACAAGTGGAGCCACCCTTTCTGCACACTCCACTTCCTCTATAATACCTTTACGTTCTCAGTTCTCCAATTCTTTTGTAACTTCTTCCCTCATACTGAAAGGAATATTCCTCACTTTATCAGAAACGAGTACAGCATCCTTCTTTAAGACAATCTTATGAACAAAGTTCTTAAGATTCCCAATTGTGCCTGAAAACACCTCTGGATACTGCTTCTTAAGCTTCTCTACAAAACACAATTCAGCATCTTCTACTCCTAGCTCTTGCTTCACACTGCTGGGGTTTAATGTAATGTTCAAGGCTTTTTGATCCACCCACCCCAAGGACCAATCTCAGACACATAAAGTTTTCCCACCATCACTGTACTTTTGAATTCAAAAGGTAATACAAAATACCCACACATCGGTATTTTCTCACCCGTGAACGTGACCACGTGGATGTCAGAATCCATTAGTTGCATACCCACTGCATCCACAAATTTACTTTCCAATACAGCTTTGTTCACGATAGTAAATGGTGAGCCAGAGTCTGTTGTAATGCTTATTGTTACACCACCTATGTCAACATCCCACAATGGTTTGTCCCTTTCTAAATTGCCTAGGTTTAGACCGGGGCACTCAATACACAGCACCCCCGCATCTTCATCTACTTGGCCAGTGTCAGACTGTTCAGAGTCTGACCTATCATCCACTAATTTAACACACTGCATACCTTTGTTTTTCCTCCTGCACACCTTGGCATAATGACCCATTACCCCACAGGACAACGCTTCACTTTTATCGCAGGGCAGTTCTTGTTTCTGGCTAGGTGCTCTTTCCTACCACACATATAGCAACTCAGAATTTTACCTTTCCAACCCATTGCAGGTTTCCTTTTGGTCTCAGAACTGCCAGAACTTTTAACAATCTTTGCTTTAAAAACTTTAAAAACTAACATATCCTCCTTGGCTTCACCCACATTAGTGGTGGATGAGGAATGAGCTGCTTTGGCCCATCTTTTAGATAGCTCACTCTTTTTTACTAGAGCTATAACATCCTTGAGTGATGAGTCCCCAATCACCCAAATTCTTTCTTGCACATTGGTATCATTAGTATGCATGATGACCTTATCCCTAATTAGATCATTATGTAAATTACCAAATTTACATGTGATTCCTAACCTTTTTAAGGCTGACACATAGGTGCTGATCACGATCCGGTAAAAAAATTCCCCGTACAACTCGTATCCGGTCTTTTTACCGTACGAATTGTACAAGTGCCGTACAAACTGCCAATTACGATTCGCATGGGAAAAAGACCATACGAATCGCATTGGGAATAATTCCCCACACGTCCTCGGGTCGGAAAATGTGTCCGACACGTCCCCGGACGATTTACCGTACAAATGTGAAAAGTGAAGTCCGACCGCGGAATCACGATCCATCCCGTGCGTCCGATGTTACAACCGTATGGAAAAAACACCGTCCGCACCGAACTCTCATAGCAACCATGGAGACATGTGCCCGCATACGGGCCGACCCCCCCCAGCCCCCGTATGTTCGAGTCGTACCCCCGTGTATGTACACCCCCACCTGTGTATGTACACCCGTGTACGTTAGAAACGTACCCCCACCCGTGTATGTACACCCGTGTACGTGTCGTATCCCCCGTGTATGTACACCCGTGTACGTTAGAGTCGTACCCCCGTGTATGTACACCCGTGTACGTTTGAGTCGTACCCCCACGTGTATGTACACCCGTGTACGTGTCGTACCCCCGTGTATGTACACCCGTGTACGTTCGAGTCGTACCCCCCCGTGTATGTACACTCGTGTACGTTCGAGTCATACCCCCCCGTGTATGTACACCCGTGTACATGTCGTACCCCCCGTGTATGTACACCCGTGTACGTTCGAGTCGTACCCCCCCGTGTATGTACACCCATGTACGTGTCGTACCCCCCGTGTATGTACACCCGTGTACGTTCGAGTCATACCCCTGTGTATGTACACCCGTGTACGTTCGAGTCATACCCCCCGTGTATATACACCCGTGTACGTTCGAGTCGTACCCCCGTGTATGTACACCCGTGTACGTTCGAGTCGTACCCCCCCATGTATGTACACCCGTGTACGTGTCGTACCCCCCGTGTATGTACACCCGTGTACATTAGAGTCGTACCCCCACCTGTGTATGTACACCCGTGTACATGTCGTACCCCCCTGTATGTACACCCGTGTATGTCAGAGTCCTACCCCCACCCGTGTATGTACGACCCGTACCCTCACCCGCGTATGTATGTAGCGTACCCCCCACCCCAACAGTGTAAGTACGACCCGTACCCTCACATGCGTACATATGGAGCGTACCCCCACCCCAACAGTGTAAGTACGACCCCTACCCTCACACGCGTACGTATGGAGCGTACCCCCCACCCCAACAGTGTAAGTACGACCCGTACCCTCACCCGCATACGTATACGTCCCACCCCAACAGTGTAAGTACGACCCGTACCCTCACCCGCGTATGCATGGAGCGTACCCCCCACCCCAACTGTGTATGTATGACCCGTACCCTCAGACGCGTACGTACGGACCGTGCCCCCACCCCAACCGTGTATGTACGACGCGAACCCCCACCCGCGTTTGCATGGAGCGTACCCCCACCCCAACATTCTAAGTACGGAGCGCACCCCAGGCCCCAACATCACCACCTTCACACAACATCGCGCATGTACGAGTCGTTCCAAGCCAGACACAAGGACAGCACTGTACAACAAAATGGCCCATGTACACACCGTACACACGCTAAAAACGCACGTACACAACCAGGACAAAGCAAAACAACACAAGAATACACCATTCGAATGGCACAAAGCCACAAAACATGTCCAACAACCACAAAAACAACACATTCACTGACCTGCAACTGCCAAAATCCAAAACAGAGGCCCAAAACACAACCACTCCATATAACACACCCACCCAAACTTCAAACACAGCCACACCCACCAATGGGCCAATAAAAAGGGCCCACACACACAAACCATGAGCCTTTGCAACAGACTCACTGCTGCCAGACCCCACAGACAACCTACAGCACCAAACTAGAACCTTTACTACACCTTACACTTGCACACCTTCACACACACACCTTCACAAACACCCCCTCATCCCATTCACACACACACACCTGCACAACCACACCCACACACCCACAACCATCCACACACCCCCCCCACCATCCACACCCACACCCCTCACCATGCCCACTAACAAGAATCCAAAGTTCACTAGCCGAGAGTTGGAGGTCCTTGTCGATGAAATCCTCAGAGTTGAGCCACACCTCTTTGGAACATTGGTCAGACAGACCAGCATTTCAGAAAAAACAGCCATGTGGCAGACGATCGTCGATGCTGTGAATGCTGTTGCGGACACCAGAAGGACCAGGCATGAATGCCAAGCCAGGTGGTACGATCTGCGGAGGAGGGTCCGAGCCAAAATGACCGACGAACACAACCAGGCCAACGTCACTGGAGGAGGGCCGCCCCGCAGAACCGTACAATACCATCCCTGGGAGGAGAGGGTGATGGCCATACTGCCGGTGGTGGCAGTCGAAGGATTAGAAGGACTCCGAGACCCGGGTGAGTACACAAACAACTCACCTCACATGGGGGGAACGTCATCCACAACCATACTCACAATCAGGCACGCAACCACCCCAAGCTATCGCATGACTCAACCACACTCCATGAACACGCACATGCCACTGGCGCCACCATGCCCCATGCACCCAGCTGGACAATGTCAAGTCACAGGCCACAGAAAACACCAACACATGACACGGTAAGCAGGATGGCGGGAGGGTGGGCCACAAAAATCACATAGTGCAAATCAGAAGCAGACAACAATGCCCCCTGCCCATATGGCCTAGGTCACAGCCAGACAAACAGTGTGTCCCCACACAGGAATGACTTGCCTGCAAATGGCGGACGCCTTGCATCAACACATGGGGGTGACGGCACGTTCTTGCACATGACAGCAGCTAATGAACAGCCAACACTGTGAAAGAGTGGCAGCACACACCACCACAGCAGCAGCGCAGACACAGACACTACACCCAATGGGTGCCTGGAGATCAGAAACAAACTCACATCAACAATCCAAGGGCCATTCAAAGATCTGCTAACAGTGTGTGCCCAGGAAGCTGGGCTGAGGTGACAGAGGGTGACACACAGAGGGAGGGAGAGGGGGACAGAGAGGGAGGGAGACACAGGGAGATGGACAGAGGGAGGAGGCTGACACACAGAGGGAGGGAGAGGGGGACAGAGAGGGAGCAAGACACAGGGAGACGGACAGAGGGAGGAGGCTGACACACAGAGGGAGGGAGAGGGGGACAGAGAGGGAGCGAGAAAGGGACACACAGGGAGAGCAAATCAGCCTTGTGGTGTGTGGGAATGTCTGCTCGTCAGCAGGGGGACTGCGTGCATGTAGACAAGGGTGGCCAGTGCCAGAACCCCCCCTCTTCTCCATGGCAAAACACAGGGCCATGTCACAACCTGTGCACGAGCACAACGACAGCTACCTGCATTATCTAAGTGTGTGGAACCACTCCATGTGCCCACGTACAGTGCTACACGGAAGGCGCCAATGCATGGCTCGCCACACCTGCCCACTCCACTGCTGACTGCATGACGCAGCTAGTAAGACTGTGCCACACATAGGTAAAGTCGCAAAAGCTGTGCCCAAGGGACATACCCATGCACAAGTGCACTGTGAGTGGAATGCAAGACATATCCAAATTCCCAGAGGAAATGTGCCAACTTAGAAACCAATGAAACATGGATGTTGCATGGAACAAAATTAACATTGTCTCTCTCACACACAGGTCAACGTCGTGGATCACCCCCCAACACTGGGGGGGAAGACACACAGGACCCGGCTCGGCGGGATGACGGAGCCACCGGCAGCGACGACTCTCACCACTCTGTGGACGAACCCGACCGACCTGGCCTCTCTGGTGTCCAACGACCTGCAGCACCTGCGTCAGGTACAACTGTGCCAACCACCACCCCCATTCCTGCCACATCCCAGGAGACACCCAGGATCCCTGCCCCACCACCACAATGCAGCCAGGCTGGCCAGGAGGGACACGGTGTCCCGGGCACCCAGGAGGAGGCAGGCGACAACTCCAATGCCACCCCTCAGGGGTCCCGGAGACCCGATGTGCCCACAAGGGCAGGCCAGGTGCAAGTGGGCAGGGGTGGTGAGAGTGGAGGACGGCGAAGGCGCGAGCCTGACCGGTTGGCTGGGGAACCGGTATATTCCCATGTCCAAAACATCCTGGACACATACCGACAGGACACCACGGGCATGGCCCAGGTTGTGTCCATCCTCGAGGAGATCAAGACCCAGCAAGCCCAGCAACATGCGGAGAAACATGCCTGTCTACTGCAACACCAACGGCGGATGGAGGACAGACAGGCTGAGCTCGTGACGGTGTTCACGGGAATTCACAGTACACTCCGTCGGATGGCCGACAACATGGGCAACCCTCCCTGTGCCATCAGGCGTAGAACATCACCACCCACAGGGAGGGATCAGGAGGAGGAGGAGGAGACATCCGATGGAGCATCCCAAACATCGTCACGGCCTGCTTCTGAGGGTCCCCGCAGGAGGGAGGGTCGTCCACGGAAAAGACCGTGAGGGTCGGCGCAACAGCACCACCTCCCAGGACACCTGACCTGGCACCTGGACCACTGGAGCAACAGCAGCACATTCTCTGCCACATGGACTTGCTGGTCACTGTCTGACCAATGTTGACAAAGACTGTGGCATGGACTCTGAGGATTTCAAATGGCAAGGACACCAACTCCCCTAGTGAACTTTGGATTCCACACACCCGGAAAGCCCCTCATGTCAAACCCCCCCCCTACCCCAACCAAAATAAAAAGTCACACCATGAAGAAAAGATGCCTACTGATTGCATTATTACCTTACATGTGTCTTGTAAAGTCTAACCATGCCTGAGTTCTCATTTGACTTCAACCATCCACACCCTGGGGCCTGAGTCTGGCACCGGACACACATGGGTCACATTGTATTAGGCAAGACAGACATGGAGCACCATACACACCCGTGATGGACCCAACCAGCTGAGGGGGTGGCCGCACAACCGTGCCGACGGACATATTGAGTACAGCGACATCCATGCGCAGAGGTCAGGGATCATGTGGAGTGACCTGGGGGGCACCCAGGTATGTGTGGACAGGTGGCAGAACCATGTCCTGCAAGCTTGAGTCAGGTGGATGCAGAGAATGGTGGCCTGGCCAACGTTGGATGCATGGGGATGGCACATGTCACAATACCCACACAGTCATGGACATCATGCACAATACACAGTCCAATCCCACACAAACAGCTTGCATCTTGCTACTCTACACATAGACACATAGCCACTATCACGGAAAACCATGCCAGACATGCCGGATGCACTGTGGCAACACACCAGCATTGACTGAGAAGAGGCACCTTGGAGGCATAGGGACACCTTTATTAGTCATGTATTCGGGATTGCAGAGGCAACTCGGAGTACACATGAACGGGTCAAGTGGAGTAACATGTGGGTCCAACACTGGCACCCCCCTTCTGCAGCACAAATGCGTGATAGCCATGGAACTGGCACACAAGTGTCGGCCAACAGCTAAACACCCCCTGCTGCTCACGGAGAGACTGCCATACACCATTGATCCGCTGATGTGGAAGTCCCACACCATGTCAAGCCAATGCAAACCGTATGTGTCCGAGGGCAGTGTAACACACATTGATGCCATCATCACATTCCACAATCCCATCACCGATGACTGTCAACAAGTCTGACCATCTATTCAGGTGTACCCCGCTGCATGTCATGTGTACCATGGTGATGCAACATGTCTGCAGAGGAACCAAACATCAACAGGGGCAGTGTGCATATATCGTAAACAACTGCCACACCCAATACACCCCTGATGCATCCCTTACCCTAAGGAGACTTCCAAACTTGTCCGTGCGTGTAACGCTGAGTCAGCACACGATGACGTGTCCATGAGGAATAGCAGTGCCACAACAATGCAACCAGCAGACGGCATACGGAAGTACCTAGGGATGAGAGACACACAAGAAGTCAGCCACAAAAAGCACAACCACTTGTATGTGCATGTACTCGACACATGTAAGGATGACAACATGCCAGGTCACAATTATGACTGGGGAAATACACATCACTGGCACCATCACTCCAGTGACACATCCACACACACCTCTGACTCACGTGGCATAGATGCAGATGGACACACACATCGCAACACAAGCCACACGGGGACCAATGCGTGCACACACAGACACTGGTACTCACCACTAAGCAAAGAAGTCGCGTATGAGTCGAGTCCGGATGTCCTCTTGCGGAACCACATCCTCCACATCACTAGCCCCATTGCCAAGACCTTCGTCCTCCACGGGTGGATGGTCCTGATCATCTTGATCCAGGATGAGTGGCACAGCTTTCTCAACTGCCATGTTGTGCAGCATGCAGCAGACCATGAAGATTTTGCAGACCTTCGCCGGGGCATATGGGAGGGCGCCGCCGGTCTTGTGGAGGCATCTGAATCGGCTCTTCAGGAGGCCAAATGTCCTCTCTATCACTCGCCTTGTCCGGCCATGGGCGGTGTTGTAGCGGAGCTGGGCCGGCGTGATTGGGTTGCGGAGAGGTGTGATCAGCCATGGCATGTTTGGATAGCCAGCATCCCCTACATGGAAAGCACATGGACATAAGTAGGACAGGAGAAGCGGTCGTGCTGGAAGTCTATGCAAAATACAGGACAGACAGAGTGTACCCACCAACAACACATGCTCGTTCGTTGCGCAGCTGCATCATCATTTCAGGCACCCTGCTACGCCTCATGATGTAGGCATCGTGTGCTGATCCTGGAAAACGAGCACAGACATGTGAAATCACCATGTTGGACAGACACACCACAAGGGCATTGATGGAGTGGTAGTGCTTGCGATTCCTGTACGCTACCTCCTGTGCCTGTGGTGGTACCAAAGCCACATGTGTCCCATCTATGGACCCAATGACATGGGGCATCCCTCCCAGGGCATAGAATCCACGCTTTACCCCAGTCAACATTTCAGGGGTTGGGAAATGGATGAACTCATCCAGGTGAAGCAACATGGCCTCTAAGAAATCATGCAGCACACGGCAGAACATGCTCTGGGACATGCCACCAACATGAGCTATGGTATTTTGAAAGGTACCCGTGGCAAGAAAATGTAGGGCTGCCATTACCTTCAGCTTGGGTGTCAGTGCCGTAGGATACCTGTGCAGCGGTTGCAGGTGTGGTGCCAGCCTCGCTGTCAACTCCAGAATCAACGGTTGGGGGAAGCGGTAGCACCGGATACAGTAATTCTCCCGCATGTCAGCCAAGTCCGGAATTGCTCGGGGAAGAGGCGGCGCTCTGCAGTAATTTGGAAGTGACAAGGAAGAGTGAGTGCACTACAACAACAGTTATTTGGTGCTGAGCACATGTTAATCTGTCAATACACATATGTGACATACGGAGTCAGGTATGTGCCACATGCCCTGGACACGTATGGCTGCCAGGTGACACTCCTACCAAGACCCAGCTACACACGGAGATTGTGAACCTCCACATGCCATGGCATGGGATTAGCTGTGTCCCAGTGTAAGTGAACAGCCAGACGCAACACAGGAGTGACATACATCCACACATCAGCAGAAGTAGGATGTTGATTGCAGAGACTGGTAGCGGAACACTAGAGCCACAGGTCACATGACATTACACTAGGACAGCCCACACACCTTGCCATGAAGGTGTACATGTGATGACTCACCACACATTCATAGAGAGGATGCAGACATGTCCTTGTTACGCTACTCCGTGTCCCATGCATACATACGCACCTCACATCCGATACCACATGTGGCCTGGTGTGCGTAACTGTGTGCCATGTCCATCTACACACAGACACATGTTGGTTGCTGCAACAGCTGATGCTTTTGAGGGAGCTCCAACATCAACCTAATGGGAACACACCACACATACATGACATAGACACATCGTGCACCGTGGGTAGTGACATGTCTGGTGTGGTAACCCCTGTACCGGGCATCAGGGGACACTTGCGTGTGTTGTGGACCGTGCCATGCCAGTGACGCTCATCCCAAGTGTGCAGTACGACATGCACACATGTCAAAGGAGTTAAGGGCATGCCTGGCACACATTGCACCATCACACATAACATCTGTACACATCTCATTATACATCTGGTACCTTCTCCACTCAGGAGTAATGTGCCACATCACAGCCTTTCACACCTGTGCCCCACACATGTAGTACTGGCCAGACAATGCCTTGATGTCCATCCATGGACAAGTATGTCAGCCCTATTCCTTCCTGTGTGCTGCCTGTCACCACTGTGATGTGTGAAAGGCACCGTACTTTCGCTAAGAGGGCCTGTGTCCGTTCCCTATCACTATGGGAGTGCTCGCGTATGCGTACTCATAGTGATAGTGAGCGTACAGGCGTGTGAACGGTCCGTACCACTATGAGTACGCATACGCGAGAACACCCATAGTGATAGTGAGCGTACGCACGTGTGTAGGGTCCGTACCACTATGGGTGTGCTCGCGTATGCGTACTCATAGTGATAGTGAGCATACAGGCGTGTGTACGCTCACTATCACTATGAGTACGCATACGCGAGCACACCCATAGTGGTACGGACCGTACACGCGTGCGTACGCTCACTATCACTATGGGTGTTCTCGTGTATGCGTACTCATAGTGGTACGGACCGTACACGCGTGCGTACGCTCACTATCACTAAGGGTGTTCTCGCGTATGCGTACTCATAGTGGTACGGACCGTACACACGCCTGTACGCTCACTATCACTATGGGTGTTCTCGCGTATGCGTACCCATTGTGATACGGACTGTACACGCGTGCGTACGCTCACTATCACTATGAGTACGCATACGCGAGCACACCCATAGTGAGACGGACCGTACACACGCCTGTACGGGCCGTTGATATGCATTTGGGGTGCCCTAGGGCCCCGGGACGCACCGTACCTGTGTGTGGAGCTCCAAATTACATAGGGGACACATGAGGGACAAGTATTAAGGCCTACATGCATGCTGGTTGTCATGGAGACCCAGTTTAAAGTTTGAATTTTTTTAAACAGGTGCACAGCAGTAGTCAGTTTGAATGAATCTACTTTGTTGCAATGTGGTTCTGGAGGTGACATCATGCTGAAGAAAAAAACACAATAAGAACCCACTGACTGTGCTAGGTTTGAAGGGATTGGAGGAAACATAGGATGCAAATGTGAGTGACCAATCACTTTGTACTCCTGTGCATGAAACAGGACAGCAAGGCAGATATAAGGCAGCCAGGTCCCATGAGGGAGCACTTGCCTGCACATCCTTGTATTCGACGACCCAGCTGCTGCTACTGATTCCCTGGAACCATGTCAAGGTCTGTGGAGAGGTCACAGCCTTTCACCCTGGAGGAAAACCTGGCTTTGCTGGATGTGATCCTCCCACAGTACCCCCTGCTGTATGGCCGACCAGGGTATCAGGTGAGTGCAGAGTCTACTAGCACAGACTGTGTCCCTTTTTTGTGACTGTGACTTCTGCCATTGTGTCCAGGTGTGACACACATGCTATGTATTGTAGGGGGGAGCATGCAGTGGTGCATGTCTGCCGTCCTCACTTGCATTGTGTTTACTGTGACAATCACTGCATGGTGCATGCCACAATCTGCCTGTCTTGTCCTCCTGGGAATGTAGCCTCTACAGTCCTCATGTGATTATGTGGTCAGCCCAGTGTGACAGGTGACTGTACCCACAGATGTGTGTTAGTTCTGTGTACCTGTGCTGAGAGTGTCCACATGATGTGTTCGTACCCAGGACATGTGTGTGTGTGTGTAAGTCCCCTGTCATGTGGGTGGGTGCATATGTGGAGTGTAGCACCCGGGCTGCATGAGGGATGGAGATACCCTGCCCATGTGATGTGAGCAGGGAGCAGTGCTGTGTGTCTGACGTGCAGAGCCAGCCCCACACCTGTGAGCCCCCCCGTCTAGTGGCACATGTACAGAGTGAGGTTTGTCGCTGCATTTGGCAATGGCAGGTGAATGTCCTGTGCCTGTGTGTGTCTGTGTACTCTGCTGCGGTAGCGTCAGTGGCCTGTGGCATGTGACTGCTTTGAGGTGCTGCACATTATCCTGGTGTAGTTTGTGATGCACAGTGTGATCCTGGATCATTGATTGTGTGGTTGCCCTCATTCCACCTGTGTACTTTCAATGGCACGTACTGCTTTAGCCCTTCCCCAAAGGATCATGTCCCTATGACAAAGGTGCAATGCGTTGGATGCATACTATGCCTTGTTGTAAACAGCAATTTTGTTCAAATATGTCTCTCTGTGACATGTGCCTGGTGTATTGATGTAGTGTCACTTGTTCATCCTCACAGGTAGGCGCCTCTGCCAAGAAGCAGATATGGCTGACTGCCGTCAGTGCCGTGAGGAGTGCGGATGGTCGCAAGCGGCGCCTGGCCCAGGTGAGGAAACGCTGGCAGGATATCCGGTGCTGGACGCGGAGGATCGCACGGGTCTTGCTGGGGGACTCACCTGAGACCCATAAGAACCGCGGGCGCCGCCGTCTGACCCACATCCACAAGCGTGTGCTGGCAGTGGTATTTCCAGACTTGGACAGACGCTTACAGGAGAAGCAGCAGCAGGAAGGGGGTAGGTACATGTGTGTTTGTTGTGTGTCACCAGCATCTGTAAGTGGCACAGTTGCATGGATACACTGCCAGGGTTTAAAGGTGCTGTGCAGATCCAGTTACCCACAGTATAGCGGTGCTCTCCTGCCTCCCTTCCCCTCCTTGCAATGTGTTCCCTGGTCTGTGTGTAGTCACTCCTTCACAAGGTAATGTAGGCTGGCGCTTTCTCCACGTGAACTATGCCTGTAGCATCATGTGTGGGGGTGGTGTGTAACAGGTTTTGGGACCTTGCCTGTGCCCTGTCCAGTTCAGTACATGTGGGTTCCATGTCAGTTGGCACTGATGCTGAGTCCAGACATGGGAGTTAGTCTCTCAAGTGTAATGCCTTACAGCGCGCATGTAATATGTTGTGGCCTGTGACATGATGTGCATGAGTGTGCGATACGCATGGTGCAGGGATGGTGGCGTGTGTTGTAGTCATTCCCATTCAGGATCATGGAGTTGTGTGGCCACTACTGTCCCCTGGGGCATATTTTCCTAGGTGTCATGTGTGTCATCACAAAACGTGGACACTCTCAGTGACTACAGCATAGGTTGTGCTCTGTGCCATTGTCCCCTGGCGCCATGTATAATGACGTAAAATGTAGTACAAGTGTCCACTGTACAGCCTGACCTGATTTTCCTTGTTCATACTCACGGTGGCCAGTGCCTGTGTGTCTTGTTACAATCATCTGATGGTGGCCATTTGTACATGATTATTTGGACAGGCGCACCTTGGATATTTGGCGTCCAATCTTGCATTTATGCAGCCCCTGTGTATTTCACCCAGACTAAGAGATTTAAGTGCCACCTGTGTCTCAACAAATTGTCTCATGTAGGGGGTGGTTGGTGCGGGCCAAGCCTACATGTCAAAACCAGAATTCTCCTTGCTAGGTCTGGCCAGTGTAAGATATTTGTCTGGACATACACTCAAGGTGCAGTGAGCCAGTCATGGTGGGCATGTTTTCAGTATTACCTATGTAGCATGTGCCTCAAGTTCATGGATATGGTCCCTCCTCATCCCTATTGTCGGCAACGCTGTGTGGTGCAGATGCAGTGCTGGATTGTCCCCAGGGCCTGGCTCCTATGTCAAACTCCATTTCATGTCATTTGCTATTGTGTCATGCTCTCCATGGATTTTCATTGGCATGGTGGGTCAACCAACTGTGTGTTGCATGCCCTACATCTGTACCTTGTTTTGTAGGTGTTACTGATCTTTCTTTGCAGGCTATGCACTGTAACCTATGTAGATTGGACTCATGTGACATATGTATACAGGTGTGTGATTAATTGCTGTCTCTTCACCTTGCCCACAGCATCGTCGGGGGACACGGAGGGAGACATGAGCACAGACGGAGCGGAGGGACCGAGCACCAGTGCCAGCGTTGACATCGTGCCTGGCACATTGAGTGGTACTGAGGCGGTGGAGAGTGAGGCCGAGGACCTGTCCACTGGCACGACTGAATATGAAGCTGACGGGTCCGAGGATGATCCCTCCGAGTGGGCAGAGGCTGCACCAGCAGCTGACAGCGGCACAACATCGCACCTCGCCCCCTCCATTGCCATCAGCCGCCTCCCACTTGCTCGTGTCCCTTCCCAGCGTGCCCGGTCACTACATGTCTCCTTCCTGCCAGGCACCGCACCCCCTGCCCCTGTCTCCACTGCTGCCGCCAATGCTGAGTCTGTGGACATCCAGCGGCAGTTGCAGATTGGTCAGGCTGCGATCCTTAATGTCCTCCATGGCCACAGCCAAGTGCTGCACAACATGGAGGCATACTTGGAGGGCATTTTTTCATCGCAGGCTGACCAACGCCAGTTGCTGAGGTCCATAGACTCAACACTGACTGCAGCAGTGGGTCTCCTGCAGCGCTACGTCCCACCCCCTACCCCTGCCCCATCCACACTTCCCACTCCCATGCCTGTCCCACATACACCCAGACGTCAGCATGCACCCACCACAACAGACACAGGCACCACACCAGCAGGGAAGGTCATACGCACACCTCCTGGCACGCACACACAGGGTGAAGTAGGCACACCCACTGGGTCGGGGGGCAAACGCAAGTCATGCAGCCAGAGTGGGAGTCCGCATTCCACCCAATCCACTCCCTCCAAATCCCCCGCCCCCCTCAGCTCTCCTGGCCACATATCCGGCAAGGACTCCTTCATGGCCGCTCTGTCCCTGAGCCCCACTTTGACACCACCCCGCAAGCGGTCAAGGGAGTCCCCGGTCAGGGTGGTTGAGTCCCCCCCTGTCCACACCCTCCCCCAGTGTGCGGTGCCTGGTCCTTCCCCCCCACATGATGCCCTCCCCGCTGTGGAAGACGAAGGAGTCTGACTGTGCAGGCAAGCTAGGGGACACACGTCCAACTGTGTCCCCCATCCAGCTGTGACTCATGGACTGCCCTATGGGCTTTGTAAATATTGAACTTTATCCACACAAACATTTTTTGGTAATGCTGAATAAAGCCAATTTTTTTTTCCTTAGATCAGTACTGCTTTTCTAGTATTGCTGTTGGTGAGGCTGCTACATGATTTTGGGTGGTGAACATGTGTTGGGTGTGTGGGAAATGTAGTAGTGTGCTGGTCATAGGGGGGACCCTGGTAACTGTGTGCCATCACAAGGTGTTAGCTAAGTGTCTTTGTTCATGTAAGCAGTTACTGCATGGTGAAATTGTCCCAAGGTGTGTTCCTTCCTCTGTGTACCCTGACATCTTCCCTGCAGGGTGTTTCCACTATGTGGTGCTGAGCTGTGTCTACATCAGCTGGGGGTGTGATGGACTCCTTCAACTTTGCACATGCATGCTGAGCGATGTCTCCACCTGCATCATTCGTGGCATCCTTGGTGGTCACTGTACTTGTGTATGTAGACTGTTGACATGACTTCATGTGGACATGTTTTCTTTTTGGCGCTATGCATGTGTATACTCCCAGCCTCGCACACATGTGGTACATGTACTGCAGGATCTTTGTGCACCTGACTGACATTTGTGGGCATTGGATCTGTGATTACTCCACCCTTTTCTTTGCAGGGGCACTGCTGTGAGTGTTAGGTACCCACCCCTCCTGTGTCTGGGCACTGCTGGGAGGACTCTGCACCCACCCCTCCTGTGTCTGGGCACTGCTGGGAGGACTCTGCACACACCCCTCCTGTCTCTGGGCACTGCTGGGAGGACTCTGCACACACCCCTCCTGTCTCTGGGCACTGCTGGGAGGACTCTGCACCCACCCCTCCTCTCTCTGGGCACTGCTGTGAGTGATAGGCACCCACCCCTCCTGTGTCTGGGCACTGCTGGGAGTGTTAGGCACCCACCCCTCCTGTGTCTGGGCACTGCTGGGAGTGATAGGCACCCACCCCTCCTGTGTCTGGGCACTGCTGGGGGGGAATCTACACCCACCCCTCCTGCGTCTGGGCACTGCTGGGAGTGATAGGCACCCGCCCCTCCTGTGTCTGGGCACTGCTGGGAGGACTCTGCACCCACCCCTCCTGTGTCTGGGCACTGCTGGGGGGAATCTACACCCACCCCTCCTGCGTATGGGCACTGCTGGGAGTGATAGGCACCCACTCCTCCTGTGTCTTTGCACTGCTGGGAGGACTCTGCACCCACCCCTCCTGTGTCTGGCCACTGCTGGGAGGACTCTGCACCCACCCCTCCTGTGTCTGGGCACTGCTGGGAGGACTCTGCACACACCCCTCCTGTGTCTGGGCACTGCTGGGAGGACTCTGCACCCACCCCTCCTGTGTCTGGGCACTGCTGGGAGGACTCTGCACACACCCCTCCTGTGTCTGGGCACTGCTGGGAGGATTCTGCACCCACCCCTCCTGTGCCTGGGCACTGCTGGGAGGACTCTGCACCCACCCCTCCCATTTCACGATATGTACGCTTAGAACATACACAGGTGTGGGTTAGCTCCATGCATACGAGGTGGGGGTACGTGTCGTACATACACAGTTGGGGTGGGGGTACGCTCCATGCATACGCGGGTGAGGGTACAGGTCGTACTTAAACTGTTGGGGTGGGACGTATACGTACGCGGGTGAGGGTACGGGTCGTACTTACACTGTTGGGGTGGGGAGTACGCTCCATACGTACGCGTGTGAGGGTACGGGTCGTACTTACACTGTTGGGGTGGGGGGTACGCTCCATACATATGCGTGTGAGGGTACGGGTCGTACTTACACTGTTGGGGTGGGGGGTACGCTCCATACGTACGCGTGTGAGGGTACAGGTCATACTTACACTGTTGGGGTGGGGGGTACGCTCCATACGTACACGTGTGAGGGTACGGGTCGTACTTACACTGTTGGGGTGGGGGGTACGCTCCATACGTACGCGTGTGAGGGTACGGGTTGTACTTACACTGTTGGGGTGGAGGGTACGCTCCATACGTACGCGTGTGAGGGTACGGGTAGTACTTACACTGTTGGGGTGGGGGGTACGCTCCATACGTACGTGGGTGAGGGTACGGTCCGTACATATGCGTCCCCACGCTATGTGATGCTTGTGCGGGCCATACCCAGGCTTTTGCCACGTGGGTACAGCCGTCCCGCCATTGTTGGGATGACGTAGGTGTGGGCGGGGTACGACTCATACCCACGCTCTTAAGGCATGGGTACGGGACGTACCTGTATTGTTGTGTTGCCGGTTCGCATCGTCAGGCACTTCCGTTGTGGCGGACGCTGGCTTTGCTGGACACGCCCCCACCCCCTCGTAGTGATCAGGGCCTGGGGGTCAGGTAGGTACAGGGCATGTGTGCTGTGTGACTTTGGTGGGTGTTTTGTGGCCTGCCCCTGGTTCTGCCCCCCCCTTTTCCCCCCTCCCTTTGTTGTTCTGACCTTCTGCGGCGTCTGCGTCCGAACCTGTAGAGGAGGTCGACTGCTATGAGGGCCGGGATGACATGTAGGTTCGGGTCCATGTCTGTCCGTCGCGTACAGGTACTCCTTGTTTGCGTCGTCCTGATTTCCCGGCAGTTTTTGGCAGCCGGAAAATATTCACCGTGTGGGATGACGTCGGTGCGAATCATGATTCCTGGTTCGTGAATGGCAGGCTGCGTGCGTCCCGACGTCACGTCGGCGCTTTCCCGGATCACATTTGTATGTTTATTTTCGTCGGTCGGGGTTTTGTACCATTCGTACGGAAATGGAGTTTCCGCGCGAATCGTAATTCCATGTTTGTATATTTTGACGACCGGGTACGCGTCGGACGGAGAATATGCTCCATCCGACGGTTCGTACCCGGTTTTTACCGGATCGTGATGGGCACCATAGTCTTCTACAGGTTCAGACTTGCCTTGCTTTCTCTGGAAGTAGTTGAACCTGTCAATGGCTAAGCAAACTATGGGTAGATAATAGTGATCCAAGTCATAAGGAGCATTCACAAAAACATCCCCTTCTTCTGCTGTTCTAGTCTGCTTATCCATTTGAAGGTAGATGTGTATCCCTTCACAACCTAGTCTATGCAGTAAAAGTTTCTTTTTGCGGGAGGAAGTAAACTCCTCAGAACCCTCCTCTTTTATTGCTTTTTAGCCATTTCATTTGTGGCTCCCATGGACCAGGTAAAGATGGTAATGGAAGGTTAAGTGAGAAAATTTGAGCACACCTAGTTGACCCTGAAACACAGTGTATATAAATACCCAAAGAAAATATGAGCGAGTTACTGATGCCACACAAAACCTCTTAGAAAATGAGGTGAAAATAAATGAGCAGCAATTGAATGTGTTTCCTTAACAAAGATGAGGTGTGTGCATCACCATAACTTTTTTATAGCGTGTAATGTGTGTGCTTCCATTCACTTTGAAAAGCTAGAAATCTTCAAGATGCACACTAAGGTTTGCCCATCACCGTGAGCCTATCAGGCATAGGAACTGGAAATGCACCTCAAAGTGTGTGCGTCTCTGAATTCTTGACGCTTTGAAGAAAATGAAATTCCCTCACAAGGTGTGCGTATCACCGTGACACGACAAGCCTAAAGAAAATACTTCATAGAAATGCACTCACAAGTGTGCACATCACTGAATTCTTGACACGTTGAAGAAAATGAAGTTCCTTCACAAGGTGTGCATATCATCGTGACACATCAAGCCAGAGGGAAAGCCTTAAACACAGCCGGCAGCGCACTCGTAATGACGTGCAGCCAGCTGTCCTTAGTACTGAAGCTGGAAATCAGCATGCAGGTGCAGATTAAATACAGTTTTACTGACAATGAAGCCAACCAACTATAAACAAATAGGTGGGCTCTAAGCCCGCTAAGGAAACAAAATGTTTCGCAAGCAACAGCTCATCCACTTTCTCAGGCGTGACCCAAAGTATTGGCTGTAAGGTGGAGGTAAAGGGAGGTGAGAGTGGCTTGAAGGTTGAGGGGTGGATAGAGGTATAGGGAGGTGAGGGTGACTTGACAGTTCAGCGGAACAGTGAGGTAAGGGGAGGTGAGGGGAGGTGATGGTGACTTGAGGGTTTAGGGGTGGATAGAAGTAAGGAGAGGTGAGGGTGACTTGAGCCTACAGGGTGAGTATAGGTGAGGAGAGGTAAGGGTGACTAGAGGGCTTAGGGATGGATAAAGGTAAGGGGAGGTGAGGGTGACATGAGCATTCAGGTGGGGATAGAGTTAAAGTGAGATGAGGGTGGCTTCAGGGTCCAGGAGAAGGCAGATATAAGGGAAGGTGAGGATGACTTGAGGGTTCAGGAGTAGGTAGAGGTAAAGGGAGATGAGGGTAACTTGAGGGTCCAGGGGTGAGTACAGGCAGGGGGAGGAGAGGTGGAGGGAGACTTGAGGGCACATAGTGGGCAGACGTAAAGGGAGGTGGGGTGGTTAGAGTTAAGGGGACGGTTCCGTGTGGGTAGAGCTAAAGGAAGGTGGAGATGACCTGAGGGTTCAGGCTGGGGTAGAGGTAAGGGGAGGTAAGGGCAAGGGTGGTGTAACTGTTTGGGAGTGGTAGAGGTAAAGGGAGGTGAGGGTGATTTGAGTTTGGGGTGGATAGAGGTAAGGGGAGGTGAGTGTGATTTGAGAGTTTATTGTGGTTTACGGTAAAGAGAGGTGAGGTTGACTTGAAGGTTAGGGGTAGTTAGAGGTAAAGGGTGCTGAGGATGACTCAAGGGTCCAGGGGTGGGTAGAGGTAAAGCCAGGTGAGGGTGACTTGAGGGTCAGGGGTGGGTAGATGTAGGAAGCTGCTTCTCTATATAGTGCACTAAAAAGAAGTACACTGTGCTGAGATTCCAGTGAGTCCCAGATTGGTATACAGAGACAAAAGTGGATAATACTAACACTCTATTTGTGGCAGTGCGGGAGAGCAATTAGGGGAAACAGTTGGAACACCGCAGTCTAAATCACGAGTGTTACGACTCTGCAAGCCCTACCATTCATGCCTTACTCATGAATATGCCTTAACCACGCATGTGTGTAGTTAAGGCATATGTGTTGTCTAGCTGCGGAATGGATGGACGGAAGGAGGGAGAGGTGAGGTAAGTGGGACTGGGGGTGGGTCAGGGTACTTTTGTGGGCTGGGGTGGGTCGGGGTTATTTTGTGGGCTGGGGTGGGACAGGAATGTTTTGTGGGCTGGGGGTAGGTCAGGGTAGTTTTGTGGGCTGGGGTGGGTGGGGTACCTTTGTGGGCTGGGGGTGGGTCAGGGATGTTTTGTGGGCTGGTGGTGGGTTGGGGTACTTTTGTGGGTTGGTGGTGGATTGGGGATGTTTTGTGGGCTAGGGGTGGGTCAGGAATCCTTTGTGGGCTGTGGGCTGCATTGGATGGAAGCAAAAAGAGAGCAGCGATGAGGTAAGTGTTGTGCTACTCATGTGGGCTGGGGTGGGGGTAGTTTTGTGGGCTGGGGGATGAGTCGGGGTTGTTTTGTGGGTATGGGGTAGTTTTTGTGGGCTGGGGGTTGGGTCGAGGGTAATTTTCTTGGCTGGGGGTGGGTTGAGGGTAGTTTTGTGGGCTTTGGGTTGGGGTAGTTTTCTGGGCTGGCGGTGGGTTGGGGTAGTTTTCTGGGCTATGGGTTCGGGCAAGTCTTCAGGGATGGGGGTTGGAGGTAGTTTTCAGGGATAGGGGGTTTGGGGCTAGTTTTCAGGGCTGAGTTGGGGCTGTTTTTCAGGGCTGGGGGTGGGGCAAGTTTTCAGGGATTGGGGGTTAGGGGATAGTTTTCATGGATGTGGGGTCAGAGTAGTTTTTAGGGCTGGTGTGGGTTGTGGTCGTTTTGTGGTTCTGGGGTAATTTTGTGGGTTGGGGTGGGTTGGGGGTAGTTTTCTGGGCTGGGGTGGGTTGGGGTAGCTTTGTGGGCTGGAGATTGGGTCGGGATAGTTTTCTGGGCTGGGTGGCGGATCAGGGTAGTTTTTTGGGCTGGGGTTGGGTCAGGGGTAGTTTTAAAGGCTGAGGGTTCAGGGCTAGTCTTCAGGGCTGGGGGTTGGAGGTAGTTTTCAGGGCTAGGGGGGTTTGGGGCTAGTCTTCAGGGCTGTGGGTGGTCCCAGTTTTCAGGGCTCGGGGTGGGGCAAGTTTTCAGAACTGGAGGGGTCAGGGCTAGTTTTCAGCACTGGGGGGTTGGTGTAGTTTTTAGGGCTGGGGGAGTGTTGGGGTAGTTGCTTTGATTGGGGATAGGGTATTAGGCCTCAGGGGGAGGGGAATGGATAGTCGGGGTCGTTTTTAGGGCTTTGGTGAGGGTGGGGCAGTGTTTCAGGCTGGGCCAGGGCTGGGCAGGGTCAGGTTAAGATACAGGGTTAAGGAATAGGGTTTTAGACATCAGGGCAGGGGGCACACTGTGGGGGGGTTGGGAGGGTGTAAGGGTATTTGCACCTCAGGGTGGGAGGGAGGCGGAGGAGTTTGTACCTTAGGGTTCTGGAGAGGGGGGTGGCAACCTTAGCCATGCATGCCACTCCAGATATGCCTGTACTATGAAAATTTGTGGTAAAGGCATGCATGGTAAAGGAATGCTTGGTTAATATGTGGTCATTATTTAAACCACGTTGTTTAGGCATGCGGGGTAGGGGAATTCGTGGTTGCATCATATAACCAGCAATTAGGCTTATCAGAGGGTAGTGCTAAGCATTTGTTGTACTCACAGAGGCAATAAATGAGACACACTCAAGAATAAATCCGAGACTAATTTGTAAAAATAATACTTATTTTTATTTAATTTTTCAGACCAAGAACTTTGTTTACATGTAAGTATTTAATTTCTTATGATTTATCAAAGTTCAAAAAATATTTCACTATTGTGCTCAATTATGCACAATGATATCCTATGGGAGAATATTATGCTTAATGCATATCAAATCATACATTCTGTTCTAGGGGTTCACCTTCGAGGTTTAGGGTAGCAGCAAGCCAACGTCCAATGTTCCACCAGCGGATCATTGGGAAAATCCTAGATTCAGCTGGCCGCAGGGTAGCGTAGTCATTAGTAGTAGGCGCGCTACGGAGAAGGAGGCCACCTAAGAAGAGGCTGCAGAAGGGGACTTACAAGTAAGCCCGAGGGACCAGGTTGCAACGGCCTCAGGAGCATTAGAGCACAGCTGCCTTATCGATGGCCGGGTGGGGTGGGTGCAGAACAGGCTGGTCAGTTGGGCACTGTGCGTCTAGATGGTCTTCATGGTCAGGGGCAAGCAGGTTACAGGGACGATTTTCAGACAGCTGGGCCACTCATTAAGTGGGTCTCTGGGGTCTTGATGTCACTTGATGTGTGCTTGCTTCCTGGGCAGTGAGAGTCCAGTTTAGACTCTTCGTCTTGGTGTAGGTTGCAGGGGGTCCGGTACCCTAGGTATTGCTTCGGCACGGCTCCAGTAGGTCCTGGTGTCTTTACAGTTGGTGGGGAGGCAGATCTGACCCACTGAAACTGGTGTTCCTCTTCTGGTTTGGTTGCTTCATCGGTGTAGCCTGGGGAGTGGAAAGTCCGTAAGCTAGATTCTGCCGGTTTGGTGCCTGCAGGGCAGTAGCTCCTCTATTCTAAGGGAGTTCATGGGTGATTTGTGAAGTGCTGGAGGTCCTCATGGGTTCTTAGAGCCCTCGCAGTGGCAAAATGAGACAGCACACCACAATGGTGGAGACTTTGCAGCGACAGGCAAGGTTTTGTGCCCAAAGTCCACAGCAGTCACTCGGTTCTCGGTTTCAGCAGCTCTTCTTTGTATGCTTTCTTCTTAGGTCTGTCAAATCTAGAGTTCAGGGTTTAGGGTTGCCACCTAATACTAAATTTAGGGGTGGTAAAGGGGGTGACAGGTATTAGCCAATGGGCTATCTACCTTTAGGGTGACTACACCCTCGTATGACCACTTCCATTGGGAAGAGGGCCTAACCCTGACCCTGGTTGGCTAATTCTCTCCAAGACAAGATGGAGGATTTGGAGAAGTGGGATTCACATCACATGCCCCACCTTAGGGGTGGTGCAGGCTGAATGTCGGCACACCTCCTAATCTAACTAATTTTCTCACCTGTCCTCCCTCTAAACGTGGAGCAGGACAGGGGTGTTGGCAACCTCCACTAACTGGAGATGCCTGGGTTACATTTCAAAGGCGGCATAACCGTTGAAGCTTCCCACCTTGTAATGCCACTCTGTCCTTGGCAGGTGTGAAGCACCTCCGCCTGCCACTCTTGCCTTGGGGAGGTGTTAAGCACCTCTGCCCAGAACAGGAATTGTTCTCAGCCAATGAGAGCGAAGTTTCTCACTGCATGAGGTCAGAAACAGGTCTGGTGATGGCAGGCTGGCTAAGACTAGTCAGAGTCCACAGCAGTGTTTGATTGGTTTTCAGGGGGCAACTCGTGGGTGCCCTCTGTGTGCATTTATTAATAAATCCAACAGCAGCATCAGTGAGGATTAATTAAGACAAGATATTTGTTACCAATCATTTGTAGGTACAGTGAAGCCATCATAGTGCTGGTGAACTCGTACTGACAAGTATCCAGCCCATGGTCTCTTTATGGCTTCCCTGTGCACTTAAAATTTTCAAGAATGGACTAGGAGATTGTAGGGTGAAATTCACTCAGGCAGATAAGTCTATACATGGGATATAGTGCACCCTTCTTAGGCTGTAAGGCCTGCTGTAGGGGTGGAGTACCTATATCTCATGCGGATCTCTGACAAAATTTCGAAGGTCAGAAATTCGACCTACAAAAATATCGCAACAAAAATATCGTTGTCAAGAATATCGACATCCTATCTACAACATGGTAAGTACAAAAATATCGAAAATAAAATATCGATGTCAAAAATATCGTTTTTAAAAATATCGGGTTTTTTTTGGTTACAAAAAATATGTAAAATAAACATAATAATACTTATGAATAAAATAAACATAATTAAATATATTTCCTAATGTTCAAAATTAATAATTAAGCAATATAATTTAATAACAAAATAAGTAAACATATACATATAATATATAATATATATACTTACTTAATAATGTTTTTATAGTTATTTTAATAAATTATAAATTATATAAAAATATTAAAAATTGCAAAAACATTACACACATAAACCAATAACATAAATAAAAATTCAATAATTATATATCACAAATTAAAAAAATTACATTTAATTTAAATGTTGTTAAAATTAATTATATACTACCTTAGCTAAAATAATAAAAAAAATATTAAATAGCCGAGACAATAAAACTACTACTCCAGCTCCAAAAAACAACAGAAAGGAAAATTTTGGATAGCGGAGGGCTAAAAATTACTATATCCACTCCAGATAGTGTAACAGTAGGGAAAGTGTTGGATAACGTAGAGGTATAAATTATTATTCTGACTCCAGGGACTGCAACAGTAAGGAAAGTGTTGGATAGCGTAGGGGTAAAAATAACTATTCCAACTCCAAAGAGTGCAACAGTAGGGAAAGTGTTGGATGGCGTAGGGGTAAAAGTTAGTATTCCCACTCCAGACAGTGCAACCATAGGGAAAATGTTGGATGGCGTAGGGGTAAAAATTACAATTCCCACTTCATACAGTGCAACAGTAGGGAAAGTGTTGGATAACGTAAGGGTAAAAATTACTATTCCAACTCCAAGGAGTGCAACAGTAGAGAAAGTGTTGGATTGCGTAGGGATAAAAATTACTATTCCCACTCCAGACACTGCAACAGTAGGGAAAGTGTTGGATAGCGTAGGGCTAAAAATTACTATTCCAACTCCAGAGAGTGCAACAGTAGGGAAAGTGTTGGATAGCGTAGGAGTAAAAATTACTATTCCAACTCCAGAGAGTGCAACAGTAGGGAAAGTGTTGGATAGCGTAGGGGTAAAAATTACTATTCCAACTCCAGAGAGTGCAACAGTAGGGAAAGTGTTGGATAGCGTAGGGGTAAAAATTGCTATTCCAACTCCAGAGAGTGCAAGAGTAGGGAAAGTGTTGGATAGCGTAGGGGTAAAAATTACTATTCCAACTCCAGAGAGTGCAACAGTAGGGAAAGTGTTGGATAGCGTAGGGGTAAAAATTACTATTCCAACTCCAGAGAGTGCAAGAGTAGGGAAAGTGTTGGATAGCGTAGGAGTAAAAATTGCTATTCCAACTCCAGAGAGTGCAAGAGTAGGGAAAGGGTTGGATAGCGTAGGGGTAAAAATGACTATTCCAACTCCAGAGAGTGCAACAGTAGGGAAAGTGTTGGATAGCGTAGGGGTAAAAATTACTACTACAACTCCAGAGAGTGCAACAGTAGGGAAAGTGTTGGATAGCATAGGGGTAAAAATTACTATTCCAACTCCAGAGAGTGCAACAGTAGGGAAAGTGTTGGATAGCGTAGGGGTAAAAATTGCTATTCCAACTCCAGAGAGTGCAAGAGTAGGGAAAGTGTTGGATAGCGTAGGAGTAAAAATTGCTATTCCAACTCCAGAGAGTGCAAGAGTAGGGAAAGTGTTGGATAGCGTAGGTGTAAAAATGACTATTCCAACTCCAGAGAGTGCAACAGTAGGGAAAGTGTTGGATAGCGTAGGGGTAAAAATTACTACTACAACTCCAGAGAGTGCAACAGTAGGGAAAGAGTTGGATAGCGTAGGGGTAAAAATTACTATTCCAACTCCAGAGAGTGCAACAGTAGGGAAAGTGTTGGATAGCGTAGGGGTAAAAATTGCTATTCCAACTCCAGAGAGTGCAACAGTAGGGAAAGTGTTGGATAGCTTAGAAGTTAAAAATAACATACTTATAAATACAATAATTCTTTAAAATAATTAATAATGTAATTATTAAATAACTCAAAATTACTTACAAATACCAATAGATATTTATTAAAAACATAACTACCAATAAATAATTATTTAGCAATACATTTTTAATAAATACCAATAAATACTAATTAATGAATATTAATTACCAATTAAAAAATATTGAACAATTACATTTTTATACCCAAAAATAATTATCAACCTTTAATTACCAATTAATAATTACTTATTAATATATTAATTAGAAATATCAATACATAATATTTAAACATATCTAATTTCCAATTGATTATTAATCAACAATAACCCAATTTTCATAACCAAAATATTATAATTTAAAATATTTACCAATTAATAATTAATCTCCAATTAATTAATTATCAATACCCAGCAACAAATTTAATAATTACTTAATTAAATTTCAATTACTTCCAACACTATTCCCCTATAAACGCACGAAACACTCAAATAATAAAATAATACAGTTAACATAATTATCAATTAATCAATTAATAAAAACTAATTACCAATTAATAAAAATTAATTACCAATTTATACTTAATTAACAAAAATATAATTATTAATACCAATAAATAAATAAAAATATTACTTAATTACAATTAAATTACTTCCCACCCTATTCCCCTATAAACCCACAACCCGCTACAGAATTTAAACGCAAAAATTATTTTAAATTAATTTATAATTCCTAAAAATTTATAATTAATTTCACATAATTAAATTACTTCCCACCCTAATCCCCTATAAACCCACAACCCGCTACAGAATTTAAACGCAAAAATTATTTAAAATTTATTTATATTTCCGAAAAATGTATCATTAAATTCATATAATTAAATTACTTCCCACCCTATTCCCCTATAAACCCACAACCCGCTACGGTACTAAAACACAAAATTAACTTAAAAAACACATTATTAACATATAAAAATTATATACATATATTTTAAAACCAGTTGAACACTTAACAAAAAATAATTAACACATACATATTAAATACATAATAAAATACATAGCAATATTATACATATTGATATTAGTGACAGGGATATTAGTAACATCGATATATTTCATATCGATATTACTAACTTCGATATTACTAACATCGATATAAAAAAATCGATATTACTTACCTTAGGGTCGATATTCTGTCCATCGATATTCTTGACATCGATATTCTGTCCCTTCGATATTCTAGACTCGATATTAATTTAGGTCGCAATAAAATTTTCGATATTTAGACTGCTCACCATCTCATGCATTGTCTGTGGGCATGGCACACAGGGATGTGTGCCATGTCTACTCTTCAGTTTTCTCTGCACCAAGACACACAGTCTTCAGTGGTAGTATGCATGAACCTGGTGAAGGGTCCCTAGGGGGGCAAATTAAATGCTGCAGTCCTAGTGGACCCTCTTCAGTTCCAATGCCCTAGGTATCGGGGTACCATTTGCTAGGAACTTACAGGAGTTGCTAAAGTTGTGCCAATCGTGGTACCATTTAGGGAAATAGTTCTGGCACTCAGAGCCTGGTTAGAAGGGATCCAGTGTACTTAAATTCAAAATCACATCATGTTCCAAGCAAAAAGTGGGGACTAATTATGCCAAAAGAGTCTCTTTCCTACAGTAGAGGTAAAGGGAGGTGAGGCTGACTTGAGCTTTAAGCGTGACTAAATGGTTCAGACTTGGATAGATGTAAAGGGAAACTAGCGTGGCTTGGGGGCTCAGGGATGGGTAGATGTAAAGGGAGGTGAGGGCGACTTTAGTGTTCAGGAGTGTTCAAATGCAAAAGTAGGTGAGGGTAATTTGATATGGTATAGCCAGTCATTTAATAGAATGGTATGGGCCTTTATTGTACGGTATGTTTTGGCCTCTTATTGTATAATATGGCTTGCAATGTTATGGTACAGTTTGTTTTAGTATAACATGTGTGTTATCGTCTGTTGTCGTATAGTATAGTTTGGTGTGGATGTCATGCCTGTTATTGTATAGTATATTTTGATTTGAGTATGATATGTCAAGCTATTGAGGTTTACAACCTAGGCACTTCTAAAAGCATGCATACACATGCATTTAGGAACTCACTGATATCATCAGTTGGTACAAATAAAAAACATGTAACTTACATTTGCTTTCCCAAATTGAGCATGAAAGTCCTGCAACTATGGTGCCAATTACGATCCGGGAAAAAAATTCCCCGTGCGACTCGTATCCGGTCTTTTTACCGTACGAATCGTACAAGTGCCGTACGAACTGGCAATCACGATTCGCATGGTAAAAAGTCCATACGAACCGCATCGGGAATGATTTCCCACACGTCCTCGGGTCGGAAAATGTGTCCGACACGTCCTCGGACTATTTACCGTACAAATGTGAAAGGTGAAGTCCGACCGAGGAATCACGATCCATCCCGTGCGTCCGATCTCACAACCGTATGGAAAAAACACCGTCCGCACCGAATTCCCATAGCAACCATGGAGACATGTGCCCGCATACGCGCCCAACACTCCCCCCCGCCCCCGTACGTCCGACACGTACCCCCCGTGTATGTACACCCCCACCCGTGTATGTACACCCCTGTACGTTCGAGTCGTACCCCCACCCCTGTACGTGTTGTACCACCGTCTATGTACACCCCAGTACGTTCGAGTCGTACCCCCACCCCTGTACGTGTCGTACCCCCGTGTACCCACACCCCTGTACGTTCGAGTCCTACCCCCACCCCTGTACGTGTCGTACCCCCGTGTACCTACACCCCTGTACGTTCGAGTCCTACCCCCACCCCTGTACGTGTCGTACCACCGTCTATGTACACCCCTGTACGTTCCAGTCGCACCCCCACCCCTGTACGTGTCGTACCACCGTCTATGTACACCCCAGTACGTTCGAGTCCTACCCCACCCCTGTACGTGTCGTACCACCGTCTATGTACACCCCAGTACGTTCGAGTCGTACACCCACCCCTGTACGTGTCGTACCCCCGTGTACCTACACCCCTGTACGTTCAAGTCCTACCCCCACCCCTGTACGTGTCGTACCCCCCTGTATGTACACCCCTGTACGTCAGAGTCGCACCCCCACCCCTGTACGTGTTGTACCACCGTCTATGTACACCCCAGTACGTTTGAGTCGTACCCCCACCCCTGTACGTGTCGTACCCCTGTGTACCCACACCCCTGTACGTTCGAGTCATACCCCCACCCCTGTACGTGTCGTACCCTCGTGTACCTACACCCCTGTACGTTCGAGTCGTACCCCCACCCCTGTACGTGTCGTACCACCGTCAATGTACACCCCAGTACGTTCGAGTCGTACCCCCAGCCCCTGTACGTGTCGTACCCCCGTGTACCCACACCCCTGTACGTTCGAGTCCTACCCCCACCCCTGTACGTGTCGTACCCCCGTGTACCCACACCCCTGTACGTTCGAGTCCTACCCCCACCCCTGTACGTGTCGTAACCCCGTTTACCCACACCCCTGTACATTCCAGTCACACCCCCACCCCTGTACGTGTCGTACCATCGTGTACCCACACCCCTGTACGTTCGAGTCCTACCCCCACCCCTGTACGTGTCGTACCCCCGTGTACCTACACCCCTGTACGTTCGAGTCCTACCCCCACCCCTGTACGTGTCGTACCACCGTCTATGTACACCCCAGTACGTTCCAGTCGCACCCCCAACACAACCTCCTAAGTACGGAGCGCACCCCAGGCCCCAACATCACAACCGCATGTACGAGTCGTACCAAGCCACACACAAGGACAGCACCGTACAACCACATGGCCCATGTACACACCGTACACACGCTCAAAATGCACGTACACAACCAGGACAAACCAAAACAACACAAGAATACACCATTCGAATGGCACAAAGCCACTAAACATGTCCAACAACCACTAAAATAACACATTCACTGACCTGCAACTGCCAAAAACAAACAGAGGCCCAAAACACCACCACTCCTTATAACACACCCACCCAAACTTCAAACACAGCCACACCCACCAATGGACCAATAAAAAGGGCCCACACACACAAACCATGAGCCTTTGCAACAGACTCACTGCTGCCAGACACCACAGACAACCTACAGCACCATACTACAAGCTTCACCACACCTTACACTTGCACACCTTCACACAACCACCTTCACAAACACCCCCTCATCACATTCACACACACACCTGCACAACCACACCCACACACCCACAACCATCCACACACCCCCCCACCATCCACACACACCCCCCACCATCCACACCCACACCCCTCACCATGCCCACTACCAAGAATCCAAAGTTCAGTAACCGAGAGTTGGCGGTTCTTGTCGATGAAATCCTCAGAGTCGAGCCACAGCTCTTTGGAACATTGGTCAGAAACACCAGCATGGCAGCAAAAACAGCCATGTGGCAGACCATCATCGATGCTGTGAATGCTGTTGTGGACACCAGAAGGACCAGGCAGGAATGCCAATCCAGGTGGTACGATCTGCGGAGGAGGGTCCGAGCCAAGATGCTGGAGGAACACAACCAGGCCAACGCCACTGGAGGAGGGCCCTCCCGCAGTCCCGTACACTACCAGCCCTGGGAGGAGAGGGTGATGGCCATACTGCCGGTGGAGGCAGTCGAAGGAGTAGGAGGACTCCGAGACCCGGGTGAGTACACAAACAACGCACCTCACATGGGGGGAACGTCATGCACAACCAAACTCACAAACAGGCACGCAACCACCCCAAGCTATCGCATGACTCAACCACACTCCATGAACACGCACATGCCACTGCCGCCACCATGCCCCATGCACCCAGCTGGACAATGGCAAGTCAGAGGCCACAGAAGACACCAACACATGACACGGTAACCCGGATGGCGGGAGGGTGGGCCCCAAAATTCACATAGTGCAACTCAGAAGCAGACAACAATGCCCTCTGCCCATATGGCCTAGGTCACAGACAGACAAACAGTGTGTCCCCACACAGGAAATACTTGCCAGCAAATGGCGGACGCCTTGCATCAACACATGGGGGTGAAGGCACTGTTTAGCACATGACAGCAGCTAATGAACAGCCAACAATGTGAAAGAGTGGCAGCACACACCACCACAGCAGCAGCGCACACACAGACACTACACCCAATGGGTGCCTGGAGATCAGAAACAAACTCACATCAACAAGCCAAGGGCCATTCAAAGATCTGCAAAAACTGTGTGCCTAGGAAGCTGGGCTGAGGTGACAGAGGGTGACACACAGAGGGAGGGAGAGGGGGACAGAGAGGGAAGGAGACACGGGAAGACGGACAGAGGGAGGAGGCTGACACACAGAGGGAGGGAGAGGGGGACAGAGAGGGAGGGAGAGGGGGACAGAGAGGGAGGGAGACACGGGGAGACGGACAGAGGGAGGAGGCTGACACACAGAGGGAGGGAGAGGGGGACAGAGAGGGAGGGAGAGGGGGACAGAGAGGGAGGGAGACACAGGGAGAGCAAATCAGCCGTGTGGTGTGTGGGAATGTCTGCTCGTCAGCAGGTAGACTGCGTGCATGTAGCCAAGGGTGGCCAGTGCCAGAACCCCCCCTCTTCTCCATGGCAAAACACAGGGCCATGTCACAACCTGTGCACGATCACGACGACAGCTACCTGCATTATATAAGTGTGTGGATCCACTCCATGTGCACATGTACAGTGCTACACGGAAGGCGCCAATGCATGGCTTGCCACACCTGCCCACTCCACTGCTGACTGCAGTCACACTTGACGCAGCAAGTAAGACTGTGCCACACATAGTTAAAGGGGCCAAAGTGGTGCCCAAGGGACACACCCATGCACAAGTGCACTGTGAGTGGAATGCAAGACAGATCATAATTCCAAGAGGAAATGTGCCAACTTTGAAACTGATGAAACATGGATGTTGCATGGACCAAAATTAACATTGTCTCTCTCACACACAGGTCAACGTCGTGGTTCACCCCCCAACACTGGGGGGGAAGACTCACAGGACCCGGATCTGCGGGAGCCCGATCCCACCGGCAGCGACGACTCTCACCACTCTGTGGACGACCCCGACCGACCTGGCCCCTCTGGTGTCCAACGACCTGCAGCACCTGCGTCAGGTACAACTGTGCCAACCACCACCCCCACACCTGCCACATCCCAGGAGACACCCAGGATCCCTGCCCCACCACCACAATGCAGCCAGGCTGGCCAGGAGGGACACGGTGTCCCGGGCACCCAGGAGGAGGCAGGCGACAACGCCAATGACACCCCTCAGGGGTCCCGGAGACCCGATGTACCCACAAGGGCAGGCCAGGTGCAAGTGGGCAGGGGTGGTGGGAGTGGAGGACGGAGGAGGCGCGAGCCTGACCAGTTGGCTGGGGAACCGGTATTTGCCCATGTCCGTAACATCATGGACACATACCGGCAGGACACCACGGGCATGGCCCAGGTTGTGTCCACCCTCAATGAGATCAAGGAGACCCTCAATGAGATAAAGACCCAGCAGGCCCAGCAACATGCCTGTCTACAGCGACACCAAGGACGGATGGAGGACAGACAGGCTGAGCAAGTGACGGTGTTCCAGGGGATTCACAATACACTCCGTCGGATGGCCGACAACATGGCCGACCCTCCCTGTGCCAGAAGGCGGAGAACATCACCACCCACAGGGAGGGAGCAGGAGGAGGAGGAGGACACATCCGATGGAGCATCCCAGACGTCGTCACGGCCTGCTTTTGAGGGTCCCCGCAGGAGGGCGGGTCGTCCACGGAAAAGGCCGTGAGGGTCGGCGCAACATCACCATCTCCCAGGACACCTGGCCTGGCACCTGGCCCACTGGAGCAACAGCATCACAGCATCAAGAGACATTCTCTGCCACATGGCCCTGCTGGTCACTGTCTGACCAATGTTGACAAAGACTGTGGCATGGACTCTGATGATTTCCAATGGCAAGGACACCAACTCCCCTACTGAACTTTGGATTCCAAACTCCCGGAAAGCCCCTCACTTTATCCCCCCCCCCCCAAATAATATATCACACTATGAAGAGAAGATGCCTGCTGGTTGCAATATTACCTTACATGTGTGTTGTAAAGTCTAAACATGCCTGAGTTCTCTTTTGACTTCAACCATCCACACCCTGGGGCCTGAGTCTGGCACAGGACACACGGGTCACAGTGTATTAGGCAAGACAGACATGGAGCACCATACACACCCGTGATGGGCCCAACCAGCTGAGGGGGTGGCCGCACAACCGTGCTGACAGACACATTGAGTACAGCAACAGTCATGCACAGAGGTCAGGGATCATGTGGAGTGTCCTGGGGGGCACGCAGGTATGTGTAGACAGGTGGCAGAACCATGTCCTGCAAGCTTGAGTCCGGTGGATGCAGAGAATGGGGGCCTGGCCAACGTTGGATGCATGGGGATGGTACATGTCACAATACCCACACAGTCATGGACATCATGCCCAAAACACAGTCTCAGCCCACACACACAGTTTGCATCTTGCTACTCGACACATTGACACATAGCCACAATCAGGGAAAACCATGCCAGACATGCTGGATGCACCGTGGCAACACACCAGCATTGACTGAGAAGAGGCACCTTGGAGGCATAGGGACACCTTTATTAGTCATGTTTTCGAGATTGCAGAGGCAACTTGAAGTACACATGAACACATCTTGTGGAGTAACATGTGGGTCCAACACTGGCACCCCCCTTCTGCAGCACTAATGCGTGTTAGCCATGGAACTGGCACACACTTGTCGGCTAACAGCTAAACACCCACAGCTGCTCACGGAGAGCCTGCCATACACCATTGATCCGCTGATGTGGAAGTCCCACACCATGTCAAGCCAATGCTAACCGTATGTGTCCGAGGGCAGTGTCACACAGATTGATGCCATCATCACAATCCACTATCCCATCACTGATGACTGTCAACCAGTCAGACCATCTATTCAGGTGTACACAGCTGCATGTCGTGTCCCATGGTGATGCTACATGGCTGCAGAGGAACCAAACATCGACTGGGGCAGTGTGCATACATCGTGAACAACTGCCACACCCAATACACCCCTGATGCATCCCTTACCCTATGGAGACTTCCAAACGTGTCCGTGCCTGTAACGCTGAGTCAGCCCACGATTACGTGTCCATGAGGAATAGCAGTGCCACAACAATGCAACCAGCAGACGGCATGCGCAAGTACCTGGGGAAGAGAGACACACAAGAAGTCAGCCACAAAAAGAACAGCCACTTGCATGTGCATTTACTCGACACATGTAAGGATGACAACATGCCAGGTCACAATTATGACTGGGGAAATACACATCACTGGCACCATCACTCCAGTGACACATCCACACACACCTCTGACTCACATGCCATACATGCAGGTGGACACACACATCACAACACATGCCACACGGGGACCAATGCGTGCACACTCAGACACTGGTACTCACCACTAAGCAAAGAAGTCGCGTATGAGCCGAGTCCGGATGTCCTCTTGCGGCTCCACATCCTCCACATCACTAGCCCCATTGCCAAGACCTTCGTCCTCCACGGGTGGATGGTCCTCGTCATCTTGATCCAGGATGAGTGGCACAGCTTTCTCAACTGCCATGTTGTGCAGCATACAGCAGACCATGAATATTTTGCAGACCTTCTCAGGGGCATATGGGAGGGCGCCGCCGGTCTTGTGGAGGCACCGAAAGCGGCTCTTCAGCAGGCCAAACATCCTCTATCACTCGCCTTGTCCGGCCATGGGCGGTGTTGTAGCGGAGCTGGGCCGGCGTGATGGGGTTGTGGAGAGGTGTGAGCAGCCAAGGCATGTTGGGATAGCCAGCGTCCCCTACATGGGAAGCACATGGACATCGTTAGAACTGGTGAAGCGGTCGTGCTGGTAGGCAATGCAAAATACAGGACAGACAGACTGTACCCACCAACAACACATGCTCTTTCGTTGCGCAGCTGCATCATCATTTCAGGCATCCTGCTACGCCTCATGATGTAGGCATCGTGTGCTGATCCTGGAAAACGAGCACAGACATGTGAAATCACCATGTTGGACTGACACACCACAAGGGCATTGATGGAGTGGTAGTGCTTCCGATTGCGGTACGCTACCTCCCGTGCGTGTGGTGGTACCAAAGCTACATGTGTCCCATCTATGGACCCAATGACATGGGGCATCCCTCCCAGGGCATAGAATCCACGCTTGACCGCAGTCAACTGTTCAGGGGTTGGGAACTTGATGAAGTCATCCAGGTGAATCAACATGGCCTCTAAGAAATCATGCAGCACACGGCAGAACATGCTCTGGGACATGCCACCAACATGAGCTATGGTATATTGAAAGGTACCCGTGGCAAGAAAATGTAGGGCAGCCATTACCTTCAGCTGGGGTGTCAGTGCCGTAGGGTACCTGTGCTGCGGTTGCAGGTGTGGTGCCAGTCTCGCCGTCAACTCCAGAATCAACGGTTGGGGGAAACGGTAGCAACGGATCCTGTCATTCTCCCGCATGGCAGCCAAGTCCGGAATTGGTCGTGCAAGAGGCGGCGCTCTGCAGTAATTAGGAAGTGACAAGGAAGAGTGAGTGCACTACGACAACAATTCATATGTACTGAGCACATGTTAATCTGTCAATACACATATGCTACATATGGAGTCAGGTATGTGCTACATGCCCAGGACACGTATGGCTGCCAGGTGACATTCCTACCAAGACCCCCCTACACACGGAGATTGAGAACCTCCCCATGCCATGCCATGGGAATAGCTGTGTACCAGTGCAAGTGAACAGCCAGACGCAAGACAGGAGTGACATACGCCCACACATCAGCAGAAGTAGGATGCCGATTGCAGAGACTGGTAGTGGAACACTAGAGCCACAGGTCACATGACATTACACTAGGACAGCCCACACACCTTGCCATGAAGGTGCACATGTCATGACTCACCACACAATCATTGTGAGGATGCAGACATGTCCTTGTCACGCTACTCCTTGTCCCATGCATACATGTGCACCTCACATCCGATACCACATGTGGCATGGTGTGCGGAACAGTGTGCAATGTCAATCGACACACAGACACATGTTGGTTGCTGCAACAGCTGCAGCTTTTGAGGGTGCTCCAACATCAACCTGATGGGAAGCCCCCACACATACATGACATTGTCACATTGTGCACCGTGGGTAGTGACAAGGCAGGTGTGGTAACCCCTGTACCGGGAATCAGGGGACACTTCCATGTGTTGGTGTCCGTGCCATGGCAGTGACGCTCACCCCAAGTGTGCAGTACGACATGCACACATGTCAAAGGAGTCAAGGGCATGCCTGGCACACATTGCACCGTCACACAGTACATCTGTACACATCTCATCATACATCTGGTGCCTTCTCCACTCAGGAGTGATGTTCCACATCACAGCCTGTCACACCTGTGCCCCACACATGTAGTAATGCACAGACGATGCCTTGATGTCCATTCCTGGACAAGTATGTCCATCCATGGATAAGTATGTCCATCCATGGACAAGTATGTCTGCCCTATTCCTACCTGTGTGCCGCCTATCACCACTGTGATGTGTGAAAACAGCCGTACTGCTGCTAAGAGGGCCTGTGTACGTTCCCATATCACTATGGGAGTGCTGCCGTATGTGTACCCATCGTGATTGCGAGCGTACAGGCATTTGTACGGTCCGTACCACTACGAGTACGCATACGCAAGAACTCCCATAGTGGTAGGGCCGTACGCACGCCTGTACGCTCCCTATCACAATGGGTGTCCTCGCGTATGCGTACTCGTAGTGGTACGGGCCGTACACACGCCTGTACGCTCCCTATCACTATGGGTGTCCTCGCGTATGCGTACTCGTAGTGATAGTGAGCGTACCTGCGTGTGTACGGCCCATACCACTACGAGTACGCATACGCAAGGACACCCATAGTGATAGGGAGCGTACAGGCGTGTGTACGGCCCGTACCACTACGAGTACGCGTACGCGAGGACACCCATAGTGATAGGGAGCGTACAGGCGTGTGTACGGCCCGTACCACTACGAGTACGCATACGCGAGGACACCCATAGTGATAGTGAACGTAGGCACGCGTGTACGGGCCGTTGCAATGCATTTGGGATGCCCTAGGGCCCCGGAACGCACCGTACCTGTGTGTGAAGCTCCAAATTACATAGGGGACACATGAGGGACAAGTATTAAGGCCTACATGCATGCTGGTTGTCATGGAGACCAAGTTCAAATTTCGAATTTGTTCTGGAAGGTGCACAGCAGAAGTCAGTTGGAATTCTTCTACTTTGTTGCAATGTGTTTGTGGGGCTGACATCATGCAGGAGAATGAAACCGATAGAGAACCCACAGACTGCTAGGTTTGAAGGGATTGGAGGAAACATAGGATGCAAATGTGAGTGACCAATCACTCTGTACTCCTGTGCATGAGATGGGCCAGCAAGGCAGATATAAGGCAGCCAGGTCCCATGAGGGAGCACTTGTCTGCACATCTCTGTATTCCACGACCCAGCTGCTGCTACTGATTCCCTGGAACCATGTCAAGGGCTGTGGAGAGGTCACAGCCATTCACCCTGGAGGAGAACATGGCTTTGGTGGATGTGATCCTCCCACGGTACCCCATGCTGTATGGGCGACCAGGTTATCAGGTGAGTGCAGTGTCCACTGCCACAGACTGTGTCCCTTTTTTGTGACTGTGACTTCTGCCATTGTGTCCAGGTGTGACACACATGCTATGTACTGTAGGGGGGGTCCCAGGGGGGGAATGCCTGATGTCTCCCAACAGTGCCCTGAGACAGGAGGGGTGGGGGCCTATCACTCCCAGCAGTGCCCTGAGACAGGAGGGGTGGGTGCAGAGTCCTCCCAGCAGTGCCCTGAGACAGGAGGGGTGGGTGCAGAGTCCTCCCAGCAGTGCCCTGAGACAGGAGGGGTGGGTGCAGAGTCCTCCCAGCAGTGCCCTGAGACAGGAGGGGTGGGGGCCTATCACTCCCAGCAGTGCCCTGAGACAGGAGGGGTGGGTGCAGAGTCCTCCCAGCAGTGCCCTGAGACAGGAGGGGTGGGTGCAGAGTCCTCCCAGCAGTGCCCTGAGACAGGAGGGGTGGGTGCAGAGTCCTCCCAGCAGTGCCCTGAGACAGGAGGGGTGGGTGTGATGCACAGTGTGAGCCTGGCTCATTGATTGTGTATTTGCCCTAATTCCACCTGTGTCCTTTCAATGGCACGTACAGCTATTGGCCTTCCCCCACAGGATCATGTCCCTATGACAAAGTTGCAATGCGTTGCATGCACACTATGCCTTGTTGTAAACAGCAAATGTTTTCTAATCTGTGTCCCCGTGACATGTGCAAGGTGTATTGATGTCGTGTCACTTGTTCATCCTCACAGGTAGACGCCTCTGCCAAGGAGCAGATATGGCTGGACGCCGTCAGTGCCGTGAGGAGTGCGGATGGTCGGAAGCGGCGCCTGTCCCAGGTGAGGAAACGCTGGCAGGATATCCGGTGCTGGACGCGGAGGATCGCACGGGTCCTGCTGGGGGACTCACCTGAGAGCCACAAGAACCGCGGGCGCCGCCGTCTCTCCCACATCCAGAAACGTGTGCTGGCGGTGGTCTTTCCTGACTTGGACAGGCGTCTACAGGAGATGCAGCAGCCGGAAGGGGGTAGGTACATGTGTGTGTTTGTTGTGTTTCACCAGCATTTGTAAGTGCAATGTTCCATGGATACACTTCCAGGGTTTATGGTGCTGTGCAGATCCTGTTCCCCACAGTATTGCAGTGCTCTCCTGCCTCCCTTCCCCTCCTTGCAATGTGTTCCCTGGTCTGTGTGTAGTCACTCCATCACAAGGTTATGTAGCCTGACACCTTCTACAAGTGTACAATGCCTGCAGCATCATGTGTGGGGGTGGTGTGTAACAGGTTTTGTGACCTTGCCTGTGCCCTGTCCAGTTCTGGACTTGTGGGTTCCATGTCAGTTGGCACTAATGCTGAGTCCAGACATGGGAGTTAATCTCTCGAGTGCCAGGCCTTCCAGCAGGCATGTCCCATGTGGTGGCCTGTGACATGATGTGCATGAGTGTGCGTTAGGCATAGTGCAGGGATGTTAGCGTGTGTTGCAGTCATTCCCATTCAGGAGCATGGAGTTGTGTGGCCACTACCGTCCCCAGGGGCATCTTTTCCTAGGTATCATGTGTGTAATCCGAGAATGTCGACAATCTCTGGGTCTACAGCATAGGTTGTGCTCTGTGCCATTGTCCCCTGGCAACGTGTATATTGACGTGCGATGTATTACAAGTGTCCACTGTACAGCCTGACCTGATTTTCCTATTACATACTCACGGTGGCCATTGCCTTTGTGTCTTGTTGCAATCATCTGATGCTGCCCATTTGTACATGATAATTTGCACAGCCGCACCTTGGGTAGTTTGTGTGCAATATTGAAGTTTTGCATCACATGTGTATTTCACCCTGACTAAGAGATATACGTGCTTCCTGTGTCTCCATAGATTTGTCTCATGTAGGGGGTGGGTGGTGCAGGCATGTCCTACATGTCAAGACCTGATATCTCCTTGCTAGGACTGGCCAGTGTGTGATGTTTGCCTGGACATACACTCAAGGTGCAGTGTGCCAGTCAGGGTGGGCATGTTATCAGTATTACCTATGCTGCATGTGCCTCTAGTTCCTGCCTATGGTCCCTGCTCATCCCTATTTGCTGCCACGCTGTGTGGTGCAGATGCAGTGCTGGATTGTCCCCAGGGCCTTGCTCCTCAGTCAAAATTCCATATCATCTCATTTGCTATTGTGTCATGCTCTCCATAGTTTTTCCATGGCATGGTGGGTCAAAAAACTGTGTCTTGCATGCCCTACATATGTACCTTGTTTTGTAGATGTAACTCTTCCTTTGTTTCAGGCTATGCACTGTAACCTACGTAGATTTGACTCATGTGACATATGTATACAGGTGTATGATTACTTTCTGTCTCTTCACCCTGCCCACAGTATCGTCGGGGGACACGGAGGGAGACATGGACACAGACGGCGCGGAGGGACCGAGCACCAGTGCCAGCGGTGACATCGGGGCTGGCACTTCGAGTGGGACTGAGGCGGTGGAGAGTGAACCCGGGGACCTGTCGACTGGCACAACAGAGTATGAAGCTGACGGGTCCGAGGATGATCACTCCGAGTGGGCGGTGGCTGCACCACCATCTGACAGCAGCCCTACATCTGGCACCGCCCCCTCCATTGGCATCAGCCGCCTCCCACGTGCCCGTGTCCCTTCCCAACGTGCCCGGTCACCACATGTCTCCTTCCTGCCAGGCACCGCACCCCCTGCCCCTGTCTCCACTGCTGCCGCCAATGCTGAGTCTGTGGACATCCAGCGGCAGTTGCAGATTGGTCAGACTGCGATCCTTAATGTCCTCCATGGCCACAGCCAGGTCCTCAACAACATGGAGGCATACTTGGAGGGCATTCATTCATCGCAGGCTGAAAAACGCAACTTGCTGAGGTCCATAGACTCCACACTGACTGCAGCAGTGGGTCTCCTGCAGCGCTACGTCCCACCCCCTACCCCTGCTCCTTCCACAATTCCCACTCCCATGCCTGTCCCACATACACCCAGACGTAAGCATGCACCCACCACAACAGACGCAGGCACCACACCAGCAGGCAAGGTCCGCCGCACACCTCCTGACACGCACACAAAGGGTGCAGTAGGCACACCCACTGGGTCGGGGGGCAAACGTGTGACACGCAGCCAGAGTGGGAGTCCGCATTCCACCCAATCCACTCCCTCCAAATCCCCTCCCCTCACCTTGGCCACATCTCCCCCAAGGACTCCTTCATGGCCGCTCTGTCCCTGAGCCCCACATTGACACCACCCCGCAAGCGGTCAAGGAGGTCCCCGGTCAGGGTGCTTGAGTCCCCCCCCTGTCCACATCCTCCCCCAGTGGCGCTGCGACCCATCCCTCTGACCCCCCCCTCCTTGGGGCCTGTGGTTCCTTCGGGTGCAGGGGAGTCCCTGGAGGACCTTGCTAAGGTGTGCAGCGAGATCCTGGCCTCCGCCTTTGGCCCTGCCCCACCCCCTGTGGTGGAGTCCTCCATCCCTGCACTCACGACGCCTACCCTTCACCCTCCTGTCCCTTCGGTGCCTGTTTCCTCACCCCCACATGATGCCCTCACCCCTGTGGAAGACAACGGATTGTAACTGTGCAGGCAAGCTAGGGGACACGCATCCCACTGTGTCCCCCATCCAGCTGGGACTCCTGGACTGCCCTATGGCCTTTGTTAATATTGGACTTACGTCATACTAGTTTTTTGCTCATGCTGAATAAAGCTATTTATTTTTTTCCCTTGGAACACTCCTGCATTGCTGGCATTGCTGTTGGTGGGGCTGCTACATGGTTGTGGGTGTTGGTCATGTGTTGGGTGTGTGGGAAATGTAGTAGTGTGCTGCTCATAGGGGGGACCCTGGGATCTGTGTGCCTCACACGGTGTTAGCTACCTTTCTCCATTAATGTATGCAGTTGCTGCATGTTGCAATTGTCCCAAGGTGTATTCCTTCCTCTGTGTACCCTGACTTCTTCCCTGCAGGGTGTCCCCTGACTTTAGCACAGAGCTGTGTGTCCATTAGCTGGGTGTGTGACCTAGTCTTTCACCTTTGCACATGCATGCTGAGCGATGTCTCCACCTGCATCATTCGTGGCATCCTTGGTAGTCATTGTACTTGTGTATGTGGCCTATTGACATGACTTCATGTGTACATGTTTTCTTTTCTGTGCTATGCATGCGTATACTCCCAGCCTCGCACACATGTGGTACATGTACTGCAGGGTCTTTGTGCACCTGACTGAGATTTGTGGGCATGGTATATGTGACTACTCCACCCTTTGCATTCCATGGGCACTGCTGGGAGTGATAGGCCCCCACCCCTCCTGTCTCAGGGCACTGCTGGGAGGACTCTGCACCCACCCCTCCTGTCTCAGGGCACTGCTGGGAGTGATAGGCCCCCACCCCTCCTGTCTCAGGGCACTGCTGGGAGGACTCTGCACCCACCCCTCCTGTCTCAGGGCACTGCTGGGAGTGATAGGCCCCCACCCCTGCTGTCTCAGGGCACTGCTGGGAGTGATAGGCCCCCACCCCTCCTGTCTCAGGGCACTGCTGGGAGGACTCTGCACCCACACCTCCTGTCTCAGGGCACTGCTGGGAGGACTCTGCACCCACCCCTCCTGTCTCAGGGCACTGCTGGGAGTGATAGGCCCCCACCCCTCCTGTCTCAGGGCACTGCTGGGAGGACTCTGCACCCACCCCTCCTGTCTCAGGGCACTGCTGGGAGGACTCTGCACCCACCTCTCCAATTTCACAATATGTACGCTCATGACATGCACGGATGTGGGTACGCTCCATGCATTCGAGGTGGGGGTACGTGTCGTACTTACACTGTTGGGGTGGGGGTACACTCCATGCATTCGAGGTGAGGGTACGGGTCGTACTTACACTGTTGGGGTGGGGGTACGCTCCATGCATACGGGGTGGGGGTAGGGGTCGTACTTACACTGTTGGGGTGGGGGTACGCTCCATACGTACGCGGGTGTGGGTACGGGTCGTACTTACACTGTTGGGGTGGGGGTACGCTCCAGACGTACGCGGGTGGCGGTACGGGTCGTACTTACACTGTTGGGGTGGGGGTACGCTCCATGCATACGGGGTGGGGGTCGTACTTACACTGTTGGGGTGGGGGTACGCTCCATACGTACGCGGGTGAGGGTACGGGTCGTACTTACACTGTTGGGGTGGGGGTACGCTCCATGCATTCGAGGTGAGGGTACGGGTCGTACTTACACTGTTGGGGTGGGGGTACGCTCCATACGTACGCGGGTGTGGGTACGGGTCATGCTTACACTGTTGGGGTGGGGGTACGCTCCATGCATTCGAGGTGAGGGTATGGGTCGTACTTACACTGTTGGGGTGGGGGTACGCTCCATACGTATGTGGGTGTGGGTACGGGTCATACTTACACTGTTGGAGTGGGGGTACGCTCCATACGTACGCGGGTGGCGGTACGGGTCGTACTTACACTTTTGGGGTGGGGGTACGCTCCATGCATACGGGGTGGGGGTCGTACTTACACTGTTGGGGTGGGGGTACGCTCCATACGTACGTGGGTGTGGGTACGGGTCGTACTTACACTGTTGGGGTGGGGGTACACTCCATACGTACGCGGGTGGGGGTAGGGTCCGTACATATCCGTCCCCACGCTATGTGATGCTTGTGCGGCCCGTACCCAGGCCTTTGCCACGTGGGTACGAGCCGTCCCGCCATTGTTGGGGTGATGTGGGTGTGGGCATGGTACGACTCGTACCCACGCTCTTCAGGCGTGGGTACGGGATGTACATGTCTGGTTGTGTTGCCGGTTCGCGTTGTGACGGACTTCCGTTGTGGCGGTCGCTGGCTTAGCTGGACACGCCCCCACCCCCTCGTAGTGACCAGGGCATGGGAGTCAGGTATGTCAGGGCATGTGTGCTGTGTGACTTTGGTGGGGGGTTTGTGGCCTGCCCTGGTCCTGCCACCCCCACCCCACCCCACTTTCCCCCCTCCCTTAGTTGTTCTGACCTTCTGCGGCGTCTGCGTCCGAACCTGTAGAGGAGGTCGACTGCTATGAGGGCCGGGATGACACGTAGGTTCGGGTCCATGTCTGTCCGTCGCGTACGGGTCCTCCTTGTTCGCGTCGTCCTGTGTGTCCGTCGCGTACTGGTCCTCCTTGTTCGCGTCGTCCTGTGTGTCCGTCGCGTACTGGTCCTCCTTGTTCGCGTCGTCCTGTGTGTCCGTCGCGTACTGGTCCTCCTTGTTCGCGTCGTCTTGTCTGTCCGTCGCGTACTGGTAGTCCTTGTTCGCCTCGTCCTGATTTCCCGGCAGTTTTTGGCTGCCGGAAAATATTCACCGTGCGGGATGACGTCGGTGCGAATCGTAATTCCTTGTTCGTGAATGGCAGGCTGCGAGCGTCCCGACGTCAGGTCGGCGCTTTCCCGGATCCCATTTGTAGGTTTATTTTGTTCGGTCGGGGTTTTTTACGATTCGTACGGAAATGGTGTTCCCGTGCGAATCGTAATTCCATGTTTGTATATTTTGACGACCGGGTACGCGTCGGACGGAGAATATGCTCCGTCCGACGGTTCGTACCTGGTTTTTACCGGATCGTAATTGGCACCAATGTCTATGAATGCAAATTAACCCACAACTCAACAAAACGGCATACAATAAAACAAAAAAAGATATAACGAACATTTTTAAAATAATCAAAATAACTATACTTTTGTTAGCATCTAAATCATGCCCCCCAAAAAAGCACAAAACATATTTCATTTGAATTACCATTCACCATCCAAAAAAGTATAAAAGCAGCCAATCACCATTTTGAAAACAGTGGTAAACTGATTTCCACAGACACCACACACATTTTTCCAGCCTGGCAGCAGTTGAACTTTTGTTGAACTCAAACAGTGCCATCTACAGTTTGAAGTATACAAAATAAATATATTTTAGGTACAATAATAAAAAACATGAACATTAAAAAATGAAATTTTAAATTCTAAATGTTTTACAGACTTTGCTAATTTAGAAAAACAGACACATATTTAATTAAGTTACAACCCAGCCAATAAACCCACAAACTCTGTAAGTAAAACAGAGATTTATTTAAAAATGAATAGCTAATTTTTTAGGTTTTTAGAGTGAAATATATATTGAAGTAAAACTTAATAAAAATAGACAGAGGTCTGTGTGACTCTTCCTCTATGTGGTATGGTCCAAAACATAAAGGCACATTTAAATCTAACCAGTATTTCATTCACTTAAAGTATGAAATAGAGTGTGTAACAAATGTACTATTCGTAATCCGAACCATAGTGTCCACAGTCCAACCGAAGCATGCCTCTGGGGAAGTGCTTGATGGTAGTGGTAATAAATTTACTATTCCTATTCCGACAGGTGCTTACCACAGGAAAAGTCCTGGATAGAGGTGGGGGGAAAATTACTATTCCTACTCCGACAGTTGCATGCTTCAGGGAAAGTGCTGGATGGTGGTGGGAGAAAATGTACTATTCCTATTCCGACAGGTGCTCACCTCAGGGAAAGTGCTGGATAGTGGTGAGGACAACATTACTATTCCTACTCTGACAGGTACTTACCAGCAGGAAACTGCTTGACGATGGTGGGAGCAAATTTACTATTCCTACTCCTACAGCATGCCTCAGAAAAAGTGCTGGAAAGTATTGCTGGGAAATTTACTATTCCTACTCTGACAGTTGCATTCCTCAGAGAAAGTGCTGGATAGTGGTGGGGCAAATTTACTATGCCTACTCCAACAGGTGCATGCCTCAGGGGAAGCGCTGGATGGTGTTGGGGTAGATTTACTATTCCTACTCTGACAGGTGCATACCTCAGGGAAAGTGCTGAATAGTGGTGAGGCAAATTTACTAATCCTAATCCGACAGGTGCATGCCTCAGGGAAAGGGCTGGATGGTGTTGGGGTAAATGTAATATTCCTACTCCGACAGGTGCATCCCTCATGGAAAGAGCTGGATGGTGGTGGGGGTGAATTTACTATTCCTAATCCAACAGTGCCTGCCTCAGGGAAAGAGCTGGATGGTGGTGGTGGCAAATTTACTATTACTACTCCAACAACTGCTTACAACAGGGAAAGTGCTAGAAGGTGGTGGGGGCAATATTACTATTCCTACTCCGAACTGTGCTTGCCTCAGGGAAAGTGCTGGACATCAACAAACAGTTTAAAAAACACCCCAAAAAAGTAAAACCGAAGCAAACAATACAAAGAAAAACAAACCAAACTTTCAAATGTACTACCATTTCAAACCACTAATCTATTCCATTGCAGGATAATCGTAAATATCAAAAACACCAAAAATGGCTCTAAATCTTTTTTCCAGACCCAACAAAGAAACAAAACTATAGACTGTGAAAAACACCAACAGAACGAAGAAGAACCACCACAGAACATCAAATACACCAAAAGCATAAAAAAAAACAACAATAAAAAAGGTAAGGTATAACAATAACTAATCTGTATAACAACCTAATAATTTAGATTTAAAAACCTCAGAATTCAAAACCAACAAGGTTAAACTATTAATTCATACTTATTAGTGCATAAAATATAAACAGTAAAAAAAATGAGCATAAAATGTTCACAATGTTTTTTTAATTAAAAGAGGAAATCACTAAAAATTCAAAATTAATTAACAAATATGTTTTCTTTTTCAATCCTTCACAGAAAATGTCTGTCAATAAAAAAGCAAAATACATTACCTCCATCAGAGGAAACCATCTGCTAAACCATAGTGGGCATGTTTATTGTATGGAGAGAGTAACTGAGCCCAGGTGTCATTGGAGGTGTGTGCAATATTACTCATTCCATTGCACAGACAGAGTGGTTACTCTTGGTGACTCTGTTTTAAGAACTGTAAGTTGATTTGAATACGCGCTACTACCTGGGTTATCTTTACGTCTGGTTGATAATCCTTCTGAATTTGTATGCATGCTCCTAGGGTGGCGTTTTCATTCAGAACGTCATCAAAACAATTGCTTTCTGCACTTCCTTCATGGAATGTGTCCCTCTGGGCACAGCTGTTGATCATATCCTAGTTTTTCAGGTTGATGAATATTCAAACGACTTGAATTAGGTGAAATTTCAATACATATATTTATTCATACATTGCGTGAATTTTGCACTCACCTATTGAAGTTCACCTATTGAGAGCAAAGGGGGACACATTCCATGAAGGAGGTGCAGAAAGCATCTGTTTTAAGAACCACAGAGCATAACCACTCTGCAATGGAGAATGAAGTACGTGAAAATATAAATGAAATCAAATCAATTGCATCCACTTCCAGTGAAGCCTGTGGCCCAGTTTTGAGGGAGGTATCCCAACACATTCCATCTCATGTTGCAAGTAGTATGCCTACAATACCCAACCTACGCAAAATTATTCAGCGTAAAAAACAGGCACATAACCCACAAAGAGTAACACCCCAAACCTTTTCTGACATTAACATTCCTACTGAACTTTCTATAACAGTTACTATTGAACCATTTCTTTTACATGACAACCAAAACCCTTATAAAAGAATACTAATTTTAGCACAGCCCATCACCTCGTTAAGTTGGAGAGTAGTGATATTTGTTATTTGGATGATGGATGGGACGTTTAAATCCACACCCCATCAATTCACCCAAATACACACTATTCATGCCTACATCAATAATACAGTTGTTCCCTTAGTGTACAGTTTACTCCCTGATAAACAATCCTCAACATACACTGAATTTTTGTCAGTAATAAAAGCAAAAACAGCAAACAAAAGACCTAGAAAAGTGTTAATTGACTTTGAATTACCAATGATTAACACACTTACCAGAATGTACACAGATACCCAAATTCAAGGATTTTTTTTCACTTTTCACAGGCATATTGGCAAAAAAAACAAAAAACATCTTTGGTTGAGGGGATTATATATCAGACAGCAAACTACAATTTGAATTTAAAAAAAATAACAGCACTTTGTTTTGTTCCTCCTGACAGTGTAGACGAACACTACACTTCTATTACAGAATCTGAATACTTTACAGCAAACAAAGACAAATTGGTACCCCTTTCAAATTACTTTGAAGACACATGGATTGGCCATCTAAGCCGGTCAGGTTTCAGGAGGAAGCCATGTTTCCATGTGAAGTGGTGGAACTGCTACTCGACCTGCTTAGAGAGAGAAGCAAAAACAAACAATGCCATGGAGGGATGGCCCAACTCCTTCAATAAGTCAATTGGGAAACCTCATCCTAACTTCTATCATTTCTTGGATATTTTGTGGAAGGAGCAAAGTTTCCAAGAAATGAGAATGTTGTAATCATTAACTGGTAGTCTGAACCCACCAATTTCTAAAAGAACAAAAGAAATGTCCTATCAACTTTATTGGGTGCAATTCGGAAATTTACGTTGATGGTGGCTTCAGACTACCTAGATAATATTACACACATCCTCCATTTCTAACCTGCACTATCTCCTTACTTGCCTGTTTTGACCCAATAAACCACCTAATTCAATTGTCATTGAAATACTTCAATTTTATTTAAAAGTCGAGTTTTCGTACCTTCTGATGACTTCTTTTTTAAACTCTTGCACTTACGTACAATCCATTTTTTCACCAAGAGTCCTTTGTAGTCATTTAATCCATTGCAAAAATTCCATAATCCTTTTGAAAGTCCATGACCTGAATTAAACTTTTAAAAAGAGCACAGTTCTCTAAACATATATTTTTACAGTTATAAAAGTAACTGTAAACATTTCTGTGCATATTTACAAAATTCACACCCAAAAACAAATCTCGAAAATGAAAAATAGTTTGGCAAAAAACACAAAAAAAAAACCCAGGGAAGCAATTCAATCTCGATCGAAATCCAATCTAAATGAAATCCACATCCTGAAACCCATCATTGCAATCCCTTCTCGAAAAAAACAATACGTTCTTGCCAAAACCAATATGCAATGGATTAAAAATGTCCAAAATGTTTTTTTTCCAGAAACAATGCCTTTTTGTAAGTTCCTATAACTAATACCTCTAACTGCGACAACGCTTTAACTTTATTTAATAAAAAAACGGTTGCTTTAAAATAAAAAATCACAAACGATTACTTTCATTACACTTTGGTTTGATAAAATGTATTATCTTTATATTTTAAAACATTTTATTAATCAAAAAGTGTTACGAAAGAATGAAACCAGATGTGGGCCTACTACTGCAACCTATTATGGAATGACATTTTACATTAACACACACTAAAAGTACAGAAAACACATTTACAACTTCTAACCACCTCCCTCCACTCTCCATACAATAAACATTACCACTATTGTTTTTTTTAATACTTAAAATTTGCATTTCTTTGATGGAGCTCTCCCTTGCATCTGATCCGTAGTGTGATGATCCTCGTAATAATGAAAGTTACTTATACGCTGCTTCGTCATGTCTTTCTGTAAAAAATAAAAAAGGAAAATTTTCCCCATTGACTTCAACGGAAAACCGTGGGAAAGCCTAGAAAGAAATGAGAAAAAATATGTTACTGTTCATTGTAAATTCTATACCTATTTTAAAAAAATAATAATTAATAATAACGTTTTTTTTCAATATGTTGTGCATATTTATTTCTAATGCTATGTTTTTTTTAAAAATGTTAATACATTTCTTTTAAACAAAAAATATCTGTTTTTTTCTTGACTGTTTCTTTTTTTAGTAAATTAAATTGTGATGTTTAAATTATCTATATGTATTTTTTCCTACTTATATTCTCCAATAAGTTTTAGTTTATATTTTAGTAGTAATTAATAATAACGTTTTTTTTCAATATGTTGTGCATATTTATTTCTAATGCTATTTTTTTTTAAAAAAATGTTAATACATTTCTTTTAAACAAAAAATATCTGTTTTTTTCTTGACTGTTTCTTTTTTTAGTAGTCAGTCAGTCAGTCAACAATAGCTTTATTCGGTTAATAATTAAAACCATCAAAGCATACAGAAAATTTCATTTGCAAATAGTTACAAATAAAGATAATTAACAAAGAAAATACAAACAGTGCAAAATACGCAAATATACATAAAAATAAGTTTAAACAGAAAATTGGCGAGAGTGAACATTAAGAGATTAAAACAGGCCAAAATTTAAAAGACTATTTCATGATTTCAAAAAAAAGAAGATAAAAAGGCCTGGTCTCGGTCTCTCGAACATTATAAAAAGAATAGAGCTAAAATATATTAGGTTACATTCGATTTCTACTTCGAATAGCCCCTGAAAGATAACTGGCAACTCCAAAACAGACAAAAGGAGAACCCAGCATTTGCAGAAATACCAAGGCGGGCCTTACTTGGTCAAAGTGGCAGTTCCTAAAAATAGGGCAAATAAATTTCTTACGTAACAGAGTGTAAAATTTACAGCAAAAAATCATATGCAGCGTATTTTGTTCAGAGGCGTTATCACATGGACAAGGGCCCAAAGTGCCCTCTTTAAAAAAGCCCTTCGGGTGTGCTAGGAGCCAGGGTAACATGTCATGTTTAAACCTAATCAGTAAAAACAAATGAAAAGGGTTATTTATATAAGTCAAGTATGGCTGAATCTCATTGCCCATACTTAACATGACAAATCTTCTAACAGACGGTTTGCACACTTCCACGCCTTCTCTCTGCAACTTTGCCCTGCACATGAACTGAGACTTTAAGTCTTTTATTTTCAATTTGGACAGCTCACATGGTCTCACAAATAATTCTAGGCATCCAAGGGTCTCCATATGAAATTTAATATATCGTAGCCAGGGAATGCACATGGCTTTATCGAGGACCAGACAGTCTTGTATAATGAGCTGGTTTAGGGTTGGTGGGTGCTGCGCCCAAACCCTTAGCCAACCCATTAAAGGGGCAACAGCAATCTGGTCCACTAAATACTCGGCCCCCAAATCCTCATGAATATTAAAAATAGAAGTAGAAACAGGCAATGACAAAAGTTTCCGGAAAAAGGCATTTTCGATTAGTTGAATCTCTACTGCGGATGCATAGCCCCAGACCTCACTGCCGTACAGGGCCATAGGCACACACTTAGCGTTGTATATTTTCAGGATCGCAGGCAAGGGCCTGCATCCCAGCCGTTTTGCAAAGCCCAACAACGCTCCAGTTGCCCTGGCGAGGATATTCTGTTTCAGCGCGCGTTGCGCGACCCATGATCCTCGATCATCAAAAGTGACCCCCAAATATGGAAAGGTCTGGACTTTTGTAAGCACCTGCTTATTGCAGAAGAATTTAACCTTTTTTGCAGCTCCATCACCTATTGTCATAGAATGGGATTTCTTAAAATTTATTACTAAGTCCAAAGAGACCATAAAATCATTAAAACCATTTAAAAGGGCTTAAAGGCCTCTTGCAGTTCTAGCCAATAAGACCGTGTCATCCGCATACAACAACGCGGGAATCAACTTAGTACCTACTCTAGGGATGTCTTTACAAGATGAAGACAAAACATCCCCCAGGTTATTAATATAGAGTGAGAAAAGCAGGGGGGCAAGAATGCACCCCTGTCTCACCCCACGCTTCACCTGCCAGGCATCAGTTAGATTCCGTCCTTATTATAACGGACCGCCGCAGTAGTATCTTCGTGTATAAGTGCCAAAAAGGAAATCAGCACAGGGTCAAGACCCATAGTTGCCAGGGAAGCCCAAAGTTTTTGGCGGTTAACCAAATCAAAAGCAGTCGATAGGTCCATGAATGCTAAATGTAAGACCCCCTGCTTCGCAATCGTGTACTTCCCAATGATGAGATGCAAATTAAGGCATTGGCCAACCGTGCTCATTCCCTTTCTGAAACCATACTGTAGGTCCGAAATTATGGAGTTAGCCTCCAACCATGATGTTAACCGTACTAGGACAACTTTACCCATTATTTTTGTTGCGGAGTCAAGAAGAGAAATAGGCCGGTAACATGCCGGATCCTCTCTTGCACCTTTTTTAAAAATTGGTACTATCACGGCCTTACCCCAAGAACGAGGGACACCCTCCTTTGCTGCCGCATTAAAAACTAAGGTTAGGATTTTCGCCCAGTAAATAGAATCTGCCTTGTACAAATCCGCCGGGACACCATCGGGGCCGGGTGCTTTGCCCTTTGCCATTGATTCAATGGCGTCCTGAACTTCCGTCTCAGTAAAATTAATTTTCGATGACAGATTTGTATCCCCAAAATTTACCGGATTCTGGTCAGGAATCTCAGAATAAAGCCCACTAAAATGAGACACCCATTTATCTGGGGCAATAAGACAATCGTTTATAGTGTTTTCCATTTCATTAAAAAGTGGGCTGTTAATTACTTTCCAAAATTGGGAACTACTTTTTAAGACACTAGCGTCTGACAATTCTTCCCACGCCAATTTTTTCAGGCAAGATTTCCTTGCCTTTAGTGCTTTCTTGAAGGATCTTCTTGCCTCCACAATCCTACTGGTATCTTTAGCGCCGTCTTTTAAGGCCAGTAAGAGAGTAGAGTGCGCGCTACTACATGCCTGATCAAACCAGTTTTTATGCTTCTTAGGTCTGGGTTTCCCTACGAGAGTTAAATTGTCCATAACCTGGCTGGTTATTCGCTCAAAGGCACCAAGAATATCCCCTGGTTTAGATTCTATCGCTAGGCATATATTAAAATCCTCCAGATTACTGTGATACAATTTCTCAAGAAAATCACTAGGAGTAATAACCTCCCATCTCAAACGAGTTCTTTTTTTAGTAAATTAAATTGTGATGTTTAAATTATCTATATGTATTTTTTCCTACTTATGTTCTCCAATAAGTTTTAGTTTATATTTTAGTAGTAATTAAAATGAATTATTTAATACTTTAAAATCTATTTTTATTCATAATACTGTCTACATTAATTTCTAAAATATATCACTTTTCTCTATGATTACCTATATCAAAATACTTCCATTACATATAATTACTTTTTATCTAATTAATTGAAAAATATATTTAAATGTTTTAATAATTTTTAAAATACATTTTTCAATAGTCTCAAAAAATGCTCTTGTATTGAATTTATTACCTGAGCTGTAAATCACTTCCGCATCAAACCCCCCTATTTTCCTAGTATCCCGTCGAACTGTTTTTTTTACTTTTGTATTTAAATTTATTTCCAATTTTTTAAATACATCATTCTATTATACCTCTATCTTTTAAATACTACAAATCACCCCAAGCTTTTAAATTAATACTATTCCCCCTCTATTTAATATTCAAGTTATGATAAATTACTTCTAAAAATATAGTGCTCAACGGCAAAAGGGACCGCCCGCCATAAGTACGGCGGTCCCGCCATTCAAATTAGCATCCGCCCGCCACACTGGCAGGCGCATCACGCATTTGTTACATTGCGGCTGGCGGTGCTGTAAGCAGCACCCGCCGCAATGTAAAAAATGCATGTAGTGCATTTGCATGCACAACGTGACAAGCACTGCGCGGTGCCTGCCACCTTGTGCATGCAAATGCAGGGGGGTACCATAAGTACCCCCATGTGCACACCCACCCCCCAACATCCTGGGGGCCCGCTACGGGACCCCAACAGCAAAAACCGCATGCGCCGCCATGGAAAGGCTGCTCTCCGCTGGCATCTTGATATGGTTGGCGGTGTCTTACAGACACCGCCACCATATTGTGGCAGTTTTCTGCCTGGTCGACGAGTCGACTGGCTTAAAAGTGGCGGACGGTCTACCCGTCCGCTGCAGACCCCCCAGCCATCCTAACGTGGCAGGGGGTCAATCATGGAAGGATGGCGGGCAGGTCGCCCCCGCCGGGCTGGCCCCACATTTCCAATACTTTTACAAAAAATACTCTAGTAATACTATTAATACCAGAGTATTAAAAATAACACCCACCCAAAACAACATTAAACTTTTTTTTAAAATCATAGAGTATTATTATTCATTTTGAAAAACATTAAAGTTAACTTTAAATAAAATCATTTTTAAGATTTTGCATATTAAAAATGTTCACAAAATATTACCTGAGTATTTAAAAAAAACAAGAGTGTTAATTTTCAAGTGTAAAAAACATCACATAAAACATGAATCAAATACTTACCTAAAAATGCGTTCAAATAGCATACGTTGTAATGGCTTGCATTGTAATGACATACGTAGCAGAGGCACATGCCTCGTAATAGCATGCGATGTAATGGTGCCTGCATTATAAAAGTTGCGTTGTAAAAGGTATTACGATTGGAGGCGCCAGCTTTATTTTTCTAAAGAAGGGGGATGCGTGGCACCCCTTCCCAGGCAGTTTTCAGGCATCTGCACAAGTGCTGGCAGGGAATATTGTGTTTGCTCCTGCCTGGTGGTAGGATTTTCAAGAATCCTCCACACTGGAGCAAACACAAAGTGGGCGAGAGCTTTAAAAATGCTCCCTCCAGCTGGGAGCAGACTTTGGTCTGTGTCCCCACCTGCACTGATTTGAGTAGGGAAACAGAGCAAGAAATTCCCCCTGCCCAGAAATACTGAAATAAATTGCTGCTCCCTGCAGTCTGAAACAATGCCAGCTCCTACAGCATGCAAGGAGCTGGCTGAGGCTGCGTGACGTCACATATTACATCATTCATGACATGGTCAGTGACATCACTGATGACATCACTGATGACATCATCCAGTGACTGTGTGTTTCTGTAAAGTTTAAATATGTTTTATATATATATATATATATATATATATATATATATATATATATATATATATATATATTATATATATATTATGCCAAGGAGTATTGAAGAATGAGTGGGTGTATGAGTGTCTGTATGGATGATTTATTAGTTGTGTGACTGATTGTATAAGTGAGTAATTAAATATGTCTTCTTGAATGCGTGCGTTAGTGACTGATACTTACATTCACAAAGTTTAGTTTGTCAGTTGGTGTGTAAATGGTTGCATGGGTTGGTGAGTAGCTCAATGAGTATCTATATGGGTTATTAATTGGTTGTCTGAGTATTTGTGTGGGTGCCTGAGTGTCTGTGTGAGTGGGTGGGGGTGGGTGACTCTGTGCATAGATGTGTGACTGGGTGATTCACTGGGTGTAGGGGTTCAAGAGTGCATCTGTGTTGGGCTGTATGGGTGGGTGAGTATGTGTATGTGTATCTTGGTGAGTGAATGGATGTCTCAGTGGTTCATATGTGAATAACTCCATATGTGAAAGGCAGAATATGTGAGTGTTGGAGTATATAAATGACTATATGTAAGAGTGAGTGATTGTGAGAGTGCCTGTGTGGATGAGTGTGTGCTCGTATCAGTAATTGTATAATAGGGTAAGTATGTTTTAGTATATGTTTGAATAAGTGAGGTGGTATGTGTATAACTGTATAGGTGAGTAAATGAGAGTGTTATTGATTCTTTGCATGACTGACTAGGTGTGTGAGTATCTCTATGGATGAGTAGCGGTATGTGTGTCTGTATAGGTGTATGAGTGCATGTGATAGTGGCTGAATTGATGAGTGTCTGTATGTATGAGTGAGTGTATGAGTGTGTAGACCTAAGAATCAGTGAGTGGGTATGTACTAACTGGTATTGTTGTGTCTATGGTTTCGAGAATGGTAGTCTGTATTTTAGAGTAGGTGCATCAAAGGTTATATTAGGGTGTGAGGAGGTGCATCAGATGATCACTTGGATGAAGTCATCAGTGATGTCATCAGTTATATCATCAGTGATGCCACTGACCATGTCATGAGTGATGTAATATGTGACGTCAACAGCAGTGCATTGCGGGGGACGAGTTATCTCAACTAACTATAACAGCCGAATTTCTCTGGTTTTGTACGAAATGTAATGTCCAACTAACTAGCACGTCCCTGAAACCTAAGGTTTTTCAGTGAATTTCTAAGGTTGTTTGAATGCTAATTTCTTACTATAAGATCCATGAAACCTATGATTTTTTCAGTCAATTTCAACGTTTTTTTAAATGCTAATTTCTAACTATAACGTCCCTGAAACCTATGGTTTTTTCAGTGAATTTCAAAGGTTTTTTAAATGCTAATTTCTAACTATAACGTCCCTGAAAAATATGCTTTTACACTCAATTTCAAAGGTTTTTTAAATTCTAATTTCTAACTACAACGTCCCTGAAACCTATGTTTTTCAGTGAATTTCAAAGGTTTTTGTAAATGCTAATTTCTAACTATAACATCCTTGAAACCTATGTTTTTTTCAGTGAATTTCAAAGTTTTTTTTAAATGAAAATTTCTTACTATAACATCCCTGAAACCTGTGGTTTTTGCAGTGAATTACTAAGGTTTTTTAAATGTTAATTTATAACTATGCCTACATAGGTAGTACATGTGCAGAAAGATGAAGAAAGGCGCAGAAAGAAGCAAGAGAAGTGCAGAAAGAGGCAACAGAAGTCCAAAAAGAGGAAGAAAGGTACAGAAAGAAGCAGGAGGGGTGCAAAAAGAAGCAAGAGGAGTGCAGGAAGTAACAATAGAGGTGCAGAAAGAGGCCTACTTTAACTGTACCTTTCCACAGATGCATACAAAGTAGCCTAATCACTAATCTGTCTCCCAAGATGTCTTAAACCTCACTTTTTTCTTGAAGGTTCAGTATTCATCGACTGCTCAGAATGTTAGGCCTACCAAATATAAAACAGCAACCCTAAGCATAAAAATAAAAACATCAAATACTTGAATACCTGTGTTTCAAACAGCATACTCTGTTAACTTGTGTACAATAAGGTAGAAGCAAGAGAAGTGCAGAAAAAAGCAAGAGAAGTGCATAAAGTACCAACGAGGTGTATAAAGAGGCAAGAGGGGTGCAGAAAGAGGAAAGAGAAGTGCAGAAAGAGGCAAGAGAGATGCACACAAAGGGAAGAAGTGTGCAGAAAGAGGTAGGAGGGGAGCAGAAAGAGGAAAGAGGGTTGCAGAAAGAGGAAACAGAGGTGCAGAAGGAGGCAAGAGAACTGTACAAAGAGGCCAGAGAGTTACAGAAACAGACAAAAGAGGTACAGAAAGAGGGAACAGGGGTGCAGACAGAGGCAAGAGAATTGCAGAAAGAGGGAAGAGGGGTGCAGAAAGAGGCAAGAGAGGTACAGAAAGAAGCTAAATCAGTGCTGAAAGAAGCAACAGAGGTGCAGAAAGAGGCAAGAGGGGTGCAGAAAGAGGAGAGAGAAATGCAGAAAGAAGCAAAAGAGGTACAGAAAGAGGCGAGAGGGGTGCAGAAAGAGCCAGAGCAGTGCAGAAAGAACCAAGAGATGTGCGAAAGAGGCAAGAGAGGTACAGAAAGAGGCAAGAAATGTACAGAAAAAGGGAAGAAGGGTGCAGAAAGAAGTAAAAGAAGTGAAGAAAGAGGCCAGTGAGGTGCAGAAGAAGGCAAAGAGAACTGCAGAAAGAGGCAAGAGAGTTGCAGAAAAAAGCAAAAGGGGCACAGAAAGAGGGAACAGCTGTGCAGACAGAGGGAAGAGCAATGCAGAAAGAGGGAAGAGGAGTACAGAAAGAGGCAGGAGGGATGCATAAAGAGGTAAAAAGGGGTACAGAAAGAGGCAAGAGGGATGCAGAAATTTCAACAAAGATGCAGAAAGAAGAAAGGGCAGTGCAGAAAGACACAACAGAGGTGCTGAAAGAGGCAAGAGGGGTGCAGAAAGAGGCAAGAGAAGTGCAGAAAGAAGCAACAGAGGTACAGAAAAAGTCAAGAGAGGTGCAAAAAGAGACAGGAAAGGTGTAGAATGAGGGTGCAGAAAGATGCAAGAGAGGTGCAGAAAGCGGCAAGTGAGGTACATGAAGAGGCACCAGAGGTGCAGAAAGATGCAAGAGAGGTGCAGAAAGATGCAAGAGAGGTGCAGAAACAAGCAAGAGAGGTGCAGGAAGAGGCAAGAGAATTGCTGAAAGAAGCAACAGAGGTGCAGAAAGAGGCAAGAAAGGTACAGAAAGAGGGAAGAGGAGTGCAGAAAAAAGCAACAAAAATGTACAAAGAGGCAAGAGAAGTACAGAAAGAAGGAACAGAAATGCAGAAACAGGCTAGAGAAATACAGAAAGAAGCAACAGAGGTGCAGAAAGAAGCAAGAGAAGTGCAGAAAGTGGCAAGATAGGTGCAGAAACAGGCAAGAGAGGTGCAACACGAGAGAACAGGGGTACAGAAAAAGGCAAGAGAGGCGCAGACAGAGGGAAAAGGGGTGCAGAAAGAGGCAGGAGAGGTGCAGAAAGAATCAACAGAGGTGCAGAAAGAGGCGAAATGGGTGCAGAAAGAGGCAAGAGAAGTACAGAAAGAAGCAACAGAGTTGCAGAAAGAGGCAAGTGAAGTGCAGAAAGAATCAACAGAAATGTAGAAAGAGGCAGCAGAAGCACAAAAAAGAGGCAAAAGAGATGCAGATACAGGCAAGAAACATGCAAAAAGAGGGAAGAGGGGTGCAGAAAGAAGCAGGAGGGGTGCAGAAAGAAATAACAGAGGTGCAGAAAGAAGCAACAGATGTGCAGGAAGAGGCAAGAGAGCAGCAGAAAGGGGCAAGAGAGGTGCATAAAGAGGGAACAGGGGTGCAGAAAGAGGCAAGAGAAGAGAAAAATGAAGCAACAGAAATGTAGAAAGAGGCATGCGAAGTGCAAAAAGAAGACACAGAAATTCAGAAAGAGGATAGAGAAGTGCAGAAAGATACAACAGAGGTGCAGAAAGAGGCAAGAGAACTGCAGAAAGAGGCAATAGAGGTGCAGAAAGAAGCAAAAGAAGTGCATAAAAGGGCAAGAGAGGTGCAGAAAGAGGCAAGAGAACTGTGGAAAGAAGCAACATAAATGCAGACGAGGCTATAGAAGTGCAGAAAGAAGCAATAGATGTACCGAAAGAGGCAAGAGAGGTACAGAAACAGGCAAGAGAGGTACAGAAAGAGGGAACAGGGGTGCAGATAGAGGCAAGAGAGGTACAGAAAGAGGCAAGAGGGATGCAGAAAGAGGCAAGAGAAGTGCAGAAAGAAGCAAGAGAAATGTAGAAAGAGGCAAGAGAAATGCAGAAAGAAGCAACAGAAATGCAGAAAAAGGCAAGTGAAGTACAGAAAAAAGCAACAGAGGTGCAGAAAGAGCCAAGAGAAGTGAAAAAATAGGCAAGAAAGGTACAGAAACAGGGAAGAAATGTGCAGAAAGAGGAAACAGGGGTGCAGAAAGAAGCAAGAGGGGTGCAGGAGGAGGCAAGAGAGGTGCAAAAAGAGGGAACACGGATACAGAAAAAGTCAAGAGAGGTGCAGAAAGAGGTGCAGAAAGATGCAAGAGAGGTGCAGAAAGATGCAAGAGAGGTGCAGAAACAAGCAAGAGAGGTGCAGGAAGAGGCAAGAGAATTGCTGAAAGAAGCAACAGAGGTGCAGAAAGAGGCAAGAAAGGTACAGAAAGAGGGAAGAGGAGTGCAGAAAAAAGCAACAAAAATGTACAAAGAGGCAAGAGAAGTACAGAAAGAAGGAACAGAAATGCAGAAACAGGCTAGAGAAATACAGAAAGAAGCAACAGAGGTGCAGAAAGAAGCAAGAGAAGTGCAGAAAGTGGCAAGATATGTGCAGAAACAGGCAAGAGAGGTGCAACACGAGAGGACAGGGGTACAGAAAAAGGCAAGAGAGGCGCAGACAGAGGGAAAAGGGGTGCAGAAAGAGGCAGGAGAGGTGCATAAAGAATCAACAGAGGTGCAGAAAAGAGGCGAAATGGGTGCAGAAAGAGGCAAGAGAAGTACAGAAAGAAGCAACAGAGTTGCAGAAAGAGGCAAGTGAAGTGCAGAAAGAATCAACAGAAATGTAGAAAGAGGCAGCAGAAGCACAAAAAAGAGGCAAAAGAGATGCAGATACAGGCAAGAAACATGCAAAAAGAGGGAAGAGGGGTGCAGAAAGAAGCAGGAGGGGTGCAGAAAGAAATAACAGAGGTGCAGAAAGAAGCAACAGATGGGCAGGAAGAGGCAAGAGAGCAGCAGAAAGGGGCAAGAGAGGTGCATAAAGAGGGAACAGGGGTGCAGAAAGAGGCAAGAGAAGAGAAAAATGAAGCAACAGAAATGTAGAAAGAGGCATGCGAAGTGCAAAAAGAAGACACAGAAATTCAGAAAGAGGATAGAGAAGTGCAGAAAGATACAACAGAGGTGCAGAAAGAGGCAAGAGAACTGCAGAAAGAGGCAATAGAGGTGCAGAAAGAAGCAAAAGAAGTGCATAAAAGGGCAAGAGAGGTGCAGAAAGAGGCAAGAGAACTGTGGAAAGAAGCAACATAAATGCAGACGAGGCTATAGAAGTGCAGAAAGAAGCAATAGATGTACTGAAAGAGGCAAGAGAGGTACAGAAACAGGCAAGAGAGGTACAGAAAGAGGGAACAGGGGTGCAGATAGAGGCAAGAGAGGTACAGAAAGAGGCAAGAGGGATGCAGAAAGAGGCAAGAGAAGTGCAGAAAGAAGCAAGAGAAATGTAGAAAGAGGCAAGAGAAATGCAGAAAGAAGCAACAGAAATGCAGAAAAAGGCAAGTGAAGTACAGAAAAAAGCAACAGAGGTGCAGAAAGAGCCAAGAGAAGTGAAAAAATAGGCAAGAAAGGTACAGAAACAGGGAAGAAATGTGCAGAAAGAGGAAACAGGAGTGCAGAAAGAAGCAAGAGGGGTGCAGGAGGAGGCAAGAGAGGTGCAAAAAGAGGGAACACGGATACAGAAAAAGTCAAGAGAGGTGCAGAAAGAGGGAAGAGGTGTGCAGAAAGAGGCAGGAGGGGTGCAGGAAGAACCAACAGAGGTGCAGAAAGAGGCAAGAGAGGTGCAGAAAGAGGCATGAGAAGTGCAGAACGAAGCAACAGAGGTATAGAAAGTAGCAAAAGAACTGCAGAAGGAGGCAAGTGATGTGCAGAAAGAGGCAAGAGAGGTGCAGAAAGAGGTATGAGGGGTGACAGAAGTACAAAAAGAAGCAAAATAGGTGCAGAAAGAAGCAACAGAAGTGATGAAAGAGACAAGAGAGTTTCAGAAAGAAATAAGAGAGATGCAGAAAGAAGCAAGAGTGGTTTGCACACCAGTAGTATCAATTTAACACCCACATTTAGCAATGAGTAACAGGTAACCATTCCAGCTTTGCAAAGAGCTTTCCACCAGGCTGTACCACTTGTTGCTGCATTTTTTGTAATGTTTGAGCCATTTGAGCTAGAAACAAGGTTTTTTTGCATGTTCAGCAGCTCCCTCTGTCCAAAAGCAATGCCGGCTCCAGAGAGATGCAGGGAGAGGGCAAGGACCGCAGCAGCCTTGAGGCTCCCCCCTTGGTCCCAGTAAGGGGTGATTGCTCTGGAGATACCCTCCTTACACAGGTAGGTCCTGGGGGTTGGGGTCCCAGGAGCTTAATTTGGCCCAAGAAGGGGGGCTGCATGTCCCCCTCTCCCAAAAAGAAAAAAGAAATAACATTTTTTAAAAGGCCAGGCCCCAGGGGATGGGGTCCTCGGGCCGAAAGAAGCACTAGCAAGTTGCCGGAGGCTCCGCCCCCTTTCTGCACTACTCTGCAAATGCCACTTGGGCTCAATTCTAACATCTTAATATTTTCACATTTCAATTATTTTATATGTTCATATCTACACATTAATATGTATAAGGTAATAGAAAAGAATGTGAGAATGTGCTGGAGATAAATTATTTTGAGTGGTCAATACCACCACACTGAAATTGGAAAGGCTATTTTATGGATTTTTAGTCAATATTTGATTAATTGATGAGAACCAATTAAAGTTTTTGGGATATATGTGTTGATGTATGTGTTTTCATATGAAGAATTGTTTACAATTATTTACTATTTTTGCTATTTCTATATATTATATAGGCCTGGGCCAAAATTCCGTTCCGTTCGCGGAAATTGCGATAATTTGGCATTTTCGCGTTCCGCGGAAAGCGCGAAAGTGTCAAAATTTCCGCATTCCGCAGCTTAGCGATAATTTGTTTCTTGCTCACGCTGTAAAATAATACATTCTTGCGTGCGCCTGATCGCCTTACCTGAATCCCCGCGTTCGCCGACAAGTTTTCCCGATCCAATCGCGTTCTCCACGTGATGTTGGATTGTCGGTAGCCATTCGCGCTGTCTCGCGACAGTTCGCGCCCGAAGTAACGTCATGCGTCACGCAATCACGTCTTTCTTCTCGCGATCATGCACCGTGAGACAAGTGAAACTAAGATGGCCGCGCCCGTGAGCAACCGCATGGGTAAGTTGGCAAGCCGCGACCACGCAGAAAATACCGCGAACGGGTGGGAAAAAAACTTCCGCATCTTCGCGATATTTCCGCGTGTTTGCGGATATTTTGAACATTTTCGCGATAATTTGCGAAAGTGAATTTCGCAAATTCCGCCCACCCCTAATATTATACATATATGTATCCCATATATAAATTTTTTTCTGACAATTTTTTAATGACTGAGTATATGTGTCCATAACAATTTATTTACTGTATGTATTGCATTCAAAAAGTTTACAGAATTGTATATATATATCTTTTTTGAAAATTCAAAAAGAAATTTAAAAAAATGCAAAAAGTGGAGGAAAGAAGAAAGCATGCTAACATTTGGAACATGCTGTGGCAACAAATGATGGATGGAATGCTGAATGAATAAAACATTCTCCCCCAGTCAAGAGATCTGTGTTAAATCCATTATTGCGGATCCTTCGCAAATACATTGCAACATGTTGCGAATCCATGCGCCAACAGGCTAGCCATGATCGACTGACTGCAAACTGTGGAGAAAGTTGCGGCTGCCATTTTGTGTCAAAGGACACTGTCCTGAGGGCCTCAACAGTTTTTGGAAAGTACTAGAAATGTTCAGAGTAGAGGTACCTTGATACCCATGACTGGAAAATAGGGATCTTCCAGGGAATTCATATGTATTTAACATGTCAAAGAAAAATAAATTCCCCACGTGTGACATTCTCAAATCCATCGCGATGCTGAGCATGGCCCCTCAGTGTAATGTTGCAATGGGTTCACGAATATCACCGAAATGAAAAAATATACCATCACGTAGTCACTCAGATACTATTGCATTCACTCACAGACCCACTCACACTCTTTTACACCCACTCAATCACTAAGACACACAATAACACTCTCACTCAGATACTTATGCATGCCTTCATAGACCTACTGAGAGATATACACACCCACTCCTAGACTCACACAGACATTCACAGACCTATTCAGACACACATACACTCACAGATCCACACACAAACACTCATGCATCCACTCATAGATCTCCTCAGATACTTAGTCCCCCACTCACAGTCCTAGTCAGACACTCACACACCCACTCACAGACCTACTCAGACACTCTCACACCCACTCAGAGACACACTCAGACACTCACATACCCACTAAGATACTCACACACCCACTCACAGACCCACTCAGACACTGACACACCCACTCACAGACCCACTCACAGATACATGTACCTTCTTACAAATTCACTTAGACACTCACGTACCCACTCACTGACCCACTCAGATACTCATGCACTCACTCACAGGCCCACTCAGTGATGCAGTTAATGAGATGGGTAGAGTCACTTATACAGTTTTTAAAAGTATATGTGCTCTTGTGTATTGAATGTGTGCTTTTGTTTGAGCATTCACAATGGATTCGGGAATTTGAAAAGGGATTTAAAAAGAAAATTAACAGAGTTTGGGTAAAAAGGTGGCTCTGAGAAGAGTCTTTGTATTTATTATTTGTAAATGATAACTACACATTAAATAGGATGCAGTATTTCAAGCTGTCACTTATATAGATACTATCCATGTCAAAGCATAAATTGCTGTTGTAGATAGAGCCCATGTTATGGTTTCTGAGGAATGCAGAAACAGTTTTACTAACATGTTTCCTGGCTTTGTCTATCTGAGGACAGAATTCTTTTGACCACTTCCATTTCTGCCTTTGGCATATGTTGAAGAACACCAAGGCAGTATGAGGGAAATGTACCATCAACTGAGTGAAGGTATCCTTCATTAGGTTTTCCAGTCCTATCCCAGTATGTGTCCCTAGGTCATGACACGGTGCAAAATGAGGTTAGGATGTTGGCAATCCACAATGTTTTCAACCAAAGCCAGCAATTGATGGCACTTTAATCCTAGCTGCCCAACCCAAGTAATGTCCACATTAGGCAAACCCAAGTCCCTGTCTATGCCACTCTTTCTAGCACACTCTCTAACCCAAAATATAAAACTATTACCCACAATCCACACTCTGACCACTTTGAGGCAAGTAGGAGTAGCACACAGGAGAAGGCTGGAGCTGAATGAGACAGTTTTCAAAATGAAAGGCACATAAAATAGAGGGCAGGACCTAGCTTAAAAAAATACATATATGATTGCATGGTGTAAATACCCGGGTAGCTAAAATTAGGTACTCATTTTTAAAGAAAAGTAAGTAGATCTGTGATTGGCTCTGGTAAAAATAAAAAAATGTAATGCTATTTTGGATATGCTGTTAATTCCAAACAGTCAACCACACCTGATGCAAATGATTTTGATGATAGTATGCTGCTTCTAGAATGTGTTATGAACATTTGACTTACTGGTTTAAGAGAGTGTTCACAAGGGTTTTGCTATGGAAAACCAGTTAAGAGACTGTAGTTTGGAAGGGTAAAAAACAGTCTGTAGTGTGTTAGTTAAAACTAGAGTGGTTTAGAGTCATTACTTATTACAGAGGGTATATTTTCTCATCCAGAGCTATCTTATAAAGTGCATTGTAAAGTTTTAAGAGAGCAATGCTAAATACTTTTCGGACTCCTAGTGGTATTTGCGAATCAATCGCAAAGTAGCACAGGGGTCCCTACTAAGCATTGCGACACAAATCGCGAGTTCACCCAAAAACACAGCCAGATTGGGATTCTTAACAGAAGTGCAGGAAAGGGTCAACAAACACTGACCATTGAGAAATTGAATAAAAAAGGTTAAATATGAAACACATGTTATGATTTGCTAAATATGACAGTATCACTGAGAGAAAAGCTAAAAAGGTTGCCATTAATGGTTACTTTGTATGAGAGTGGTATACCATTCTTATGCTTAGATTTCACATTTCCGGAGAGAGAGAAGAGTGTAACTGATACCATCACAAAAAATTACAGACCAACAACCAAAAACTAATTTTAAAAGTTATGTGAAATAGAGTATATTTTATTAAAAAATGTGTTTGGAAACATATGTGTGTAGATAAAGTAGATGAAAGTGTGTGTGATGTATAGAAACTTATAGAGAGTGTCTTAGATAAAGCTAGAGAGGGACTGATACACTTATTTACATGCGTATTGAAGTATTGATAGTCCTAGTCAGTGATCCAGACTACTAGGCCTTTAAACATGCGCTTAGCCTGCTACTTGAGAGCCTGTATGTGCAGTTTTACTACCAGGTTGACTTGGTATTGAAAACTTCTAGCCAAGCCTTAGACTTCCCATCTGCTACACCTAAGGCACCTTTAAGGTAGGCTGTATGTAGGCCATAAAGAGGAGGTTGGTATGTGCTTAGAAGGTAAGACATGTACTTTGAATTTTCGGTGAGTCACATGCACGCTTTCAGACCCTTATGTCCAGTTATACTTCCAGTCTCCCTCCAATAAAAAAAGCATACTGAAACTCTCCCATCAAGTTAGACAGACACAGAGGAAGTTACATATTCAGGCACACACCCACAGAGCAGTTGTGTATGCAGCAGTAACTGAGCCAGCCAATCTGTACAGCCACTTACAGACATATATTCAGACCCATAGAGATACTAAGACAGCCTGTCATATAGCGACATAGTTGCTTACAGATCCATTGACACACCAGAGCGGGATTGATACACTCTTTCAGATATGTACTCAAGTACTGAAATTCCTAGTCAGTGATCCAGACTAGTAGGCCTTTAAACATGTGTTTAGTGTGCTGCTGCAGAGCCAGTATTTGCAGCTTTACTGCCAGTTCAAGCTGGTATTGAAAATTCCTTGCCAAGCTTTAAACTTCCCTTCTACAACATAAAAGTAACCCCAAAGGTAGAATATAGGTAAGCAATTGGGCAGGGTGCTATGTGCTTAGAAGGTAAGACATTAACTTTGATGTTTTAGTGAGTTACATGCATACGTGCAGACCAATAGGCACAGTAATACATCCAATCTCCCACTCATTCTGCTAGTCACATACTTATTTACAAAAACATAGAGGCACTCACCACCCAGTCAGACAGAGACATAGGCACTTACATATTCAGTCACATGTCCATACAGTATGTAGGTATCCAGCCGTAACACACACTTACATACCCAAACACTCAGTAATAGAGCCAGTAAGTAATATGTATAGCTACTTACATATAAATATAGACACCAATACAGATCCTAAGACAGCGAGTCATGTAGCGAGATAGTTACTTACACATCCAGTGACACACCTACAGAGATACTGATACACTCATTTAGATATGTACTCAAGTAGTAACATTCTAAGACACATATCCAGACAAGAAGTCCTTTAAACATGTGTTGGGCCTATGACTACACAGCCTGTGTGTTTAGTTTTACTACCAGGTTAATTAAGCATTTAACACCCCATGCCAAGACTTAAACTCCCTACTACATATGTCACCTCTAATGTAGGCCATAGGTAGATATACACTGATGCATACATTAACTCATCCAGACACACTTTAATGCCTACAGTAGCACACCCAGGCACACACTGGTGCATACACTAACACACTGAAGCACACACTCATGTATATACTAGCACACCCAGGCATGCATTGATGCATACACTGAGACACCCAGAGACATCCCAATGTATACACTGGCATACCCAGACATATACCAATTCAGACACTGAAACACCAAGCTAAACACTAGCCCATCCAATAAGAAACCTTAGCACACATAGAGTCCTACACTGACACACCCATGAACACACTGATGCATACACTGATATACACCGGCACACACTTATGCATATACTAACACGCCCAGGTACACGCTTCTGCATATACTGTCACACACTGATCTCTACACTAACGCAACCAGGCACATGTATGCATACACTGACACACCCAGGCACTCACTGACGTATATGCTGTCACACCCATGCACACACTGCTACATATCTTGACACACCCAGGTACATACTGATGCATAGAGTGATACACCGGTGTCACACTGATGCATACACTGACACAGCTAGGCACAGACCGATTTAAACATGAAAAGTAACAGACTTAAAGTGGCTATAACATAGTGACATAACTGTTAATGTACAGCAAAGAAACATTACTAGAGCCCTCAAATGATGTCTTTTGTAGCTCCTGCTCTTTACTTTCGATTTTTTTAGAAAGTTCATCCTCTTGCTGCCTCATGCAACGCCTTTTACCCACCATTATCGAAGTACCAATAACTCTTAGAAAGGCCTTGATGGAGTCCCATACAGTTTGAATCTTTGCTGACCCTATGTTGGCTTGATAGAAGACCGAGACCTCATCTCTCATATTAGATATCACCTCCTCATTCAACAGGATGACCCTATCTAGAGTCCACCTTATTGTACCCCTCTTATCCTGGAGCCTCAAGGAAAAAAGCACAGCTGAGTGGTCTGAAAGGATAGCAGGAAGATGTTTAATCCCTTCAACCCCTGTCAACACATCCCGATCCATTAAAAAATAATCGATACAAGAATGGTGGCTGTACTTCTTACTAAAGAAAGTAAAATCCCTCTTATCTCCCACCTTATTTCTCCAAATGTCCACCAAGTTTAATTCTTGGAACAGAGTCTTAAGTACCGCAGTTGTTGTCGGTGGGCTAATATATTTAACTTTGGAGGTTCTATCCAGATCTTTATTTTGTACTATGTTAAAATCCTCTCCAATTATCATGGGGCATTAGTTAATAGCAAACATGATTCCATCTTAAGTAGTGCATCTGGATTGTCCTCGTTTGGCCCATAGTAACTGGCTCAAACTATTGGCAGTCACTGTATCCTCATCTTAACTAGTACCCATCTCCCAGAGGAATCTGTCTGACTACTCGCCAATTTAAAACCCCGATTACTTCTTATAATAACTGCCACCCCCCTCGTACTGCCTCTCTGATCCAACATCCTGGCAACATCCTGAACCCAGGCCAATTTATTAAATGCATTTTTGCACTCACTCTTTTCTAGATGAGTTTCTTGTAACAAAATAACGCTGGCCTCAGTTTTCTTAAGGAATTCCAGGATTGGGGCCAACTTTCTCGTGGACCTCAAGCCATTTACATTCGAGGACATAAACTGGGCCAAATTTTTACTCATTTATTATATGTTAACGCCCGCTTCCTAACCACCTTCCCAGATTTAAACCTATACTCATTGCACACCGCTATATTTATGTCAAACAAGCCACTCACCTGGTGTTTGTTCCTTGTTCTTCTCTAACAACGATCGAACCCCAGTCTCCTCGTTAGCTCCCCAAATGGCAGAGTTCTTAGTAAATAATCTGAAGTATGAAAAGCCCCCAGGGGGAAAGAGGGATGGGAATCAAAAAACAAGAAAAAGAGGCACTGCCTCAACTGGCGATAGTGCAGCTAACCAATGGTCCACCGTTCCCGACTTCTCCCCGTGGAATGGATATAAGTCTCTTGTACTGGCAACTTCAATTTATTACCTAATGCATAAACAACAATAATGTAGGATTAAAACTCACTTTTTAATCTTCTACAACATTTGCTTAAACCTAATGACTTCTGGAACTTTATATCATTACCTATTTTTATACTGCGTAATCATAATCTTTAGAAAAAAATGCTTCCTATAACAGTTGCCTTACAAATTTTGTCCTGTGAAGGAAAATTTAAGAGGTTCAATCACCTATTCAACATTCAACAATAATCAAATATGTTTTCTTCTAGACATACATCGTTACCTTTGATATGTAGTAATTATGCTTACCACTAAATAACAACATATTAAATAGTCTTGTATTTGTAGAAATAAATTGTCTTTTAGTCTTCTGATGAGTCTGTTGAAATCCTTGACTTTTCACGAATCTAAGATCGTTATCCTGATTTTGAGTTGTTTAAAGGTTCCAGATTGCACATGAAATTAATCTACAAAAGTCTTCCAGGTTAAATAACAAAACGAGCTTCCTGAAGTCTTAAATGAAATACCAGATAATTAACTCACCGATCGTTCTTTTCAGTTCGTGCACTTATTTAGAATGTTGCCTTTAACGTATCTTTCTTTGCGTGTTGTTTTTACAGGAACCAGAAATGATGGCACTGAAGACATTCCGGAGGAAGTTTGGGAGATCGAGAAGTCCGGAAGATGAAGAGCTGTCCCGAAATCCGGAAGATGCCAAGATGAAATGCTGGGAAGTATCGGAGTTCAGTGGAGGTGCTCAGAATAACAGGATCACCAGGTAAGGGCTTCAAACGATGAAACCAAGCAAAAGGCGGTGTATGCGAGCGGTTTAAATACCCTTCTGCCGCTCACGTATACCGCGTGAGAGTCGCACATGTGAGATGCAAATAATATACAACGTGCGAGCCCAACAGTGGTTTCTTCATAGGAATGCAACTACCACAACGTGCAGAGTTCTTAATTACATTTAGCACGTGAATGTGACAGCGTGATTGGGTTTTTGCTACCAGCAGCAGTGTTTAATCATTCTAGTGCATTTCTAGGTGCGTTTCTTGGTGTTTGTGATAACCATATCTTATTAATGGATTACATGCACATCAAAATAAATACATATGCCAGGAAAGAATGAGAACCTCATGTGTAGGTCTTTTAGGATTCATAAGTGCGATTAAAGGGTCTGAGGGAATTAAAGGGGCTGAGCATGTGAGGAGTTTTGGGGCTGAGCAGTTTCACCATGTGAGGAGTTTCTGACTACCATGACAGTTCACCCTGCAAAGGTTGCCTTTGTCTAATAGGTCGAGGTTTGTTTGGATTACATGCGTGAAACGTCTGACCAATCTAGGGGCATGAATGCTGGATGCTTGTTCCCAAGATCTTTCAGCAGCCTCATAACCTTTCCAATCGATGAAGTAATGAAACTTTTTATTAATTCTTTTTGCATCTAGAATGCGATTAACCTTATATTCCAAATGATCGTTTACAATGATTGGCGGAGAGGGATTATCTTTTCTAGTACCTGGATGATAGGGTTTCAATACGGACACATGAAAAACTGGGTGAATAGTATACTCAGTTGGTAATGACAATCGAACTGAAACTAGATTTATCACCTCTTGTATGGGGAAGGGTCCTATAAAACGAGGTTGTAATTTTCGTGGCCCATCCAAATGAGTATTTCGGGTGGATAGCCAGACTAAGTCTCCAATTTTATATGTTGGTTCAAGAGTTCGGTGTTTGTCTGCCTGTTTTTTTATCCTGATTTTATTCTTTGCTAAGCAATTTCTGGCTCTGTCTTGCAGGGATTGTAATTCCTTAATTTATTCGGACACAGCTGGCATGGCATCCTGATGAGACGGCATTGAGATGGGAATACATTTTGGATGATAACCGGTCATAAAATAAAATGGTGAACAGCCTAATGCTGAATGTACACTATTATTATATGAAAATTCTGCAAAGGGTACCACTTTGTCCCATTGCGAAGTCAAGGTAGTTAGATAACATCGCAATGATTGTTCTACAAACTGATTAACCTTTTCAGTTTGGCCTTTTGTTTGTGGATGGAAGGCTGATGACAATGCCACTTCAATTCCTAATTGTTCACATAGATTTTTCCAAAATTTGGAGACGAACTGAGGGCCTCTGTCTGACACAATCTTACTTGGCAACCCATGTAATTTGACAATATGTTGGACAAAAATATCACAAAACTCAGCAGAAGTAGGTAATTTTTTGAGTGGAACAAAATGACCCATTTTAGATAATAAATCAACAACCACCAAAATAGTCGTAAAACCATTCGCCAAGGGCATATCGGTAATAAAATCAAGACTGATTGTATGCCATGGAACTGAAGGAATGGGTAAAGGTTGTAAAAGACCAGCTGGGGCTATATGGTGTGATTTATTATGAGCACAAATGGGGCATTTGTTTACTTAATCCATAGTATCTTTTCTCATAGTTTCCCTCCAAAACTTTCGGGAACATAGTTCAATGGTTTTTTGCATACCTGGGTGACCAGTTAAACTCGAATCCTGATGCCAGAATATGATTTGTTCTCTCAGTTTTTCTGATGGAATAAATAACTTTTCTTTATAAAAATAAAGTCTTTCAATGATAGATTTGTCTTTTCTCTGCAACCATTTTTCTTTGTTTAACTTTTGGAATTTGATCTTGACCTCTGACAAAAAGGTATCAGATTGGGTTGTTGCTACAATTCTTTCAACTGGTATGATGTTTTGTGTTGTATTTTGGTGTTCTTGTGAACCTTTCTCATGCAAGCGAGAAAGGGTATCCGATATCAATTGTTTTTGTCCTTACCAATATGTTATTAAAAAGTCAAATTCACTGAAAAAAATTAACCACCTCATTTGTCTTGGTGTTAATGCTTTGATAGAAGTAAAGAATTGCAAATTCTTGTAATCTGTATAAATGGTCACAGTGCGCTTAGCTCCAAGAAGGTGGTGTCTCCATTCTGAGAAAACATCTTTAATGGCTAACAACTCTTGTTCGGCAATTGTGTAGTTTTGCTCAGCTGGCAGAAATTTACGTGAAAAGTAGGCCAAGGGTTGTAGATACCCAGTTTTAGGATCATTCTGCATTAAAACCCCTCCCTCAGCAGTTTGAGAGGTGTCTGCTTCAACTATAAATGGCTGGTCTGGGTCTGGGTGGTTTAATACTGGAGCAGTGGTAAAGGCCTTTTTTAATCTAGAAAAGCCTTATCAGCATCTTCTGTCCAATGGAAGTTTTGTCCCGTTTTTAACAGTTGTGTGATTGGGGTTACTATTCTGGAAAAATGTGCGATTAAACGACGGTCAAAGTTAGCAAATCCCAAAACCTTTTGGACCTCTTTAACTGAGGTAGGAACTGGCCAATTTGGTATTGCTTCAACCTTTTTAGGATCCATTTTTATACATTTGGGTGACAGAACATATCCTAGAAATTTCACAGAACGAACATTGAAAACACATTTTTCAAGCTTAGCAAACAAGGAATGATCTTTTAGTCTTTGTAAAACTGTTCGCACATGTAACACATGTTCCTCTTCATTTTTTGAGACGATTAATATATCGTCTATATAGACGATAGCAAATACGTCCAAAAGATCATGGAAAACCTCACTAATGAAATACTGAAATGCCTCTGGGACATTACATAACCCAAAAGGCATTACAGTATATTCATACAAGTCGAATTTAGTGAGAAAGGCGGTACTCCATTCGTCACCCTCACGTACACGTATTAGGTGTTAAGCACTGCGGAGATCAAGCTTTGTGTAAATGTTCAATCCTTTTACTTGATCAAGCAAGACAGGAATTAGTGGTAAAGGGTAGAGGTTTTTGATTGTAGCTTTATTAACCGCATGGTAGTCAATACATGCCCTTAAATCTCCTGATTTCTCGCTCCGTAGAAAAGTGGAGAGGATACTGGGGCAGTTGAATGCCAAATAAACCCTTTTTCAAGTAACTCATCAAGATATTCCTTTAAATATTGAGTTTCGGGTTCAGTCAGAGAGTAAATAGGACTACAAGGTAAAGGGACTCCTGGTATTAAGTTGATTCTGCAGTCATATACTCTATGTGGTGGGAGTTGAGTGGCCTGTACTGGATCAAACACTTCAGCAAAATTCTTATATTCATTGGGTAGGGTATTCTCAATGCTATAAGTGACTGCGCAATGTGGAGGATAAATAGGATCCTCGGCTTCTTGGTAACAGTGGGTTCTACAGAAAGGTGAATCAAGACTTATAGTCCATTGTACCCAATCAATTTGCGGATTATGTTTTTCAAGCCGGGGCATTCCTAGAATAATTCCAAAAACAGGGGTGTCAATTAAACCAAACATTAGTTGTTCAGTATGACCATTCTCGCTTACTATGGTCAATGGCACAGTATGAAACCGAATTAAACCAGATGCCAGAGCTGAACCATCAACTGCTCTTACAGGTTCGGGTTCATCTTGAGTTATGTGAGAAATACCTAGTTTGTTAGCAAGAGTAATATAAAAAAAATTCCGGTAGCCCCTGAATCAACTAGGACAGATAAAAGGTGGCTGTTGAACGGTTATAACAACAGTCATTAAAATCATCATGTGTTTAGCAACTTTGTTGGTAATGTTTGGGACGGCTTTCAAGACCCTAGTTTTGGTTTTACTCAAAGAAACGGTCTCGACTTTCTTTGTGCAGATTAGTTTTCCGATTTAGTTTGCTCTGTAAGAGAGACTTCTTTCTTTTTCTTGGGTTTTATGGGACATTCCTTAGCAAAATGTTCAGCCTTTCCGCAAAATAAACACAGTCTTTCTTTACGCCATCTATCTTTTTCTTCATCTGACAATGGCCCTTTTATATCTCCTATTTGCATAGGTTCTGGTTCAGTGACTCGTAGTTCTTTTTCTTTTCTTTCTGATTTAAATACTGTTGGTCTAAAATCAGCTCTAGGCTTTTCACTTTTTCTTTCGGTTATTCTATGGTCTAGCTTGACCACAAGATCAACAAACTCCCCATAGTCTTTGGGCAAATCTACAATGTGGGCCAGTGAATCTTTAAGATCCTCTCTCAGTCCTCTATAAAATAATGAGGTACGTTTTTCATCGGGTCAATGGGTTTCGGAAAAAAGTCTATTAAATGTTGTAAGGTAAGTAAGTAAAACTTTTGTTTCTTGACGAAGATTTAATAATTCACTATCACTAGATTGGACAAAAACATGACAAGAAAAAAGCTGTGTCATTGCTTCATTGAAAGCAGTAAGATTCTGTAAAAGTGGATCTTCTTTCTCAACTAATGGAATAGCCCAGTCTGCAGCTACCCCACCTAGGTAAGAAATGATAAAGGATGTTTTGGCAGAGTCTGAATTAAACACTTGAGGTTTACAAAGAAAATGTAACTGACATTGGCTCATGAAAGCCGCAAAACGAGAACTATCTCTTTGGAAGCGTTCGGGATTGGCCAGAGGGACGGGGTAGGAGTGACAACTGTGACCTGAACATTAGACTCAGGTTGTTGTACTATACAAGTGGAAGGAGAGAATGTAGTTTGACCAAATTTGGGACAAAATAGGATGTTTATCGGATTTTTTGGGATCCCTCCACTGCATAAACTCGGTTTTATTTTTGGATAATTATTCTCTGAGAGCATAGTTCTCTTGTTTTACCTGCTGCATCTCTATTTGTAGGTGTCTAATTTTTCAGAAAGTTCGGTAACATTACTAGTTGGATCCTTGTTCGGTCGTCATTTTAGAAGAACCTTTTTATAGTGGCTTGGTCTTCTGTCAAACAAGCCACTCACCTGGTGTTTGTTCCTTGTTCTTCTCTAACGACGATCGAACCCCAGTCTCCTCGGTAGCTCCCCAAAAGGCAGAGTTCTTAGTAAATACTCTGAAGTCTGAGAAGCCCCCAAGGGGAAAGGGGGATGGGAATCAAAAGACAAGAAAAAGAGGCACTGCTTCAACTGGCGATAGTGCAGCTAACCAATGGTCCACTGTTCACGACTTCTCCCCGTGTAATGGATATAAGTCTCTTGTACTGGCAACTTCAAATTATTACCTAATGCATAAACAACAATAATGTAGGATTAAAACTCACTTGTTAATCTTCTACAACATTTGCTTAAACCTAATGACTTCTGGAACTTTATATCATTACCTATTTTTATACTGCGTTATCATAATCTTTAGAAAAAAATGCTTCCTATAACAGTTGCCTTATGCTTCTTGTCCTGTGGAGGAAAATTTAAGCGTTTCAATCACCTATTCATCATTCAACAATAATCAAATATTTTTTCTTCTAGGCATACATCGTTACCTTTGATATGTGGTAATTCTTCATACACTAAATAACAACATAGGTGCACATGCATCAAGCAAACCAAAAGCGATTCCTTAATAGCGAGAAATAAGGAATCGTTATTAAGGAATCGCTTTTGGGCATGCATCAACAGATTCGGTAATTATTAGCGATTCCTTAAAAATCGCTATTTTTACCGAATATACAATAGCGGGGCATGCAAACTCCGAATAGCTAATAGCGAGTTCGGTAATACCGAATTAGCAAATTGCGAATTCGATATTAGCGAAATCGCAAATGACCGCGTCGCACCGGGAACGTGCAGATGACATCACCAACCAGGAAATACAGCTGCCCCACCCTCATTGCATCAACAGAGGAGCAAACAGGAGCACTGACTGCAGACTGCCTGTGCAGACTGAAGCCACACAGACTGTTCCATCTGCTAAAATACACCATCCATGAAGAAGGAAGCCCCATCCAGCGCTGAGGCTGCGCGCAAGCGCAAGCGCAAGTTCTCCGACAGGGAGCTGGAGCACCTAATTGAGGGAGTCTTGAGCAAGCACGATCGCCTCTTCGGCAAGCTGTCCCTCAAGGTGCCTGAGGCGGAGAAGCGCCGCATATGGCTGCGCATCCGCGAGAGGGTGAATGCAGTAGGTGTGATGCCCCGCAGCATCGACGACCTAAAAAAAAGGTGGTACGACCTGCGGAAGCGTGCGAAGGAGAGGATAGCAGAGAGGCTCCGGGACGCAAGCAGAACGGGAGGCGGCCCTTCCACGGTCCAGGCTAACACTGCCCTGGAGGAGCTGGTGGAAGGAACAATTGAGCGGGAAGCTGTCGTAGGAGTGACCCAGATGGACACATCCGGCACAGCCACAAGTGCCCAAGGTAAGATGCATGCCTGTTGCCATACCCAGCATAGCGTAAATCCCATTCCAGGCCCCCAGCAGGATCTGAGTGTGCATGCAGCTTTGCAACACACAGCTTTACTCCTAACACTAGTGCATCATGGGAGTTGTAGTCTACTCAGGCAAGTGTGCATGTAAAGGGGTAAATGCAATAACCATTCACCAGATCAGTAGAAGCTGGGTATAGACAGTATATTTAGTGGATCACAGAGGGACATGTATGTGTACAACACTACGTAGGTCTAACTATCCCACTAACCATGCACTGTTTCACACACAGATGCATCACCTGGGGATTCAGATGACAGCGGCCAGCTGGTAATCTCCGAAACACCGGTTGATTCAGACCTTGGGACAGCGCAGGATGCCCTCACATCACCTACACCTGCCACCCCACCAGCACCACCAGAACCAGCAACACCAGCACCAGCAACACCAGCACCACCAGCACCAGCACCAGCCACACCAGCTGCTGCCACGACAGCCACCAAAGCGCCGCAGCGCAGGTCCCAGGTTGCGCCCTTGCCGGTGATGGAAACACCCACCACACAAACGGGACACGGTCAGCGCGCCATCACACCACCTGATGCACCACCTGTCCGCACCAGGCTAACACAGCGGCGCAGGTCTCGCCAACGTTCGGTCTCCTCAGGCAACCTGGATCTCCAACACACTCCTGGCATTGAGGAGAGGATGCTGTCTGTACAGCGCGTGCAGAGCCGCCACATGGCAACCATCAGCACCAACATCGTGCACCTTGTTCGTGAAATGCGAGCCATGACTGCCGCAGTAACGGCCATGGGCACGTCGGTCAGGGACATGAGCACTGTGGTGGCAGAGGGCAATGCTCACCTCAGGGAAGATATACAGGAGCTCACCAGTGCCATGAGGGAGGGCCATGAGTGCCAGAAGAGGAGGCACGGACAGCAATTGTTGCGTTCCGCTGCCGCTACTAAGGCTATCACGCGCCACAGCAACAGTACCGCAGTGTTGGCACGCCGCACTGTGTCCTTGCAGGTCGACCTTGGGCACTTCTGCGGGAATGTGGCAAAGGCACTGGGGCAGTTGACCACTGCTGTGGAACACTTCCAGAGCAGCACATGCAGTGCTGCAGCTTTGGGGGGGGATGACGCTAGTGAGGCTGCCTCCAGTGTCAGCAGCGTGTCACTGGCAGAGGCCAGCACCAGGCGCCGCAGTTCGCGGGCATCCATGGGGACAGGCCGTGGTGAGGCAATGGAGACACCTGAGCGGAGGCTTGGGGTACGTGGCAAGCGCCACTAGACAGTGGAACATGCATACAGGACCATGGTGGGGCAACCATGGACATCCACTTACTGAGTATGCACAGGCGTGAGTTTAAGGCACATTTGATTTTAATTTATGCAATTGGAGCATGATTTACATAGCTAGTTTTGTTGCACAAACCTCAGTGCTACTGTGCATTAAACAGTTGCACCCCAAACAAACTTGTAATGTTTCATTCTCACATGTTTCAAAAATGATTTTGCATGATGTATGTCCGCCTCCTATGGCCCTCTGCTGTGTTAGGGACGTGTGCCTGTCGTTGTTGGGCGGGTGGTTGGTCATCCCGGTGGTCGTCATTCCTGTCCACCTCTATGGGTATCCCCCTTCTGGTCGCAATGTTGTGCAGCATTGCACATACAGCAATTATGCAGCGTTGTAGCGATGTTCCTGTGAGGTGGCTGGATTGATGTATGGGGTGAGTATGTATTCACGCAGGGCGTAAGCACTGTCACCTAGAAGATAGAAGCATAGACTTAGCATTGGTGATGTACATACATGTGTGGTGTTGGTGTAGGGAAGCGTAATTTTTACGTACCTAGCAGGAATCCCTCTCCAAATTCTCCGTTGATTAGTCGCCTGTGCATTCCACTGTGGCGGAAGATGTAGGAGTCGTGTGTGCTCCCCGGGAATTGTGCCACTAGGTCCGTTATGATGTTATGGGCATCGCACACAACCTGCACGTTGATTGAGTGGTATGACTTGCGGTTCCGGAATATGTACTTGTTGGACCCGGCCTCGTAGAATGGCCCTCCGTGCCCCCGCACCACCGAAACCTGGTACCTGCAGCCCAAGCACACGGCCCAGCCGACCCTTCCCACCAGGACACCCGCACCAACCCCGGACATCCCCGTCCATGGCCTCCCTCCTTTCGGCCACCCCGGGCCCGCGTGCCCACTCCATGCAACAAGATGGCTGCCCGGCCCCGGCGCGACCCGGGCCTCGAGGCGCCACTCCGGCTGGAGGACATCACTCTTCCAGGGGATGCGAGAGGGAGGAGCAGTTTCTATCGCACCTCTGAACTCCCCTGGGACGATGGGTTTCGATCGGCCCTCCGGCCTCCCTGCGGGCTGGCTCCGTGCCTGCTGGGTGTCTGGGACTCCTCCCGACCCGGCCTTGAAAGGATCAAAAGACAATAGCAGGAAACCCCGACAAGCGGCCCCCAGGTGACAAGACCCCTGCCTGCACAGACGCCGGACATCAAAGAGGGGTCGACCTATAACAAGGGGTGCTCTGAGACTGTCCGGCAGATTCGACGCTGGAACAACGAGAGCCTGCCGACGTGGTCGCGGCTCCTGGAACCTGAACCCACCTGAGCCCTGCTGAGTGACTCGCGGCTCCCTGAAGATCGTAAGACCTCCGAACTTGTACCTGAGCCCTGCTGAGTGACTCGCGGCTCCCTGAAGATCGTAAGACCTCCGAACTTGTACCTGAGCCCTGCTGAGTGACTCGCGGCTCCCTGAAGATCGTAAGACCTCCGAACTTGTACCTGAGCCCTGCTGAGTGACTCGCGGCTCCTTGTAGATCGTAAGACCTCCGAACCTGTACCTGAGCCCGCTGAGTGACTCGCGGCTCCCCCAGACTCTCTCGGTCCCGCCGGACCCCGACTCCGACCGCGTATCCCCCAGCTCAAGGATTGTGAGCTGTGCGCCGCATACGTCCCCGCTTTGAACCGTTACCAGAGACTGTCCCGCTACCCCCTACCTTTCCGAGACTCTTGAGCCCGTGCTCACCTTGTACATATTTGCAGTGATACCTATTTGATAAAGCTTGTTTTCTGAGAAAACCCAGTGTGGTCACTCTGTGTCGTGTGGTGCCAGAAGTACGATCCTAGTTGCGAGATTCCTCCCCCGGGGGAATCTCCCGCCAGTGCCCGGCTACGATACTTCGAGGGTGGGTCTCAGGGTAGTCAGGACCCCTTTCCGGGCTCCTCTGAGGTCGCCGTCTAACATTGGTGGCAAGCGACGGGATTCGGGCCCATCACCTAGAGATCGTACAGTGAACAACGGACGCACGACCAACAAAGATGGCAGAAGGAAGCGCCACGAGCTCCGCAGAAACCAACGCCAACAGAGTGTTCCAGGTGGAGCATCTAGAAGAATACACACACAAAGAGCTAAAGCAATTTTGCAAAGAACTTAAAATCGCTACCACTGGCCTCAACACTAAGGAAGACTTGCAGAAAGCACTGAAAACTTGGGTGGAGACCGGGGCCCCCCGCCCGGAAGGCACGGGAGAGCGCCCCGACGAAGCCGAACCCCCTCCAAGTGAAAGCAGCGACAATCAGGTGCGAGGCATAGTACCAGACGGGGGCCTATCCCCGGAAGAACTCGCGGACAGAGAGAGAAGCCGCAGTCATGAACTCGAGTTAGCCAAACTCAAAATCGAGGGCGAATTGAAGCTAGCGGAGAAAAAGCTAGCGGTAGAGCAAATGCGCGTACAAGGCGAACTGGAAGAAAAGAAGCTCCAACGGGAGCACGAAGGAAGGAAGCTTCAACTGGAGCACGAACGCAGCTTAAAGGAACTCGAGCTCAAGGCCCGAAATGAGGACGGGAGGCCCTCGGGAAACCGAGAGACGGCCCCCCCAGCGGAACAGAAGGTCCACATCCCCAAGGATGTGGTCAAGGAATATTATAAGAACGATGACATTCAGCAATGGTTTCGGGCCTACGAGGTCGCCATGACCTCCCATCGGATCCCACAGAAGGACTGGGGGGCGGGGTTGTGGGGGCGGTTTCTGAGCGAAGGAAGGGACACCCTGCTCGACCTACCCCTCTCCCTACAGACCTCCTACAGCCACATGAAAGAGGCTCTCCTCACAAGATACGGCCTCACCCCAGAAATGTACCGCCAACGGTTCCGGGACTGCAGGAAGATCCCGGGCACCACCTGGGTGGAGTATGTAAACTTTTTTAGTCGGGCCTTCGATGGGTGGGTCAAGGGCAGCAAAGTCACCACCCTTGCCGAACTCACTGATCTCATGTTATGGGAACATCTGGCTGCGAACTGCTTCATAGAGCTACGTCAACATCTGCTGGATAGCAAGCTCACAGATCCCCGGAAGCTGGCTGTGGAGGCCGACCGCTGGACCAACACCCGGGTCTCCCGGGGCATGGTAGGACAGTATCCCCGAGCCAGTCAGGGACCACCCCGCCAGAGAGGAGGAGGGAACCAGGGAGGGCCGAGGGAGGCCCAGCCTAGCCCCCCGAAGACACCACCTCCACCTTTCCCGGCGCCCCCTCCACCAGTGACCGGGCCCCCTGGGAGACGGGGACACCGGGTGACCGTCACGTGCTTCCGTTGCCAGAAACCCGGGCACTACGCCAATGACCCAGAGTGTCCCATGGCCACCCAAGTCCCCCCTGCAAGACAGATAGCCAACGTAGCCCTGGGGGAGGAGGTTGGGGAAGCCGAGGAGTGGGAACCCGCCGCGATGGCCCTAGTATCCCTGGGAGATAGGGAAATGATCCCTGGTAGCCTCCTACCCTCCAACACACAGAAATATGGGCAGCTCGTCAAGATCAATGGTCACCAGGTAGAGGCCCTGCGGGACACCGGGGCCAGTATCACCGGTGTCCTCAGGCACCTAGTCCCCGAGGAGCAGATCCTCCCCAATGTCTTTTGCCCCGTAATATCCGCAGACAATAGGGAAAGTATGTGTCAGGTAGCCCTGGTGCCATTTGAGTGGGGAGGGGTGATAGGTAAACTCAAGGTGGCCGTAAGAACCTCCCAGCCGGTCGACTGCCTCCTAGGGAACGACCTGGAGAGTTCTCCCTGGAAGCACGTAGAGCGCAAGGCCCACCTAGGAATGATGGGACTCCCCGAGTGGGTGTGTGCCACCACCCGATCTATGACAGCCCGACTCACTCCCCGGAGAGAAGTCGAGAGCCCCCCGGTCGAAGAAACCAGTACCGTCCCCGCCGAGGGTCCTCCCGTTCCCCCATCAGAAGGGTCCGTCGCCAGCGACGAACCCGCACCATCCGACCCCGCCCCGGTCCCCGAGTTGGGGGATCTACCCGAGTTGGCCCATTGGCGCCACGAGGGCGGGCCCACCCGGAAAGAATTTTGCCGGGAGCAAGCCACCTGTCCTTCCCTGGTTGGGCTGCGGCGCCAGGCCGAGGGCCAAGCCGCAGGTGACCAGACCGGAACGCACCGAATCTATTGGGAGAATAACATCCTGTATAGTGAGCAGAAGTCGGTGGAGCTGGGATCCGGACGGGTACTGGTGGTACCCCTCCGCTTCCGAGATTTCCTCCTGGGCTTAGCCCACGACGTCCCCCTCGCCGGCCACCTGGGTCAGGACAAGACCTACAGCCGTCTCGTGACCCATTTTTATTGGCCTAAGATGAAAGCAGCGGTAGAGGCACACTGCAAGTCCTGCCCCACGTGCCAGGCCAGTGGGAAGAGTGGGGGGAAGTGCAAGGCTCCCCTCCAACCCTTCCCGGTCGTCAGTACCCCCTTCGAACGAGTCGGAATCGACATCGTGGGGCCACTGGACCCCCCCACCTCCCAAGGTCACCGTTTCATCTTGGTCCTAGTAGACCACGCCACCCGCTATCCAGAGGCTATTCCCCTACGCACCATTACGGCCCCCGTGGTGGGCCGGGCCCTGATGGGGATCTTTTCCAGGGTGGGTTTCCCCCGCGAGGTCGTGAGCGATCGCGGCACTAATTTTATATCAAGGTATATGATGTCCCTGTGGCAACAATGTGGGGTGTTCTATAAGTTCACCACCCCGTACCATCCCCAAGGGAACGGCCTAGTAGAGAGGTTTAATAGGACTTTGAAAGGGATGATCGCTGGCCTAGAAGAGCCCCTCCGGCGTAAGTGGGACGTCCTGCTCCCCTGCCTCTTGTTCGCTTACCGGGAGGTCCCCCAGAAGTCCTTAGGGTTCAGCCCATTTGAGTTACTCTATGGGCACCCCGTCCGAGGTCCCCTCAGTTTGGTTAAGGAAGGGTGGGAGGCAGCGCCCCAGACCACCCCCCGAGATGTGTTCCAATATGTCCTGGCCCTCCGGAACCAGACCAGGAGGTTCCGAGAACTGGCCGAGGCCAACCTGGAGGCGAGTCAAGAAGAAATGAAGCGCTGGTACGACCAGAATGCTACTCTGGTCGAGTTCCAGCCGGGCCAGCAGGTGTGGGTCATGGCCCCCGTGAAGCCCGGCGCCCTCCAGGACCGATGGACTGGGCCCTACAAAGTGGTTGAGAGGAAGAGTCAAGTCACCTACTTGGTGGACGTCCAGTCGCCTCGGGATCCCCTCCGGGTCCTGCACGTGAACCGCCTCAAGCCTCACTTCGTGCGGACAGAACTGAGCCTCCTGCTGGCCACCGATGACGGGGCCGAAGATAAGTCGGATCCCCTCCCGGACCTCCTGTGTGTCAAGGAGCAGGATGGCTCCGTGGAGGGGGTGAACCTCTCCCCAGCCCTCACTGCCCAGCAACAAGCGGACTGCCGCCAGCTCCTCAGACAATTTTCCGACCTCTTCTCTCTGACCCCCCGGGTCACCAACTGGTGTGTTCACGATGTGGACACCGGGGACAGCCCGCCGGTGAGACACCGAGCCTACCGGGTTCCTGACCGGGTCCGGTCCTGCATTCAAGCTGAAGTCTCGAAGATGTTAACCCTGGGGGTGATCGAGCCCTCTGACAGTCCCTGGGCCAGCCCCGTGGTCCTAGTTCCGAAGGCAGCGGCCCCCGGTGTCGCCCCCGAGCTCCGGTTCTGCGTGGATTACCGGGGGCTCAATGACATTACCCGAGCCGATACCCACCCCATTCCACGAGCCGACGAACTCATTGACCGCCTAGGGGCCGCCCGGTTCCTCAGCACTTTCGACCTCACCTGCGGATACTGGCAGATTGCGCTCACCGAAGGAGCCAAGGAGCGGTCTGCTTTCTCCACCCCCGATGGGCACTACCGCTTCCGCGTGATGCCCTTCGGGATGAAAAATGCCCCGGCCACTTTCCAGAGACTGGTGAATAGGGTCCTGGCCGGGCTAGAACAGTTCAGCGCGGCCTATCTGGACGACATCGCTGTCTTCAGTTCAGAGTGGAGTGAGCACCTCCAGCACCTCCGGAGAGTGCTAACAGCCCTGCGCCAGGCAGGCCTCACCGTAAAAGCCAGCAAGTGCCAGATCGGGCAAGGATCCGTAGTCTACCTGGGGCATCAAGTCGGGAATGGCCAGGTCGCCCCTCTACAGCCAAAGATCGACGCCATCCTGGCATGGGAACCACCCATTACCCAAACGGAGGTCCGAGCCTTTCTGGGACTCACGGGCTACTACCGCCGATTCATTCGGGGGTATGGCAGCCTGGTCGGCCCTCTCACTGAACTCACGTCTAAAAAGCAGCCAAAGAAGGTGCAGTGGACGGCTGCCTGCCAGGAAGCTTTCGATGCTCTGAAGAAGGCCATGTGCACTGCCCCCGTCCTCCAGGCTCCCGACTACACCAAGGAGTTCATAGTCCAGACCGATGCCTCCGAGCATGGTATTGGGGCCGTCCTGTCCCAAGTGAATGATCAAGGCCTAGACCAGCCCGTCGCCTTCCTCAGTCGGCGGCTGCTGCCCCGAGAACAGAGGTGGAGCACCATAGAGCGCGAAGCCTTTGCCGT